>NC_090447.1:881697134-882417759 GCF_031143425.1 Pleurodeles waltl
CGCATTCTGTAAGACCTGTAATTTGTATGTAAGCCTCTTCTGCATATTAATGTAGAGAGCATTACAACAGTCCAACTTGGAGAGAATGAGGGCAGTTACCACCTGTTTCCTTTGATCCAAAGGAATGAATGGGAGGAGTTCTCGTAGAATTTCTAGAATTAAGAAGGAAAAAAGAGGTCACAGTGGTTCTCTCTCATTTCATAATGGAAATGACAGAACGGAGGGCTAACACAGTTGATTCAGATATATTTCTGACCCCCTTCCCCCAGCAGTTACCTCTTGCAGAGCTATATGATCACAAAGTGAATAACTTAATGCTATGGCAAGCATAAGGAATCGAATTGAGAACACAAGGCAAACTGTCAACACAATAAAAGGACCTGCAGAGCTAATCAGAACTGCAAACATAGCATATATTATAAAATGCACATTTACGTCTCACAATTCCTCATCAATCGCATAGCTAAATGCTGCGTGACGTAAGCCAATAACTGCACCTCTGTAGTTATAAACCAAGATATGGAAACACTTCCCATATGGGCTGAAAGCAAAGCTAATGCTCGTCCAGTCACACACTCATATGGTGTAGCATGCTACCTACGTAGGGGTCATAAGCACTACAGAAATACTATAATACTGTACAAAATGATCCAATGAAAAACATACAGGAAAAGAGGACGGCAGTCAAAAGGTGCAGGTGCTACTGCTGCCTTCCACAATCACCTAGGAAGGTTCTTGAGTTTGGCCTTAGGCTCTTCGTAACATGCAGCGATTGCAGGTACTGGTCCTACTTATCCAGAAGGACAGACGTCCCACCTAGTTGGAGCAGAAATATTCTGAAAGAGGCTGCATCACCCAGCTCTAAATCAGGATTACATTACATATTACCACAGTAAAGCAAAACTGACACGAGAAACACAGCTTATAGCAAGGGCGTAGCGAAGCACCTCTAAATCAGCTTAAACGGTGGTGCTACTGGGACAGAATACATTGTTTCAAGGTCCTTCCTCACTTTAATCTGTGGCTTGCTCGTTCCGTTTAGAAGACAAGGAGATTTGTGTGGGATGATGAGCAATTTTAACTTAATGCATTTTAAATAGCCAACAAATAGGAAAGGCCACGAGGCAGTCGGTGGAGGGTGGCACAACTCCTTGTTAGTTCAATTCATAGACAAAACATTTGAATCCCATTCAATCTGACCTGAGACAGACGGTGTGGATCACAAGGCCACTGTCAAAGGCCACTGAACAAAGGTGGCTTCCCAAAGGCGGTCGCTCTTGGCCATGCTGTGAAGACTAGGGAGTATCCCAGATACCCCTCACTCATAGCTGTTCGGACTAGGCAGTCATAATATTACAGACCAAGCTGTTGCCGCAAGACCCATGTCCAAGGTAAGCTGCTGCCGAAAGCCAGATACCCAAGCCGAGTTAGTCAGAGGCCAAGGCCAGATGGCTGGGGTAAGCCTTTCACATATTATCCTTCATGCATACAATACATCGGTGCAAATGATAAATCAAACTGAGAAACAGAAATGTTACCATTATAGCATTCCGTCACATGCATGGCCTGATTTCCTAGTTTCTGCACAACAAAGTTCAGTATGGATGATACAAGAAATTGACTTCATATAGTAAATACCCGACTTTCTTACTCTGCTGTCGTTAATCCGGCCTCCTGCAGCTACGAGTGCCTGACTGAACACCCAACTCCAGGTATTCTCGAATATAGTGCTGTGTGCGTTCAATCATTTCATCTCCTCACAAACAAGCTCAGGCATCTCCTACAGCACGCTTGAACGAGGCTCGAAAACAAAGGTTCATTTTTCTTGAACGTTATAATTTTTTCGCATTCCCCACCGGAATAAAAACAATAGGAGCACATTCTTACCCTGGGGTGTAGATGGTGTCAGCATACCTAATTTGCCACACAGCGCAACCTTTTAACAATCAACTCTCTGGTTCTGTTTAGCCTAACTCAGAAATGTCCTTCCTGGAGCTCTCTATCCTACAGAGAGTTGATCATCCGCCTGAACTGTTTCAGCTCGCCCTGAAGATGTCTACGTCACAGGAAGTGTCTGTAACAATCAGAAATTGTGAGAGGAACTTCAACCCATGAGTGCGTGTTTAGTATTTATAAAAGTCACCAATAACAACTAATTTAACCAATGTCCATCAAATATCCTCCAAGCAGTAAGATTCCGACTGAAGGTTTCGATTCAACTTAACCTTCATCATGAGACTCTTCCTTATCCGACTGGTCCCCAAGTAGGTCAGTGTCTACGCATTTAGCAAGATGGCTCAGTGAATTGACTTCTGATGCATCTTATTTTAAAGTCAAACTTACAAGTCCGGAGGGGTGAGCTCAGCCCTCTTTCCTCGTAAGGTCAGTAAAGAGTGTACATTTAAGGTCAGGAAGAGCAGTGCTTAATTTGTGATAAAGTGCGTGCCAGGGCCTTCATCAGGAGGCCACTGCAGCTCGCACCCCTCGTTGCCCCGGCCAGCAACAGTATCTACATAACTACTAACAGTAACTTCTCTAAGTGTGACAACTGAGACTATTCTAGGCCCCCAAAGTTATAAGAATGGCTTGGGCGGCCAGTATGTCTTTTTTAAAATATGTATTAAATTAATAAACAACTGTTGTTCTGCTCATCCCTAAATTTCACGAACAGCACCACCATGTCATAAGTGCCGGTGGTGACAATTACGAGCCTGTGCCGAGCACCGGAAACCACCAACTCAAATTAAGCACTGAGCAAGAGTAACACCTGTTATTTACAGCGCTTAGAAATAGCAGACATGTGGAATGAAGCACTGCATAAAAAGTTATTATGATTTGCAAGTGTCTTGTTTTGCCAATAGTTTTACTGGAACTATGATCTAGTCTTTACCCTTTTCTTCTGTGGAACCGTAAAAGTCTAAAGCCCGGTTCCCCACCTGATCAAAGGTGTTGGCGAAACCGAATCACATCATGCCCCAGTGTCTCAACTCTCTCATCTCAGAAAATTGGGAGTACTTAGAAACAGGTCAACTGGCAGAATGAAAGCATTCAATTAAAAGTGGACTTCAGACAGCCATGGTACAAGGAAGCTGAGCACTATGAAATACCTGCAACAAGATTAGGGTGAGGTGGGTTCGGAAGAGATGTGCAATAAGAAGATATGGAATGCCTCAATGCCACGTTCCTATGGCAGCCGTGGTCCCAAGGTGCCATCCGAAAGGCTGTGGTTGAACCACCACTAAAGAAGAAAGGAATGATGACGGACCTCTAGGCAAACTACTGCTTTAAATCAATCTGTTGCTTTCTGGGCAGATTTTGGAAAAGCCGCAATGGAGAAGGATCTTATGAGCAGCACTTGAAAGAGGGGGTGTTGGGCATGGAGTATAGAGCAACAGTGACTCTTTCTACAGGACGGACAGTATTTTCACACTTGAGCTGAAGAAGATACAGACTGAGCGTCAAATCTAGGAATGTGGCTTGGCTCTGTAGCTGGATTGGGAGATGCAACTTTGAAGGATTCCCATCCAATGCAACTCTGTCTCATAATGAGCTGAGCATGTCACAAGATATATATATATATATATATATATATATATATATATATATATATATACGTACATATATACACACACACAATATATCAACATTATCCCTTATAAAGCCCATGCCAGGTGACAGCCCAGGCTGTCAGTGAAATATACATTTATACCATGGCAGCGACTAAGATATGGTGCAATAACACGTTATTTACAGCAACTGTAATATTAAATGCTCTTTCACGACATCTATTACTACAGTACAAAGATAAAATTTCATCTTGGCACAGAACAGTGAAAGTGACATGATAAACACCGTTTGTGGCAAGGGCGTAGTGAAGCACCCCTGTATGATCTTAAGAGCAGGTGCTAACTGGGCAGAATAAATTGCTTTATTACCCTTCCTAACGTTGACCTGTGTTTTGCAATACTGCAAGAATAACTGCCATGACAGATGTAGGACAGAGGCCAAAGGGTGAAAAAGAGGCTAAAACGGTTACAAAGATAATTTATTTAAATGGTAAGAAAACGTAAATGACAGGCAAATAGAGTGAGAGACGTCGGACGAAGGAAGGAGGATAGAATACAAATAAGGAGAGAAAAATGGAACGAGAAAAGGATAGTAAAAAAGGCATAATTGAAGAATGGCAATAAAGAAACAAAGATGGAAAGAAATAAAAATGAAAGAAGAAAAATGAAGGAAACAAACGAAGAATGGAAAAAGGGCAGCAAGAAGAACAGACAGAAGGAAAAAATAAAATGGAAAGAGGGACAGAAATAAGAAGAGCTGGAAAACAGAATGAAATGTGAAGAAGTAATGGATAGAGAAAAAGGTGGTGGAAGGAAAAAGGGAAGAATTAACACAAGGAAGGAATACAAAAAAGTATAGAAAGAAGGGAGAGAAGGAAGTACAAGAGGATAATAAAGGAAATAACAAAACAATTATTGAATTGAAAGAAGAAACTAAAATAAAGTAGGAATAAAGAAGGACATAAAGAAACAAAGATGCAACTGAAGAAGACAGACAGATTGAAAGAGATGGAAAGAAGAATGGAAAAAGTGAAGGAAGAAAGCAGGAAAGATCGATAGAAAGGAAGATAGTATTAACAAATAAAACAAAGGAAAGATAGAAAGGATGGAAGAATGAAAGACAGAAATCAAACCAAATAAAAAACTTTTTTTTACCAAATTCCTCTAAATCATGCAGTAAAATGCATTATTGTTCGTCCAAAGAAAAAATGCAAAATAGTCACTGTCTTTCATAGGAAAATTTGAGATCACTGCCTTTAACCCTTATTTAATGTTACAGGGCTCATAGTGTGTGTGTGTGTGTGTGTGTTGGGAGGTGGGGGGGGTATTGTATTGTCCTGGCTACTGTATTGGTTAAGACCTCACAGACAGCAGGATAGAAAGACAGTCACCCAAGCCAACTGTTTTAATTATCAGAATGCCTCAACAATGTGATTTTACCTTACTGACCAAATTCAACCCCTTGTATTCTGTTTTTTGTTCAATACCTGTTTAAATACACATACACCTAAAATATGCTAAAATATGAAAAGGGGTCATGGCATAAACCAAATATGCAGATGGGCAGAGTATTATTATCATTGTTTGAGAGGGGCATGCAAGCACACTCGAGGCTTTGTATCTCATGTGTCATGGTTCCTCCCCACACTGCAATGAAGTAATCCTAAAAATACCACAAACTCCTAAGAGATGATAGCTTCCACCCAACGCCCCCGCCCCCTCCACCCCCGGGAGACTCTCCGTTATGGGCAACCCTTGCAGTTGTGGAGGAACTGCAGCAGAGCAGGGGACTTCAAGGGGCAATCTGACTCCCTGGCAGATAAATGAAGATCAAGGGGATATCCAAAAGAGTTACTGAAAGATCTAGGAAAAAGCCCAGAAACCAAAATGGAAAACCTCTACTGGAGGCAACACAAAAAACAACTAATGAATCCCTCATAGTGTGTGACCGCCTACAATGTAGCCTCTAACTATGTAGAGAAATTCATGAATAATAATGGAAACATACTTAACACAGGCTGTATATATGGGAAAACCATTATTCTCACACAAGTGGGTGGATTAGCCGTTGTGACAGCTTAGTCCATACCAGAGACTGTCAAAGGCCAGTAACAAGCCCAGGTACAACTAGCCTATGGAATGTGCCCAATTGAATGGAATGGGCATTATCCCTGAGGAAAGTGTAGCGTGAGTAGTCTTACTGCACTAACGAAACATCCGGAAATGGGGATGAAAAAGCCATGAAAACTAAACAAGCACACAAACTGTAACTCTAAACAAGCAGTGTGCATGATCACATGTCCGTGCGATCTCTGATATATTGATACAATCAAGCGCAAATTTAAGACACGCATCTGCAAACCACAGCAATTTGAGATGCAGCAGGAGCACAACCAAAAGGAGATATCTTTTCATTACAAAAGAACACACTATAAAAGACTCAAGATGGGAAGTGACTGGACAGCTAGATCTAAAAGCTGGAAAGGCTGTTTACCAAAAAAAAAAAGCATCTATCCTTTAGGTACCCACAAAAATGAATTAAATGATGACATCACTGTAGTCAAAATACCCCTTTGACATCTTTTCTTCTGCATCCCATCTTCCAGCACGAACAGTAATTACATTGCTTTTGCACACTACCCAATACAAAATGAATGACTTTTCTAAATACTCAGAACGCTTATTTAGGGAAGAATTAAGACTGTTAAGGCCAAGTCCCGAAAGAATTTCACATTATTTATATGTTGAGCTCCTTATTTATATTAACCCCCATATTTTATAGTGTTCCCGACACAAATAACATGCATACCGATACGAAGTTATCTTTATACCAACATAGGCAGGAACTAGGGCTGACATTGTCAGAACAAAGAATGTATTATCAAGTGCAAAAAACAACCAACCTTAAAAGAGATAAGACAGAGTGTCAAAATTAACCCAGAGCAACCAAACATGAAACGTGCACAAAAGATATCCGAACTAAAAAGGGATTGGATCCTCCAATGCAAGCGCACACACGTCATGACCACATCAGCGGCTGTGAGTCACGTGACCCAGAAAATGAAACTGACCAGATAAACTGGAAAGGACACCACTGGCAAACTAAGATGCAAGGTAGTGGGACGAACATTTAGGTATAGATGCCTATACCTTGATAAGGTTGGGACGAGTGGTCCTTCTTGACATTCTCATGTTTCCCTCCTTACTGTCAGGAACATTTTTAATTCTTCCTACCTCTATTTTCTAAACCCCAGTGTGCTACTACAGGAACCTCCTCCTGGCCCCGCTCACTGTGCTTAGAAAAATGTAAGATTCCAGTAAGACAGGCTCTGTTTCCTCTGGAGAATAGGGATGGCACCTGGGCAAGATGTGATCACACCGAAACAGCCTGCATAAGTGACTCACTAACATTCATGTAATTTGCAGAGAATCATGAATAAGACTGACCATTTTTAATGTTTGGCACATTTTTAAATTTAATCTCACTCTTTCATGATTATGAGGTACAACCGGTACTTATCGCAATCGAATTGCCAATGTGTGCAGTGTTCACATTCTGACACAGCAACGGAAACAATAGTTAGTTATTAAACAGGACAACCAGTCTCTCTCAATCCACAGGTACTACAAAATAGGATACATATTGGGGAATTGTATATCTGTATGTGCCTGTATGACTGGCTGGCATGGTATGATTGTTGATTTCCACAAAGGGTGGTTATACAACACAATAACAAAATAATAGCGTATAGGCTAAGAGCTATTTGGGACCAAATTAAGAAGGTCCTGATGAAAGCTACAAGATTTAGGCAATGAGGTGGCTGAAACGTGTTGATCCATAGATACTCGAGACAATCTCTCAGTAAGTCACGTTTTAAATCTTACAAAAGTGCCACTTTATAGTAAAAGCAACAGCGACTCAGGAATTTTTTACCTTAGGATCCCTCCAATTAAATTATAGCTCTCTTGTTTAACAAGGTAGAGTCCGTGCCGGACAACTGGTCCTGGCACATGGACTCTAGGTAGAAGCATGCCCTTGACTGAGAGTCCTTATTGGGTGTTTGGTTAGAGTCATGGGTGGATCTTGGGTCTGGAGGTAGGATAGTATATATACGTTCCATAGTATGGTTCACCTTCCTATTTTTTGATGAACTGAAGCTGGGAAGTAGGAGTGCCCCACGTTAATTCCTTCTCATCCCTCTCTTCTTGATTTTAGTGCTCCCAACATCGAACATTGACAAGAAATAGTATATTATATTCGGTGCAGCTACATACGTTATTTATGTGTGTATATATATATACAAGTGGGTATATATACAAATAAGGCACACACACAAATAAGAATACATTGCTTTATTTAAATTTTCTCATTTTTGCTATTACTTTATTAATTTCATATTTTTCGAATACTGAAGTTGTAATCTGTTTTTTTTTGTTAATGTATTAACTAGATAGACAGTACTTCGAGTTTTTACTATTACTTAAATACATATTCTGCACCTCGAGCACTGGTCTGGCCCATTCACTTAGAAACTCTTTGATCACGTGTCGTACCGGGGCGCCAGGCTTTCAAGTTTCACTCTGCTTGCTTCTTCCGGCAAGCACGTGACCTGTGTTTACATGGTACCTTCTGGTATTTGCCCAGCCGTGCAGCTGCACTTCACACCCTGATGGATTCAATCATCAACGCGGCAAGCCAAGAGGAAGACATGGCGGCCCCAGCTGGGCAAATATATCACGGCACTGGAGCATATCGCGACTGAGTGCAATCTAAATGAGGTGCAAATTCCAATGCCCCATCTCCCACCGCCCCCATCCGGCCAGGCACCGTGAGGGGATGTGGGGTGAACCCCAACGGGTTGCGTCTTTCACGAACTCGGTCAAAATACGCGCAGGTCAAACGGAGAGCGGCGTTTAATCTTTAATCAACACGGCCCTGTCGAATGCAAATATTTTACCACAAGATATCAACATTTACTCTCGCCAGAGAACAAAGCCTGTGCAAACTGGGATCTCCGCAACTTCAGTTAACAGTCAGACCCAATAACATGGATGCATGCAGTCCGAGCGGACTTATTACATCCACCGTACCGTAATATTACAATTCCAACAGTGATGTCAGTTAGAAACCACACCGGAGCTCTGCGCTACCTAAATCAGAAGGCCGCGTGACGGACGCTTCACGTGGGCACATAATTCCGAGATGATTCTTTCAATTGTGCAGCACGGTTTAGTACCCCTTGTGGGGCTCTGAAGCGCTTGCCGGCAAAGCGTAGGGGCTGTGGCTAGGTGGGTCCTAGGTGGGAGGTGATTCGATACTATATGATTAACATGTGGTGATTATGTTGAGATTATTCTAAACAATACTACGGTGATAACGTCACGCGCCTTTCTGCCAGTACATATGCGACCTTAAATTAGGAGACATGTTCTCTTTGAAAGGCTTGGTTTGTTTTTCAAAATGTAACTGTAATCGAAATAATAATACACATTGAAGATTGTTTTCCTCAGAGTGCAGGGCAGTGTGTGCTTCATTATTTATCTTATTTACAGCCAAATAGGAGGGGAGACCTGAACATCACTGGACATACTGGCGTGCTGCTGTTGGAATTTGTGAGGAGACTACAAGCGCGACGAGGCGAGTGCTGGTGGGGATCGTGCAAGCAGGTGAAACAAGCATCGGTAAAACCAACTGTCTGACTTTAATTGTCCGAAGCATGTTAACGATGACATTCACAAATGATGTTTTCATGCTTTGCCTGAAAAAAATACTGTTTATGACATTAAAGAATGATCCAGCTGGCTTTACGCAATACTGGGGAAAATATAAAAAATGTAGCCCTGGAAAAAGGTCTCAGCTGAGCTACTTTGTTTCGCAAAGACTTTTACCGATTGCATGCATGATATGGGTCAAAACGCTTGCCCACACATTGGGGTTCTGCATTAAACAAAACGCATTACAATAAGGCCAACAACGCACCAGCATGAGTTATGACTCAAGCAGCCGTGACTTTTTTTACCATTCTTAGATGGTGGACGGCCATGTTGTAACAGTAAAATTAAAATTAAGAAAACAAAAGAAAGAAACACAAGTATCCATGAGAACAAAAAAGGAAGCACTTTGCAGCTACCAGGCCCACGTAAAACAATAATAATAATTTAAAAAACAAATGTATGTTCAACATGAACAGCAAGATAGGGAGCGAGGAGGCAAATGTAGGAAACATATAGTTAGAGATAGGAAAAACAAGGAACGAGAGCAAAGAAGCTTATGTCTTCTGCTGGTGTGCTCAAAGGGAAAAATGAAACTCCCCTTATGTAAGCCATAGAAAGCTAGAAGAATATAACTCACCAAGTCAGCACAAAGAGCAAAATGTTTCTGGGCGGGACAAACAAATGACTAGGGAGGAAAGACACTAAATCAAGAGAGCACAACTGGAAAGAAAACTAAGCCATCCAAAAATGAACAATGGACTAATCTAAAGCCCATTCTAACATTGTGGACTGTCTTATTGGGAACAGTAGAAGTGCCTACAAACAGCTAAATTTGTCAGTAGTTGTGACTTAAAAAGGATTTCTTCCCCATCCAAGCTCACCCAGAAGCTTTCAGGTCAAGGCACTGTGTTGAGGGGGGCCCCTGGAGCTCAGCTGCACCCGCACTGCAGGGGAGTTTGTTAAGCCCCTGCCTGGATGCCAGAATGATCTATAAAGTAGCTAAAAGCAGGACACGAGAAAGTCGTATTCCTTTGGCTGGAGCGAAAACTCACACATTTTAAATAATTGGTTGCAGTACGTCTTGCAGACCTAAAAACAGGTCAAGTGGTGGTGTGTCTGTGCATGTGTATTTATTTAGATACATATAAATGTATATGTATTAATATATATTACAAATAAAAAGTGTGATGGTTCTTTACTCAATAAAAAACATAACATTTCCTATAAAACAGGCACCAGCGCGAGCACAATGAAAACAAGCTGTGACAAAACAACATAATAAAATCAAATACAAGTTAGGCCCACTTCTAGAATTAAAATGTATTCACCACTATCCATGAACATCCAGTTGTCTGCTGTATCAACATTATGGACTTGATATTAAGACCTGATGGCCAAGTTATCAACTGCATTCACATCCATGGCTATTTATAGAATTAATATATATTTTAAAATTGTTCTACCTTGGAAGAAGGAAAAAAAAAACATTCCAGAGAGCACGAAGCACTACAAGGTCATACCAATGGCCCATCTGTGTTATAGAAATACCAGTAAAGCAACATGAAAATACATTCCGGTTCAATTACTTTTCAAGAAAACTGAATCTTATGTTAAAAACAAATTGCTAAATTTCAGTTCCTGGGAACAGGGCAGGGCATTTTTATTTTATGTGGCAAGAAAGAGAACTGGTTGAAAGGTACTGCAAAGAGGCCACAAACATCCAGGACATCAAACTGGCCAGCTTTCAAACTGGACTTCCAACTGGGATGGTCCAGAAGGTGTAGTTATCTCCTGTGGTCCACTGATGAACGTCATTGTTTCTTCGCTTTGGACCCAACCGTTGACATGGAGTTCCGCGTCAGTGGAAGGCATCGCCTCTTTCCGTGCTGGACATGAGGCCATCTTGATACAATGGCTTTTCACACGTGCAATATGAAATAATTTGCACCTCTCCTTTACCTAATGCTAAGGAATAAAAACTATAATGAAACTATTTTAGAGGGGCTGTTCCACCATGAGCCTCAGCTTGCAGTCGCCAGTGTGCGGGTAACATAGATCTCTGCCACAATTCATTTAGTATAAATGGTACTGGGTCCCATCCGTGCCTACCTTGATGGTGATATGGAATGTGTTCAGTCTGAATCCAGACAAGAAGCGTTGCTTCCAGAAAAGTGTTGAACGAAGATCTTTACTAAGCATCACCTCTCCCTCATAAGAACTTTATGTGAAGTGGGGATGCTTGGATATGTTAATGATCGCAGGGAAGGCAGGGCCTGAAAGGGAAGGGAGGAGTGTTTGGAACTGGCGTGGGGAGGGGCAGGAGTTACATTTGTCTGGTTATTTACTACTAAAGGTTCTCAGGTGCTGCGTGTGCTATAAACCTGAATACAAATTATGGAAACTTAAGCAACAGGGTTGGCTTCTTTCTACTCACAACACTATTGCATTCATAATAGCATCAGTCGGGCAAAGGTTGTGTAGAAGACATAGCTAAGGCAAGCCTATCCTTTCCACAAGCCATAGCCGTGGCTCATTGGAAAATTAAGCAGATGATGTATATGTTGCTAATTTCGAGGTCATTGGGATGAGGGTCACAGCTCAATTGCACTTAGGAGGATGTTTGGTTTTGTTGGGGTCAAGATTAAGCGTGTTCACTTACATCCATGATTAGCATTCTCACTGAAGAATGGGTACACTAATACATTGCCAATGCAGAGGTGCGCTGTGGCAAAACATGGCCTTCCGACAACTAGACTTTGGCCAGACATCTGATAACGTGCGACTATAAGCTCAAAACAAGCTGTGCAGTCAGAGAAAAGGCACTGAGATTACAGAGAGTTAATCTCCAAGTATGGCTGTGATCGTAACTGTGAGAGGCAGATTGTAGTTATAGTACATCACTTAAAAAAGCAATCACAGCATTGCAAAGCGCCTTCACCGTGATACCCCTGGTTCTTAAATACTATACACTGCTGCCTCCTCTTATTGGTTCTGGTATTTATTGAAAAGCAACAACACCATGTCTGCCGGAAATGTTGTACATGAGAACACGGTTTGGGTTGGTGCCTTTTCGGAGTACAGGAAGTACTCATAGTAGGGTGAGCACTGATAAGTGACTGAAGAGTCTACACGTGTAGAATACAACCATGGGATATTGAGTAGATTACGTGAAGTGGTCTGTTAGAGTAAGTGAAGCATGGCGATGACTGTGGGGTTGAGGGACTTTGACTATAGTTCAGGAACTGTTGATCACCTCAAAGGAGGTTCATTTTTAGAGTGACCCTTAACACCCGGAGAGAGGTAACTGCTTGCAGGTAGTCAGGCAGAAAGTACCAACGAGATGTAAGGGAAGGAGTGAGTCCACTGGGACCAGATCTTGATGAGGCATTAGGACGTTCGTGGAGTCAAGCAGGATGTGGTCGGAAGATGACAAGTTACTTTCATGGGTGTAGTAGTAAATGTTTTCATTGAGGTAAACTGAGGATGAATACCAGGATCAGCAGTGTAAACAGGCCTTGTACTGGCACATCACCAGCCAACCAGCGTGATGCCAATAAAACCAGTCTGTAGCCTGCTTTGCAAAATTGAAAAGGGTTTGAGCATTAAAGTTTACTACCTTATCAGCTGGACAGAATGTATACAAGGGCCGCTGCAATGCTTATTTTTTCCTGTAGCTAGTGCCTTAGCTGTGGGAAAGAGGCTATATTCCACATGCTCAGCATCTGGTTTCGTGCTGCTATGCCTGTGGAGAAATTGGATTGCAGACGCATGCTTGTGTAGAAGTGTACGCTGGTGTTTCACCCCGATATGGTTGAGTGGGTTGGCCAGCAGGAAGAAAAGAGAATCAAATGGGGAGTGTGGTGCTCTGGTGGCATGGAGTAGTGAATTTTGGAGGAGCTGGGTGTTGAGCATATGGGAGTAGAATGATCAAGGGTTGGTGATGGTGATATTCCACTGGTGCTGTAAATGTTGGTTCAATCACGATGTCACAACTTCCACCTATATGTAAATGTAACATTTCATATAATGTTATTAATGCAAAGTGTTGTACTCAAATTCAGTAAAAGTGCATGATTAAAGGTGGTCGGTGAACACTGCCAGCATCGCACTTAAGAACGTAAGAGTGCTGGGCAAAAACAAACATGATATTCACCAGTGCGTCTCCCTAACCTGTCCTCCAAGCATTAAGCGCGCTGTGTCTTTAATAGTGTTTTTTCCAGCACAGGCAGTGGCTTACACACAGAACAGAGGTACTACAGTATAAGGAACAGTCAAGCACAAGCAGCAGTAGCGCGGCCTTCCCCTCAAACCCAGAACAAGGACAGGACATGCAGCAGCATCACAAGATCACCACTCAGATGAAAATTTACAGCACAGGCAACAGGGATAGCATAGGCATCAGAAAGACCACTTTGTGGCTGAGAACAACCAAGAGGGCCTCCTTAACACACCTGTACATACAGGTCAGTGGAGGGGGGCAGGACCTTTCTTTGCAACAGTGTAGGCCTGGTGAAAACAGGTGCCTTCTCTGGCATTCTTCTGTCCACAATAGTGTACCAAAGGGGATTAGGGATCTACTACACTCATTTACACCGTGACAGCTGTTTAGAGGGCCCTCATTCTGCCACCACAGAGAGGCTAATGGCTCTCAGGGCCTCTTAGCTGGCCCTCAGCCTGTCCAGATAGGCCCTCATTTCACCCTGAAACACCTCCAGTCAGGCACAAGAGATGACAATACGCCGTCCAAAATAAGCCACACTCAGAGACCCTCTGCCAATCTTAAAACCCCTTCAGATGGCCATCAAACCATCCTCAAGGACCACAGATCAACCATCAGACACCCTGAGCATGTACTCGCTCCTCAAACGGGTCTCATCTCAGTTACTCTCAACTGACCTAAGACCTCACTCTTAGGGCACTTTGTCAAACCCTCTCCACTGAACCACAACCTTTCCACGAACTCAACCTCCCCTCAAATCAGGATAGGTCACCCTCTCTTCGTCCTAAGAGGCCCCAAGATACCCCTAGAAAGTACCAAGAAACCCTTACCTAGCTTAGCTGGCCATTACCCAGCATGCCCACACAGACACTCACAGGCTGTCAGTCCCAGCCTGCCAGCCCAGAGTCCAGCAGACCTCCACTGATAGCTCTTACGCCTATCACAGAGTCCTGAAGATCACCTCATCTGCTCCTCAGACTGACTCTGATGACTCAGTTACCTTCAAGGCACCTCTGCTAGGCATCAGAGTCTCTCAGTGAAATTCCCCCCATTTGATGTAAACTTGCATGTCATCAGTATACTACTGACCGCCCACCAGCATGTTTAAAGTTGTCCAAGGCAGATCCCAAAGAGACATAAAATAGCACTTGTGATACTGGTGGGTGATGAGGGGCCCTGCATGTTGGCTAGACCCCTTGAGATCTGAAATGTTCCTAACGTGACTCACTATGAGGGAGAGTACAAAAATCACTCGGTCCACCAAACTGAGACTAGCCTAGTCTCTTTCGCCACATACTGGCTCTTCTACTCTTATCCTGTATTCGTGGACCTCACCGTGTGCATTGGTGGTACAGAAATATTCACAATGTGGTGATTCAAAATAACTGACTCGAGGATATAAAGTACCAAACATCGTATGAGGGCTCTGAAACGTCAGGATTACTAATGCAGGAAAATCATGGAAAAAATGCAACAAATTGGGGCATGACATAGCGGTACAAAAATATGATCCGCCAACAAAGCATGTCATATCGTGAAAAGGCCTCTTATGAATTCAAATTCATTATTGTAACTGAAGCACAAAGCTCATTAATGCATAGGGGTATATGGTGCATAACGACTCGATGTCAAAGCCACAACTGTTAATTCTGAAATGAAACGAAAGCCAAGCCAAATGAATCAGCAGGGAGGAAAATAAACGATCCAGTTGATTCTGCATAATTAAAAGACATTTCACAAGAAGTAAGCTTTGAAAAAAGGAGAACGACATGTGTGATCAGTCTGAAAGTAGCGCCCGTTTTGGCAGCCTCACAGCCTTGAAAAACAAAAACCGCCCTCTCTCATGGTGTTTCTTTGTCATCTGCCTGGCGTTTGAGATGGAAACTGCTCGACCATGCCAGCACCCCATTGGGACATATCAATACAGTCCTATTGAAGAACTGAAGTCTTTCTCAGAGCTAGTCCTCGCCTTCGAAGAACTGGAACATTCAGTTACATGAGTCAGACGGCACTTAGCCAGTAAATAATACATTCGACTCCCGTAGCTTTTCATTGGCTTCCATCTTTAAAGGGTCACCTCTTTCAACAGAACTCAGCATTATGTCAACAGAAGGTTTGTGGCAATTAGTAACTTGAGAGCAAAAAGGGGCTGAAAGACGAACAGAACAGTAACCTTCCTACTTGGTCATTCATGTAGGTTCATTAGGTCCAGACCACGTGGTCATGCTATCTATAAACTAAATGCATACGCAAATGAATTTAAATGAAGTCATTTACATAGTCTGTTCATGAATTAACATTGCATAACCTTGATCGAAGCTATTGCATCCTTTAGCTCCTACGAGGTCGACAATTCTAGTGCCTGCATAAGAACAGTGCTCTGGGTGAATTGACATTTGAAAAACCACAATTTCAGCTGTATACAATGTCTCTGCTATGTCAACATATCAAACTTTAATGGTTGCCAGTGGTTGGCTCGTGGCAGGTGGAACACCACTTACTCCAGAATGACCCAGTTGACACAGTCTACCAAGCCAAGTGCACCTGGAGAACGGGCGACACTCGCTGTATCCTCGCCAGATCACACCCACCTTCCTGATCCCCACACAGGAGGGTGACATTTGCAGAAAGCACATCTGCAGGCCTTCACTATATTTAGGAAAACCATTAATACGCTGCCAGGGCTCAAGTAATTCGTTCCTAGCCCTGCTCAGCATATAATATTGCAGATTGTAGGTCCAGTGCTGGAAAAGAGGCAAATGTAGCCGGATCTAGAAGTTCTTATGAGCAGGAACCCAGCTAGTAGCAGTGAAATAAGCTTGGTGTCTCCCAGAGTAATTTATCAACACCAGGAAACACTTAAGCCCATATTTATACTTTTTTAGCGCCGCATTTGCGCCACTTTTTGACGCAAAAATTGTATTTTGTAAGTTTGCGCCGATTTTGCATTAAAAAAAAAACTCAAATGCAGCGCAAAAAAAGTATAAATATGGGCCTTAGTGATGCCCAGATTTTTTGCGCTTTACACTAGGAGTACCAACTTGTAGGGGGTGAAGATGGTCTCTTACTGTCAGTTCCAACTGGGCCCAACACAAATGCCCCACTGAAACGACCATCATTCTTTTTGCTTGAGTATCATCTCGTCTGGGAGCTAGCCGGAGCCCAGCACCTTGAATCCAATTCCACTGAGGAAACCAAGACACTCAGTTTGTCACTCAGGGTGCTTAAGATGTAAACTATGATTTGGAAGCATGTTTTTTATTACGCTTCCAAACTTCGTACGAAATGATATGCAAGCACTCTAAGCTCATCATTCACACCAGTCCATAAAAGGTAATCATACCCCAAAACACGTATATGGCACTTCCAATAACAAGAAACACTAAGAATAATTAGATATTTAGAAAATTAAACAACAAAGTCATAAGCCTTTCCCTTATAGTTTGCAACCACCTATTTGTTGCTAGTTCATAACTCATTAAGCTGTATTAGAAGGAGCTGTTACATGTGACCCTCAGGTAACACAAGACTCTGCAATAAAACTAGTACCCCACTGATCTAGCTACATAAAATACAAATCTGTGACCTGAATGTTACACGATTTGCTATGCAGCAGGCGCTCTAGCCCTATGTGGAATTTTATTATGAGTCAAACCTGTGACTAGAATGTATACAGATCTCTCTGGCAAAAGCGTTAAAACCAGGCTTCGCAACTATAATTGTACCCTCGAGCTTGCTGGGTACAGACCTCTATGCAGCAGGTGTCTTAGTCCAGTAACAGGTTTTACAATGTAGTGTGTGACCAATTATGTAATCTAGAACCTATGATCAAATTTGTCCTTGCTGCCAATTTCTTTGGTTTTAGAGTTTAAAATAAACATACCAGTTGTCTGTCAGATTTCAAAGCGAGGCAAGTCCATCTAGGGTCTCAATTGCACAATGGGAAATCAGAATACCCGAGATTAATCCTCTTTCCCACTTTCACAAATTGTGTGATCCTAGGCAAGTGTTTCATTTCACTTTCTCTCCTTTTTCTTCATTAGCATATATAAAACCTCTAAATATACAACTACAGGATGTGTGCTGTACAAGATCCTCTCTTGTGTTTGATGTAGCAAACTATAATGTAGTTCATGTATAATAGGGTCCCAGGCCACCCAAAGAGTGCACATAACAACTGACTTGCCTCTTAGTGCACTACTGGCATTGATGACAGGGCGGGGAAGAATGAACGTTTCTAAATTCATGTTTGAAAACAATCACTTTCACAGAAAAAATTGGTCAATGCACTGATATTTTCTGAAATACTAAGGTGAAATGGTGCTGCTTGTACATGAAATAAACTTTTTAAATGTTGAAAAGATGATAATATTTTTACACTTTTGCTGCAAGAGGTCTTTAAACGAGCATTGGCAATACCAATGGTAAAGTGAAGCATTACAAGTAAAGAGCGCAGGAATAGATATGTATTTGTATGGAAGCGAAGAACTGTAGAATATTATTAGTGCAGGTTAAAAAGGTCAGGTGATAGTTGCACTGTCATGCCAGGCCTAAAAATCCATGTAGGTTAATCAATGGCTTACTCTTATCTGTGCTGCTGCCAGAGAAAAAAACACCAAAAATTATCTAATTATCTAAGACACCTGAATAGCATCCAATGTCATGTATGCACCCCTGAAAGCTCAAGCTTGGGCAGCTAGATAAATTAACAAAACTATCACAGATGTGTAGAGAGCAAGTCCATTTTTTGTGGAAGCACACAACTTCTGGCCAGTCAAAACATGTACTCCTGTCTCCCAACATGTGGGTGGAGCCAAAGCCCCTCTCTAGTGATCCTCATGTAATTGTCTGCGCTGTTCCTAATGTGATGCAGGACAACCTAGTTACTTCCTATCTTTAGCACCAATTATCCTTTAAATAAATGCTTGCCTGTTTATTTCACTTTTTTAAATGTTAGAGCGGAGTTGAGTAAACAGCAGCACAGTGCTGCTGTTGACCAGGGGGGGTGCATGTAAACGTCAGGGGTATCACTGTGCTACATGGACAGCAGCAAGGGGGTGGGGGGAAATGCAACTTTTATCCAACATATATACAGGGCTGCGTGGATTATGCAGAATGAGGAGGACCGAATTATGCAGCAGGGTGGACCAAATTATGCAACGTGAAAAAACTAATTAAGCAGTTTAATGCAGTACATTTTGTGTTAGCGCTACTTCATTTTTTGTTATGTTTACACTGTCTGAACGAAGGTATCACTTTATTGGTAGTGATGTAATACCACAGTACAGCCATAACAGAGACAGGTGACCAGTCAACATTTGTGAAGGGCCTTTTTCCACTGCGTGCGGTCACAGGTGTGTCTGCGTTGTTAGTAACTTTTGATCCTAGAAACAATATTTTTTCGTTAAAGCAGATTATGCAGCAGAAAATGGATTACGTGGCATATGCACTTTTAAAAATCACATAGTTCCAGTGGCCCTGCATATAGTGACAGGATAGACTTGCCCAGTATAAAAGCTACAGAGAAAATGGAGGCTCAACTGAATGTAATATTTGGTGGCAGAGCAAACTCTTGTAGGTATAAATTAAACCACCAATTTTACATTACAAACCACTAACATGCATAGGAGCAGGGATACATCCCAACCGAGAATAGTTCTTAAAAAGTACTTTAAAAAAAAAAAAAAAACGCCCATAAAAAATCCTTAAAGTGAAAAGTATTAATCCTGCCCAATGTACGTGTAGGATTCATTCTGTCAGCAACCGTATTCGGCCAAAACAGGTTTTCAGTCGGTAGACGTCTGCTCGGTATTTGACCTCTTTAAACCGGGTATACAAACAGAGGATTTGGAAAACGCAAGTGCACTTTCCGGTCTACATTCCAGCAGTAATACCACATCATCTCTGTTTTATTGCCACAACAGAAGGGCAAGCAGTTGGTGTTATTTACTGAAGCTGCCGAGGTGAAGTGGTGTTTGTGTGCTACAAAGGACGTGACTATTGATCGCACGCAAAACAAGGATCGTCAATTACCACAGAGGGGCCGAGGACAGGCAAGGAGTTATCAGGCCTCCGCCAGGCATATAATCAATACATTTTCGACGTTACGCTCCATTTAATAGTAGAAAATGGACAGTTCGATAGAAAACAATTACCAACTTGGTAAGTGAATGCCCATCGTTTTATTAAGCTGGAAATCGTCCCAACAATCTGCAGGGCCTAGTTCAACCTGACACTGTCATTGTTTACCATATGCAGTCATAAGTCCCTCAAACAAGTGCCACTCCAAGAGGAAACTGAAGCGGGCACGTTGGAGCTTTTCACCTCCTCAAACATGGCACTTGCGCGTGTGCAACCGCTGAGCCAGCGTTTCAAAGACAACCTGCACTTGGCACTTCATTTCTGAGAATCCCACAATGCTTATCACATATGCTATTTTTCTGTCCAGAGTGTATTTTTCAACACCGAGGCCTTGAGCACTGAGGCTATCTACATTTATTTTGTGTATACAACAGAACAAATAGTACAACTGAAACAAACTGTCACCCTCACATAATAGGAATATATTTAACATTAGTTAATAATGTAACTGTACTATTGATCCGTGTCAAAATAGCCACCGTAAAACATATTCTCAGTTGCGTCCCTCAGTATAATGACCCCTCCCCCCGCCTTCCCACAAAGCACCGCGTGAATGTTCGTGGGAGCCAACGAGAAGGAATAAAGGCGCCTTTTTTGAGTTTGTGGTACTAGCTCACGGGAGTCCAAGTCAAAGAGGTGTTTGTGCAATTCCCTCGTCTGTACGCTACTGCAACGTTTATCTGTCCTACAAGGAGGCTGAAGCGAGTGGGATCTACTGGGAGCATCCCCCCGTTTTTTTCTTTTTGTTTTTTTTAAATTGTATCGTAAACGTCCCATACTTTTTGACGAAGTAAAACAGTTCCTGCACGATTGAAGGCGATCTCGAGTTGCCTCAAGTTGAAAGGAAAAATAAGGGGCTCCAGTACTGTGAAAATTAGTTTAATTCGCATTTGTTTTTCGAATATGGTTTTTATAGTATATGCAGTTACCACTAGGAGAAAGTACAACATAGTTACAGACATTTTTGTTATTTTTGTTATGCTTCTGTCCCGGCACCCATGCGCTCAGGATAGCAGCTTCCAAACTTTTTAATGCACTTCGATCGCTGCCCCTACAGACGCTTTCCATCTCAGGAATAGCGGACGTCCACATCTTTGCACCTTTCCCTCCCAAACATTAATTAAATCCGAGCTTATTTCGACAAACCGCTAGAATGGGCCTCACAGAGCTTTCTGTACAGTGCAAAAGCGATATATACACGAATAAGCAAAACTCAATTGAAGACCCACACAAGAGAACCAAAAGTCACACAGTAGGGCCACCATTGCCAATCATGCACTAACCACCTCGTATCACCTTTCACATATTTTCACCAGGAAGCATTACACTTTACCTGTCAGACGATACTCCTGAGAGACCAGTCCTTTCACATAGTGAGCGGTTACTTGGATAACACCTCAACTAAATTCACGCACAGGACCGTGCATGAAAAGCACCCTTAACTCCGGATCAGACTACACATTCCTTGGGGCTCTGCACATCAGGCACAATATCTAGTATCAAATATGCCTTTTCGGTTGGGAAAGAGGTGTGTCAGTACCTTAGACATGCTTTCAATGGTTGGAGATGGGCAGCCAGGGGTCAGATATGTGTGGGGCACGGAGAGCGGGGTACTAGTGGTATGTCAGCGTTGGGGGGCCGGCTCTGTGTTTGAATGGCCTCATTAAAAGTGGTATACTACACCATTCAAGAAACTCTCCTAATGTAATAATGAGTTTGTACCAAGTCATGTTGGTGTACCATCCTCTAACAGCCTATATATTTTTAGCCTTATAAATTGGTTTAACTGATATCCCGATTAAATAGTTGAGAACTTTATCCCACACATAGAGCACACAACAAACCAAGTAGCGTTTCAGCACATAATTTTACCTTTTCAAGCAGAGAGATTACATGAAATATATATCTATCTATCTACCACAAGAAAAAGAAAAAGGGTTGCTATGACCTCTCTCTTGTCCTTCTTCACTACACACCTTCACCCAGTTTAGAACATACAGACATGCGCGGCACCTTCCCGGTTCAATAACCCAAAGAGGGGGCATTGTGAGGAACCCAAGAAACAGATCTCAGTCAGGTTGAAGAAGAGACCACACTTCGGTCAGCTTTGCAGTTAGGAAGCCACTTTTGACACCCACTTCCAGATTAAGAGGAATGGGAAATCTGCAAATCCAAGAGCTGCCAAAGACGAGTTTGTTTTACTGTGGGATTACGAACCTAAAAGGTTATTGTAGGAGGCTGGACTGGCTTGTAGTGAGTACCAAGGGGTACTTGCACCTTGCACCAGGCCCAGTTATCCCTTATTAGTGTATAGGGTGTCTAGCAGCTTAGGCTGATAGATAATGGTAGCTTAGCAGAGCAGCTTAGGCTGAACTAGGAGACGTGTGAAGCTACTACAGTACCCCTTAGTGTCATATGCACAATATCATAAGAAAACACAATACACAGTTATACTAAAAATAAAGGTACTTTATTTTTATGACAATATGCCAAAGTATCTTAGAGTGTACCCTCAGTGAGAGGATAGGAAATATACACAAGATATATATACACAATAGCAAAAATATGCAGTATAGTCTTAGAAAACAGTGCAAACAATGTATAGTTACAATAGGATGCAATGGGGAAACATAGGGATGGGGGCAACACAAACCATATACTCCAAAAGTGGAATGCGAACCACGAATGGACCCCAAACCTATGTGACCTTGTAGAGGGTCGCTGGGACTATTAGAAAATAGTGAGAGTTAGAAAAATAACCTTCCCCAAGACCCTGAAAAGTGAGTGCAAAGTGCACTAAAGTTCCCCTAAGGACCAAGAATTCGTGTTAGAGGAATAATGCAGGAAAGACACAAACCAGCAATGCAACAACTGTGGATTTCCAATCTAGGGTACCTGTGGAACAAGGGGACCAAGTCCAAAAGTCACAAGCAAGTCGGAGATGGGCAAATGCCCAGGAAATGCCAGCTGCGGGTGCAAAGAAGCTTCTACTGGACAGAAGAAGCTGAGGTTTCTGCAGGAACGAAAAGGGCTAGAGACTTCCCCTTTGGTGGACGGATCCCTCTCGCCGTGGAGAGTCGTGCAGAAGTGTTTTCCCGCCGAAAGAACGCCAACAAGCCTTGCTAGCTGCAAATCGTGCGGTTAGCGTTTTTGGACGCTGCTGAGGCCCAGGAGGGACCAGGAGGTCGCAAATTGGACCAGCAGAGAGAGGGGACGTCGAGCAAGACAAGGAGCCCTCTCTGAAGCCGGTATCACCCGGAGAAGTGCCAGAAACAGGCACTACAAGGATGCGTGAAACGGTGCTCGCCGAAGTTGCACAAAGGAGTCCCACGTCGCCGGAGACCAACTTAGAAAGTCGTGCAATGCAGGTTAGAGTGCCGTGGACCCAGGCTTGGCTGTGCACAAAGGATTTCCGCCGGAAGTGCACAGGGGCCGGAGTAGCTGCAAAGTCGCGGTTCCCAGCAATGCAGCCCAGCGAGGTGAGGCAAGGACTTACCTCCACCAAACTTGGACTGAAGAGTCACTGGACTGTGGGGGTCACTTGGACAGAGTCGCTGGATTCGAGGGACCTCGCTCGTCGTGCTGAGAGGAGACCCAAGGGACCGGTAATGCAGCTTTTTGGTGCCTGCGGTTGCAGGGGGAAGATTCCGTCGACCCACGGGAGATTTCTTCTGAGCTTCTGATGCAGAGAGGAGGCAGACTACCCCCACAGCATGCACAAGCAGGAAAACAGTCGAGAAGGCGGCAGGATCAGCGTTACAGAGTTGCAGTTGTCGTCTTTGCTACTATGTTGCAGGTTTGCAGGCTTCCAGCGCGGTCAGCAGTCGATTCCTTATCAGAAGGTGAAGAGAGAGATGCAGAGGAACTCGGCTGAGCTCATGCATTCGTTATCTAAAGTTTCCCCAGAGACAGAGACCCTAAATAGCCAGAAAAGAGGGTTTGGCTACCTAGGAGAGAGGATAGGCTAGCAACACCTGAAGGAGCCTATCACAAGGAGTCTCTGACGTCACCTGGTGGCACTGGCCACTCAGAGCAGTCCAGTGTTCCAGCAGCACCTCTGTTTCCAAGATGGCAGAGGTCTGGAGCACACTGGAGGAGCTCTGGACACCTCCCAGGGGAGGTGCAGGTCAGGGGAGTGGTCACTCCCCTTTCCTTTGTCCAGTTTCGCACCAGAGCAGGGCTAAGGGGTCCCCTGAACCGGTGTAGACTGGCTTATGCAGAATTGGGCACATCTGTGCCCAACAAAGCATTTCCAGAGGCTGGGGGAGGCTACTCCTCCCCTGCCTTCACACCATTTTCCAAAGGGAGAGGGTGTCACACCCTCTCTCAGAGGAAGTTCTTTGTTCTGCGATCCTGGGCCAGGCCTGGCTGGACCCCAGGAGGGCAGATGCCTGTCTGAGGGGTTGGCAGCAGCAGCAGCTGCAGTGAAACCCTAGGAAGGGCAGTTTGGCAGTACCAGGGTCTGTGCTACAGACCACTGGGATCATGGGATTGTGCCAACTATGCCAGGATGGCATAGAGGGGGCAATTCCATGATCATAGACATGTTACATGGCCATATTCGGAGTTACCATTGTGAAGCTACATATAGGTAGTGACCTATATGTAGTGCACGCGTGTAATGGTGTCCCCGCACTCACAAAGTTCAGGGAATTGGCTCTGAACAATGTGGGGGCACCTTGGCTAGTGCCAGGGTGCCCTCACACTAAGTAACTTTGCACCTAACCTTTACCAGGTAAAGGTTAGACATATAGGTGACTTATAAGTTACTTAAGTGCAGTGTAAAATGGCTGTGAAATAACGTGGACGTTATTTCACTCAGGCTGCAGTGGCAGGCCTGTGTAAGAATTGTCAGAGCTCCCTATGGGTGGCAAAAGAAATGCTGCAGCCCATAGGGATCTCCTGGAACCCCAATACTCTGTGTACCTCAGTACCATATACTAGGGAATTATAAGGGTGTTCCAGTAAGCCAATGTAAATTGGTAAAAATGGTCACTAGCCTGTTAGTGACAATTTGGAAAGAAATGAGAGAGCATAACCACTGAGGTTCTGGTTAGCAGAGCCTCAGTGAGACAGTTAGGCACTACACAGGGAACACATACATATAGGCCACAAACTTATGAGCACTGGGGTCCTGACTAGCAGGGTCCCAGTGACACATAACAAACATACTGAAAACATAGGGTTTTCACTATGAGCACTGGGCCCTGGCTAGCAGGATCCCAGTGAGACAGTGAAAACACCCTGGCATACACTCACAAACAGGCCAAAAGTGGGGGTAACAAGGCTAGAAAGAGGCTACTTTCTCACAGTTATCAACAGCACTAGGTATTGGCACTCAACTTTGGAATCAAAGTCACGAGATAGGACCCATAAGTGAGGGACAATAGCTTGTGTTGCACTATAGCTCTGGAGTGATTAATGTTAAAGTGCAAGCATCCTAATCACTTATCTGCTGCTGTAAAAAGTCTGTTGCTTGCTATGATAACTGTGACCAAAGGACTCAACAAGTGATCACAACTGAATTCTGAAGAACCCAATTGATCGTTGGACTTTCCAGTTTATAATGAATGTGCAAACATAATAAATCCAAGAACCAGCCTATATCCATTATGACTACTGAATAATGCTCAACTTTGTTTTTATGAGATACAGGCTGGTGGATCAGAATCAAGTGAGACGTTTCGGTGCTGTCGCTTCTGAATGACAGCCATGGTAATAGAAACTTGTGGGTACTTTTGTATGTGACAACCAGCATGTGAGTATACAAATAATAAAAAAAACTAAGTCCAGAAAAATAGGACAGATTCACAATTTGGCAGATAATTTTATGGCAAGAGCAGAAGCTCACATTATGCCTTCTAATCTTGCTTTTATTGTAATAGCAGCAGTCAAGATAATGGAGTGAACTACAAATCCCAAGAAGCTAAACAAAAAATAGCCAATGGGAAGAAAAAAAATGTAACAATAATATCGACCAATAGCGTGACCACCATATGTATAATATCTAACTTGACTGCAAACAGTCCTCTTTTCTTGCTGCTCACAGCCTACGTAAGTATTATACTTTGTTATTACACTTCATCTCTATTGTTATTTAATAGTTAATGCTTTTAGATGATTTTTAATAATTTTGCTTAGCACGCACGCTGTCTGAATTAGTTTCATTCTGTCTGTCTGTCCACAGCTGGCACGTTACCGCACTGAGCTTGAGCACGGCGTCTCACGCACTCTTCACAAAGCAGACTGCGTCCTCCATTTCATGACGCAGTCCGCGTACCATCTAAGTTCAGCTACTCTACACCTGTTTTTCCGCTGCTCTTTCCTCACCGTGACTTTCTTCTCTCCTGTGAGGTTTCTTAGCAGCGCTTCACAGGCTCTTCGTTCCCCAACTGCCTCCGGTGTTTTTTTTCTGCTCCCATAACCAAAGCTTGTTTTTTGGTTGGTACTTTGCTTCTCTCTACACGCACTCTGGATACACCCTCTTGATTCCCTTCCATTTTAACCCCTTTTTGTCTGTTTTCTTTTACCACTGGGCAATTTAGTCATGGATTTGAACAGTTTTCCTGTTATACATCAAGAGGATGAGGAACAAGAAATCGTAAATTACAATTTGAATGGCTCTATACAGTCTTCGGTGGCTCAGCCTGTGAAAGCCTGTATGGACACTTTGACCAAAAATATTGAAAACTCGGTCATTAACCTTGTTTCTAAATCTATTCTGGCTCATTCGGCGGGGAATGCAGAAAGCGCAAATCGATGGTTTAACTAATACCTTCTTGCTCCAAACCCATGACAAAAGATAATATTGAGCAAGTGGACAGTGAGGTTCCCTCACGCTTGACAGAAGACGCGGTTCCACACAGGTCTCCTTCTAAGGAGGGGGTTAATTCTACAATTAAAAATAACCGTAACAAGGCTATTTTGACTGAAACAAAATGTAATGAAAAAATCTAAACACACCAAGGTGAGGTTGTCTCCCATTTTGATTGCCCATATTGCAGACACAAATGACATGTATGACACCGAGTCAGACAAGGATGATGCCAGGGACATAGACTCCCTTTCAGGTCCTCCTCTCAAAAAAAATAATAATAATAATAACTTTTGTCAGCTTCTGATGATCCCTCTGCACCAGATACAATCCTGGATACGGAGGGTGCACCAATGTTTAAACCTTCGTTAATCCACCACCCTAACTCCACCGAATGGTTTCTGGTAGATCACGTGGGGGAATACACTGCCTCCAGACTCTGTTTACTTCTGGACATAGCAACCAGTGCTAAACTTAAATGCGAATGCCCTTGCCCCTCCTTACGTTCCAAAATTTCTCTTACCCCTTTTCCATAGACCCTGCTATGGTCAACTTTTTCTCAAAATTCGGGAAGGATCCAAGGCATGGTCCACATGTCAGGACAAATTACATGACATCGTAGGCCTCCTCTCTCGCACTTTTGATCTTGCAGAAGCAGCCAGACTAGAAGGTTCTTCTACTGATCCGGAAACCCTGTCTCTTTAGGTACAAACAGCCTTCTGTTTAATGGGCAATGCCAATTCTGCTATTACCCATGAACAAAGAAAAGATCTATTGTTAAAATTAGACCCTAAACTTATGAACCTAACGACCATGGATCCAGGTATTAAAGCCGACAGGTTTCTCCATGGTGATTCCTTCATCAAGGAACTAGGTAAATACGTTTCAATGTTTGCTTCTCTAGACAAAGCACAACAGTCCCTCAAGAATGTTTTTACACAACGTGTTTTTGCCAGGGCCGGTAGCGCAGGAGCAGCTTTACCGGCCGCAATCTGCAACATCAAGGATTCAGAGGCTCCTTCCACACTTTCTCCCAGGAATACAGACCACAATTTTATCCACAACGTGGCCGAAGCTTCCGTGGTCGGGGACAGAGAAGTTCCAGATATCCTCCACATTAAGTAAGTCATGTTTTGGCCCTCCTCCTGTAGGAGGTCATCTTTGTTTATTTCTTCCAAAATGGCAGACCATAACACAGGACCCTCGGGTTCTAAGTGCAGTTCAAGGTTATATCATCGAACTTTACTCTTCTACTCTTCAGAGTTTTCTCTTCCACCAAAATTTTCCTCAGAAGTGTCTGACCTCATTTCTTTAGAAATGAACTCCCTCTTAATGAAACAAGCAATTCAAAGTACGTTCCCTGACCCTTCATTTTTTTTAAGCTCCCTCTTTTTAGTTCAAAAGAAAAAAAAATGAGACCAGTGATAAATCTCAAACACTTCAATCAATTTGTAGTTTATCGTCACTTCAAAACAGAAACTATTCCCCATCTCAGGGACACTCTTCAACAGCACGATTGGATGGTTCATCTGGACTTCTAAGACACTTATCTTTCTGTGACCATTTGCCCAGAACAACAGAAGTTCCTACAATTCCAGTGGCACAACCACACATATCAGTTTTCTTCTCTCCCTTTCAGCCCTTCACCAGCCCCTTGGCTTTTCACCAAACTAATGAAACCAATGGTTGCCTTTCTCAGATCACAGGGCATCCGATTAATAATATATCCAGACAACATTCTCCTAATGAGCCAATGCATTCTTTCTCTTCATTCACAAATTCAAACGACATGCTCTCTTCTCTTAGATCTAGGTTTGCTCATCAACAAGCAAAAATCCATTCTACCCCCTTTGAAACAAATAGAGTTTCTTGGATTTCTAATTGATTCCTCTTCTGCCACTCTGCATTTACCTTCTGCAAAACTAAGGACTATAAAATCAGAGATCATTCAGATTCTCTGCAGTTCGTCCATGTCTCTCGGAGTTCTAGAAAGAGTAGTGGGGCTCCTCTCTGCCTCCATTCAGGCAATATTCCCGGGCCCTTTACATTATAGTGTCCTTTAAAGACTAAAAATCTGCCATTTGCGTAGAGGCCTAGAATTTTCTGACTTCATATCCCTAAACACAGAATCTCAATTGAAACTTTAATGGTGGATGGATCATTTAGATGCCTGGAATGGCAGGACTATCTACGCATCAGCCCCAGATCTCGTCTTAGAATCCGATGCAAGCCTGACGGGTTGGGGCACCTGTTGTGGTCTAATCTCGACTGGAGGTACATGGTCTTCAGAGGATTCCTAATTGCACATCAACTGTTTAGAGATGTTTGCAGGCTCCTTTGCAATCAAAAGCCTTACAAAAAACAAGGTGTCTTGTTCCATTCTTCCTCGCATGGGCAACATCTCTGCTGTCAGATACATCAATCACTTAGGGGGTCACAAAATCCAATACTTTGGTAGAACTAGCAAAAAGTCTGGTCTGTGGGAGTTCTGCCTTCTCAACAAAATCTCATTGAAAGCAGAATACCTTCCAGGATCACAAAATTCAGTAGCAGATTGGCACTGTTACCTTATAGATTCAAGCTATTGGAAACGTTGTCCCTCTCTGTTCAGATCTCTTCTTCACAAGTGGGGTCCGTTCCATATAGATCTTTTCGCCTCCAGACTAAATCACAAATTGCCTCTATTTTACAGCTGGCGCCCAGATCCACTGGCTTTTGCCTCAGATGCCTTTTCTCAGGACGAGTCCCAGATGGTGAACTACGCATTTCCCCCTTTCATCCAGATAAACAGAGTGTTAGCTCAAGTCAGACATCAAAAAGCAACCCTTGTTTAAGTAGTTCCCTTTTGGCATGCTGAAGTCGGATTTCCGTCTCTTCTGGAACTGACCATGGATTTTCCTGTTCTTCTTCCTTCTTTTTCCTCTCTTCTGCTAGACCCATCAGCCAATCCACATCCTCTAGCATGGAAAGTGGCAGGGCTTTTGAACTTTCTCCGTTCATTTCGTCAGAAGCTGCAAACTATATTGATACATCCTGGGCCCCTGTAACAACAAAAGCCTACAAGTCAGCCTGGGCTCTTTGGTCAAGCTGGTGTGTGGAAAAACACATCAATCCCTTTTCAGCAGATATAGTTTACTCTATTAATTTTCTGGCAGCAGAAGCCAATAAAGGGAAAACACATTGTACCATAAATCTAAACAGATCTGCTATTTCTGTCAACCATCCACAGGTCAATAGAAAACTGGTTGGTGAACATCCGCCTGTCTGTCGACTGTTAAAAGGGAGTAAACATTCTAATCCTCCTATTCCAAAATACAGTTTGTTATGGGATGTAAATGTTGTTTTGAAATTGTTCCAGATAATGATGCATTATCTCTTAAAATGTAATCAGCCAATCTTACGTTATGTCTTCTATCTATTAAACGTCTTTCAGGTATCAGAGCGTTACATGTTACCTCTAGACGATTTATCTCTGCAGGTGTACTGTTTTCTATCCATAAACGGACAAAAACAAATGTAACCTCTGTATTTTATCCATACTTCCCGGACCATCCCAAACTTTGCATGGCACAATGTCTCCAAGTGTACGAGCATCTTACAGTTGATCTCAGAACTTCCTCTGACACCCAGCTTCTCATTTCCTTCAGAAAACCCCATAAACCCGTTTCTTCTCCTACCATTGCTCGCTGGGTTAAATGGGTTATGTCATTGGCATTGTTTTGGTGCGAAATCAGCCAGGGGATCTATGGTCTCTAAAGCTTTTTGGGCTGGCTCCCCTCTGGGTGATTTTCTGAGATCAGCTGATTGGTAATGACTCTGTTTTCTGAACTTTTTAGTATAAACTAGTTCTTACAGCTTCTTCCGTTGTAGTTAGTATGTTTTAAAATAAGCATAAGGGCCTCCAGTCTTGCCATAAAATGTAGACTTTCCTAGTATATTATGAAGGAAAGTCTTAATTGTATTAAAAGACACGGAGGTGAGAATTATCCACCTCAACATGTTATAATTTTCTTTGTTGTTTCCCCTCACTCACAGATACTCCAATGTATTCAACTTCTTAACGTTGCAGCTTCCTCACTTGGATCGACAAGTTGTTCTTCTCCGCTACATTTCTCGTCTGATCTTCTGGACCTTCCTCCTCCGTTTCTAAGACTAGGATCAACGTTTATAACAACTTTCATCACCTTTTCATATCACCTCACCCCAGTCCAATCCACTACAGTCGAGTCCTCCCCACACTAGTCCAATCCACCCCAATCCAATGTCTCCCACTCCATTGACTGATATTCGCAGTCAGGTTAGGTATTATACATATGCTTGTCACACTATTGGTCGATATTATTGTTACTTTTTTTCTTCCCATTGGCTATTTTTCATTTAGCCCCTTGGGATTTGTGGTTCACTCTATTATCTTGACTGCTGCTATTACAATAAAAGCAAGATTAGAAGGCATAATACTCGCCGCTGTGTCTTTAATAAAATTAAGACTTTCCTTCATAATATAGTAAGAAAATCTACATTTTACATAACACAAATGATTCCTCATGCAAAATCATGACTGCCCACAACGAGATAAAACACACCATTCCACAGATTTCTGCCACTGGTATTTCAGCTATCTGTAGAAGAACCTTACATTTAGTGCATACTCTCCCAGTTGTGAGAGAAGCAGAAGTTTGAAAGCCTTTCCAGAATCTCACAACAGGTTCCCTTGAAGATTGGTGTCCTATTTTCATACTTGAAGAAAGAGGACTGATAATTTGCATTAAGGTGTACAAGTTTGATAACATCTTTTTCTAATAATGCTTTAAAAACAAGTATAGGGGACATGCTTTTTGTAAAAATAAATGGAAACATGGACTAGAAAATTAAATAGTTCTCAACCATTCAATTGAGTTACTCAACTATTTGGTTTTGCAAATCCTTTTTACAAGTGCTGTTTAGCAGTAGCAAAAAGAAAAAAAATGCTTGTTTGCTGATGTGGGATGGCTCTGGCAAAAAGCATCATAATAATCAAAAGGCATGCATAGGTCCTCATGCATGCATTAAATACATCATCATAACTCTCATAACTCTATAGCAGCCACAGCAAGAACGATTGTTGTGACCATATATGCCTGTGCATATTTTGGTTTTATTTTAGTTTACCATCCCAATATGTAAAACACCCAACACAGACAGTAAAATAAAAAAAAATAACAAAACAAGCAGTTTCAATGCTAATTGGTCTGGCTGATGGGTGCAGTCAAGCCAGAACTACAAATCCTTGCACATTAATGACTGCCTTCCACCCAACTGTGCTGCTGCCAGAATAAGAACACCACACATTATCTAGTCTAAGACGCTTTAATAGCATTACAATGGCATGTTTGTTTGCCCCTGAAAGTTCAACCTCCAGTCAGCTAGATAAATAAACAAAAGGATCATAGCTGTGTGGAGGGCAAACACTTCTGTGGAAGCGCACAACTTTCTGCCCAAACAAAACATGTACTTCTGGTACCCAACATGTGGGCGGAGCCAAAGACCCTCTCCTGGTGATTCTCACATAACTGTCTGGTGACAGCTGAGATGTGTTAAGCCAGACCATTTAAAAAAAAAAAAAAAAAAAAAAGTCAAAGCACTTAAAGGATGGAGCAGTCCTGCAGCACCCTGCAATTGCAAGGGAACTCAAGAAAGCACAAGCATTTGGAATGCAAGAGGTCTCGCATTTACTTGAGTAGGAGCTCTTGGCATTGTAAATGCAGAACTGGACTTTTTTTTGCCACATAAATTGGTCAACCCTACCTCATATTTTGGTCCTTTCGGCCACCTAATTCCAGTGGCCCTGCATACAACTAAAGGGCTAGTAGGCCTACTGGAATATTTTTTTTCAAATAAGTCCCTTAAAACACAAACTACACCCAGGTGCAAAACAAAAGTTTGATCTATAAGAGAGCTTAAAAATACACTGAATGAATTATTTTGAAGGTGGTCCTATTGACCTAAGATCACCACAGGCTATGAACAAAAATGTTTTGCAAAAGGAATGCCCTACACAGCATTATGGGGCGGGTTTCTAGGTGCCGCGAACATTGTGGTATGTTAGTTGTAATGCTCAGAACAGCCTCTAGAGGACACCACAATAAAATTTGCATTTCCAAGAAACATGGTCAAATAACTATATAATTAGTCCCTAGAGAGCATAACCACATGAAAACAAAGAGGCAGAAAATAATGCACTCTAACCATATATTCAGCCCCTAAAGAGCATAGCGCATTACAGCTTTTTAGGGCTAGCAGGCCTACTGCAATGAAATTACAAAACAAGGCCTTTAAAACACAAACTACTCCGAGCTGTTACACAAAAGTTACAACCACAAGAGTGCTTAAAAAGACACTGAATGGTGGGAAGGGTTATAATTTTGGGGTCCCCACTAACCTAGTGTGGGGATCCAGCGATGATGTAGACAGAAAGGGCACATTGTAGTGAATGTTTTGAAGGTGGTCCCATTGTCCTAGGCCCACCACAGTCCGAGTTATGAGCAAAAATGTTTTGTAAAAGTAATGCCCTGCAAAGGATTATGAGATGAGTTTTCGTGCCTGCGAATTTTGTACCATATTGTCTGTAATGCTCATAAGAGCCCTTTGAGGGCACCACAAAAAACATAAAATAGCATTTGTAAGAAACTTGGTCACGTATCATATAGTTAGCCCCTAGAGAGCATAATCACATGAAAACAGAATGGCAGAAAGTAATGCATTGCAACCATATATTTAACCACTAGAGAAGACGTAGTTCATTACATATTTTAAGGGCTAGCAGACCTACTACAATGATATTACAAACAAGGCCCTTAAAACACAAGCTACTCTCACCTGTAAAACAAAAATTTCAGCCATGAGAGAGATTAAAAAGATACTGAATGGTGGGATGGGTTATTATTTTGGGGTCCCCATTAACCCAGTGGGGGAACCAATAAAGAACCTAGAAGACGGAATGAGTGGGTCATGCTGAACATTTTGGTGGTGGTCCCATTGTCCTGGGACCACCACTGGCTGAGTTATGGTAAAAACTGTTTTGAAAAAGAATGCTTGCAAAGCATTATGGGGCGAGTTTCCTCAAGTGCAGTGAATATTGTAGTATTGGCTCTCCCGCTGTGCAGGGAGAGCTGCTTTGATGATTTCTGTGTTTTTATTTAGGTAAAGCCTTTACCATTTACAAGGGTTTTCTGAAGGCCATGAAGCACAAAGGGGGAGAGACAGAGGCAAAATTTAAATGACTCAGATTAAGTAACAGTGTGAACAATGTGGCAAGCGCTTCAATACCGCTGATCGAGTTTGCACAATTCACGCTCAAAGTGCCATGACTGTCATAGAGCGCGAAAGGGAAGGACAAATGAAAAAAGTAGTTCGCCCTCCCAAACGTGTATCAGCAATCATGCAATAATCCATGTAATAGGGTCAGTCCACAAGGCGCAACGATAGAGCCTCAAGGCGGGACAAACATAGCATTTACCAATGACATCAAGGGATTGTTGAAAGGCAAGCCCAGGAACAAATCAAAGTGATGGGCGTGAGTTTAAAGCCCAAAGAATATATTACCGGACTGTGGACTGGATTGGACTGGAGTGGGGTGGATTGTACTGGAGTGAGATGGATTGGGGTGGTGTGGGCGGGTTGGATTGAGTGAGGTGGATTGGGTAGCAGCAAACTTGATTGGAGTGTGGTGGATTGCAGTGGGTGAATGTCTATTGGACTGGAGTGTGGTGGGTTGGATTGGAGTAAGGTGGGTTGTAGTGAATTGGATTAGGTGAGGTGTACTGGACTGGAGGTGAGGTGTATTGGACTGGAGTGGGATACATTGGATTGGGGTGGATTGGACTAGTGTGGGGAGGACTCAACTGTAGTGGATTGGACTGGGGTGAGGTGATATGGGGCAAATTGGAGTGTGACAGCTTGTTCTGGATTAAACTGGGGCACATTATTTTGGATTGGAGTGGGGCAAATTGTTTTAGATTGGAGTGGGGCATGTTGGTGTGAGTGGATTGGGTTGGACTGGAAGGGAGTGGAATTGACTGGAATGGGGTGAATTTAAATGGAGTGGGTGAACTGGACTGGAGGAGAATGTTTTGGATTAAAATGGGGCAGATTGGAGGGAGTGTGGTGGACTGGAGTAGGGCAGACTGTGTTGGACTGGGGTGGGGCAAATTGTTTTTGATTGCCGTGGGGTAGAGTGTTCTGGATTGAAGTGCAGTAGATTGGAGTGGGACAGATTGTTTTAGAGGGGAGCAGATTGTTTTAGAGTGGGGCAGATTGTTTTGTATTGGAGTGGGCCAGATTTGAGTGGGGTAGATGGGTGTGGGGCATATTGTTTTGGATTGCAGTGGGGTATGTTGATTTGGATTGGAGTGGGGCAGATTGTTTTGGAGTGGTACAGATTGTTTTGGATTAGAGTGGGGCAGATTGGGTGAGGTGAGGTGGAGTAGACTGGGGTGGATTGAGGTGTACTGCATGATTATGTGTTAAAGCATAATTTCAGAAATTACACATCATCAAGAAACAATATTGCTTTGCAATATTTAGAACAAGATAATACTCATCTTTTGAGAATGGCGCCCACAAGCATAAACAAAAGAAAACATGAGTGCAAAGTGAGAAAAGATGACTTGGCAAAATAAAAGAATGTCAGCTATACAGAATATAAATTTGCAATGTGGTTTGTCCTGCGTGCACAGTAACAAGCCTTCTGTTTGCAGGGCACTAAAAAGAACAAAAAAGTACCTTAATCACGTCGGGAGCAGCAAACAGACACTGATTAAGGCGAATCAATCTGTGCTTGGTCCCTGCTCCACACAGCGGAACGGAAATGATTCTTGGCCTGCAGTGACGAATCACAAGGCTGCAAAGAAGAGTGCCACACAAGCCAACTAATGGTAATCGACAAGTGGGTTTCCAAGCCATTTACTATACACAGTCTCGCAAGCGTGACGCATGCACTAGCACATGCACCCGCAGGCTCAGTCCTAAAAAGTAGTAGCCTGCTGCGGAGCTGCTGAAGGATACAAGTCACACAATCAAAAGGATGGTTAAAAAAAAAAGGGTATGTTCCAGGGGAGGGACCGCTGAAAAAAGAGAAAGGAAACACATCAAATAAGATTCTATCATGAGAACCTACTGTGAGTATAGGTATGATCCACTATATATATATATATATATATATATATATATATATATTTATTTATATGTATAGCAACAGAACCTTGCAACAAGGACGAACACAGACAACAGTGTGCAGGATGCGTGGTGCACAAAAGGGAGTTTATTAACAAAACTTCACCAACGCGCTTCTGCCGTGATCAACGCTATGGTCAAAACACGTTGCTGAAGTTTTTTTTTAAATAAATTCTGTTTCTTGCACCACGCACCCTGGTGTCTGTGCTCGTCCGTGTTTCAAGGTTCTGTCGCTATGTATTACAGGGCTACTAGCGCCCAACACAGACTGCCTCAATTTGCGTTTCCCGACACCGCTGGAGGAAGGCTGGATCTATATATATATATATATATATATATATCTCAAAGGCAACACAGAGAATGGAGGTACATAATCCCTTAAATCATGTACAAGAGTGGCCTTGTGACAGCCTTCATAAGACAGTCATACTGTCAATGCAGCACCAAAGAAATGGTAAATGAATATTCTAATCATGTGACGACCAATCTAGGTCAGCCAAGTTGCTTGCGAGTCAAGTATGAACACCAATAACTCATTCCCAGCCATTAAGATATCTGACAGTAAAGAACCTCAGAGGATCTATGCAAAAATGCTAACAATTTCATGAAGCTAGGAGCCGGCACACTAACACAACAGCGGGACCAGTCATATTAATCATCGCATTGAGAAAGAGCCATGGTCTCCGAAAGCCAAGTTTAAATAAAAAATAATAAATACAAAAATCCTTCCTTCCTATGCAGGTATGTTTTTTATGTTCGCCTTTTTCTTGGTCTTCTAAATTGATGCTAAAAAATCTTAGCATTTGAGATCTTTCGAAAATCGATTGGGCTTTCTATTCTTTCTGTGTGCTTTTCTATATACAGTATCCCAGTAGTAAAAGCTTACCTAGCGCCTCAATGGAACTAGTCATTTTGAAACGGATATGCGGCTTTCTAACTATTAACTTTACAACCATCCACTAAATTAACAAAAATAAACGTGAGGAGAATTCATTTTTTTAAAAACACTTCCCAATTACTTTTACACTTTCTAAAGAAACAGCAATTAGTGACTGCCACCTAAAAGGTTTATTTTACGTACATGCTATTTGGAAAATGGGCAATCACTCAAACGGGCCTGAGAGGTGCAACAGTATGAGATACAAAGAAAGGGATCTTTTCCGGACTTGCAATAGGTGTTATGTGTGCATTCTTCGGGGAGCTCAGGCGATCCCTAGTGTCAGTGAAGAACTGCACAGGTTCGGTGGGGGGCAACCAACACGCTTCTTTTTCTGAAATCATGTTACCATTTCATCTCCACTTTGTTTCAAACATTTTGGCAATTTGCTTTTTTGCAGAAAGGCCTTCCACAGTTCAGGGTCTTGGTCACATTCTAAAGCAGGTTTTCTCAAAAGGTTAAAAGGCATTTCGCAACAGTTCACTTTTTTGATCTGTTACTATATTTTATTGTGCATTCCCCCATAGCTGGCTGACATTTGCCTGGAGAGATGTTTTTGTAAAAAAAAGGTGTGCCAGAAGGCAATCTACCTTGTTCCCCTACTCCTAGCATTTACACCCTGCCTTCTTGTGAGCAAACCGGGCCTTTTCAACAGACTATGTCCTCAATGTTGAGCCACTAATGAACACAGACAACAGGCAGGGCTGGCTGATCCTCCCACAGTTGTTAAATACAGACAATATAATGTTTTTTTTTTTTTTTTACTGATCTGAAATTATTAAACTACTTTTGAAATAATCTGTGGGATAAAGTGTTAGTAGAAAACAAGCTAAAATACAGTGGTGCGAAAGTGAGGGGACCCACTTGCTGGCCACTGACAAAGTATCAAACAGGAATACATAGGCATCTCGTGGGAGCAAGAAATGTTGGAAAAGAACAAACATAGGGAGAAGATAGTCAGTGAATACATTTTAACACTCAGCAAAGAAATGAAAGCAAACCTAGAACACAGGTAGGTAGCACACATGATTTAGACATCGAGAAAAAATAAAAGTCATGATCGAGTTCTAAATGGGTTTCAGAGGAGAAGTTGCATATAAAAGACAATTTGAGAAAGAACTACATTAAAAATGAGTTTGGAGAAGAGAATGATCTCACTGAAGATATTTACCAACAGTATATAAATGAAAATGTCTGGGTTATCAATGACAATGTTCGAGAAGTGCAGAGCAAAAGGAATCAGTGAGGGTGGAAACGCAGCAATCGATGGAAATATGGGCACAAGTACATACCTTTACTCGGAGTAGAGAGACAATAAATAGCATGAATGTAGGGGCACTGAAACATTTTCAACATACATGATATTGGAAATGTCACACTACACTTTGGCACTGTACTGATGATAAATGAACTGTAATTGATTAACCAGAAGCAATAATATCAACTTATGTAAATATATTTTTCACTGATAAAAACAAAGGTTAAAGTAACGTTACAATTAATGCTGTGAACTAAAAAAATAAAAAAAATAAAAAAAGAGAAATTCACCAGTTATAGTTAGCAAAGCTAACTATAACTTGTACCCCTGGCATGCACTACATATGACATCACTCATGGCATGTTCTATGAGATCATTTATGACATCATGGATGATAATTCAAATGACTGATGGCATCATCCACTGAGTCTGTTAGTTTAATAGTTCACATAGTGGTGGGTAACTACCATATTACTTTTCTGAATCATTTTGTACAGCCTGTGTCCAGCTAATCAGTATGAGTGTTTACAAAACACATGTGCTTCTAGTGCACCATGTGTGTACAAGTACTGAACATGTTATAAATCTTTGTTTTGAATAGTAACTGTTTGTGCAGGTGACTGCTGGCTTGTGTACATTATGTCCCACACAAGTTTTTTTGGTACTGCAGAAAAAGTTTTCAACAGAGCAAAGATTCTATGTACTACATACTAAGTATTGTAAGCAGACAAGTTAATAGACAGAATTGTCTCAGCGTGACAATTTCTACTTAACATTGAAGACTCTGCTCACCAGGTATTAAGCTATGTGCATCTGCTTGTTTTGCTTCAGGAGACGGGCTTTCTGGAACGATTCACCACTGTCTGAAGGCTGCAGGTCGAATGATCTGGAGCACCATCAGACCTTGGTTATTTTAGGTGAACAGCCGCTATTCAGACATATTTTTTATAGAGCTCACACTGTGCTTAGTAGATACTTTTTGATACTTTGTGGTGTATTTCTCATGAACGTTTTACTGTCTGCAAAGAGTGTGGTACACAGAAAACTCTCTCCAAAGCAGCAAACACTGTTAACAGTACCCACTTTTCTACTCCTATCAACTTCATTACTCTAGGTAGGTTCAGTGACTGGCAGGGGTTTGATACGGGTAAAGAGTGTTCGTAGTAGGGCACTAGTTATACAACAGGGCTTGAGTATCAGGAGGAACTTGTTTTTTTTTCCCAAACAGTTCTATACAGATTGATCATCATGTGCAGGATAGGTTACCCTTTTATCTTTGGTTCATAGGCAACATGAACTCGGCTGCCCATGAAGTGAATGGCGTAGAGTCAATGTTACAAACTATCCAAGCTGGATTTGCCTACGGGGCTTGTATGTATGATAGCAGTAAAGAAATGTCATATTATTCGAAGCTACTTTGCACTTACTTTCATAGGTCTATACCTGTTTAACCAGCAGTGTGTACAAAAGAAGCTTGGATGATGTAATGAGTGATGTCATATGAGAGATCATAAGCAGTGCATGTCAGGGGCAAGTTATAGTTTGTGTTGCTAACTAACTGCTGAATTGCTGCTGTTTTTTTTTAGTTCAGAAAGTTAAAGTTATCACAAATTCATCTAACTATAACCAATGCAGAATGTTGAGAAACAAGAGTGTACAGCAGACATAGCTCCTTTCAGGGAATCAGAGATGGTATACTCCAACAGCATACACATCGTTGTATAGGGCCATTGACGAACGCCAGATAGCACAGGAGACAATACATTAACGGAGTGAAGAAATGGCAAATGAGTTCCAATGATGTAGATGGGTGCGAAAGAAGTGAAAAAGAGATGAAAGGCAGAACTTTTTTTTCAGTAAAGCAACAATAACGTAGAGAAGATACCAGCAGAGGGGAAGTTTCTGAAAAGAATGATTAAATAAGCTGATAGACCATTTTATCCTCAGCAGAAAGAGGATGGTCCCATGGAATGTGTCGAATTAGCAGTAGAAAGAAAGTAAACATTATCAGTCAGTGACAGGGTAGAAGGAATCTAATGCAGAGTATTACAAGTTAAGACCAACTAAAGAGGCTGGTGATGAAATGTGCACTGGAGGAAAGAGGAACAATTTAAGTGAATTTTGGAAGGGAACTAGGAAGCAAAATTTATCAGCACTCAAAGTACAGTGTAGGGAAATATTACACAAAGAGGGGTGGTGAGTATGTGGTCTAGAGAAGAACACAAGCCTCCAATGATTGCTTGACTGAAGAAATAAATGATCGCTAATAAACTCCTGTAAAAGATCTAAATTGTAAGGCGAAAGGCGTAAGAAGCGTAACAATACGAAAAAGAAAAGAAGTTGACAACTTCTGCAGTGTTCACATGCGGCCATTTACCACACAAAGTTTGCACATGAAGAAAGTCAACCTTAAACTTTACACTTCTGAACCTGAAATGTAGTGCAGTGGTTTTCTATTGTCGCTGGCCACAGGCTCAACACCGTACAGGTTGTTTCTTATACCTAAAGAAAGGAGTGCCTGTTGGACAGCAGGCATAAGAGGACAACTCCATATCCTTCTACGATGGACTAAATATCTTGAAGACTTAAAACAATGTATGTAATACAAAATGATGGGGAACCTCTTCTGAATGCGATGAGGGCCCTGAGTCTCTTATATCTTTGAGTTATTCATAGGCTTTTCGTGAATAAGTGCCCCATTGAACTGTTGGGGCCTTCTGGAGTGTTGGGGGCCCCCTGAACCGCAGGGGCCCGTGTTACAGCCCTGACTTGAGGAATGGTTTGTCAATAGTGTTCCCAAAACCTAGCACATACCTTGGAAGCTCCGGCCTTAGAGACGCTAGGTCACACAGTGTTTTTAACTAAGCATACAAAGGAGAAATAGAGATGCTATACAGAGGGAACAGGCAAGATTCAGTCATTCAGAAGTTGGCCGCAGATTGTGATTCTATTTGCGCTTGCAACAACAGACAAGGGTTGATGAGCAGTACCTCTGACCACTTCCATAGATCTACTCATGGTGATCCATCACATTACAGACTCATTCAATACTTTTGAAAGAGGTATTTTCAAAAAGGACAACCAGCAGAATACTCATAGATTCGATCTGAAGTTCTAGGCTTTACCCGCATACAACAACAGAAGATCCAGGTAAGTCCTAAGGAGAGCATACGTTTTCTGGAATAAGTGTCAGCCCTACTCACTATCGCCAAATAGAGCACTCACATGGAAATTCTGGCTATAACCCCCTCCCCTTCCACTCCTCCCAGATCACAAAAGATATAAGACCACAGTGTAGAAACAAAGGAGAAGCCGGAACCAGTTTTGGTCCTGGGCTACTTTCCATCTATGCTGCCATCCCCGCCTCTTGTTGCTCTGAGGAGTCCTTAGTGCAAAAAAGATCAAAGCAAGAAAGCAATATAAAATCAACTACTGATAGCAGTAAAGAGCCGGCATAGCTGGCACCTAGGTCCATGTCATAATGGTCACAAATAATTCTCGTTTTTTTTTTTTTTATCCAGGAGCACTTTAGATTCTTGGACTTGTAAGATATATTTACATGTTCTTCTGAGTACAGGCCTACAGGTCTCCTTAGAATGTTGTTGCCTAACACATACTACTCCAGATGACGGGGGTTGTCTTGACATAGCACCACATGGGCTTTGACCTGGTTACCTTAATAGACGCTGCAAGTAGCGGCCTCTTGTAACTGTACATACTTACTGGCACTCCTTTATTACACCTCTTCTGGAATTCAGAATGTCCAATCAGATCTCGACAAGTCACACATACCAGTTGGGAGATTTTGTTTTTCAAAAACTAAACCAGGCTTGTAGCAGGACTGCAAAACAATACAAACAGATTCACTGCTTTCTAGGTTTATCGCAGCAGCTCCACATGAGGCTGACTGAGCATATCCACAACTTTGAGAACTAGCTGGATCATGCGTCCATCATTACACATAAAACCAGAAGAGCCATCCAGGAGGGATTCAGATGTAAAATATGATTGTAACTTTCTCTGTGTAAGTGATAGAGAAATTGCACAGTGGGGATTCCCTCCTTGTAGAAGTGACTAGTATCTTGCATAGTGGCCGTAGCTCCTGCAAGAAACCTGATGTCCAGGAACTACTTTTAACTCCTACCCACTAAGGCCCATATTTATACTTTTTTGCGCCGCATTTGCGTCGTTTTTTGACGCAAAAACGGCGCAAACTTGCAAAATGCCATTGTATTTTGTAGGTTTGCGCCGTTTTGCGTCAAAAAGCGGCGCAAATGCGGCGCTAAAAAAAAGTATAAATACGGGCCTAATTCTTTATGTAGGCAACTGTGATTATATCAGCATTCAGTGATCTAACTCAAGTGGAAAGAAAACCAAAACAATTTCTCTCCGCAGCTACATTTGCAATTTGGTTTTTCTAAAGTGAATTGTCTGATTTTCTTAACTGAAACCGACCTGGACCCCCACAAAAATGTGGGATGATTAACAATTGTGTATGGCAAGTCAAAAAGGGCACACTGCAGTGATCAGGAGAGGGGAAGGTGACAGACTTTTCATTTTGTATGGTCATGCAGACATGAGGATACAAACACATACAAGATAAACAACATAAGCAATTGTATTTCCAACAATGGGAAGCCATAAAGGGGATTTCTGGAGTAACACAAAGCGCAACAAGAAACTTGCATGAAATGAGTTCAAATTCCCAACTCGCAAAGGTCCTGGCTGTTTCAGTGGAGTTTACAATTACCTAAATACACAATAGCTTGTAACAGTCAAAATGGGGAGCACCCTGTCTTCCATTCCAGCATTTGTGACCCCGAGGCATCATGGTAAATGCAGTCATTAGCACGAATTTGAATAGAGTTTTGAAAGTTTTTCACCATAAGTTGGTGCGGCGAGTGCCGTATCTTCGGACACGTGTTTCTGGCTATTTGGCCATCATCAGCGAAGAGCAACGTGTAGCTGGCGGGGTTGCTTGAAATGCCACCTTGAAAGTATTCACAGGTTTAAGTACCACTCAAGAAGGCGCACAGGTGCTTCACCCGAGCTCGTCAGCTCAGAGGCTCACGGGAGCCTTAATTACAACAGTCAAAATGGGGAGCACCCTGTCTTCCATTCCAGCATTTGTGACCCCGAGGCATCATGGTAAATGCAGTCATTAGCACGAATTTGAATAGAGTTTTGAAAGTTTTTCACCATAAGTTGGTGCGGCGAGTGCCGTATCTTCGGACACGTGTTTCTGGCTATTTGGCCATCATCAGCGAAGAGCAACGTGTAGCTGGCGGGGTTGCTTGAAATGCCGCCTTGAAAGTATTCACAGGTTTAAGTACCACTCAAGAAGGCGCACAGGTGCTTCACCCGAGCTCGTCAGCTCAGAGGCTCACGGGAGCCTTAATTACAACAGTCAAAATGGGGAGCACCCTGTCTTCCATTCCAGCATTTGTGACCCCGAGGCATCATGGTAAATGCAGTCATTAGCACGAATTTGAATAGAGTTTTGAAAGTTTTTCACCATAAGTTGGTGCGGCGAGTGCCGTATCTTCGGACACGTGTTTCTGGCTATTTGGCCATCATCAGCGAAGAGCAACGTGTAGCTGGCGGGGTTGCTTGAAATGCCGCCTTGAAAGTATTCACAGGTTTAAGTACCACTCAAGAAGGCGCAAAGGTGCTTCACCCGAGCTCGTCAGCTCAGAGGCTCACGGGAGCCTTAATTACAACAGTCAAAATGGGGAGCACCCTGTCTTCCATTCCAGCATTTGTGACCCCGAGGCATCATGGTAAATGCAGTCATTAGCACGAATTTGAATAGAGTTTTGAAAGTTTTTCACCATAAGTTGGTGCGGCGAGTGCCGTATCTTCGGACACGTGTTTCTGGCTATTTGGCCATCATCAGCGAAGAGCAACGTGTAGCTGGCGGGGTTGCTTGAAATGCCGCCTTGAAAGTATTCACAGGTTTAAGTACCACTCAAGAAGGCGCACAGGTGCTTCACCCGAGCTCGTCAGCTCAGAGGCTCACGGGAGCCTTAATTACAACAGTCAAAATGGGGAGCACCCTGTCTTCCATTCCAGCATTTGTGACCCCGAGGCATCATGGTAAAGCAGTCATTAGCACGAATTTGAATAGAGTGAGCCTCTGAGCTGACGAGCTCGGGTGAAGCACCTGTGCGCCTTCTTGAGTGGTACTTAAACCTGTGAATACTTTCAAGGCGGCATTTCAAGCAACCCCGCCAGCTACACGTTGCTCTTCGCTGATGACGGCCAAATAGCCAGAAACACGTGTCCGAAGAAACGGCACTCGCTGCACCAACTTATGGTGAAAAACTTTCAAAATGCTGTTCAAATTCGTGCTAATGACTGCATTTACCATGATGCCTTGGGGTCACAAATGCTGGAATGGAAGACAGGGTGCTCCCCATTTTGACTGTTGTAATTAAGGCTCCCGTGAGCCTCTGAGCTGACGAGCTCGGGTGAAGCACCTGTGCGCCTTCTTGAGTGGTACTTAAACCTGTGAATACTTTCAAGGCGGCATTTCAAGCAACCCCGCCAGCTACACGTTGCTCTTCGCTGATGACGGCCAAATAGCCAGAAACACGTGTCCGAAGATACGGCACTCGCTGCACCAACTTATGGTGAAAAACTTTCAAAATGCTGTTCAAATTCGTGCTAATGACTGCATTTACCATGATGCCTTGGGGTCACAAATGCTGGAATGGAAGACAGGGTGCTCCCCATTTTGACTGTTGTAATTAAGGATCCCGTGAGCCTCTGAGCTGACGAGCTCGGGTGAAGCACCTGTGCGCCTTCTTGAGTGGTACTTAAACCTGTGAATACTTTCAAGGCGGCATTTCAAGCAACCCCGCCAGCTACACGTTGCTCTTCGCTGATGACGGCCAAATAGCCAGAAACACGTGTCCGAAGATACGGCACTCGCTGCACCAACTTATGGTGAAAAACTTTCAAAATGCTGTTCAAATTCGTGCTAATGACTGCATTTACCATGATGCCTTGGGGTCACAAATGCTGGAATGGAAGACAGGGTGCTCCCCATTTTGACTGTTGTAATTAAGGCTCCCGTGAGCCTCTGAGCTGACGAGCTCGGGTGAAGCACCTGTGCGCCTTCTTGAGTGGTACTTAAACCTGTGAATACTTTCAAGGCGGCATTTCAAGCAACCCCGCCAGCTACACGTTGCTCTTCGCTGATGACGGCCAAATAGCCAGAAACACGTGTCCGAAGATACGGCACTCGCTGCACCAACTTATGGTGAAAAACTTTCAAAATGCTGTTCAAATTCGTGCTAATGACTGCATTTACCATGATGCCTTGGGGTCACAAATGCTGGAATGGAAGACAGGGTGCTCCCCATTTTGACTGTTGTAATTAAGGCTCCCGTGAGCCTCTGAGCTGACGAGCTCGGGTGAAGCACCTGTGCGCCTTCTTGAGTGGTACTTAAACCTGTGAATACTTTCAAGGCGGCATTTCAAGCAACCCCGCCAGCTACACGTTGCTCTTCGCTGATGACGGCCAAATAGCCAGAAACACGTGTCCGAAGATACGGCACTCGCTGCACCAACTTATGGTGAAAAACTTTCAAAATGCTGTTCAAATTCGTGCTAATGACTGCATTTACCATGATGCCTTGGGGTCACAAATGCTGGAATGGAAGACAGGGTGCTCCCCATTTTGACTGACACAATAGCTTGTGTTATTAGCAGCCGTACAGTGAATTTCTACCCTTTATACTGTAGCCTTAAAGCACTATACACACCAAACATTAGGTGCAGCTGGTACAATCCCTGCATAATTGTAGCACGTACAATAAATAGAACATGTTGTGTGTATCATGGTAAGCGTTCATTCTGAGCAAATACATGTGTGTGTTTCAGATACGATTTTAAATTACATTTGGAGCGGATGTAGCCTACAGCTAGAATCACTCATTACAGAGATGTTCTTCTGTGACTCACACAAAACAAGACTCTTCTAAATCCACAGTCACTGGATGCAAGTCACCTAACCTCGCTTCTTTTAACAAAGCCTCTGATTGAGAAAAGACCCTCTGCTGTTCTAGATATATAAAATCTGAAATCCCGCACCTGTGAGCACAGGTGTGTTGACATTTGTAAAACGGCGCATAACGACGATGCGCTGAAACTGGGATCGCGTGGTGCTGAAAACCCCATGAGATGGTGGCCACCTTTTTTTACCGACGTTGACATTACTTTTATGTTAGGCCGGTTAAAAATAATAAACACCGTAATCTGCGATTTTTATTATAAGAACAAACCATCACATCCAAGCAGAAATCACTGCAAAACTATTTTACAGCCTTCTACCCAATCCTAATCAAAGTCATGCACACTTGCCAAATCCGTGAAGAATAGAAAAGAGTTTTCACGCATTTCCTTTTCAAAGCACGTACCTGTTCTTGACTCGTCCAAAATCTCAAACCATTAACAAATTACTCGTGTTTTTCCCATAAAAAGGTGGCAACCTTAAACGCTGCCTCGCAGATTTTGAAGAGTGGTGCACGTTTCGAGGCATAAAAACGTGATGTCAGCATCCCCGTTCAGTAAACGGTACCAGCCCTGCTGCACGCATTCATTCATTCATAGCCATGGAATACTGCAGTGTGCAAGGCTACCCTTTCACTGGCAAGGCTTCAATACAGAATGAGCAGTAAGGATGCAGTTCGCGTTTTTTTAAAAGAAAACCCTTGACCGCTCTGGCCACACAGCAGATTGCGAGAACGGCCGCGTACAACCTGCTTGTTTTGGCGCCTCGCTCCCGCCTCGTTTATTGACGCCGGGTCGCCAGCTCGCCCCGTGCGCTGGACTCCTCTCAGGCGGTCATTCTCATCCGCACATGCCCGCTACAGTCCTTTGACGAGTCTAGTCTCAGGCTGCCATTCCTCTGAGGTCATCTCATTGACACGCCCCCTCCCCCCCCCCACCTTTCTGCAAGGATTAGCTTTCCTCTTAACTCCTTCTGCGCCAAGGGCTCGGTCACAAACCTCCCTGAACAATCAAAACACAAGCACTGGCAAGCCAGTAGGTGCGCTCTTTGTCTTTGTTATAGTTTGTTTTGTTATGTTTTTCGAAAAGCTCTATAGTTTATTTGTATTTTTTTTGGGGGGGGGGTTCAGGGAGGGGGTTGTTGGCCAGACCCAATATCAAACATTGGATTGGCTAATAGCATAAACATTTATTATCTTGAGCATTACATATTTTAAACACTGATGGGACTTTGTGTGTGAACAAGCAGAATGTTGTCAGTCACAGAGAATTTAGCCAGTGCCTGAAGCTGGCAGCCTCACTACCCCTTGCGCGTGGAAATGTGAATAAAACAGGGGGTCGGACTGGCCTATAGGGCAATGATCAGCGTGGGGACCGTTTTTAGGTCAGGCACGCAAGTGCTCTGGCCTGTAGTAATCTATCTGTGGGCTTTTAACCACGCCCACTGCACGCTCATCACTATCATTCGTTCATGGGTTTGCCTTTCAAAAATCCTTTGTTATCATTTGTAAATGCTCTACATCTGTCCCTGCTTGAGGCAGCTTTGTTACCTCCTTGGCCATCGACCCTGTGACATGGTTAATTACACTTTTGCCGATATGTTTGACTGAGAGCGAACTTCTTTTTCATTTTGTGCCACTCTGCGCTCATTCTCATTGTGGCCATGGAGCTTTGAATCGCCTTGCATATGTCAACTGTTTTACTTTTCATTTTCAATTTATGTGGCTCGAAAAGTCCAGTTAGAAATTTATAACGCTAATAGCTCTAACTCGAGCAAGCGCGAGACCTATTACATTGAATATTCCACAGGGAATATTCATTTAAAAGAAGACTCTTTAGCATTACAATCCACTGCCAATGGCTGTGCTGTTTGTTAAAGTCCTCTTCTCCAGTTATAGTCACAATCTTCAGACGAGGGCCTATAGTGCTGGAGACAGCCTTCAACAACTGGTATAGCCATAGGCAGAGGGCTTTTCGGCTATTAGAACATTCAACAAGTGAGGGTAGAATGTTCTTAAACAAAGAGAAACAATAAGACAAATATAGGATGGTTGGATCAGAGGTCGATACCAGACATTGACCTACTGCCACGTTGTCTTCAATGGAGCTCCCAACATTCCTGTGTTGTAATATCTACTCAAACACCCACATCAGGCGAAGAACCAGACTAATGTCTCCGAGTGAGTCAAGTAATTCTTATTATAGCTGCACTAGACTTAACCTTAACCACTATTTCCAATTTCTGTAGGATTTTCCAATCATGCTTCAATATGCCCTATGGAGAGTGCATGGCCCTGACTTAAGAATTATGCCCCTGTTCTGATATGGGACGGTTGTACATTCTCAACCATTGCCACTTCATACAGCCTTAGTTAGTCTTCCCAGTGATCCTTGGAGCTCAAAGAAATGCTTGAAGTCACCTGAAGAGCTAGAAGGGTCTGGCTCTTTTCCACTCCAGCCTCCACTTCCTACCATGAGTGACATGACTGCGTCCCTTCACAGATAACCACAGAGGAGTCCCTAATCTCTAAAATACTGAGAGCCACAGAAAATATCTGCCATTAGATGTGGAACTGACTCGGAGAAGTCTCAGCTCTGGTACCTCTCTTAACAGTTCTCTCCTTTCTATGCATCATTCATCTCCAAGGGCCAATTATCTCTTGCACACATGACAACATACACAGAGACCCAACACGCCATTCAGCAATCTCTCAGCACACAATAAGAACAATCCTATTATAAAAAAAATAAAGAAAATGCACATGCATTCTGCACATGCACCACTTCACGTGGACAACCTCTTTCAAGCAGAATCCTGGTCTCCACTTTGAACAATATACAATGGCCATATGCAAGTGAAACACCTCCCGTTTTGATAGGTTGCCCAATAATAAATATGATTCCAAACCATAGGACATGGGCACCTTCCTAGGCTAAACATGCAGAGGGTGAGTTAAAGTAGAAATGAGAATGGGAAGAGCTGTGTGTGGGTCTCTTCATCCAGGCACATTAGCAGGTTACTTAGGTAGCGGCAAAGGATCAACATCCTTGAGGTACATTCAAGGAGCGATGTATGACCCATCATGCTAACAGAGAGCAAAGGTAGCATGTTGATGGCACAACAGGAAAATACCAACAACATATCTCGATTTAAGAAATGTAAATGAAGATATCTTAGCAAATAGGAAAACACAAGCCTCTCCAAAGGCACGGACAGCAGAGGCCACACCCATCAAGCGATGAGCCAGGTGGCACTCTAGGGCATGGAAGCAACTCAGCGATATCCAGCTACCGGACAGGGGTGGAAACTCATATGGATTGTCTGGATACCTGACGGCATGTACCTCCAAAGACCCTGCTACTGGCAAAAGGCCACTATGTGACTTCCCATGTTGATATGGAAGCATAATCCTTGGTTATCCTAGGATCTGCTGCTGATATCCCTGTTTAGAGCGCATTCAAGAACACACATGTACCGGTGAAGCTGGTCAGACCCTGTACATTAAAGGATGTTTCTACTTTTGGGAATCCCATAGTGTCAGTGCTTACGATGGTGCACATTCTCCTCTAGCACGGTGATGGAGCCCACTGACAATGTAGACAAGAGTATAGAGCAATGGCCCTTTTATTGATTACACAGTGTTACGTGAAACTGCCCTATATAAAAGCTTACAAAATATATAAACAATTGCAATTTCGAAGTCTCAAAAACTATGCAGTCTAAACTCAAGAAGGCAAGTTAGGATGTACCGGAGAAAACGTAGGAACTGTGTGTGTTCTCCCACCTGCAAGGCTGAAGCTTAAAGTAAACGTGTTAGCCCTTCCTCATAGCTCCGCCCAATACACAGCTAAACTGTCCTAACTTGGTAACACACCACAAATCCCAGTCATATAACAGATAACCTTAAAGGCAAAGGGTCCCTCCTCCAAAGACCTGTTGCAATGAGACACAAAGGCTCCTTGCAAGTTCCTACACTCCTGCCCATTTTCATGCATTACAAAAATTAGAGAGCTTGCAAATGGCAGTAGACACAGCCCTTTACCCTAAAGACAGTAGGTGACAAGCCTTAAGGCAAGGAGAGACTGATGGTCCCTTCCTGTGGGGGTTTTTGAATCCCAGCTTCATGTTAACCACAAGAGGGCTTACTACAAACCCGAAATGACTGCCATCGATTTCTAGTAAAGAATAAGTGACTTCTTATATGCAATGGAGGACTTCATCCATCCTGGAAGAGGCAGCAATGGCTATAAGAGATCAAGACAACCATGAGGACATGTGTCATGCACACCAACACTCCCGACTTAAAAGCGAGACTTGGTGCTAGCTTTCTCGTTCAAACCTTCCTCAGCTTCAATGGAAAATAAAGGGGAAATGAAGTCCCCCTGATTTTCTGTCACCAAATCTCTCTCTTTAGAATGACAGAATGTTGTAATGTGTGCATATTAGAAACGTTTCACCAGATCACAGTGGTTGCAGGATCCACAGGAGTAAAACAATTTGAATATCATGGAAGCATTATGGTCAAGATCAGGCTTCTCCAAGGAGTAGCTTGTGAGCTACTGCATGCTCTCGAGCTATCCATCAGTAGCTCTCCAGCATCCAACCCAGCCTTCTAAATTGGAAGCGTTCTGCTTGATTAAATTAACATATGCATAACAAAGTTGTGAATTATTAGACAAAATTGTGTGTGTTTTCAGAACACATAAGCTGATATTTGGAGAAAAATGGCTGAAGTTCCAAAATATATTGTTAAGGTGATTTGTGAGTGATAAATTATATGCGGAGACTTATTAGTAATATGATTACTTTTGTGCCTAGTGCACTGGAGCTGTGGCTGGCATGTATTACCTACATACAGACGTTTCAAATCGACAATGCCTTCTTAGCATTACTGCTGGCAAGCCTACTGATGCACTGAGATGCTCGCTGCTTGGACATAGTGGTTCACTAATATAATCTTGCGAATGTGGGCCTGATTACAACACTAATATTAGTAGCTTGTGAGGATTTTTGTTTAACGTAAATAGCTCTTATTACACAAAAGGTTTGAGACCCCTGGTCTAGATTGAAGTCTCCTCCAGCAATACCTGCAATTCATGCAGCTGATTACCAAATGACTCAATCATTAGATCGCGCCCCTCAAATCTGGTTGATGAGAAAGCTTAGCTACCTTAAATACTAGGAGGGCATTTCTGTAAAAGCATGCAGCCCTCTCCCAGGTTCTCGCAAAGCAATCTCAGACTCTGATACTTGTGGAGGTGACTAAAATTACAAGAGTCAAGAATATGTGCTACTGTTGTGCGTCAGCTGGGTCACAGGTCTGAGCGGGTTCAGCAAGTTATATGAATGATTTAAAGGGCCTTTCTGGTTTCTGGCATCAAATTAACTAGGCAGTCTAACTACTTAACGTAACAATTCTATACCTCGTAAAATATTTACAAACTAACGCAATCAAGTCAAATTTCCATCTCCAAGACTATTGTTCAGATACAACGTGCACCAATTTTTTTTCTCCGAAGACAAACGATAGGAAAACATCTAAACTCTTTTTGGTTTTCTAGCTAAAATTCAAGGCCATTCATTTTTGTTTTTTTAAATAACACATTATCATCCCAGGCCAAGTGAATCATGTTAAACCACCAGACACATCAACCGGTCCTGCTGTATGAGGATTTGACAGAAGCTGACCTGGTTGAATTATTAATCCACAGCCTGCATTGACTGCTATTTTATCTCAGGATACAGCGGATGACCTCAGGGAACTTGTGTGAAGATGGCACAGTGTCCTCTCGTTTCTTTTACCGTAAGTCCGCTATCTGTGGCCGGCAAATCATTCACACCTTTTATCTGCTAGCGTCATGTTTTTCCCCAGGTTAATCCTTGTTGTAAGCATGCTAAAGGTCAACTGTGCAGAAGACCAATCCCAAAGTATGTGGCTGGCTACATAAACTTGCTAGACAATACTGCAAAAGGACCTTACAATCTTGAAGTAAACTAAAACGGTGAGCCGCTAAACAAGATTTTTGATTGGAGCAATAGTTCAATGGTCAAAAATTAGTTTATTGGACCCCAAACAAATTACACGGAGGAAACCTGAGAATATTGCCACCGAAAATTAACATGTTCATGCCACCGAAAGTTAACGTGTTCAGCCGTAAGAGTGGAACATCTAAACCAGGGGTCTCCAACCTTTTGTGTAATAAGAGCAATTTATGTTGAATAAAAATCATCATGAGCTACTAGTATTATTGGTGTTGTAATAGTGACCACATGACCACCATGTTCAAGACTACCAGCAGGGAGCACTTCAGTGCATCAGGAGGTTTGCCAGTAGTAATGTAATCAAGCACTGGCAAATCCAATAGGTTTCACCTTTGATTTTACTTTTGCATTCTATTTTACTAAGTGGATTATAAGTAATAGAAAAAAAGGTTATAATAATGTTTGTTTTAAATCCAATACACTGTTAATTGTTGTTTATGTTGTGATGTATGTTGCATTAATTTCCCATGGGTCCAAACTTGTAATTTGTACCGTATTCAGTATGGCATTGTGTTAAAGTATAGTAAATGCACAGTGTGCCACTGCACCTGCTGCACCCTTCAAATCATGCCCCTTTTAACTGCAAGGTAGCCATAAATGTGACTTCCTGTTTAGTAGTAAAATATTTGGTGTTTACAGGAGCGATGACAACTTTTGGCCCCGGAGCCACTGCATCATTCAAATCATGGCCGAAGTGCCTACAAGATGCTGCACTTGTGACTGCCGGTTTAGTTGTAAAATTTAGCAGTAATAAGTGCTCAGTGGGGTGCCTACCCTGTGCCACTGCAACTGCTGCACCATTGAAATCATGACACTAGTGCCTGGTAGATAACTACACTTGTACAGCCTGTTTAGTAGTAAAAGCTAGCAATAATATGTGTTTGGTGGGCTTCTGATACCCAGTGGCACCAGTGCCACTGCACCTGCTGCACTATTCAAATCATGACCCTAATGCCTGCAAGTTGACTGCACTTGTGACTGCCTGTTTAGTAGTAAAATATAGCAATTCCTGGTGTTTAGAGGAGTTCTGATGTTTGGCCCTGGAGCTACTGCACCTGCTGCACCATTCAAGTCATGACCCTAGTGCCTGCAAGATAACTGCACTTCCCGCTGCCCATTAATAAGTCGCGGAGAGAATAACAATTCGAAATAAAATGTCGCCCAATTATACAAAGGACTTTTCTATAAACATGACTGAGTGGTAATTTAAGAAATAACAGAGTGGTAAAGAAACAAACACACAAATCATTTTATTATTTATAACTGTTATTCATCAGAAATGTAATTATTAAGTAACAAAAAACACAACATAATGAGCCCCTTCGCTGCTTGCTTTACATCTGCATTCGACACTCCATTGCAAGATGGCCGACATGTTTACACACATTTCAATGCAAATTGACCTGTGTTCAGTTCATCTGGTCGCCTATAAACACTAACAAGTAACCAATCACCAAAAACTGGAAGGTGTACTTCGGCCACACTCCACGTGAGGGCAAAAGCATAAACAAAAGAGAAGGAAGTGACCTGCTAGCCAATAAAACGCAAGTAAACTCAAGCGGCATTGGAGCAACGCTTGAATGAATAAACTGGAAGTTCAGGAAAGTAAGGGGCGAAGTGGAAATCTCTTTAAAGAATTTTCTTTTGATAACACAAGACTTTGTAAGCACAGTGCAAGCTTTGTCAATTTGGAGTGCTTATAAGTAGGTAATACGTACCAGCCACAACTGCAGTGCCCTAGGCACAAAAGTAATCATATCAGTAGTGTCTCTACACATGATTTATCATTTAAAAAATCATGTTTAACTATATTTTGGAAATTCAGCCATTTTTCTCCAAACATCTGCCTATGTGTTCTGAAAATACAAACATTTTCTTCATGTAATCCACAATTTTGTAATACATATGTAAATTTAATCAAGCAAAACGCTCCAATTTAGAAGGCTGGGATGCACACAGGAGAGCTACTTACAGGCAGCTGGAGAGCTAGCAGTAGCTCACGAGCTTCTAGTTAAAGAAGCCCGACTAAACACCCCTCTGTTTTAAATTAGCGTTGGCAAAGCCAAACTGTCTCAACTTTGGGACCTATTGATTTTGTTAATCCCTTTGACTGTGCTCTACAGCATTGACAAAAATAATTTCTTGTGGATGCTGTGTAGAATTGCCAGAAGGGGAAAAAAAGGCATGATGAGACAGTTGCCAGTGGCAGCATGATTTTGTAAGCATGCATATATATGCATGACGACATGCGCACACCCAAGAAAAGAAGTGAGCATCACTTTTTTAGGTGTCGGCTAGACAGCACATACGCTGTCTTTTTAATACTACTGTAGTCTTACAGTGGGCTTAGAGCCTGCACATTGCTTACCATTTGTTGGTTAGCATGGCACTGGTCTTTACAGCCTTGTAATTGGTCACTGCAGGTCTAGCATAATTTTGTGTCTGTGGAGAATGAACCAAGCACTAATTGATTCAACTTAATCAGTGCCCGTCCGCTGTTCCTGACGTGATTGAAGTCCTTTTTTTTTTTTTTACTTTTAAGGTTCTGCAAACAGAAGGTATGTGACTGGCAAAAACATGCCAAGCATGACAAACAAAATTGCAAAGTTATTTTCTATAGTTACCTTTTTTTTCATTTTTTATTTTGTCAAGTCTTCTTTCTCACTTTGCAGTCATTTTTTTTTTTACCCGTGGGCACTATTCTAAAAAAATTATGATTATATTGTTCTAAGTGCTGCAAATCGACATTGTTTCTTTCATATGTGTAATTCCGAAATTATGCTTTATCACATAATCCTGCAGTACACCCAATCCGCCACTCAAATCCACCCCAACTCAATCTATTCCACCCCACTCAATCCAATCTACCTTAGACCAATCCAATCCAGCGCAGACCAATCCAATCCAATCCAAATTACTCACCCTAATCCACTCCAGTCAACCGCACTCCAATCCTCCCAACCCACACCATTCAAATTTCTACCACCTACCCCACTCCCATCCAAAACAATCTGCCCTACTCCAATCTGTCTCAATCCACTCCAAAAAAATTTGTTCCACTCCAATCCAAATCAATTTACCCCACTCCAGTCAAAAACAATCTTAACAACTCCAATTGTGAACAATTGCCCCCACTCCAATCTGCCCTACACCAATCCAAAACAATCTGCTTCACCCTAGTCCAAACCAATCTGCCCCGCTGCTCAAGTCCAAAATCAATCTGCTACTACCTGACCCACACCAGTCTAAAACAATCTGCCTCACTCCAGTCTGCCCCACTGCAATCCAAAACAATCTACTCCAATCTGCCCCACTCCTGTCTGCCCCACTCAAATCCAAAACAAAACAATCTGCCCCATTCCAATGCACCAGATTCCAATCCACCTCACCTCAATCCAATTCACCCCACTATATCCCAATCCACCCCACTCCAATCCACCATAATCCACGCCACATCAATCCAATTCACTCACCCCACTGCAATCCAACCCACCCGCATCCATTCCACAACCCAATCCACCCACCCCACTTCAATCCACCCCACTCTTAATTCAATTCACCTTAATCCACCCCACTCCAATTCAGTCTACCTTAATCCTTCCCACTCCAATACAATCCACCCCACACCAAACAGCCTTAATCAACCCACTCCAGTGCAATTCAGCCCGCACCAATCCAATTCACCCCACTCTAACTCACCCCAAAAAGTTCACCCCACTCAATCAAATTCACCACAATCCACTCAACTCCAGTCCACTCCAATCCAAGCCAGTCTACCCCAACTCACTCCAAGATACCCCCAATCTAATCTACCCCACTCCACCCCACCCACCCCACTCTAATCCAATTTACCTCACTTCAATCTACTCCAATCCACCCCACTCCAATCCACTCCACCCCAATCCAATCTAACCCACTGTGATCCATTTACTCCAGTCCAGCCCACTCCTGTTCACCCCACTCAGTTCAAATCACTCCACTGAATCCAATTGACCCCACTCCAGTCCACTGCACTGTAATCCAATCTATGCCAATCCAACTCACTGGAATCCAATCCACCCTCCACTCCCATGCACCCCGTTCCAGTCCACCCCATTCCACCCCACCCCAATCAACCCCACTCCAATTCAACCCCACTCCACTTAACACTACACCCCTCCACTCAACTTTACAACACTCTACTCACCCTACACCACTCTAGGAAAATGTACTCCAACTAATCCATTCTGCAACACTTCTCATCCTGCTCCACTCTATGACACACCACTAACTTTTAGCCATGCTGAACAGCACCCAAACTGCTGTAAAACATGGTAAAAACACATTTCCAAGTCGATTCCTCTTCTGAAGATTTAAGTCAGGCAAATGGAGAGATGGTAAAGAAGCCATGCACCACGGGAAGAAGAAAAATAGGATGGACAAGGAAAGCTATACAATAAGAAGCGCGCAATGTGAGTACCAATAAAGCCAACCAATGGTAAGCTATGTGTGGAGCTGTAGGTACCTGTAATTGCTTGATAAGCCCACACCACCACAAAAGGCCTTTCACAATCAGACAACTTATACTTTCTGGAAGGCCAGACCTAAAAAGGGGTGAAAGGGGTCCGATGCCCTGGGATGGGACTAATGGATTAGCCTACCTAGGTGTTCCTTATGACCTTAGTCTTAGGTCAAGGTTAGTGGCACCTTTAGTTGCCTCGCCAGTCTCGTGTAATCAAAAATTCATAAATATAAAATACATACATATATAGACAGGCTATTTTTTGGGTCAGCCGTCTTCACCTACTTGTCTGCTCAACAGTCGTTAAAATTTCGCTCTTTCACTGTTAATGAAGGTATTTTGCCTGTTCATGTGCACATCCGCCTAAAAAGTAGTGCACTTCAGTGCCAAGGCTGATGGGTTAATATTTTATTTTGATGGTACCTTTCTTCCACCTCTTTATATTTTTTTAGTTACCCTTGTATGTTAAACGAAGTCTTCATGCTGCAGTAGTTCAAAGCCTAACCTACTTTCTCTTTGTGCCAATAAAAAAAAAAAAAAAAAAAAAATTCTGTGATGGGAGCTGAAATTAAAAATGGAAAGGGGCTGTTTAACTACTTGTGCCTGGTAGGAATCACCCTTACTGCTCTATTTGAATTATATTTTATGGGCTTTTTATACAAACGTTTTAATTGCAAGCATATTGCCACCACATTTAGGCAGCTTTATTTTCTTATGGCATATGCTTGCAATAACAAAACAAAAATGTACACATCGGACCAGGTTGCTGAGGCCAAACATACTGGCTTTGCCAATGCTAGTTACATCTGGATTCAGTACACCAATTACAGGCCAATAGATGAAAACCACGACTAGAAATATGTACAACAGAAAATACAATAGAAAACAAATGACAACCATTCTAAACCATGCACAGTCTAACCAAACATAAAAGTCTGCCTTTAATAGCTAAGGATAGCTATACTGCCACAATGCCATGCTAGTGACAGCTGCTTACTATACCAATGCTAGGAAATATCACAATGACAGATATGGTTAGACCTAGTCTGTGAGGAGATCTACGCAGTGAAAAACTGAGCTCCAACAAGCGGGAGTTGCTCGCCTGGACTTAGGCATTCAGTCCATGGGTTGAAGTTACCTTGTAAATGCAGTTTAAAGGTGGCCTCCTGCCCTATTAACAGTAAAACATTTTAATTTGGTGTTCGCTGTAAGTGCAAAACTGCAAGTCAAAACATTAATTCAGCCACGCCAGGACAGACAGCTTAGCTTCGATGCATCTTAGAGCGAATGGTTTCAGTAGTGAAAGGGTGTGCCTGGTTTGTCAAAGGGGCATTTGGGAAAAGAAAACACAGAAGACCTATGGCTATCAAAATGTATGAAAGCTGTTGCTTCCTGTGAGGAGTAAGATTTTGATATGTTTCATGACGAAAGTATCACACTGGAAGATATACCAAGATAAACCAAGATATACCCGCTACAACAGTAGCAAATGCCAACGTGCTACGAGCAAACATGCTGCAAAGGATATACCGAAAAAAACAACTATGTTCTTTTACAGGGGAAAGTGGGACTTGATTTATAGCGGTGCACTACCACAATATCGAGTTGCTGCTATCGACTGCAGAATGTAGACTACCACTATATCATCAAGGTAAGTATTTTATGGAAATATGTATTTACTATTCTTGACTCCACATCTATGTACCTTGACAATATACATAGTTAACGCCACATCTCACCTGAACTTCCTCCACACCTGAAGAGAGTAAATGCAAACATCAAGTAGGCTCTTCCCCTGAGTGAGCGCGTGAGCTTGCACAGCACCACCTCATGAAAGACCACCTTAAGAATCAACAGATCACCATGGCGAGATAATCGCGCCTCTACGAATAATTCCTCACCGCTGATATTCGAGCACTTGAATGAACAAATAAACAAGACCATAGCAAACGCAGTCTTAGACAGCCTGCTATCCCGGAGGGGCCAACTCCGAATGCTTAGAACAAACCAAGCAGAATGCAGTTTACTGGCCCTCAAACAGAGATACAATGACAAGTGGGACAGGATGGACACGCTACTGGCATGCAAACTCAGTTTTCAAAGGTCGCAGGCCCACATAGCCCCTATCCCCGCAGACCATACATCCTGGACCAGCTCAGAAGAAGCCAAACAAAATATCTTCTGAAAGATCTGTCAGCAGCTTTACACTGTTACAACAGAGGATGTCCAATCGATTCAAGCAAACCTCAGGGATTGTGCCTGAGAGCCCATTACGGACCATGATAGGGAAATACTGGAAAAACCTGTAGAGTCTACCGAGCTACGACCCTGGGTAAAGCCCCAGGACTGGATGGTCTCCCGCCCTCCTTCTTCAAGGCTTACCTCCCACTCCTTCAAGACCACCTCTTATCGCTCGTCAACTCTTTAATCTTCCAGCTCCATCCTCACTCCCACGATATGTGAGGTTGAGACAGCACTTATTCCAAAATTGGGCAAGCCTCTGAAAGACTGCACGTTGTTCTGTCCCACAGCTCCCTTAAATATAGACACCAAGCTCTACACTGGCCTAAAACTGGACCCTCAACTCCCCGGACTGGTTGATCCCGACCAAGTCGGATTTGTGAGAGAGCACCACGGTGCCGACAACATCAAGCGACTGGTCCACCTCATACCTGAGTGTGAGCGCGGTGAAGGCAGGACACTAAGCGATCTCTTTAAAGGTTTACATTTATTTTACATTAAGTAATTTGAACAGTGCATAACCGAATTTCAACGAAAAGATTTTTATAGGAGACATTCTCAATTTATCGCAAACACCTTAACAAGGCAGGTTCAATGCTTTGGCCTTTGTGTGGCTGCATAAGGACTAGCTGGACGCTCCGCATCAAGCGCTCCACATCACGCAAAAATAATAGTTAAAAACATGAGACCCATTAAAATTTGGATTAGAGGTGCAACTAACAGCGGAGGAGAATAAAGCGTACGAGGTGGAGGGATTTTGTTAAATACCCTGAGAGCAATGCAGAGATCTCGCAAAGAATGGTGGCAGGCGGGATCACGTTATTTTCAACAAAAAAAAATTAACTCACTTTAGCCAGCTGTCATTGGTTTGTCAGTACTAACATTAAAACCACCATTACCCGGTATCAAAACAGTGCTACACTTAAAGAAATTATACCTTTTCAAATCAGTTTTGAAAAAGGCTCACAGATGAAGAGCATATGTGCACAGGAAAGCTGCGCTGTGTTACTGATCCTCCAGGCATAACTTCAGTACTGGTGTAGTTTAAAATAAAACCTGGCCCCTGTGAAGACTTCGACCTCTGCGTCACACCACAACTACACATACTGTGACGCTGTCAGAACAGTTTAGCGTAAATACAGACCAAAAGAAAGCACAGATAAATTACGTTTACAATCAATTTCAAAATAGCCATCACCACTCAAGAGCCTAAGTGGTTAGTTGGATTAATTAAGAAATTAGGTTTTAGCAGACATACAATTGGCAGAAGAGACGCCACAGCATGGCAAACAAATACAGCATGTAGAACGAAATTACAAAAATCATGATTAGAGATTAAACTAACTGTAAAAAGGGATAGTCATTTAAAACACAGCATTAGTGTGCAATAATAATTTATATTCAAGAATGGTTTATAGACATGCTAAATTCCAAATAGTCACCTAGTTTAAAAGAAAAATAATTTTATTGAATGTTGGCTCTGCGCCAGCTGTAAGTAGAGGCAGAACAGGGAGGTTATTCTTTAATTTGCACTCTAGGCCGGTAGCAGAACAAAGGCCCACAGATTCCAGTGCTACATAAACATGGCAATTCATTCAATATACACCGGCCTGGCTTAGGCAGCATTACATATCCAATATGTACCTTCGAATACTTAGCTTTTAAAAAATCAGGTTTTTGACCAGATTGGTTGGCAGGATGTGATGTTTCTCCAATGACAACTGTCTATGGCTTTCTAGAGTCCATGTCCCCCAGGTTGTACGTTCGAAGGTCCCCGACACAGTCGCGCTGTGCAGTTCTGCTCCATTTTTCAGTAATTTTCTAATGTTCCTGGTATGTTTTCTGCCCAGGACACTCCTATCCAGAGTTACCTGGTAGGATGTGTTTAGGGTTGTGTTAGCGAGTTGCTCACAAGCAGAGTGCTCAACTCTGCTGGGGATGAGGTGCATCCAAAGTGGTACTCCTGTTAACATGGATAACTACTGTCATCAAGTCCAGGCCAGGACACGACTAAAGATTGTTGACAGCTGGTTTCGTAGTAGTGACAGGCCTTTTAATCTGCACTCAACGTTAGTGTGGATGCCTTGTACCACTGTGTACACACCCAAGACTGGAACAGAGAAAGAGGAGAACAAGAAAGGGAGACAGAGTTATGTTTGTGGAGTACATAAGGGTACAAGGTATACCAGATGACCGGTATCACAAAGCATGTGCAAGACCAAGAAGTTGGGTTGCGCAGAAATGGTGGAGGAGGCCATTTAATGTACAGGTGCTGCTCACCTCAACCCGCTCAGGAAACTAAAGCCAGGGTCTTGTATGTCTGGGCTGATGCACAAAACTATCTACAGAGATTTGTGCATCCCCAAGTGGTTGAGATGTGTAGGAGCAAGTCAGTCTGCACCTGGAAAATGTAGTATATTGTAGCTAAACCCAAAATCACCACCACATACTTCATCCCTTACCTCCCCAGCCTGTTACCAATCCCTGTGCTTACATGCACTCGCCGTCTTCACTACATTTGTGAATGTAGACCATGTCTCAATTTCCTCACATGGGCGCTTGGTTCACACCTTATGGATACCCCCTAATAAATTTAGAAAAGCTCTTCAAGTCACAGCCGAAGCCCACCTCTTCCACTAAGGCCTAGCCTCAGACACAACAATGACGACTAGTCATCAAGATACTTTACACCTTTCATCATGGTGCAACCGTCCACAAACTCTGCATCCACCACTTCACATTCTTACCCCTTTGAACATTTCATAATAGACTACACACTATTTGTTGGCTTGTTGCAAGCCCCAAAGACGAGGGGCGGCCAAATGCATTCTCACTGCTTTCATCCTCACAACCTTATTAACTCCCCAGAACGGTAAAGATTCTTCCAGCAGTTAAATGTTTCAGTTTAAGTTGCGAGTTTTTCTTTGTGCCCTTGCTGGACACACCATACAAATCTAACAAACCGAAGTAAATGGAATACTCTGCTCTTGATTCACAGAGGTTGCTATGACTTGCTCCTGTGGTAGTCCTGAATTCCGTGGGTAAGCCAGGCTCAGCCTTGGCTCACTTCTGACATCTCTGGGTAAAACAGTGGTACCCTAAGAGGCAGCCGTTCCTTGCTCATACACAAACCTCTGTGCATCGGGCTCAGAGTACTTACTACAGGGCATGGTGAGCTGTCAGAGTTATGTTGCACCCACCTGCACAGCACAAGCAGGTGAGGAGAAGCGGCCTATGCTGCAGCTGCCGACCTCGGAACTGGGGAATCAGGTTTGAACCCCACCCTTAGCTCACGCTCTATGGGTTTGAACTAATCGCGTAATCTCCCCGTCCCTATCAAAAAAGCACAATTTGTAGCTCAGTCAGGTTCCCTTGTAAAGTATTCCAATGCCCTCGGGTCAACGTTGCGGTGCATAAAACTACAAACAAAAAAACACCAAGACACGTGCAGAATAAGGAGATAAGAGCTTTGTATAGAGGGAAAGTGGGGTATCTTTCCACAAAGTGGGCCACTGTTGACACAAACATCTATCTGACGGATTATGTATGTGAAACACTTGTCCTAATAGCGTAATAATTACGACGGCCTGCAGAGGCGAGGATGCCGAATGCCTGCCTGAAAGCACTTGATGCACAGAAAACACACGACAGCCTCCCTCTATTCCTCCACTGGCAGCGGAATGTGCCTCAGGGAGGAGAGGAGGCCGTGGTATCTCATGAGCGTGTTGAGGGTGCGATGAGTGGAGGGGAAAAGAAAAGGGAGAAGAGAATAAAAGGGCAAAGAAAGAAAGGGAACGAGGAAAGGGGTGCCAAAGAGACGAAGAAGGGGCGGGGGGGGGGGGGAGGGAAATGTAAAGGTGAATGGCAGAAGAAAGATCACGGGTCTTAGAAAGAAAGAGTGGGTGAGAAGGGAATCCAAAAGAGCATAAGCAATATGTAATGGAAAGACAAGTTAGTTTTAGTACACAGGCAAAAAAAAAAAAAAAAGCCCCATCTCTGTTTAGTTTTTTTAAGCCAAAAAATGGCTTTATGTTGGGGCTGCCTCCCGCCTAAATCTGCCTCTCATTCAATAGACGTCCGTGGGGGAAATACATTCTCTTGATCAGATTTTTTTTTTTTTACAAAAATTCCTCTTCCACAATATTGGGATATATGTAGTGGCTAATATTCCATTGTGAAACAGTCGACATAAATCACTGCTAAAATACACTTTTTTACACAGCATGTACAGCTGTGTGGCAGAGTCACGGAAGAGATGACTAATGGCCAGGAAAGCACATGCATGGCCTGTAATACCGTCTGGGGTCAAGAATGCGGGAGGCCCAGCTCTGTGATCACAAGCCCGACGGAGTGAAAGGCCTGGTGCATACAGCCCTCAATGGCCGCTCTTTAAAGGGCGAGCAAGTGCCCGTCTACTGGAGCATGAGCAGGTAGGCCGCCCGCCCCTCCCCCGTGAGACAAGGCCGCGGGCTACTTGAACTGCACGGCTTTCAGTCAGGGGTGGGGGAGGGTGCCAGCAAAACTACTTCTCGGGGGTGTTAAAGGGTCGTGGACCCTGGGAAATCTCTGCCAACGGATGTAGGAGCAGCGTCTCCGCCCCGACATGGAGCCCCCGAGCACCGCCCAAACTGAGGTCATCTTCTGAAGGGTACATACACCGCTATCATGAAGATCACGGTGTGGGCGCGGGTCCTGGCTTCGGGGTGAGGAACCCTCCAATGATGGAAGATCTTATTGAAGGGTCTGAGATGCACGAATCACCACTCAAAGAATCACTAACAGGATAGATAACTTTGTGGAGGGAGGCCTGAGGGATGTTCAGAAGAATAAACCATCAGGGGTGCATTAGATTAAATTAGGAAAAATAGACATAAATCGCAAGCAAGAAAAACAAAACTTGTCGTTACTGCTTCCTACTGATCTGCATGTATTCACCGGGTACGCTCAGGGGTGGCGAAGAGGAATGCAGAAGACATCTATACACACCACAAAGAGAGGTTCAAAAATAATCTATTTCCCTTGTATAGTAGCCTCAAGTAAGACTTTTCAAAGAGACCTGGAAATATTTGGGATGGAAGTGGTGCAAGAGACACACTGATGTGCCAGGTCAACAGAACTAAAATGTTTGGGAGGTGAATATAAACACCACAGTCCTGTCTGTCGCCAATGTTTTGCTGAGGAGGGGCACAAGTGATGGGGATCTTCCAGGCTGAGGAAACCTTGGATGGAGTAGGATGAAAGGAGGGGCTTGGAAGGCATTTGAGTGTTTGGTGTTACTCATGTATTAACCAGATTACACATCTCATTTGCCTTGATCTCCAAAGGGACACTGGAATCTACTTCACCAAGTGACCCTAAAGGTGGGCTGGGAATTTCTCCATCCTAAAACTGCCATGTCTATGTAAAGGATGGCCCTTACGTAGCCAACGTTCTTGCTTTAGTCCACCACTCCTCCATAACCATCTTCAAGGACAATGCACCAGCTTTCCACACTATTGATCACCAAACTATACTCACAGTTTTCACCTCCACAGATGCAATGGGCTTTACCCCCAGAGTATACACTTCCTACAATTTCAACCATACTGTTGCAGCCTTCTGGTGCTCCTCCCCCTCACTACCCACCTAACTCTCATATGGTGTACCCTAGGGATCTCTTCTGACCCTCTCCTATTCTCTGTATACCACATCCCTTGGTGACCTCCTCTCTTCCTTTGGTTTATCTACCACCTCAAAGTAGATGGCATTATTTTATTTTCATTGCTTCGCATCCCACTTGAGAACCATTTCAAACCATTATTATAAACTGCCTCACACCCATCCAACACTAAATGGCACTCTGATCCGTTCATCAAAAACAAAAGTCATTACTTCCTGGAACGGCTGCTCAAACTTTCCTGTCTCCCTACAGATATCCTTTACCATTTGCGAACCTCTGTGCGCTCTTCAATTACTCCATGAAGATGGAGTCCATCATCTCCACCATTTTGCCTGGTACCAAGGAGGGACTATTAGAAGCGATTCACCAGCACCTCCTGTCCCACACTGCTGTATAATTAATGAGTGCCCTAGTTACGGTAAAGTGGACCTTTCGCAATTCATTAGTTTGATTCCACCAGTACCACTCTCCCTCCTTTAAAGTCAGTAATTTAGTCACTAGGCCTCCTTAACCTCCAAAGCCATTCACCGTTTTACTTAGATACCAAGCTAGATGGCTCTCGGCCTATCAAGGAGCCTGGTACAAGTCTTCAAAACTCAACACTCTTCTATGACCTCTCCAGGCCCGTCTGACACCACCTTTCGACCCGCTAACCTTAGCCACCTCACTGCAAATCCCTCCCCATGCCCTTTGCTCTCACTGAGGTTCAGGCCCTTTAAACTCTATGGACCTCTCCTGTGCTTTGGTGTCCCCAGCCATGACCCTCCGATTCATACCCCCTTGAACTCTTTACAAGTGTCCCAAAAGCACATTTAATGAAAACGGAAACGCCCCATAGTCTGATTTACCACATTCACTCCAACCAGTCTTCATTATCGGGAAAAGCTGAACAAACACAGGTCTTTAAAAAAACAAACAAAAAAAACACCACAAGTAAGTGACAATCCACCTCCACTTTCACAAACCTGATTCTTCTCCAATTACTCATCGACTATATTCTTGCCCTGATCCCCTATAGCGCTCTCTGCCTTTGGCCACTTTTACGCTTCACAAATATCTGATTCATACTCAACCTTAACACAGCTTCCCGCTTATTCCAAAGTGTGCAAACTATATATTGTGTATGGTCGGTGTGTCGTAGCGCTACACCTTCAAATTGACACTTTACACCCTTGCCCGCCCATCTGATGTAACAGAGTGCATTTCATTTAATACATTCACAATTCCAAACTAAACACAAGCCATGTGGCAGAAGAACTAAAAAGAAAAATACAAAAGTGTGTATTCGTACAGCATTTTCCTTGCCCCTTAGCAAAATCAAACAATTAAAACCAAGACCATCCATGGCGCTTTCCAGAACCCCCTCCCTTTTCAAAATTACCAAGTACCAAGAAACAAAGCCTTAAATTCACAAACATGACAAGCGCCACCTAGTGTACACACCTGACACGACCTGCTGTCATGACACAATGCACTTATTAATGCCTCATTTACAACCAAAACTCAGTTAAACATTGATAGAACAACATTATTAAACACCAAAATACGAGTTTCACAGAATGTGAGAGAAAGGCGTGGTTAATCGACTTCAAGAGCAAGTCTTTGCAGGCGCATAGTGTAACTAAGTAACTATAGGTTCATCGTAATCACTTTATGCTTATAGAATAGAGTTTTTATGCTCGCTCCCCAAACCCCTACTCCTCCCCCTCATACCGTACACACCACGGCCTATGTCATCTACGCAGCTGAGAAAATCGGTTCCCTGTCCTGCCCAAAGGGTAAATATAGCGTCATTAACACCGGAATAACCTAGGTCCTCCCTCTGCAGATGGCATAGTGTTCAGGCCATGGTATAGTGTTCAGGCCGACATCTGGCGACTGAATTTGCTCTCCGACTTGCACTGGATGGGAGAGATAGGGGGAAAAGTAGTACAAGAAAAGTTGACAGATGTCAACTTTTTAGCTAAAAAGTGGGAGGATTCTAAAAAGGGAGGCTTTGCATTTGAGGGCCGCTGTTCTTCTGGCAGCCTGGCGCCTGAGTAACACTTAAACCTGGACGTCGCACCCTGGCCACTTCAGGGTAAACTGCACTTTAACAGGTGCAAGTGGCTTCTGTCCCATCCCGTTGCACGAGATGTATATTGGGGCACTAAAGAATTTGTCCACTAAGAAAACCAGGTATGCTCGACTTATTAAAAAATAGAATCTAAAACTTACGTCCTTAATTAGACATCCTTGTCTAATTACATATGCTACCTAGCAGGCATTAAAAATATAGTGCACCCCTGCCCTTTCAAAGGCCTCTCTGGGCTGTAATTTGCATTTTGTTTTCATAGCAGCTGATTATATGTCGCACAATCTCAGGTTCCAAGAAAGTCGCTTTATTTGTTATATTCTAAAATGTTATAGCGCGAATCTAGCCCAATGGCATTGGAGCGCTTTACAGGGGAACCGGACTGCGTAAAACATTTTTTCACTTACAAGACCAGACCAGACCGGCTCCTACAGTCGCATCTAGGGATGTGATATTGCATTGAAGTGCTCAATCCCCTTGTCAGACCTACGCGACTGGATTATTGTCATCAAAAATACACCGCAGTGATGAACGCGCTGCACTCTGATCCAGCAGCGACAAAACATATGTGGAGAATCTGGTCCCCTCTACTTTGAAGTCAGCACAAGTCCCTCACGCTCCCCTCCTGGCATCCAGCAGCTGGACGGGGTCATGTGACTGCCCTCCCGGTGTCTCCCGCTGAGGCCGTTCCGCCCCCGTGCTGGCCAAGCATCTCTCCCCCTCCCCCGCCACATTGTTCCGCTGTATCCTTACCCTCCGGAGCAGAGCTCTCCAGCCAACCCGGTCCTCCCACTCCCTGCTGGGCCTCGGATCCCGCGTCTTTGTCCCGGTGCAGTTGCCTCACGGTCCCGAGTGTTACGGAAGATTGTTCCTCACATGGAGTGGCGGAAGGGGGCAGCGACAGGGGCCTCCTTTGCTGAGTTGCCGCCGCCTCCAAGAAGCCTGTTCACCAGGAGCCGCGCACCCTGCCAGTGACGCCTCTAGCTCCATTCAGCAGGATTGTGGTTTCGATCCGCCCTGTCATATTATTCCGCAATAACCCAGCCTCCCTCTTTAGCATACCACACCTCCTCTGAAGAGAGCCCGTTTTAAAGCGCCAGGGCTATCAATAAATATATTTATACACAAGTATATATATTACAAACACATTTCCTTTTCAGACGTATCAAGGTTAAAAGGCAGACGTCTCGATTTTGTCTGTACTGTGTAGCGCGGGGCTCGCCGCAAGATATGTGACCCGCCCCCACCCCCATCTACTCCTAAAGCTGAAACTCTGCCTCTGACCTGGCTCATTCATTATCCTCTTAGAGAAGGTGGCGGTTCCCCGAGGGTTTACGGCTGCTTTCTGACCTTGCTTATTTGCCATGGGGAAATCCCGAACCCTTAGCGGCAATATAATCATTGAAAGAAAGGGGCGTACCTTCAGGGGGTGCTTGGGGTGTTACACCCCTCAATACATTTATTTTCTGATGAGAAGTTAGGTACAGGTGCTTTCTTTTTTTGTGTTTCAATTCTTTATTACATTTTTTAAACAAATATAAACATAAACTGTTAATTGACTGTAAAAAATATACAACATATAAACAAAAAAAAACAAGTGCACCAATAAAGATTTTCCATAATCATTCCATATTAAATAATAATAATAAGAAGGGAAAAAATACACAACTTACTATTAAGAAACCTCTAAACAATTTTCTGTTTCAATATACTTTCCCAGAACATACCAAAAAGAGAAAGAAAAAAATAGACAACCGTTTAAATTACAAGAAACTTATGCAATAGTTTGATGAATAAGGTCTAAAAAGAAAGAGCCCCAGATACTATCAAATTGTTTTAAGTTATCGTTCAGTTTATATATCACTCTTTCAAACTGTGCAATTTCAAACATATCCTTTAAAACAAGATTAGGCCGTTGTTAAAACATTAGATTTCCAAAAACGTAATATATTAACTTTTGCCAGACTGATTGCAGTAGATAAAGCAAAAACAACAAGTGATGGACGGAATGCTGAACATTGTCAAACACTCACCCCCAGTCACAGATCTGGGTTTAATCCATCGTTCTTTTGCTCACCATGCCACCCCAGTTTGGACCCAGCCATATGCAAATCAGTCTTGACCCTGTTCCTCATGGGAACAGTCCAGCCCGAACTGCCAAGCCAGGTCCTCACTGGACCGGAAACAAGCATCCTGGGACCGGTTTCGGGGTTTCACCCCTCATCAGCCAGGCTAGCTTGAATCCAGTGGCATGGGAAGCACGGGACCCACGTCTGGGCATACCCTTCCCACTTAGGGCGACAAAGCAAAAACAACAAGTGATGGACGGAATGCTGAACATTGTCAAACACTCACCCCCAGTCACAGATCTGGGTTTAATCCATCGTTCTTTTGCTCACCATGCCACCCCAGTTTGGACCCAGCCATATGCAAATCAGTCTTGACCCTGTTCCTCATGGGAACAGTCCAGCCCGAACTGCCAAGCCAGGTCCTCACTGGACCGGAAACAAGCATCCTGGGACCGGTTTCGGGGTTTCACCCCTCATCAGCCAGGCTAGCTTGAATCCAGTGGCATGGGAAGCACGGGACCCACGTCTGGGCATACCCTTCCCACTTAGGGCGACAAAGCAAAAACAACAAGTGATGGACGGAATGCTGAACATTGTCAAACACTCACCCCCAGTCACAGATCTGGGTTTAATCCATCGTTCTTTTGCTCACCATGCCACCCCAGTTTGGACCCAGCCATATGCAAATCAGTCTTGACCCTGTTCCTCATGGGAACAGTCCAGCCCGAACTGCCAAGCCAGGTCCTCACTGGACTGGAAACAAGCATCCTGGGACCGGTTTCGGGGTTTCACCCCTCATCAGCCAGGCTAGCTTGAATCCAGTGGCATGGGAAGCACGGGACCCACGTCTGGGCATACCCTTCCCACTTAGGGCGACAAAGCAAAAACAACAAGTGATGGACGGAATGCTGAACATTGTCAAACACTCACCCCCAGTCACAGATCTGGGTTTAATCCATCGTTCTTTTGCTCACCATGCCACCCCAGTTTGGACCCAGCCATATGCAAATCAGTCTTGACCCTGTTCCTCATGGGAACAGTCCAGCCCGAACTGCCAAGCCAGGTCCTCACTGGACCGGAAACAAGCATCCTGGGACCGGTTTCGGGGTTTCACCCCTCATCAGCCAGGCTAGCTTGAATCCAGTGGCATGGGAAGCACGGGACCCACGTCTGGGCATACCCTTCCCACTTAGGGCGACAAAGCAAAAACAACAAGTGATTGCAGTAGATAACCATCTGAATATTTGTGGAGAATTTCTACCCATTCCACAAGTATTGTGTAATAAAAACAATCGGGGTGAGCAATAAGAGCAATAAGAAACAGCAATGGAGATAGTGGGCATCCTTGTCTGGTACCATGAAGAATTTTAAAATAAGGAGATGTGAAACCGATACAAGTGATCGCTGTAGTTGGGGATTGATACATTCCTTTAGTTAGAGTAATAGAGTCAGTACCAATACCAATTCTATTCATGGTTCGAAATAGGTATCCCCATTCTACTCTATCAAAAGCTTTTTCTGCATCCAGGGACAGTGTAACAAATCCTCAGATTTACGTTGTTGCCATAATAAATGTAGAATTGTTCGAGGATGATTTGAAGAGGATTGAGATGGAACAAAACCTACTTGAGATGAATGGATAAGTGATATGATGACAGAATTTAAGCCAGTCGCAAATATTTTAGCCAGAATTTTAATATCAGAGTTTATTAGTGAGATAGCTCTATGGCTGGAGCATTCTAATGGATCTTTGTCAGGTTTAAGAATTACAGTAATACGTGCTCCTAAAAATTCTGGAGAAAAATGACCCTTTTTTAAAGCTTTGTTAAAAAAAGTTTGTAATAATGGGATTGTTTGAGCTTTTGTGATCTTTTAAAATTCAATGGAAAAACCATCCTCTCTGGGAGCTTTATTTGTGGCTAGACCGTCAGTAGCTTTTGCAATTTCTTCCGTTGTTATGTGCCTCTCTAATCTTAATTTCTGTTCTTGGGTTAATTTTGGGATCTTTAAATTAGTGAAAAAGTCATCTTCCTCATTAGAATCGTCACAGTTCAGTGATGTATATAGTGTTTCATAATAGGTCTGAAATTGTGCCAGTATATCTGTTGGTAAAGTAAGTAAATCATTTGAAGAATTTTTAAAGGCAGGTATCGTGCTGGAGGATTCCTGTTGACGTAGTTGATATGCCAGAAGTCTTCCAGCTTTCTCTCCCTTTCATAATTACCTTGGCGAATTAAAAATAGACATTTTTCGGCATGAGAAGTATACAAATTATTAAGTTTGAATTTGGCTGAAAGTAGATGTTTTACAATTTCAGGAGATTCAGTTTTACTGTAATCTTTCAAGAGTGATAAAACCTCCTTTCCAGTAATATCCTTTCACTATTCAGTTGTTTTTTGATAATATATGAATCTCTCATAATCATTCTCCTAATGACTGCTTTGCCAGCTCCCCATAGTATACCAGCATCTGTGACTAAGTCCTTATTCCCATCAAGGAATTGTGCAACATGTTGACATAAGTTAAATTTGGCTTGGGGTGTTTTATATAAAGAGATATTGAAGCTCCAATTGGGTTTATGACTCTGTGTTAATCCAATAGTAATATGTATATCCATTAAATCATGATCTGAAAGGCTACAAGGAATAATACCTGCATGAGTTATTGATTGTAACATTGCCGATGAAGTTAAAAAATAATCTACTCTAGAACGGACTAAATGTGGACAAGATGTGAACGTATAATCTCTATCATCTGGATGTAACAAACACCATGGTTCCTGCAATGCAAAATCTTCTATAAGATCTTTTAAGATATGTCTGTCACTTGTATGAGAAATGTCTGGTTTGCCCGATCTATCAATGAATGGGTCTATGGTAACATTCCAATCTCCCCAGATTATTACTTGTGTAGATCCAAAAGAAGATAATAACCTACTAATCTTAGAAATAAATTTAGTTTTGGAGTCAGTGGGTGCATATATCGTGCCTATGATCATAAAATAATTTCTAATACGGATTTTAACAAATGCATATCTGCCATCATCATCTAACCATGTTTGAATAATTTTATATGGCATGTTTTTATGAAAAAGAATAGCTACTCCGCATTTCCGAATAGGTGTATCATCATTATTAGAGTTATTCTAAGCTATGCTAGCATGTATAACTTGACCAATCCAATCTCTTTACAGTTTTTCGCTTTCTGATTCACTAAGATGTGTTTCTTGTAATAAGGCAAAATCTGGTTTTTGTTGTCCAAGAAAATTAACTATCTTCTTTCTCTTAATCAAATGTGTTAAACCATTAACATTCAGGGATATAACATTCAAGGGTTTCAACTTATAAACTGACATATTTAGACTAAAAAGACAATATCAATCCAAGTGCTAATGATAAGAAAGAATATAAAATAAAGATAAGAAAAAAAAGATGTTCTAAAGTTCCAAATGTGTCAGTATGTATGAATGTTAAGAGTGAGTTCTCAAATCAGTTAAACTTTTATATTAAATCAAAATAAGAAATTATCATTTACCGGAACTATCAATACGAAATAAATTGCCCAACACAAGTGATAAGACAATTATGTACACTCAACAACTAAAACTTTAATCTGGTGAGATAAACCGATGTGCCGTGGAGAGGTGAGCAGAGAAGAGGATGTTAATGCCATTGCAATTGTAAAATAAATATCCGATATCATAAACAAATATGGTCATGTAATGAAATAAATGGTAGGGAGGAAGTAGTTAAAACATCATCATCCATGATTAATATTTTAACTTTGATCAAGGTTTCTAGGGTGATCTGGATTTATCTCTTGGATGATATTTTTTCCAGGCTTTAAGTTTGCCACCATGTGACCACTGACATTGAACTGTCTCCCATTCACCTTGATCCGCATTGTAGGAAGTTGGCTCTGTATGCACTATTTCAAAGTAAGGAATAGTATGCACAGAGTCCAAGGGTTCCCCTTAGAGGTAAGATAGTGGCAAAAAGGGATAATACTAATGCTCTATTTTGTGGTAGTGTGGTCGAGCAGTAGGCTTATCAAAGGAGTAGTGTTAAGCATTTGTTGTACATACACACAGGCAATAAATGAGGAACACACAATCAGAGACAATTCCAGGCCAATGGGTTTTTGTATAGAAAAATATATTTTCTTAGTTTATTTTAAGAACCACAAGTTCAAATTCTACATGTAATACTTTGCATGAAAGGTATTGCAGGTAAGTACTTTAGGAACTTTGAATAATCACAATAGCATATATACTTTTCAAATAAAACACATATAGCTATTTTAAAACTAGACACACTGCAATTTTCACAGTTCCTAGGGGAGGTAAGTAATTGTTAGTTCTTGCAGGTAAGTAAACCACCTATGGGGTTCAAGTTTGGGTCCAAGGTAGCCCACCGTTGGGGGTTCAGAGCAACCCCAAAGTTACCACACCAGCAGCTCAGGGCCGGTCAGTTGCAGAGTTCAAAGTGGTGCCCAAAACGCATAGGCTTCAATGGAGAAGGGGGTGCCCCGGTTCCGGTCTGCCAGCAGATAAGTACCCGCGTCTTCGGAGGGCAGACCAGGGGGGTTTTGTAGGGCACCGGGGGGACACAAGTTAGCACAGAAAGTACACCCTCAGCAGCACGGGGGCGGCCGGGTGCAGTGTGCAAACACACGTCGGGTTTCCAATAGAAATCAATGGGAGACCTAGGGGTCTCTTCAGCGATGCAGGCAGGCAAGGGGGGTCTCCTCGGGGTAGCCACCACCTGGGCAAGGGAGAGGGCCTCCTGGGGGTCACTCCGGCACTGGAGTTCCGATCTTTCAGGTCCTGGGGGCTGCAGGTGCAGAGTCTTTACCAGGCGTCAGGATCTGGGAAGCAGGCAGTCGCGGTCAGGGGGAGCCTCGGGATTCCCTCTGCAGGCGTCGCTGTGGGGGCAACTCTGGCTACTCACAGTCTCGTAGTCGCCGGGGAGTCCTCCCTGAAGTGTTGTTTCTCCACAAGTCGAGCCAGGAGCGTCGGGTGCAGAGTAGCAAGTCTCACGCTTCCGGCGGGAAACACAATTGTCTTGAAGTTGCTTCTTTGAAACAAAGTTGCAGTCTTGGGTGAACAGAGCCGCTGTCCTCAGGAGTTTCTTGGTCCTTCTAGAGCTGGGCAGTCCTCTGAGGATTCAGAGGTCGCTGGTCCTGGGGAAAGCATCGCTGGAGCAGTTTCTTCAGAAGTGGGGAGACAGGCCGGTAGAGCTAGGGCCAAAGCAGTTGGTGTCTCCGTCTTCTCTGCAGGGTTTTTCAGTTCAGCAGTCCTCTTCTTCTTAGGTTGCAGGAATCTGAGTTCCTTGGTGCTGGTGAGCCCCTAAATACTGAATTTAGGGGTGTGTTTAGGTCTGGGAGGGCAGTAGCCAATGGCTACTGTCCTTGAGGGTGGCTACACCCTCTTTGTGCCTCCTCCTTGAGGGGAGGGGGGCACATCCCTATTCCTATTGGGGGAATCCTCCAAAATCAAGATGGTGGATTTCTAAAAGTCAGAGTCACCTCAGCTCAGGACACCTTAGGGGCTGTCCTGACCGGCCAGTGACTCCTCCTTGTTTTTCTCATTATCTCCTCCGGCCTTGCCGCCAAAAGTGGGGCCGTGGCCGGAGGGGGCGGGCAACTCCACTAGCTGGAATGCCCTGTGGTGCTGTAACAAAGGGGGTGAGCCTTTGAGGCTCACCACCAGGTGTTACAGCTCCTGCAAGGGGGAGGTGATAAGCATCTCCACCCAGTGCAGGCTTTGTTACTAGCCACAGAGTGACAAAGTCACTCTCCCCATGTGGCCAGCAACATGTCTCGAGTGTGGCAGGCTGCTAAAACCAGTCAGCCTACACGGGTAATTGGTTAAGGTTTCAGGGGGCACCTCTAAGGTGCCCTCTGGGGTGTATGTTACAATAAAATGTACACTGGCATCAGTGTGCATTTATTGTGCTGAGAAGTTTGATACCAAACTTCCCAGTTTTCAGTGTAGCCATTATGGTGCTGTGGAGTTCGTGTTTGACAGACTCCCAGACCATATACTCTTATGGCTACCCTGCACTTACAATGTCCAAGGTTTGGCTTAGACACTGTAGGGGCACAGTGCTCATGCACTGGTGACCTCACCTATGGTATAGTGCATCCTGCCTTAGGGCTGTAAGGCCTGCTAGAGAGGTGACTTATCTATACTGCATAGGCAGTGTGAGGTTGGCATGGCACCCTGAGGGGAGTGCCATATCGACTTACTCGTTTTGTCCTCACCAGCACACACAAGCTGGGAAGCAGTGTGTCTGTGCTGAGTGAGGGGTCCCCAGGGTGGCATAAGATATGCTGCAGCCATTAGAAACCTTCCCTGGCATCAGGGCCCTTGGTACCAGGGGTACCAGTTACAAGGGACTTACCTGGATGCCAGGGTGTGCCAATTGTGAAAACAAAAGTACAGGTTAGGGAAAGAACACTGGTGCTGGGGCCTGGTTAGCAGGCCTCAGCACACTTTCAATTCAAAACATAGCATCAGCAAAGGCAAAAAGTCAGGGGGTAACCATGCCAAGGAGGCATTTCCTTACACGCATTATCTGGAGTGTTAGATGGAGAAGATTCTTTTTTTGGTGAAGAAGAAGAAGACTTATGTTCCATCTCTGAGTCCTTTTCATCTAAGTCATTCAAAAAAGATTCCAAGTCATGAGGATCTGAGTAGTCCTTGGTTTTCCCTTGAAAAGTTACAATCATAGTGGCCGGCTCCAGAAGACCATATTTTATTTCTCTTTACTTTAATCTAGCACATAGATTTAAACATTGTTTTCTTTTGAGGTTAGTAGGTGCTGAAAAGTCTGCTGTGATGATTACCTGAGAGTTTTTATACTCATATGGACCATTTTGTTAGCTGCCATGATAATTTGACAGGTTTGTTGATGTCGTAGGCAGCAGGCTAGAATATGTTGAGGTCTTGTAGAGTGGTCCGTTCCGCGTGTTCGAACAAGATGAGCTCTCTGAAATTCTAAAGGCATTGGGAAAGTGATGTTCGTCAACGTTGGTATTGAAGTGGTCAAAAAGTCTAGAATAATATCTTTCTCTATTTGTTCTGGAAGACCTATAATTCTGAGATTATTCCTTCTACTACAATCCTCTAAACTAATCATTTTTTGCTGTAGATACCAAATATCTTGACTAGTATTAGGTGTCTTATCAAGGCGGGATTCAATATTCGATTGTCCATTGACTGCATGCAAGATTAGAACTTGATAACATTGTTCCTCAAACCTTGAACTTCCGCAGTATTAGTAGAGACTGTATTGTCCAGAGACGCAATGGAAGATTTTATGTCTAGTAGTTCTTTCAAAATGGTATCCATTGCCGCTGAGGGCAGTTCAGTAGAATCAGCCATTTTACATTTGGAGTCAGTGGCGGCGGGATTAGATAATAAGGCTGCACTATATGACAGCTGTCTTACTACTTTAGGATCTGATATAGGGAGTATCAATTATCTTTCAAAGTTCTGTTTATAATGATTGCTTGATTTTATTCACCATTATAATACCTACATTGCAGCATATATTCCATTTCTATTTCAAAACACTTTCCATTGTAATGACTTGTTATATGTATGTAGAATAACACTTAAATATGGAGAAAGAAATAAAGTACTTCAAATTCCATCCCCCTATGTGATCATGACATCCACCGTATAGTTTGTAGTCAGTTATTGCCAAAGTGATATTGAATCTGTTAAGCCGTAATTATGTTAACCTTGTGTCTTCCAGATTGTGTCATGTTATGGTAGAATCATTCAGATCGGACAATATTCAATGTATCATACTATAGATTTAATGTTGCTCAGTACAATGAGGTAAGGAGCGAATGCGTTTCCCTATTTTCTCAGAGTTAGACGTATGTTAACTCGCCGTCTTACGTAGCGTGCTAGATCACAACATAATCATTCAGATAAATAAAGCATCCAGAAGTGTTGGTGTATTATGGTGAGGAGCACACACGCTTATCAGTTACCGCTGGGCCGCAGGCCTGGTCTCTTGTCGAATTTCACTTTGTGCTGCACTATTTAATGATCAGACACGTTGGAGATCATTAATTTCCAGGTTGCACAGTATAATAAGGTGAAACACGCATGCATTCCTAAGTTTAGAGACTCATAAGGAAACGTTCCGTACCATTCAGAGTTTGAAATAAAATGCATGCCGCCAATTTGACCTCCGCATGACGATTTCAATATTTAGTGCATTAAGGCGAAAAGTGCACGCAATTATCAGTTACCGCTATGCCGCAGGCCTGGTCTCTTGTCAAATTCCACGTCGCGCTGCACTACTTAATGATCAGACACGTTGAAGATCGTTCAGAAGCAGCATGTGGCATTTCCAGGTTACGCGGTCTAACAAGGTAAGAAGCACACGCATTACTAAGTTTTGAGATGCATAAGGAAACGATCCGTACCAGTCAGAGTTTGAAACAAAGTGCACGCCGACATTTTGGCCTCACCGATGGATGTAACTTACAGCATTTAAGTTAATTGCAGAGCGAGTTGTTCACAAGTTTTAAATCCTACGCCATCCTGCAGGATTCCAACAAGTATTCTCCCTTTTTCTTGAGATATTGATATCAGAAAACATTCTTTTGGCTCGTTCCCTCGTCTCTGTTCGATTCTTCTCTAAGAAGAACGCCATCTTCCATGGTGCTTGGGTCCGCCCTGGTACAGGTGCTTTCAGTCGAGTATGGTGAGGTGTCTGTAAGGTTTCACCCTGGATTTCTTTTGCAAACTCACAGACAATAACGTACACTCTCTCCCCCTCTCTGTTTTGCAAGTCCTCAAAAATGCTGGTTATTTTACAAAACATCGTTTTCTCTCAGTGAGTACTCCTACCAATCCTCATTTGTCTCCCTCACCACTGCCTGTTAAGACCCTATCATGCGCCCTACCTGTTGAATAATGTATTTTAACATTATATGCCAAAGTGATTGTTGGGAACTCTGAAGCTCAAACTCCCACAATCAGAGTGGAGGGGCATAGAATGGAGTAGAGGGTCATAGAGTGGGGTAGAGTTTAACCCCTTCACTGCTAGGACTTTCCTCCACAAATGGAGACCCCTTTTTTTTTAGCTATGTGGGGTAGTTTGCGCTTAGGGCGTCATAACTTTTTGTTTCTAGATAAGGTAAGCAAGCCAAATTTGCGTCTTTTTTTTCCCAACATCCTGGGGAATGCAAAAAATACACAGGGTTTGTGGATTCCCCTGGAGGGGACTGAGTAAATAGGCAAAATATGGCAACATTTTGAGTTTTGGGGAAAAAAAACACGGAAAAAGTGCTCCAGATAAAAGTGTCAGGTTTTCCCCCTAAAAATGACACCTATGAACGGTTTACCGTACTGAAGTCACCATCGTCCCAGCTTTCTGGAACATGCAGAGCTGAATCAATAAACCTAATTTTGTACCATTTTACATTTTTCTAAGAGGTAGCCTATTTTCCCTATTTTTTGTGCTTTCAACCTACTTCCTTTTTGCAGTGGAAACCAGTGTGAAACCCCTAGGTGTTTTAGAAAAGCTATACATTTCTGAAAACTAGACAAAAATCTTAATTCAGTAAGGGGTAATTTGTGTAGATCCCTCAGGGTTTTCTCAAGGAAAATAATTGTTGAAATAAAGAAAGATTGAAAATCAGTAGGGAAAAGAACGGGCATTTGTGACAATATTTTTATCTGTGACTTTCTGTCACAATGGCAGATTGACAAAAGCAATATACCATTAAGTCCGCTAGACCTTTCTGGTTGCAGGGAAATATAGGGTTGTAGGTTCTCAAAGAACCCAAGGTATACAGAGCAAACAACTGAGCTGCACCACACAATGGGTTTTCATTGAGTACAGAGTATAGACCAATTCTTATAGCGAAATAGGCAGAGTGAAAAATGGGTATCAAGGACACTTATGTATTTCTGATATGGGCACAAGATATAGAGTTTAGGAGCAGCGGTTATTTCAACATTTCTAAATTTGTGGCTACCCGTACTAGCAAATTATTTGAAGGGTGTTTTTCAAAATGTTATTACCGCGCCTGACCTTCATAAGGTCAATGAACCTTTTGACTCGCAATTAAGATGTTCTTACCATAGCTCCAGTACATAATCATTACACAATAATCAACCATCATTAATAATCAATAACAGCATTAATCAATGGAGTTGGTAATTATAACACACCATGTCCTTTCAGTCATGAATAACCCCACCTTTATTAAAAGTTTAGAATGTTTATTTCCCTATATTAACAATGCTAAGGTCATGTAGAATAAGCTCAATATCAAATGAAACACATACAGGAACAATACTGGTTGTCCAAAGTGGCGGAAGAAACGCAATCTAATCAAAGCTTGAGCTACAACACATTCTAGAGTTATGGTGCAAATCAATAGCAAAGTCAGTTGCATCAATGAAATTAAGTACATGAAGTTGAGCAGAGAAGTTCATCAAGCATTAGTCCCTATTGTCATAAGTCAAGATCCTTGACTAGCATCAGCATGTTGGGCTTCATGCAAAACAATTTAGAAACATAAATTTGGAAAAAACATCTAACTATGGCTGTATCAAAATAGCGCAGTTGGTACCTAGAAAGAAAAACCAAATATGCATAGTAATCACGTCAGCATATACCTATCCTCGGTATGGATCAGCAAAGCAGAATCAGTCTTCATCCTCAGGACATCAGTCGATCCTCAAGGCATCAGGCTGTCAGTAAGGAAAATATGGGAACAATGAGCCATAATGTTGGAATGAACTGTCTTCTCTCAGAATGAGCATTGTTATAATATATATATATATATATATCCTGGGAAAGTCAGTCTCACACACATTACACATAAAATGTTGCATTAGCAAGAACATCATCTCCTAGTAGTTGGTTCACACGAAAAGCTTCCGTTATGAGCACATTTAAACAATACAAAAGACATTTCACAGTTTAATTCAGTGGGTCAGCATTTTTATTAAACGCTAAGAAATACAGCTTTTACATGAGGCCTGGCAAAATAGGCCTAGACACTCGCTAAGTTAAGGCCTACAATTAATAAAGCTAAAGCTAAAGCTAAATTCATAACCTTTAATATGACATATTACTGCATTAGTCTAACATATATTCAATATTTCATAAGTATTAATCATTGATTACTACACTTTGTTAACATTGGTGGCCATTCTTCACGATCACATTTTCAAATGCATGCATTATTTTCCTACATTATTTAATTTTCTACATAAATTTATTATTCAAAATAAATGAACATTTCATTAATAATTTTTATTAAAGCACCTGTGTTTGCAATCCCTCCTCTGATGACTAAATATGTCATCACACTAACTATTAACCACAAATTTTCTGCATCAGCTAAAACTCTTACAATTCAATTTCTGCATAATTTCGTTTTCCCCTTGAATTTTCCCTGTTAAATTTTTCCCTTTTCTTTTTTCCCTCCTCTGATTATTCTTAGACCTTTTCAATTTAATTATTTTTCATAATTTGCACAATCCCCATATCCCCAATAGACAAACCACAACAATTAATATCCCCTGTATTATTATTAATAGAACCCCATTCCAAATGTTACTGAGCCAATTTCCCACCAAAGCAAACCCTTTGCCAACCTTTATCCAAACACCTGGTTCTTTCAATTCTTTCAAATCAGCACTTGCCTTAGTCAGATTAGTAAGTAAGTCTCTTATCTCTTTACTATTATCTGGAATATACGAACAACAATGACTAGAATTAATCATTCTACAGACTCCACCATCCTTCGCTATAAGAATGTCTAAAGAAACAATTTTGAAGAGTCATAGCTCGATCAGCAGCTAATTCAGAATCTATCAGGAGTATGGCCCCTGAAAAATTTGTTAGCATGTTATTCACAATAGTAGACAACTTTCAAATCTTTATCAAATTCAGAATGACTCCCACTGAAGGAATCATTGCTCCAAATATATCTCCCACTATAGCAGAAGAGGACTCCCTCCTCTCTCTCTTATGATGTAATTCAGTCACTTTTGGAAACTTCTTCAAATCCTCTATTTGATAAATCTTTGGGAAAACTATCCCCAAATAGCATGTCTCATACCATCCTCTTGGAAGATGGTAATAAGCATTAAGTCCACAAATATAGTAAATCCCTCGGATTGCAGGGTCCTGTCCATTCAACATAAATGTCCATTTACTCTGAAACAAAAGCACATGCCTACATTCACTTATTCCTACAAATAAAGTGTCAGTGCACAATTAAGGCCTGTATATACAAAGTTTCCCTACGTGTTGTGCATCTAAAGCTAATTTCCCTTGCGTTTGAATTGAACTATAAGCATAATCATTCTTGGAAGTCCTTTTTCTCTAAGCCTTTTTCTAATTTCTCTTTTAATGCTTTTATCCTGTCATCTGTATGATCTAAGAAGCTTTTCTCTAAAGGTGTAAGCAAGCATGTCAAATTATTTCTATGCGCATAAGCTGTGCCGAACGTCAATGCAGGTTCAAAGAACCCTCTAGCTATTACTATGTCATTATCTTTAGCCACTCTACTCCAATTCATAATTGTAGGGACAAACGTAAACACAACATCGTAGTTTGAGTAAAAATACTGGATGTGCTCCTGGTTATAAAATCTTGTTAGTAACAGACTATAACTTATCCTGTAGTTTAGAGGTAAGCTATGTTAGGTGACTCCTTCCTTGACGGATGAAGGAATCTGCGTACACACAAAGCAATTCTTTGCATCCATTGTCTCTCTTATCAAGAACAGACATACCCACAATCAACACCACAAACAATATCCCATACATAATTGCCAAACCAATGGTCATATATTTACAGCGCCTAGCACCTCTACCTTGTTGACTAATGTTACTCATGATCTGTAAAGAATCAAAAAGCAGAAGAAATTTAGAAAAACTTGCAACAAAAATAAAAAATAGACAACTTTTCTTTCAGCAGTTCAGTTTCACTTCCAAGATCCTTTGTCAAAATCGGCTAGCAGCTTTGTCAAAATCAGGTTATCAATGTCTCTTCTGGTTACTTTCAACAGTCTCCTTCTCAAACATTTTCTCAGATTGTTTCAACAGTTCAGTTCATTAACTTCCTTCACCTGCCAAAATACTGACCTGGAACTTCTCTATCGAAACAAAAAGACAAAAACTCTTGCTGCCATTCGTTAGTAGTTGCATACTCCCATTCAGGACCTGCGTATCTTCGACTTGCTATTCTCTTTCTTTTCAATTTTCGATCACCATTCAGCTCTCCTTCACTTATTTCTTCTTTTCCTGTTGTGTCTACTTCTTCCTCGATTGTTGGTACAACAACCACCTCTTTCCCTTTCTCCACTTGTGATTCCCGCAACTTATTTCCTTTCAGTGGACTCTTTGTCAGTATTCTCTTCAGAATCGAACTCAAACCTTTTCCTTGTTCCGTGGTGTTTTCTCTTGACAGACCTGCATCCGTTTCAGGAGGAGTCAGATCACTTTGACCTTGATCGACCTCAACTCCTTCCCCTTCTGGGTCTAACAGTGGCTCTTTTTGTCTCTCAAGATCATCTGCTTCTAGGAAAGCCCTCCTCTGACTAGGCTTGCCTGCTGCTTCGATTGAGATAGGCTCTCCGTCACCCTACTGGGGGTGTCCTCCCTCATCTCTCGCAGGAGTGACTAAACCGTCCTCAATGAGCTCAGATCTGGTCTCAGTTCCTCTTTGTTCTCCTTCCAGCCCTGAGACTTGTCTCTCTGTTGTTGGTACTCTCAACAAAGCTTCATCATGATCCAGTGGACATGCCACTTTCTTTGAATGACTTACATGAATCCAGTTTGGAATTCCAGCACACTTCACAGCTGTAGTAGTTGTTAAGACCACTTGGCATGGTCCCTTCCAACGAGGCTCCAAACACGTCTTTCTCATGTGCTTTCGGATGACAACCCAGTCCCCAGCTTTCAGGTTGTGCCCTGGGTCATGGATTAGTGGCAGCGTGGTGGCCTCCACCTGCTGAGAAAAAGAGTGGACCACATCAGCCAGACCTTTGCAGCAATCCAACACCATATCATCTGTAATGTTGACAAGTGCATTTGCTGGCACCGCTGGTAACCTCATTGCTCTGCCCATGAGGATCTCATGTGGCGACAGTCCTGTCTTCCTGTCAGGGGTGTTTCTCACTGACATTAACACTAAAGGTAACACGTTAGGCCATTTCAAATTTGTAGCCACACACATCTTTGCAACTCTTTACTTCAATGTACCATTTATCTGTTCCACTAGTCCTGATGCTTCAAGGCGGTAACTACAATGCATCTTCTGCTCAATGTTCAATGCTGCAAATAGTAATTTAATTACTTAATTGTTGAAGTGACTTCCCCTATCTGATTCTAAAGAGATCGGAAACCTGAAACACAGTATCAGTTCCCTAGGCAGTAGTTTAGCTACTGTGAGACTCTCATTTCTTTGTGTAGGGTATGCATCAATCCAGTGACTAAAGATGCATACAATCACCAGCACATATCTCAAACCTCCACACACAGGCATCTCAATAAAATCCATTTACATTCTGCTCAATGGACCTCACACTCTTACAATGTGGCTCAAATTAACCACTGTCCCTTTCTATGCGTTGAGCTGTTGGCAAATAATACAACAATGGCAAACTGCTTCAGCAACTTGTCTAAACTTTGGGTTGAACCAATCATGTTTGAACAAATGAACCATGGCATCCCTCCCAATATGTGCTTGACCATGATAGTACCTCGCCATTTGAGATACCAGGCTATTTGGTAAAACCAATTGACCCTCCTCAGAAACCCACAATTCATCTTGTCTTTGTACACATTTCATTTTGCTCCATGAACGTTTTTCCTCCCTGTCAACATTATTCTGCAACAATTTTAATTCTTCCAAAGTGTCAATTACTTTCAATGCATAGCTTGTACAAGTCTCATCTTCTTCAGGTAACAGTTCCCACTTGTCTTTGAATGATATACAGTTCAATGCGCAAAACCTTGCGACTTGATCTGCATATCTATTTCCCAATGACACATAGGCCCTCATTATGACATTGGCGGTAAATCCCACTTACTGCCACGCTGAAGGCCGCCAACTTACAGCGGTGGATATCCGTTCACCATATTATGATACACACGCACCAATCTGACAGAATTCAGCCACACACACAAATCCGCCAGACCAAAGGTCAGTGATAAACTGTCAGTATCAAACCCCACAGCGTTACGCCAACAGAACGACGCCCAGCACATTATGACCCACGAATCACCATGGCGGACATTCAACAGCAATAAACCATTGGCGGTACATACCGCCGTGCTCACAATGGACACCCACATACAAAACAACACCACATTGGGCAATTCAAACAACACACACCTGACACCCATACACACACCACACCCACACCACCATAAAACACCCACCCACAGTACCCACAACCCTTTACGACTACAAAGCATTGCCAACAGAGAGACACCAAGACCACTGACACAACCAGAGCCACACACTACTCACACCTATACACCACTCACACACTCCACATCACACACCCCAACACATTACCCAACACACCCTTACCAACACACCTAACATAACACCCATGGCACCGCAAAGACACCCCGTTTCACAGAGGAGGAACTAAGAGTCATGGTGGAGGAAATTGTCAGGGTAGAGCCACAGCTATTTGGAGCACAGGTGCAGCAGATATCAATAGCCAGGAAGATGGAGCTATGGTGGAGAATCATGGACAGGGTCAACGCCGTGGGACAGCACCCAAGAACTAGAGATGACATCAGGAAGAGGTGGAACGACCTATGGGGGAAGGTACATTCCATTGCAGCAAGACACCAGCTCACTATCCAGAGGACCGGTGGTGGACCCCCACCTCCTCCCCCACAACTCACAGCATGGGAGGAGCAAGCCTTGGCATTACTGCATTCTGAGGACCTGGCCGGAGTCGGAGGAGGACTGGACTCTGGTACGTCAACTCTCTACTATTATTACCCCCCTACCTGCATGCCATCACATACCCTCACCCCTACCCCATCACTCCACTACATCCCACACACCCCGCCATCAGATCTCACTCATCCCAGTGCCAAGTCCTGCATGCTGTACCAATGCATGGACACCCCTCACAGCCCTGCATGGACACTCATCACTAAAGCATGCATAGCAGAGAGAACTAACAATCCCACAATACACTAACATACACAAGTGAAAGCTGGCAGGGCAAATCCAACCATAGAGGGGAAGCCACAGTAGCACAATATGTCAGACACATTAACCATAACACACCATTTACATTCACACAGGTACCCCAGCCAATGTCACCGGAGGAGAGGTACAGCACTATCAAGTCCCCCAACTGAAGAGGCCCATAATGATGACAGTAACTCTGGTCTTCAGGATCTGGATGACCTACCTGGCCCATTAGGGACCACTGGACAGCCGGTTACCCAGGCCCAGTCACATACCACCACAGAGCCTCCCCCATCTGGAAATACCACCACAGCACCTACCCAGCGAACCCACATCTCTGCCCCCAGGACACGTCAATCAGCAGTGTGTCCACCTCTACAGGGACCCCAGGCCACACCTCGCACCTAAGACAATCAGGAACCTGGGGTCAGTGGGCACATGGTTCAGGGGACAGAGGCACAGGACAACAGAGAAACTGGGAGGACTGCTGTGCGCCGGGGGGAGGACAGGCCCAGGGAACCAACTCTCCAGGAGGCACTCGCCGACATCCTGGGAGCCTATCAACATTCCCAGGACACAATCGGACAGATCCTGGACAACGTGCAGGAGAACAGGCGGCTGCAAGAGGGACAGTACCAGGGGATCAGGGAGGACTTGCAGGCCATCAACAACAACCTGATCTCCATAGCAGGGGTGCTGGCAGACATGGCCAACATTATGAGGGAGGCAGTCTCACACCAGCGGGACCCTGCCACTAGCCAGACATCTGAACAGCCTTCCACTTCTGCTGCCGCTAGTGGCCAGGAGGCCCCGCCACAGGACTCACAGGCCACCAGCACCCCTCCCCCTGCAGAAGGTGAACCACCCCGCAAACATTCCCTGTGATCCAGACAGAAGCCAGAGACACTTGCCGAGACCCCGCCAGGAAATGAGACTCTCCTGATTGTCACCCTTGTGTCCCACTCAGTCACCCTGTCCACCTTGAACTGCCATTGCTCCCCTTCCTATGTCTCCTTGGACAATGCCACCTGTGCTACAAACAGACTGGAACAATACCCTGGACTTTCCTCCACCATCACCCCATCCCATTGCACTTGCCCCTTATAGGTTAGCACTTCAATAAACACCCTTTGAAAAAAATCCATTTGGAGTATGTCATGTATATCAAATATATATTGATTGAAACAGGTAAAAACATTGCAATTTAACTGTACATCGAATGAGCATAGATTAATGATCTGTAGCTGGCTGTAGTGATCACACCAGGAGTATATGTCAATTCACCAACATCTGCAAAATGAATTGGCAGCGGAAACAGTAAGTGGGCATACAGTAGAAGTGGGAAATACCAGCATGCCATTGCCACACAGATTACAACCAAAGTCATTGAAATGTAAAGTTACACTGTCCTACCTGTGTTTCATTGGAAGTATTGTCGAATAACTGATGTTCTGTTGTCCTCATCCTCTGCCTCCTCACCCCCACTGTCCACAGGGTCTACTGCTGCCACAGGGGCATCTCCGGTCTCCTCCTCCTGCAGAAAAGGGAAATGGGGTCTGAGGGCCAGGTTGTTCAACATGCAGCATGCCACTACTATCTGGCAGACCTTCTTGAGTGAGTGGCACAGGGATCCACCAGTTAGTTGGAGGCACCGGAACCTGGCCTTGAGGAGGCCAAAGGTCCTTTCAATGATCCTACGTGTTCGCCCAAGTCCCTCATTATAACGTTCTTCTGCCCTTGTCCTGGCATTCCTCACAGGGGTCAGCAGCCATGATAGGTTTGGGTAACCAGAGTCACCTGCAAATATTGAAGGACAACATTTAGCCACACACTATCCTACATGGCCAACACCATACCCATACACCAACATATAATGGGTGGGAACCAGGGCTCACCTATTAGCCACACCCTGTGGCTCTGTAGTTGGGCCATCACATTTGGGACGCTGCTATTCCTTAAGACAAAGGCATCATGCACCGATCCAGGATACTTAGCATTGATGTGGGAGATATACTGGTCCGCCATGTACACCATCTGCACATTCATAGAGTGGAAACTCTTACGATTCCCGAAAACCTGTTCATTCTGCTGGAGGGTGGAGGGAATGCAACATGTGTTCCATCAATCGCCCCAATTATGTTGGGTATTTGTCCCATTGCATAAAACTCGGCCTTCACTGTGGCCAAATCCTCAACCTGGGGGAAAACAATGTAGCTGCACATGTGTTTTATCAGGGCAGACAACACTCCTGTCAGCACGTTTGAGAACATTGGCTGTGACATTCCTGCTGCCAAGCTCACTGTCACTTGGAAAGAACCAGTTGCCAGGAAATGGAGCACTGATAGCACTTGCACAAGAGGGGGGATCCCAGTGGGGTGATGGATAGCAGATGTCAAGCCAGGCTCCAGTTGGGCCCACAACCCTGTGATTTTGGCCCTGTCCATTTTATAGGTGAGGATAATGTGCCTGTCCTCCAGTGTTGCCAAGTCCACAAGGGGTCTGTACACGGGGTATGTCTCCATCTCCTATTCATCTGCAGCGGTAGGTATCTAAGGGACACAAGAGTGAGGAGGCTGTCACAAACTGAACATTTGAGCCACAACAGGAGTTTTCAATATGTAAACTGTCAGTGTGATTTGTCCAGTTTGTGCCTATTTCTCCTTTGATACAGCATGAATCCATAGGGTTGCCCCCCTGAAATGACGTTCGCCTGTCTTGTGTGGAGGGACAGGTGGAAGTGAGGTAATTCCGCTGACGTTGTGCACCGTGGCGGGAGGCGGTCGGGAACCGCCGTGCAACTCCTCATTGGTTAATATTGGCCCCTATAGGGTACAGTGGCCAATGGTGATCTACGCCGGCGGTGACGGTATGCACCGCCGCGGACGTGACCACCATTTTCTATCTGATTTCTCCCTTGCTACCTGACCTTCCATAGGAGAGGAACTACACTGCATGTGCTGCTGTGACCTGTGTCTGGAACCTACCATGGCCCGTGTGACCGGGGAAAGGGCCCCAGCCTTCACTTCGGAGGAGTTGGAGAGACTGGTGGATGGTGTCCTACCCTGTCCGACCCCACTACAGACTGCTGTATGGGCCTCCAGACCAACAGGTGAGTACACTGTGGGCACAATGCATTTGGCATGAATGCATGGAGTGGTGTGTGTGAAGGACTCGTATATGGGGGGGTGGGTGGATGCCCTCTTTGCGGTGTAAAGCTTGTGTGCTGGACTGTGTGTGTGCCAATGGTGATGGGAACGGGTATGGTGGGCCATATGTGTAACAGGCTGGACTGTTTGTCTAATGGTATTTTCCTGTGTGTATTGCCTCTGCAGGTCAGCGCCCATCAAAAGAAGGGTATATGGCGTGCAATTGCCAAGGAGGTGCAGAGCCTGGGGGTGTTTGGCAGGCAGAGCACCCACTGTCGTAAACGGTGGGAGGACCTGAGATGCTGGGCACAGAAGACAGTGGAGGCCCCGCTGGGGATGGCCTCCCAACGAGGAAGGCGTGCCTGTCGAACCCTGATTCCCCTGATGGCCGGCATACTGGTGGTGACCTGTCCAGAGCTTGATGGGCACTTGAGGGCATCACAGCAGCCACACAGGGATGAGTACAGTGCCCGTCATTACAACTTAAGCCTGGTGGGGTGGTATCCGGGTAGTGGATGTGTGTCAGTGGGTGCCCCTAGGCCAGGCCTGACATAGCAGCGTAGGTTCTCTGGTGGATAGGGTTCTGAAGGGATAATCTTGCCTACCTAGCTTGAAAGCAACCACTACTGGTCAGGGCTGCGTGGGCCCCAGGTGTTCTGCAGTTGGCGGTGTGTGCCCCTCCTCATGCCTTGGTGGCTAGCGATATCAGTGGTGATGCAATGCATAGTGCGTAGGCCTGTTCCCTGTGTGTGAGGATGCTGTGTACGCCAACGGTGGTGTTAGTGCAGCCATTGACCCAGTGTATCCTTTGTCTCTCTCTCCCCTTTTTAGTTTTGTCATCCTGTCCTTATGTCCATTAGCATCATCTGGCGGAGGAGCAGAGGCACTGGCGACGGAGAGAGCTGCATCCCACAGGACCCAGAAGGCAGAGTCCACCAACACTGAGGGCACCAGTGGGACGGAGGGTGAGGGGAGCAACACAACGGAGACTGGAGGGGACCCTTCAGACACAGATACTTCCTCTGATGGAAGCTCCCTGGCGGTGGCAGACACTTCTGTGACCACCCCAGCTACAGGTACAGCCGACACCCCCGTACCAGCACCGACCTCCCAGCAGCCCCTCATCGAGTTGCCCGTGCTCGCTCACCCAGGAGGGTGGGCATCTCCTTCGCCCCAGACACCTCAGGCCCTGCCCCAGTCAGCCCTGCTGCCCTGAGTGAAGAGGCTATTGACCTCCTGAGATCCATCTCTGTAGGGCAGTCAGCCATTGTGAATGCCATCCAAGGACTGGCAGCCCAGATGCAACAATCTAGTGCATTCCTGGAGGGCATTCACACTGGATTGGCAGCCCAACAGAGGTCGATTCAGGCTCCGGCCTCCTCTCTGATGGCAGCCATTGTACCTGTTTCTACCATACCCCCTCCAACTTCCACTTCCCACTCCTATTCTCCTCAACCCCAACCCATCCCAGGCACACGTACAGATGAGCATGCACACAAGACAACACCCAAGAGTAGCACAGGCAAACACAAGCACCACACTTCATCCCACAGGCACTCACACAAACACCATTCATTTGCAGACACTACAACAGCCATGAACACATCCCCTGTGTCCTCTCCCACTGTGTCTGTCCCCCCCTAAAGTACACAAACACAAGCACTCAGACACCCAACAACAATCCACCTCACAACAGCATACAACCCATGCACCTGCACCCAAATCCAGCAGACAAACACCTCCAACAACCACTCCCTCATCCTCCACTCCCATTCCTTCTCCCTCTTCCCATCCCAATGTCCCTAAGAAACCTTTCCTATCCACCATTGACCTCTTCCCTACCCCTCCCCCCATCCTGCACGTATGGAGAGGGTATCATGAACCCAGCCACAGAGTCCATGGGCCCAGTTCTATCCGCACCTACTCATGGTGGAAAGGAATCCAGGCCCCATTTAATGAAGGGGACGGAGCCTGCACAAGCCAGCCTAAAGGGGAAGGACCCTGCACCGTCATGCAAGAACAGCAAGGGGCCTGTACCTGCCACCCAAAAGGGCAAGGAGCCTGCCCCAGCAGGCAAGAAGGGCAAAGAGCCTGCACCTGCCACCCGAAAGGGCAATGGGCCTCCACCAGCAGGCAAGAAGGGCAAGGAGCCTGCCCCAGCAGGCAACAAGGGCAAGGAGACTGCACCTGCCACCCGAATGGGCAAGGAGCCTGCACCATCAGGCAACAAGTGCCAGGAACCTGCACCAGCAGCTGTCACTGAGCCCCCACCACCAACCATGGTTGTGCATCCATCAGAGGGTGCAGGGGATGTGAAGGAGCCTCCCCCCACCACCAGCACCACCACAGTGCATCCATCTGAGGGTGCAGGGGATGTGCAGGAGCCTCCCCCACCACCAGCACCACCACAGTGCATCCATCCGAGGGTGCATCCATCCGAGGGTGCAGGGGATGTGCAGGAGCCTCCCCTCACCACCAGCACCACAACAGTGCATCCATCCGAGGGTGCAGAGGATGTGCAGGAGCCTCCCACCACCACCAGCACGACCACAGTGCATTCATCGCAGCTGTCACCGCCGGCGGACGCAATGTAATCCTGCATCCACGGGCTGCTGTGCCGCTTGTCCACTCCAGAACCAGTGGGCAAGACACCCACTCAAGAGACTGTGGCCTTGCACTCCCCAGGACCAGGCACAGAGCATGTTGCTCCCTCCAGAACCAGTGGGGAAGACGCCCGCTCGAGAGACAGTGGCCTTGCACTTTCCAGGACCAAGCACAGGGCATGTTGCCCCCTCCAGAACCAGTGGGCAAGATGCCCACTCGAGAGACTGTGGCCTTGCACTCCCAAGGACCCAGCACAGGGCATGTTGCCTCCTCCAGAACCAGTGGGAAAGACACCCACTCGAGAGACTGTGGCCTTGCACTCCCCAGGACCAAGCACAAGGCATGTTGCCCCCTCCAGAACCAGTGGGGAAGACACACACTCGAGAGACTGTGGCCTTGCACTCCCCAGGACCAAGCATAGGGCATGCTGCCACCTTCAGAACCAGTGGGCAAGACACCCACTCGAGAGACTGTAGCCTTGTACTCCCAGGACCAAGCACAGGGCATGTTGCCCCCTCCAGAACCAGTGGTCTTGTTTCCGCTCCCGGCTGAGGTGCCCCCCTCTCCCCCTGAGGTGCCTGCCTATTTGCCAACTGATGCCCCTGCAGTGTTCTCTCCGTGTTGATGCAGGTGACAAGTGGGGCCTTGGGCTTTGGCCTGTGGCCATGTGGCCCATGCGAACTGAGGACTGGCCAGTGTTCCTTGTTCTGTACATTTGTATATAACTGTTACATTGCCTAACTTATTATTTTTACTGTGTTGATAATATTACACTCACTTTCGTTAATTCTTTTTGTCCTTGCATTATTCAGCCGATTTCAGAGGATTAACTTGCTTTCTTGTGCATCTGGGTGTGTTTATCGGTTGTGTGTATGGGGTGTGTGTTGTGCGTGTGTGTGTCACTCTCTTTTTCCTCCCCCCTCCCTTGTGTGCTACGTGTCTGTACTCACCGTCGTCATCTTCGCCGGCGTTGGTGTTCGTGGTGGAGCAGAACGTAGAATATCATTAGAAATACATGCAGTTCTGGTTCCATGGAGGCGAGGCTCTTCCCTGTGTCTCCAAAGGTGAGTCCTTTCACTTCTGAGCTCAGTTTCAGCCAGGCTTTTGATGTAGTTGGTACCACTCCGGAAAAGGTGGTGGATTGTGTTGTTTTAATATGGTGGGCAGAACTTTGACTTCCACCTGGCTGTAGGCGGCTACCATCGTGGTGGCTGCTGTTTCCGACCTGGCGGTCGGTGGGGTACATTGGCTGTCTTTCGGAGATCTTTCAGCCATGGTCATAATTTAGTGGTAATTAATGCCGGCCTGTTGACGGTATTACCGCCACTTTATCACCAACCGCCAGGATCGTAATGAGGGCCATAGTCTTGCGACTTCAGATGTGCACTGCATTTCACCACGGCAATCTTTTCAGGCATTTGAATAGCATGTAACAATTCTTTAATTCTCTCGCCATTTCTCACTGGTGAATCAGAAGAGGTCAGGAAACCTCTCTGTGACAATTGACCAAAATCATTGACTATTCCAAATCCATACTGGCTATCCGTATAGATTGTAACTTTCAGCTGAACAGAAACATGGCACGCTCTAGTAAGAGCTACCAGTTCCCATACTTGGGCAGAATACACTCCTCGAAGCCAATAAGCTTCCAAGGTACCTGTAATTGTGCACACAGCATATCCTGCTCTCAGTGTCCCTGTTTTGTCTCTCAGACAAGAACCAGCAACAAAAATAATTTGGTCATTTTCTGCCAAACTGGTATCTCTAATGTCAGGTCTCGGTTTTGTGCACAAATCAGTTACTTCAAGACATTCATGTTCAACAGCTTCCTCTTTTTCAATTTCAGCTATTTCACTCTGAAGTAAGGTTGCCGGGTTCAGCACTGTACATCTTTTCAATGCCACATTTGGTGACCCCAACATACTCGTTTCATATCTAGTCAACCTCGCACCCATCAAGTATTGGGTTTTCGTCCTTGTCAGTAGAATCTCAATAGAGTGAGGGACCATTATAGTCAGGGAATATCCCATCACAATGCCTCCACACTGTGTAAGGCTTTGACCAACTGCAGCAACTGCACGCAAACAAACCGGTAAGGCTGCTGCGACTGGGTCCAAAGTAGCTGACAAATATGCTAGTGGGCGGTTTGCACCTCCATGGACCTGTGTCAAGACAGACAAAGAACATGCATCACGCTCATGATAAAACAATGTGCAAGGTTTCGTGTAATCAGGCATACCCACCGCTGGAGCCCTGCACAAACTCTCTCTCAATTTAGTGAATGCTTTCATTTCATCCTAGTTTTACACTATGGGATCAGTGACTTCCTTATGAGTCAGCTTCTGAAATGGTCTTGAAATTACTGAGAAATTTGGAATCCATTAGCGACAATATCCCACCATTCCCAGAAACATCCTGACAACTCTCTGTGTGTTTGGGGGACTTCTCTGCAATATCGTTGTAATCATCTCTCTGGATATTTTTGTTGAACCCTTCTCAATCTGATGACCCAAATACTTCACTACTTTCTGACAGTACTGCAATTTCAGTGCAGACACTCTATGGCCATTCTTTCCCAAATGGTCCAACAGGGCAATCATATCAAACTTGCACTCGTCCCTTGTCTTGGATGCAATCAGTAAGTCATCAAGTACTGTACCAAGGTCGATTTAAAAGGCAATTCCAACGACTCTAAATTATTTTTCAATATCTGATTGAATATGGAAGGTGACTCTGAATTCCCCTATGGAATTCTGCACCAGCAATAGACTCGATCCAGTAATTTGAAACAAAAGAGAAACTGGCTATCCTCATGAACAGGCACAAAAAAGAATGCTTGTGACAAATCAATGACACTGAACCACTCGGCATCACATGGAATCTGAAACATTATCACAGCTGGATTTGGCACCACAGGACAACATTTGACCACAATCCCATTTATGTTTCTCAAAACCTAACCTTCCCACAGGGCTTCCTCAAACCCATTATTGGTGAATTACATGGGCTGCTTAATACTTCCTTCAGAACCTTGCTTTACAAAATCTGTCCATCCTCTGCCAATCAATATTCTTGGGTGAAATTCTCGATTTCAGAAACTCAGTCACCTTATAGTAAAATTTCATTACTTCAGGAGATGGTGCACCCGTATTCTTGTCTCTCTCCGGTTCACTTGTTGGCCAGTCTACACTCCTTTTACACTCAATCCACTATCTCTAGTAATGTTTTCAAGTCTTCCCACAAACACTTTGCAAGTTTCAGGAATCTGTCTGCTGATACCACTCTACTGGCTTTTCTCTCAATTTTGTATAATCATTTGTAAATGATAGAATGTCACTTCTCTTTCAAGGGACATGAACAAAATTTCCCCCTGGAATCTCTCTCATTGGTAAAATCTTTACTGGATCTTTATCCTGCGGCACATTTTCAATCAGCTCCAAATAATCCCTTTTTCTCTTGTCTCTTTTCTTTACCCATCTGCCTTCCCATTTGTTTAATGCTCCCCAGGTCTGAGCAATTCCCAAAGGTGTGCCTTCATCCCAACAGATCTCATGTGTTCAAAATCTTTTGTCTCAAAATCGAATCTGTAACTCCTTTTCAAATGCTTTGTTTTCTCTATCTCTATGCCATATTTCTCTGCCAAGTCTTCTAATCTCTGATGCACCTTGCTCGCCTCTCTTGCAATTTTTGGGAACAGATATCTCAATTTGGCCTCTGTATAGGATTCTAACCTATTCACCCCCATAGTTCCTTCAATGAGTTCACCCGCTTCCATGCTTAGCCTAGCACAATTCAAATACTCCTCTCCTTTAGGGGCACTCTGTGGGGTATTCAGCTTGACTAACCATTCAGTTAATTGCTGAGCTGTCAGTCCTTGTAACAAAATGTTACTCGCTTGGAAAAGAACATCATCTCCTAGTAGTCGATTCACACGAAAAGCCTCCATTATGAGCACATTTAAACAATACAATAGACATTTCACAGTTTAATTCACTTGGTCAGCATTTTTATTAAATGCTAAGAAATACAGGGCTAGATATTCGCTAACTTAAGGCCTACAATTAATAAAGCTAAAGCTAAATTCATAACCCTTAATATGACATATAACTGCATTAGTCTAACATATATTCAATATTTCATAAGTAATTAATCATTGATTAGTACACTTCGTTAACATTGGTGGCCGTTCTTCGCAATCACATTTTCAAATGCGTGCAATTTCTTTCTACGTTATTTCATTTTCTACATAAACGTATTATTCAAAATACATAAACATTTCATTAATATTTTTTATTAATGCACCTGCGCTAACAATGTCATCTTTCTTCTCCACTGGTTGCTATTTAAAAGGCACAAATGCAGCAAAATCTAATTGATAATAACAAATGTTCTACTATTCTTTGCTCCCACAAGTCTCCTGATAAACATGGTACCTCACTTGTGTGGGTAGACCTAGCGCCCGTAAAAGGAAACGGCCCAAAACGCAACATTGATGCAGAGCATTTTTCCACCCAAAACTGACCCTCTTTTCCCAATGTGGGAAGCTCTAGATTTTGAACCCTAGCTCAGCTGCTACCTAAGGAAACCTAGCTAACCCGCACATTTGTAAAAACTAGACACCTAGGGATATCCAGAGTGGGCTGACTTGTGTGAGGTTCACAGTGTTTTGTTACCCAGAATCTCTTGCAAACCTCAAACTTTGACAAAAAACAAATTTTTCTTCAAATGTCTGTGATGGAAGGGTCTAGAATACATGGGGGGGGGCACAAACCTCCTTCCATCCAGCGTTTCTCCAAGTTTCCTGACAAAAATGGCACCTCACTTGTGTGGCAGGGCTTAGTGCCTGCACCAGAACAAATCAAACCAAGATCAAGGAGGGTCCCTTTGAGAGGACTCCCATTGATGTTAGTTTGATCAGTTCTTGTCACAGGCACTAGACCCAGTCACACAAATGGGGCAGCAGTATTATTGGTACAGGTGGGGAAACGCTGGGTGGTAGGAATTTTGTAGTTTCCTTCTGGTTCTGGAAGAATATGGTGCAGAAATGCAGGGAAAATGTGTGATTTTAGTCACATTTTGAGGGTTGAAGGCCATTGTGGGAAGAAAACTTGTTGGGATACACAAGTGGAACAGGACCCTGTACTTCCCTAGGTGTTAGTTTACAAAAATATCTAGAGTTGGTAGTTTTTCCCTAGAGACAATGTACACCATGTCAGAGAAAAACAGAAAATACAAATATTACTTCACAGCCATCTATTCCTGAAGTACACACACTTACTGGTTGGATTTGGCACGAGGGTGAGTGATGGTTCAAAACTTAAAATTTTATTAACAAGAGATTTCACAAAAATGAAATACACTGTTAATAATTTAAAGGTTAAAAAACTGAACCAATAACTCACAGCTCATGAGCTGTAAAACCGCGTCAAGACTCCGACCAATTTTCAGTCCATTCACACACATTTTATATGTGACACACACAAGATCATTCACACCGCAAGCCGTGAACCCAGCAGACAATGTAGAGACAATTTACGCCCTGCCAGAGAAAGACAGAAAAGACAAACAATACAGCGCAACATACTGGTTGGATTTGGCATGAGGGTGAGTTATGGTTCAATATAAAATTTTGCTAACAATAATACACTGTTAATAATTGAAAGGTTAAAAAATATACCAATGACTCACAGCTTGTGAGCTGTAAAGCTGGGTCAAAGCACCAACTGCTTTACAGTCCATTCATAAACCTCTCATTCATGACACGCCCACAATATCGTTCACGCCACCTGCCGCAGGCCCAGCACATTACAACACTCAGATTAACAGACAGCGCTATTCAAGGGCCCATCACTTTTGTACGCTCACATGACCGACACAGAAATCACGCCGGCTGGTGACTGACTGTATGGACTGACGTTTGGCTTGCAGTGTGTAGTGACCAGCAGCAAGTCACTACTCACACACCGCCAGCCAAACGCCAGCTCACAAACTCCACCAGTCAAGCGCCTGTCCATGCAAACCACAATCACATTTTTTTTTACAAAAAAGAAAACACAAACCAATTGGAAGTAAACACAAAACTACAAACACAAGAGCTCTGAATAAATATATCACGCTACTGCCAACCGTGAAACTGAACAAAAAGTATAAAACAATACAGACCAGCCAGTTCACTTTGATGCTCACAGCTGCTCCTAAAAACTCAGTTGTGTGTGGTACAATGTAAAACATGTGGTCACACACAACCCAGGTTTAGAAGAACACTCGGGGCAATGCATAAAACTCTCCTTCTGCATGCCTCTTCGCATACAGGCTCTACATCTCCTATAGGGATTGTTTTATTGGGTGTGGAATGTAATCAGCAAAGGGGCAATCTTTCAATCAAGCAACATCCTCCACCACTCCAACTCTAGGAACACTTGCCTGTTCCACTACAACAAGGCTGCCTATCACAGACTGCTGAAACTGAACAAGTGTCATCTTAGACTCTGGAGAACAATCCTTGAATATAACAAAAGCATTGAAGGCTGCTATATGGAACAAATGGATAGCCAACTTCTTATACTAAATTTAAGCCTTACGAACAGCAGTGTACGTTTCCTACCTCTGATCCACTCTATCTACACCACCCATGTGCTTATTGTTGTCTAAAATGCACACAGGTTTGTACACTTCAGGCACCTGACTGCAAACAGTAAGAGGTGAATTACTTTCATCATGGAGGGTAGTCAGCATGTAGACATCTCTCCTGTCTGCAAATTTCCCAGCTAGCAATTCATCACTACACAAGGCACTGCACTGTCCCCTCTCAAGTTTTTTTTATGAACAAGCTCCTTTGGAAAACCTTTATGGGTAGAGCAGACTTTGCCACAGGCTACAGTGTCCACTTTGAACAATTCCCTGAAGAACTGCACACCAGTGTGGAAGTTAGCTACGTATAAATGGTGACATTTGTTAAAAAGTCCTGTCCAAGTTCCCACACAATTTTCTCACTAACTCCAAAAGTGAACGGACAACTAAGTGGGGCGGTGGGGGCAAAAGTGGAATCCTTACCAGTGCACACCCTGAAGTTGTAGACATAGCCTGTACTACTCTCAGACAGCATATACATAATAATTCCATAACGTGCCCTCTTGCTAAGGATGTACTGCCTAAAAAACAAACAGCTCTTGAACAGGACCAAAGACTTATCCACAGCTATTTCTTTCCCTGGAACACAGGTCGCTGAAAATTGAGCTACAAAGTGATCAAGGACAGGCTGAATCTTATAACGACGGTCACAATCAGGGTGATCTTGAGGCAACACTGAAGCATTATCAATAAAATGGAGCATTCGAAGAAGAAGCAAATACCAATCACGACTCATGATTTCAGTAAATATCGCTGTTGCCATCAAGGGACTGGTAGACCAATATGAAGACAGTGATGGCTTCCTTATCAAGTCCATCAACAAAGTTAAACCCAAGAACTTCTGCAACTCATCGAGATTTGAATGAGTCAACCGGTTAGCTCTAGAATGGGCATTGTCTGGCACTGTTGTCCCTTAAATGTTCTCCAGCATACAAATTACTCTGTTCAACAGTCTCATCCAAAACGACATACCCATAAACAACTGAGAGAAATGTATAGGCAAAATGCTTTCAGGGTTCACTTTACATCCTACAACACCAGTAAAGGCAGGCAACGCCAGTTGCACCACGTTTATGGCAACTCAGAGTTCAGCTCTTCGAATCAGAAGCCTTTCAGCCCCAGGCTGCAATCCAGATGCCTCCTACTGTACTGTCAGCACATCAGTGTCCTCCTCTAAAACAGATACTTCCTCCGCACTGAGTGGCTTCATCATTAAAGGATTCTTCTCGGACAGAAAATTCACTGCCAGAATCTTGCACTTCCACCTCCTCAGATGCAGAATAGTCTCATTATCATGGCCAGAGGAAGAATTGAAAAGCATGCCAATAACCTGCTGAGTGGTAATCCTGCGACTAGCCATAACGCATACTAATAAAAGAAACTTGACTATTAAGTCAACAACAACCAACACTGTGTAAAATAAGTAATAAACAAGGTGTGGCCTTATCACAAAGACCTACATACTCAAAAAACGATACCACTCACTTGCCATTCAACTGCCAGAGACTGCTAGACTCACCAGCAAATACTCTGCACAGACACAGCAAGCACCAACAATATCTCATTAAAAAGGAAAAAGAAAACAAATACACATAGGACAACACAATACACATCATGCACAAATCCAGGGGAGAATTTCACACATAATAAAACAGAAGCTAAATATGCTGCTATTATTACACCATTTACAAAAAAAACCATTCATGCATGGCAATAATACTCATTTGGAGCAAACAGTACAAAAAGGTTTTTCTTACCAAGCACATGGAAAATATCCCTGGTGTCTAGTGGCTTTCTTCCCCTCTTGGGAGAAGAGGGGCCTAAAAACATGTCAGATCTGCCACAAGGTGGGGGGGGCAGAAACAGCTAAAATACATGCTCCCAATAAGGAAGCGGCCCTTGCCAAAGGGGTCGCTTCCCGATATGAAAATAAATAGTATCCCTGGTGTCTAATGGCTTTCTGCCCTCCCCTCCCCTCCTTGGGGGCAGATTGGCCTCAGATTATCACTGATCTGCCCGCAGGGGGGCAGAAACAGCCAAAATACATGCCTCCAATAAGCGAAGCAACACTTTCCACAGGGGTTGCTCCCCAATATACAAATAATAGGATCACTGGTGTCTAGTGGTTTTTGCCTCCATGTGGGGGCGATTGGCCTAAAAATATGGCTGATCTGCCCCCGGAAGAGGGGGAGCAGAAACAGACAGAAATGATGCCCTCAAAAAGAGAAGCAACCCTTGCCCAAGGGGCCACTCCCCAAATGAAACAAATCACAAAAATACCCCCAAACTGGTCCAGAGGTTGCATTCCTGCTGTGCGATCCTAGTGATCGTGCAGCAAGAATGCACTGTAAAGAGACATCGGGCGAAAGGAAACCCTTTCCTTTCCCGGGATGCCTCTTTGCCTTTCCCAAACCCTCCCCAAATGATAAAACCTAATCTCTCCTCAGATTCACGCTTTAAGCAAATTGCTTCCAGCACAGTCCCGGCGGGTTTTGATGATGTTAGCACATTGTGCTCGCCAACATTATCAGATCACAAAGGGGAGGATCAGGGGTTGCAGAGGAAGCGCTTTCGCTGCCATCCCTAATGCGGGTGTTTAGAGTTCATTCCTAATTCGTATATATTCTGAAATTCCACTTTTGTGGTGTGCTAGAAAAAATAACTTTGTACAGCCTACCACCAGGACACCCCAAAGACCCGGCATCAAGAGAGTAATCAGAAAATTAAAGTACCCCCCCCTTTGAAATAATAGCTCTGCTGGCACAAATAATGCAAAGCAAGTGAGCATACCCCTCCTTAGAGGAACTCCCCTTTCTCTTCGGTTTAGGCATCTATACTTTCATCCTTTTACCCTTCTATCCACCCACTGATATCCGCTATTTCACCTTTACTTTCCTTCAGCCACTAATTTTTTCATGCATTATTCAATCTTTCCCAATTCTATCAATCCATTTACTCTGCCATCCACTGACCCATCCATCCACTCTCCCATCTATCCATCCATGCATCCATCATTCACTGTGCCATCCATCCATCAACCCATCCATCCATTCATCCACTCTATCATCCATCCATCCATGCATGCATACATCCACTCATCTATCCATGCATCCATCATGCCAGCCATACGTCATCCTTCCATCCAATGTGCCATTCCTCTATTCATCCACTCTGCCATGCTTTCACTTATCCATCCACTCTGCCATCAATTTCCTATATCCTTTCACAACTCATCCATCCATCTCTTTCCCATCATTTCACCTGTCTATCCACCTATCCGTCCCTTTACTATGTCTAATCAGCCTGTCCATCCATGTATCCATTCATACACTCATCCATCTGTCCATCTATCCATCCATCCATCCATCTGGCCCTTCTATTTAATATTCCTTCCTTCTTTTCCTTTTTTATTTACCCATCTTTTGGTCTTCCTCACTCCTCTTGCACTTTTGTTGATGCCGACTCCCTTCAGAGAGTTAATGATGACCCTTTGTCTGGCGAGTTGGAAACAGAAAAGGCCCAAAAAGAGACCAACTGCAGCTGTAGCTACCAAAGCAGGGGGTTCAATACGTCCCTGCCCAGCATGATTTTCACCTAAATCCTCTCACTTTGATGTCAGAGAAAAAAAAGTAAACACCAAGCTGCGGACTGTGCAAAAATGCGAGAATATATCAGAAATAGGAAAGTACAAACGAAGCACATGTTTTTGTAATTGTGGTGAAAAAATATTTTAATATGATCAAAAAAATCAATACACTTGGTCATACCATTTCCACACATTATCGTTTGTGTGCTGTATTGTTTTATCAATAAAACTGTATCTGTGTAAATATAATAGATATTTTAATTGAAAATGTGTTGTCTGCAATGGCAGTGTGCTCCCACACCATGCATACTCTACGGCACACTACAACACTCTACCCCCTCACTCTATGCCCTCCACTCCACAACATTCAATGAGATTCAATGTCACTCCACTTCCCAGTATGCCACTCTACTTTGCTCTATGCTACTCTACTTTATGCCACCCCAGGCCATTCTACCCCACTTTAAGTCCCTCCACTCTACACCACTCCACTGTATGGCACTCTACTTTATGATACTCCACTCTATGACACCTTACTCCACCCCACCCTGCAATGTCCTACTCCACACTACGGCACTCCATTATACTCTACGCCACTCTATGCCACTCTAAACCTCTATACAACACTCCTGTCCACGGGACTCCACTCTACAATATTCCACTTTATGACAGTCTACTCCATTCGACTCTATAACACTCTACTCCATTCCACTCTTCCCCACTCTATGACACTCTACTCTGCTTTACACCACATTACTCTACTTCACTCTATGCCCCTCCACTCACTGACACTCTATGACATTTGACTCAATGGGGGTTATTCCAACTTTGGAAGAGGTGTTAATCCGTCCCAAAAGTGACGGTAAAGTGACGGATATACCACCAGCCGTATTACGAGTCCATTATATCCTATGGAACTTGTAATACGGCTGGTGGTATATCCGTCACTTTACCGTCACTTTTGGGACGGATTAACACCTCCTCCAAAGTTGGAATAACCCCCAATGTCACTTCACTCTATGCCACTCCATGACATTCTATGCCACTCTACTGTATGCACTCTATGACATTCTACAACACTCTATGCCATCCTACGCCACTCCACTCTACAACACTCTATGCCACTCTACGACACTCCACCCCACTCTACAACAGTCCACTCTGTGACACTCCATGACACTCTATGCCACTACAATTTATGTCAGCCTATGCCACTCCACACCACTATATTCCAGTAATCGACACTCCACTCTGCACCACTCCAGTCTGGCACTTTACTCCCCTCTAGGCCACTCTACTATAAACCACACCATGACACTCCACTTTAAGACACTGTGGCCCTCATTACAACCCTGGTGGTAAATCCCACTTACCGCTGTAAGCGGTATTCCGCTATGGGAATTATGACCCACACAGAGAATACCGCCACAATACAGACACCCACACAAGTCAGCCAGACCAAAGGTCAGTGATAAACTGGCAACAGCAAAACCCACACCATTGCGCCAACAGGAATACGCCCACAGTATCACGACCCATGAATCAACATGGCGGTCTATCAACTGCGGTAAACCATTTGCGGTACACACTGCTGCGCTCAAAATACACACACACTTACAAAACTACACCACATTGGACAATTAAAAATACACACACCTGACACACATACACACACCACATCCACACACTCATACCACTTTAATACACACACCCACATTTCCTACAACCCCTTACAACCAAAAAAAAGAGACCAAGCACAGAGAGACAATCAAAGAGCACACACTCACTCAGAGGCACAGAACACCATCACTCATACACCATCCACGCACATCACATCATACATCACAACACATCACCCCACACATCACCTCACACATATCACTCACACCACATCATGGCACCTCAGAGACACCCCAGGTTTTCTGAGGAGGAGCTAAGGGTCATGGTGAAGGAAATCATCTGGGTAGAGCCACAACTATTCAGATCACAGGTGCCGCAGACATCCATTGCAAGGAAGATGGAGCTATGGCGGAGAGTCATAGACAGGGTCAACGTCGTGGGACAGCATCCAAGAACCAGGGATGACATCAGGAAGAGGTGGAACGACCTACAGGGGAAGGTGCGTTGCGTGGTATCTAGACACCAGATAGCAGTACAGAGGACCCCCACCTCCTCCCCCGCAACTAACAACATGGGAGGAGCAAGTCTTGGCGATCATGCATTCTGAGGGCCTCACATGAGTAGCAGGAGGACTGGACTCTGGTAAGGCAAATCTTAACTACTTTATCCCCCCCACCCTACCTGCATGCCATCACATACCCCCACCCATACCCTCACTCCCATCATACCATCACCTCACATCCACCCCACCATCACAACCCACACATCCCAATACCAAGCCCTGCATGCAACAACAATACGTGGACACCCATCACAGCCCTGCATGGACACCCATCACCACAGCATGCCTAGTAGAGAGACTCACCCAGCCCACACAATCAGCAATCACACAAGGCCACGGTGACAGGGAAAGCACAATCCTAAAAGGGAAACACACCCATTGCACAATGTGGCACATACAGATACAATAACAATGCATTTCCATGCCAACAGGACCCCTACCCAACGTCACCGAACAGGAGGTGCCAGCTACATCCAGTCCCTCCCCCAGAAGAGGCCCACTGTGATGACAGCAGCTCTGCACGCCTGGATCACGATGACCAACCTGGCCCATGTGGGACCTCCGGAGAGTTGGTTACCCTGCCACAGTCCCAACCAACCACAGAGCCTCCCCCTTCAGGAAACACCAGCACAGCACCCACCCAGCGGGCCCATGCCACTGTCCCCAGGACACGTCAATCAGCAGTGTGTCCACCACTACAGGGACCCCAGGCAACCCCAATAACCCAGGATAATCAGGGACCTGGGGTCAGTAGCAGTGGGCACACGGTTCAGGGGAAAGAGGCACAGGACAACAGGGAAGCTGGGAGGACTGCTGTGTGACAGGGGGAGGATAGGCCCAGGGAACTGACCCTCCACGAGGCACTCTCAAACATCATGGGAGCATACCACCATTCCCAAGAAACCATGGGCACGGTACTGGCCAAGTTTCAGGAGACCCAGCGGCTGTAGGAGAGACAGTACATGGGGATCAGGGAGGACCTCACAAAAATCTACATCATCATGGTCACCATAGCAGGGGTGCTGGTTGATATGGGTTAGACCATGAGGGAGGCAGTGGCACAACAAAGGGCCTTTGACACTAGCCAAACCGATGAATAGCCTTCCACCTCCGCCGGTGCAAGTGGACAGGAGGCCCCGCCAGAGGACCAACAGGCCACCAGCACCCCACCCCCTGTAGAAAGAAAACCACCCCGCAAAAGGTCCCTGCGATCCAGGCTGAAGACAGAGAACATTGCCAAGACCCCCGCTAGGAAATAGGACCCACCTGATTGTCACTCTTCTGTCCCACTCTGTTACCCTGTCTACCTTGAACTGCCATTGCTCCCCTTCCTATGCCCCCTTGGACAATGCACCTGTGATGCCATGAGACTGGACTCTACCATGGACATTCCTCCACCATCACCCCAGCCCCTTGCACATACCCCTATACCTATTAGCACCTAAATAAACACCCCTGAAACAAATACCAATCTGGAGTCAGTCTGATGATTCACAAATATATTAGTACAACATTAGCAAAGCATTGCAAGGTATATGCTAATTTACTCATACCAATGTATGACAGTTGTTGGGCAGCAGTACACATAGCAGAAGCCTGAATGGGGTACACAGATCTGAAAAAAGGAAACCCAAAGGGAACAGTCAGTGTCCATAGACAGAGGGTAAGAGGCTGCCATGTACAATGTCCCAAAGTATACTGAAATGTGAAGAGGAGTTACACAGTGTGTGCAATCGACAGTGCTAATATGTGCTGTGACGCAGTTAGGTGCCATGCCTTGTGCCCCCCTGAAATGGCAGCTGCCTGACCTGTGAGGAGGGACAAGGGGAAATGAGGAAACTGCGCTGGCGTTGTGCAGCGTCGCGGTAGGCAGTCGAAGCCCACCAGAAGAAGGGTATATTGTGTTCCAAGGAGGTGCGGGCCCTGGGGCTCTATCACAGGCAGAGCACCCACTGCCGCAAGAGATGGGAGGACCTGCGCCGCTGGACCAAGAAGACGGCCGAGTCCCAGCTGGGGCTGGCCTCCCAACGCTGAAGGGGTGCCTGTAGCACCATGACCCCCCTGATGTTCCGCATCCTGGCGGTGGCGTATCCGGAGTTGGATGGGCGCTTGAGGGCATCACAGCAGCCACAAGGGGGTGAGTACAGTTTCAGAAAGCTGACTTTGCCCGCTTTAGGAACTAGATGGCTGGTAGATGTGGGCTGTGGTTGCCCCTAGGCCAGGGCGATCATGCCAGGGTAGGTCCCTTGTTTGCAGGCTCTGTAGCACCCCTACCCCAATGGTACAAGTAGCCAACTACTACTGTGCAGGCTCCTGTGGGTGTCAGGTTTGCAGGTGCTGACGTTAGGCATTGTACCCCATGGGCTGGTGACTACCTTAGTGAGTGTTTGGGCATGGCCTACTGCCTAGGACAGCTCAGTGTGTGTTGTGTACGCCAATGTATTGGTGCTGCTGGCATTGACCATGTGTGTCCTCTGTCTATCCCCCCCCCTTCTTGTTTTGTCACCTTGTCTTTGTGTGCATTAGCATCACCTGACGGAGGAGCAGAGGCACCGGCGACGGAGGGAGCTGCATCCCACATGGCCCATGAGGTTGAATCCATGGAGGGTGAAGCCACGAGTGGGATGGAGGGCGAGGGGAGCTTCACAATGGGGACAGGAGAGGAGACAAGTGACAGCGACTCCTCCTCTGATGGAAGCTCCCTGGTGGTGGCGGACACCTCTGTGCCCACCCCAACAACAGGTACAGCCCCCACTCCCCCTACCAGCACCGCCCTCCAAGCAGCCCCTCAGCATGTTTCCCAGGCCCGCTCACCCAGGAGGGTGGGCATCTCCTTCGCCCCAGGCACCTCAGGCCCTGCCCCAGTCAGCCCTGCTGCCCTCAGTGAGGAGGCTATTGACCTCCTGAGATCCCTCACTGTTGGGCAGTCAGCCATTCTGAATGCCATCCAGGGTGTCAAGAGGCATTTGCAACAAACAAATGCATAGCTGAGGGCATTCATTTTGGCGTGGCGGCCCAACAGAGAGCATTTCAGGCTCTGGCCTCAGCACTGATGGCAGCCATTATCCCTGTGTCCAGGCTCCCCCTCCAACTTCCATTATCCCGACCCAATCCCCTCTACCGCAGCCTATCCCAAGCATACCTTCAGACCAGCGGGCACACACATCAACACACAAAAGTGGCTCAGGAAAACATAAGCACCACACATAATCATACAGGCACTCACACAAGCACCATACCCATGCACACATACCAACACCCACTACCTCCACTGTTTCCCCCTCCTCCTCTTCCTCTACTTCCCTCCCAGTTTCGTCTCCACTCACACCTGCATGCACTACATCATCAGCCACTGCCTCCATCACCAGCACGCCCATCACAACACACCCCTCACAGGCAATCACCACCCCCACAACCATTCCCACGTCCCCTGTGTCCTCTCCCAGTGTGTCTGTGAGCCCTCCTCCCAAAGTACACAAATGCAGGCACACACCCACTCAACAGCCATCCACCTCACAACAGCCTCCAGCCCATGCACCTTCACCCAAACTCAGTAGACGTACACCTCCTACAACCACTACCTCTTCCTCCACTCCCACCCCCCCTCCATTTTCCCGTCCCAGTGTGTCAAAAAAACTTTTCCTAGCTAACGTTGACCTCTTCCCTACACCTCCCCCCCATCCTTCCCCTAGGGTCAGGATGTCTAGATCCCAGGCCATCACCTAAGCCACCAAATCGGCGTCCGCTGTGGTCCCTGTAAGTCTGGGAGGATCGAAGGGGGCACCAGTCAGGGCTGCCAGTGTGCCACCTATAGATGGTAAGGACCACCCAATTCCGCCACCTGCCAAGGTCAAGAAGGGGCTGGCATGCAGCAGGGAAAAGTCGCACCACCCACCCAACAAGGCCTCATCCAAACCCAAAGAGGACAGTGCCAAGGTCCCAGCAGCGACTAGCAAGGTGGGGAGGAGACACAAAAGCAAGGGCAAGTCACCTCAGGGCACGAAGCCTCCTGGTGAGGGGCTGGTGACCACCATTTTCCCAGACAGGCCAGCAACCTGTACCACGGTCAGCACCGCCACAATGACCTGCACCGCCACCTGGCCCGCCATCTCCACCACCCCCCGCACCGCCGCTGCCACAAAGACAGTCACAAGCATGCTCCACAGTAATCAGCCATCCGAGGCTGCCGGAGACGGTCTGGTGTCTCCCTCTACTACCACAGACACCTGCACCACGGGCAGCACTGGCAGCATCTTCGCCGCAGACACCGCCGCAGTCAACGCTGCAGACACCTGCACTGCCATCTGCACCGCCACGTGCCCAGCCGGTGCCACTACATCGGACATCAGCAGCATCCCCAGTGGGCAGCCGTCCGAGGCTGCAGGTGATGTCCTGGACCCTGAACACACCACATGAGGCACCACCACCAGCACTGGCACTACCAGCAGTTTGCAGCCTATGTCGCCGCAGGATGGAGTGTGGCTCTGCATCCATGGAGTATCACGCTACCTGCTCCCTGCACATCTCGTGGCTCAGACACCCAGGTGAGGGTATGGGAACTGCCACACCCCAGGTTCAGCATCACTGGGCACAAAGCCCCCTCCAGAACCAGTGGAGAGATGCATCCAATCCCCCAATCCTTGGCAGGATGAAGCAGAATGGGCACAATGCCCCCTCTAGAACCAGTGTAGAGATGCATCCACTCCCCCAATCCTTGGCAGGAGGAAGCAGACTGGGCACAAAGCCCCCTCCAGAACCAGTGGAGAGATGCATCCAATCCCCCAATCCTTGTCAGGATGAAGCACACTGGGCACAAAGCCCCATCCAGAACCAGTGGAAGAAGGCATCCACCCACCCCCTCCTTGCCAGGATGAAGCACACTGGGCACTAAGCCCCCTCCAGAACCAGTGGGAGAAGGCATCCACTCACCCCCTCCTTAGCAGGATGAAGCACACTGGGCACAAAGCCCCCTCCAGAACCAGTGGAAGAAGACATCCACTCACCCCTCCTTGGCAGGATGAAGCGCAATGGGCACAAAGCCCCCTCCAGAACCAGTAGAGAAGCCATCCACTTGTGAGACTGTGGCTTTGTACTCCCCAGGACCAAGCAGTGGGCAAACCACCTACTAGAGAGACTGTGACTTTGCACTCCCCAGGACCAAGCAGTGGGCAAACCACCCACTAGAGAGACAGTGGCTTTGTACTCCGCAGGACCAAGCAGTTGTAAAACCACCCACTTGAGAGACTGTGGCTTTGCACTCCCCAGGACCAAGCAGTGGACAAACCATCCACTAGAGAGACTGTGGCTTTGTACTCCCCAGGACGAACCAGTAGGCAAACCACCCACTTGAGAGACTGTGGCTTTGCACTCCCCAGGACCAAGCAGTGGGCATGGAGCCCCCTGGAGGAGCAGTGGCGTAGTACCATCCACCGGCTGAGGTGCCCCCCTCCCCTTCCACCTGAGGTGCCCGTGTTTTTTCAACCTGATGCCCCTGCAGTGTTCTCTCCGTTTTGAGGCAGGTGTCATGTGTGGGCTTCCCCCATGATTTTTGGGCCCACTGGTCCAATGACATTTACAAGGGACAGTGTACGGCCTTCTGTACATAATGTAAGTATTTGTATATACAGATTTTTTTTCATTTGATTGCTATATATGAATTTTCCAAAATATCACTGGTTAAACTCATTTCCTTTTGTCCTTGCGTTCTTCCAGGGGGTGACGGGGTGTATCTGTAATGTTGTTGGATGTATTAGTGTGTATGGTGTTGTGAGTGAGGGTGGGGGTGTTGCATGTTCCGTGTGTGTGTCACTCTCTTTTTCCTCCCCCCATCCCCCCCTCCCCTGTGTGCTAGATGCAGTACTCACCGTCGTTGTCGCTGCCTTCTTTCTACTTCCTGGTGTATTAGTAGATACACCAACATGGGGAGGACCTGCATTTCGGGCTCCATGACCTCCTGGTTCTTCATGGAGTGTCGGAAGGTGAGTGGTTCCACTTCAGTGTACTGTTTCCGCCATGCTTTTGATGTCATTGGTACCGCCCCAGAAAAGGTGGCGGATTGGCCTGTCATAATAGGGTGGGCGGCACATTGTCTTCCGCATGTCTGTTGGCGGTGACCGCCGCGGTGTTTGTTGATACCGCCCTGGCGATCGGAGTGTTAAAGTGGCTGTCTACGTTGGCGGTTTCTTCTGTGGTCGTAATCCCATTTTGTTTACCACCGGCCTTTTGGTGGTGTTACTGCCGCTTTAGCACCGACCACCAGGGTTGTAATGAGGGCCTGTATGCCACTCTATATCACTCCACTCTATGACAGTATTCACCACAATTCTCCACTCTACGCCACTCCATGTTACACCCCTCCTCTCTTGCACTTTACCCCACTCTGTGTTGCACCACTCCATTCTACACCCCAACAACTCTCCACCAATCTGTTACACCATTCTGAGACTCTACTCCTCTCAACGCCTCTCTACTCTATGCCACTCTACTCCATGCCAATCTATGCCACTTCAAGCTAGTACACTCTAATCTATCCTACTTCAGTCCACTCCACAACACTTTATGTCCCTCCACTCTACACCAATCTAATTTATGCTGTTCAACTCTACTTTACACCACGCCACTCTACTACACTCCAGTTACTCTATGACACTCTATGCCACTCCATTCTAAGACATTCTACTCCACTCTACTGCACTCTACTCCTCTCCACCCTGCTTTGCTCCACTCTCCTCCATGCCACTCCACTTTACACCACCTCAACTCCAATCTTTGCCACTCAACTTAGTCCACTCCACTCTACGATACTCTATGCCACTCCACTCTACGCCACTTTACTCCATCCTACACCACTCCACTCACACTATGGCCCTTCACTCTGACACATTACTTCACACTATGGCACTCCTCACAACTCTGATCCACTCTACGCCACTCCTATTTACACCACTCGACTCTCTGCCACTCCATGCCACTCTACTTTACTCCAGTCCACTCCACTCTATATCGTGCCATTCTACGCCACTCAAGTCTAGAGCACTCCACTCTACTATACTCCACTCTGCAACACTTTAGGCCACTCCACTCCACACCACTCTATAACACTTTACACCACTCAATGCACTTCACTCCACTTAATGGCACTCCTCTCTATTATACTCCAATCCACTCAAGTTCACTCATCTCCAATCCTATGCCACTCCACTCTATACCACTCCACTCTATACCACTCCCCTCTATGCCACACCAGTCTATGACACACCACTCTATGATACTCTACCCCACTTTACTTCACTCAACACCACTCTGACAGTTCAGTCCACCATGCAGCAGTCCTCGTCACTGTACAACACTTTACTATACTGTATGTTACGCCACTCTAAATCCCTCCACTCTACATATCTCCAATCTATGACACTCTACAGCACTCCACTGTACACCACTCTACGACATTCCACTATATGACATTCTTTGACACTCATTCTACTCTACTTCACTCTAATCCACTCTTTGCTGCTCTAATCTACCCCACTCTATGACAGTCTATGCCACTTCACTCTAGGCTGCTTTACTCCACTACTTGCTACTCCAATCTACGCTACTCCACAACTCTCCAAGATACACTGTGCTCCATTCAACTCTGCGACACTGTATACCACTCCACTCTATGCCACTCTATTCTACTCCACTCTACAACACTTTGCTGAACTCTACACTACTTTTCTCCACACTATGCTATGCTGCCCTACACCCCTCTACTCATTGACACTCTAGCACATGCTACAACACTTTACTCTGTGCCACAACACTCCATGCTCTTCTACTCCACTATATACCCCTCCAATCTACATACCACCATTCTAAGCCCCTCCACTCTGTGCCACTGTACCATACTATATCACTCCACTTTATACCACCCTACTATACTCTGTGATGCTCCACTCTAATCCAGGACACTTCAATCTCCTCTATGACAATCCACTCCATGAAATTCCACTCTAGGTCACTCCATGCCACTTTACGATACTCAGGGCCGGACTGGCCATACGGGCATCAGGTGTTTCCCTGGGAGGCTGGAAGAGTGTGGAGAGGTTTTGGAGCAGTGCTGCAATATTGCCTCCAGTAACAAAAGCAGCAAGCAATCGTTTCCAGGCTCCCGGGGCCAGGTAGTGTTTCCCCTGGAGTCAGGCAGTGCTTCATCCCCACTCACCCCACAGGCCCGCCCCCATCTGGAGGCTGGTCCCGAGGAAATTGACAGAGCTGCTTTGGGTTCCCAGTCGGGCCCTGATGACACTCATAACACTCCACTCTACTCTACGCCACTCCACTATAGGCCACTCTACTCCACTCTATGCCACTCCATTCCACACCACTCTCTTACATGCTGCAAACATTTAGCTTTGATGAACGGCTGCCTGGCTGGTGAACATTATGGCTAAAACACATTGGTAAAGCTGTTTTGGTCAAACATGGTTTGTGGGGCCAATTGCTCAAGGGTGTACTGATGTTGTCAAACCAGTGCTATCGTGTTTGTGAACTGCAAAACAGCTGATTAGATGAAGACAAGATTTTTAAACGCAGCAGCCCTTAAACATCGAGCCAGTTTTGTGAACTCAGTCGTACAAAATCATATTGGAGTGACACAAAGTTGAGCACTTTTCGATGCTATTTTCCCCCAATAAAATAAAACAGATTAATAATACTTCGTTTGAGGACCAGTCAGCCTACTTCAGAAGCCAAAGCTTCTCAGTAAGTGGTCTGAAGGGGTTAATTTGAACTATATCTGTACCATCTAGTGTACAAATTGTTTTAGGGGACATGTGGGCTCAAGGTTACAACACCCCCACAGGGTCGGAAAATGGCCTCATGCAATGCAACAGGGAAACTACCCGTTTTGAGTACCTAGAATCTGAGAGTGGTAGTCCAGGAACCAAGCCTGTACTGTTTAGAGTTAATAAGTGGTTCTTTAATATTTCCCCAGACCAAATCTGGTTCTCAAACCAAAATTCCCTGTTTGGGGAATTTGAATAAACAAAACAAAGAAAATGGAAAGAATAAGGCTAGCCCACCCTAGGTATATAATGGAATTTTAAGGATATTTGTTTTTTTAATAAGCTTTTATATAACACACCATTTGCAAGTAATGTGTCAAAGCAGCATAGTTCAGTAGGCCTAACCTTTCTATAAGACCAAAGGCTAATTCAGTTTTATAGATGTATATTCTCAGTTAGCTGCGTATGTCAGTTTTCCACTTTTAAGAATATATGTTGAGCCATTTCTCCCTGCCTCGGGAACTCAGGGGCAACTGGTTAATCCTTGTAACAAATCTTTATTTTACTTACTAGAAATTTTCTACAGAGCAAACTATACCTACAGTGTAGAAGTGCACTTCACATAAGAACAAGTAACTAGTTACAGGAGCAAATTCACATAGAATAACACAGCACATTGGGCAACAAAATAAACAATAGATACAAAAACAATTGCATGACAGCGCCTGGTAAGATGGTCGATTAGTTTCAAGGCGCCTCTTAGCTCCCTGTACTACTCAACTTTTTAGACCCCCCAAAGGAGACCTGCCAGATCTGCACCAAGTCAGGTGTAGTGAAACATTCCAAGATTCCAGTGTGGCCTTCAAACTCTACAGAGCAACTACTCCCTTAGAACACAAGAAGGTTGAAAAATTAGGGTGGGTTTTAGGAGTAGAAAAACAGCATGGGAGTAGGAAAAGGACTTTTGTAAACAATTAACTCACTTTTGAGATTATTTCAGCATGGCCTCTAAGGAACCCTCCTGTCCCAAGTGACTCTAGTTGTTAAAGATTTTGGACAATTTCAAACTTGAGGATTATTATACTGCAATTCCAATGAAATTCACTAAACTATCACACTCCCGGCTTGTGTAATATGGAAGAGCAAGGGGGAATAATTTGGACATTTGTGAAAAAGAGCTTCAGATGCAGGAGGTGGGAGGGAATTGAAGAAAGAGGAAGGAACAAGAGGGGAGGTAAGAGTGGGAAATTGATGGCTTGTTGTTTCTTTCAGTTCTATTATCCTGTTCCTTTATCTAAATTTATAATTACTGAGTTAACAATTCAAATGCTAATAAAAATGTATTCAAACCTCAAGTCAACTGAGAATCTCAGAAAAGCCTGGTATGTTGACTTAGGTCAGGCCTGACATTCTCTTTAAAGTGGCATCAAACGACTCCTGAGTCCCTCACCAGCGCAACCGTAGCAACTTGCATAAACACTGTAAATCAGGAAGAACATCTCCAGCGAAAATGTCATCCTCTGGGACACCAAGTCCCATTTTGATATTTGACAGAACTAACTACCCTCCCCTTAGATATGAGGACACATGAGGCAGACTATACTGTGCATACCTGATGAGCCTATAGCACCATGTGAAGTCTGCTGTGACTTCCGGTCTGCTGCCCAGGGTAGTTCACCACTGAATCACCATCACTTTCAGCCACCACCTTTGGTCCAACTTAGCCCACAGTAATCCCCGCTCTGTTACCTTGAGTGAATAAATACTAAATCATCAACACCTCAAACGTGGCTGCAGAACCCTCTCAAAGTGAAGCTCTCCCGACCTGCTCCAAGATGCAGACCACATCTTCAGAAGTGGTGCAGTGTGCTGCAAAAGGATAGAAGCTTGAGTGTGAGTGAGACTACCACCTCATTTGGCGTTTTCTATATTTGCTAACTATGTTCCCATCTGTTGCCATCCATGCTATCTTCTCTTCTTGTTACGTTGGTACCCACCTCCTCTCCATCCAGAGCACCGCCAAGCACTCAAATCGTAGCTGTGCATTTTCTTATCTCTTTGAGACTGCGTGCCTCAACATCTGGGATAGTGTAATGGCTGTCAGTCTCAACAAGATCCATCAGGCTGATCATCCTACAATTGGAACAGGGAACAGCAACCATTGTACTATAGACACTTCTCAAAATTGTGCATCAGCATCTATATGATTATTGTAGTGGACTGTTCCAATACTGATATATTACTGACGTATAACTGAGCCACTTTTGTCTGATATTTTGACCTCAAAGCACTTCATGTACTCTAATACTTTGTTTTACGCTATAGACCAAGCACCTAACTGCATCTCTGAAAATCAATAAAGCCATCAGAAAACAATGCAGGTTACTGAAAGGGTTTGAATTGTTCTACATCTTGTAAACCAAACTAGAGACTGAGCTAAACCTGCGATTAACCCAACTCACCAATAGTGCATGAGCCACTGACCTCAATTCTAGACCCAAAATCAAGCCATGAAGAGCAGAGACAAAAGAAAAAGAACAGAAGGCGGCACTAAAACAACCAAACCATATACTCACATCCTAGACTCTCCAGCTAAAGAGAAGGTCGACTTAAGTATCACCTTGGTGATGATAGTGAGAGAGCTTGCAACCCTACAATATCTTGTTCAAGAGACTAAGGTTAACATTGACATGATGCAAGTAGATATTACTAGTATTCATGAAGACTGCAGGCAATTCTCGAGTTCAGACTCCCATACAGAATCAAGAATCTGCCAACCAAAGGACTCTTATGCTAAAATAAAAAAAGCAATCTGAATCCTCTGCAGACCAAACACTATCACTTCAAAGAGACTTCTGTAGTGTAGAGGGTCAGAAAAGGAAAGGGAACTTATGCAATCCAGACTACTGGAGGGGTTAAGACAACACCAATTTCTGTGTGGAACTCTTAAAGGCCTGGATCGCATAAACATTATGAATTAAATTTGAAAGGGACTTTGAGATAGAAACAGTGCATAAGGTCCCTGCACTGAAACTAAACACTTCCATACCCCCTATAGTAATTATTTTCAAATCACCAAGATTGCATCATGCTGAGAGAATTCTATCCCACATGAGGAAAGTACAAAATGTAATTTGATCAGTTGAGAAGGTGCAAGAATAAACATATTGCAAGGCAACTCCAGAGATACTATAATGAAGCAAAGAGCCTTTCTTGCTGTAAGGAAGAAGCTGAAAGAAAATAACACCCCCAGCTCTTTCATAGTACCATTAAGATTCATAATTGCAAAAAAGGGAACACAATACATCTTCATGGAACCAACTTAGCTAGAGACCCATCTAACAAACAACATTGGAGTGTAGATGGTCACTCAATTCACCTTGGCGTAGCAACATTAATAATTAGAAGCTGTCAGTAACAAAACCCTACAACATGCAAGCAATGTAGAGCATAATATGACGAGTACTGACCCTGCCAAATAACATATTTGTGCGTATTACCATCTTTATTATGAAGTACCCAATTGGACTTATAATCTGAGATGCAAGATAGCTCAACAAAATGATATCTCTTGTCCATATTACTGGAAATATAAACAAATCATTATATTCCAATTCTAATATTTCTCTTTATGTGAGTTACCAGTCCATTTATATGTCTTTTAGGTAAAACAATTGTGACCTGGCATTATTTCTTATTATGGACTGACCGTGGTCAACCACAAATCACAGGTTTTCTATATTTGCATATCTCTTGGTACTGAACTTACTGTGACAGTTTCAGTTATTACTTTTACTATGGTTACTGTTTGGCTTAAACTGATATTTCTCTTTTTAGAATAACAAGAGAGGAGATACTGGAGGTGAGCCGTTCCTAAAGTTTCCAATGCTTCTGCTTACTCATATTGGAAAGATGGGTGAAATGGTGAGAATACATGTGATCTTGGGCGGGATGCTTGCTTCCCATTTATCCTTACTGTGTTCTCTTCACGGCTTTTTTGAACTTCAATATTCAATTGTCTACTTTACTAGACATGCCTTGCAAAATTATATACAACAGCTACTATCTTTAACCATGACTACCCTATCACTCATCAATGTGCTACTCTGTGTAGTTCAAGATAATCCCACCAGTATTTACTGCAGAATAGTTGCTTTTTAAATCCTTTCACTCTGAACTAATGGCCTCAAGCACTCAGTTAGGAGAAATAAGATGATTGATTACTGTGCTAGACTCAAAATCAATATCATCATATTGGAGGAGAACAAAATTGGAACAAATTAGGCTGTACTGATAAGAACTAATTGGATGGAAGAATTTACTTGCTGTCCTGCAGCTAAAAAACACGGGGGGCGATTCACAAAGGTAAACTTAGACCAAAAGTCTGTATTTAGACCAAAAGTCTAAGTTTAGACCTAAAGTATAACTTCGCTAGTAGTAAAGTTGACCTTTGGTCTACGTTTAGACTTTTGGTCCAAGTTTAGACCAAAAGTAGACCAAATGTCTAACGTTACTAATAGTAAAGTTAGGCTGTTGGTCTCAACTTAGACTTCTGGTATAAATTTACCTTTGTGAATTGGGCCCGGTGTCATTCAAGTTATCTTGAAAAAAGGAAAACTGAAATATAATTTCTTCTGAGTTTGACTCCTAAGGTTGTTGCCTTATAACAAGATTATAAAGAGATATGACAGATCCATATATATAATCAATATCGATGCACCATCAGCAAATCATCCAGAATTATGTCTCCCAAATGGATCAATCCTTATGTTGAGAGGTGACTTTAACCTCTCCATGGATGGGAGGCAAGGTAAATTCTCCAAATGTCAGTTTAGATAAACTAGATAAACACAGATGGATGAAGGATCTATAATCATAAAGACCCTTGGAGACTTTTTAAACCAACAGCAAAAGATTACAGGTTCTAGTCTGCCCCCACCACAGCATATCCAGACTTTGTTATATAATAGCATCTGACCCAGTCTTTCAAATGATTCATGTCCCTGGGAGCTTGGAACCAATCCTGCAAAAGTATCTACCCCTTACAAACAGGGTTCAGGAAGGACAGATTCAATAGTGACATCACCTACCTCTTCTTCATATCAAAGAAAAAGCAAACAAGTTTGTGACCCCAACTTCACCTCGGGTGCTGGATGCAGAAAACGTCTTTGATAAGGTGTCTTGGTGTTTTGTAAGTTAAGTGCTACGAAAACATGCATTGGGTGACTCCTTTATCTAAATGGTCCTTGTCTTGTGTGCTAACCCCTCCCCTCGAGTCAGAATAAGGACCTGATTAAGAACTCGGTCCGTCCGCCAAGATCTAATCCTATAGAACATAATGTAATTTAGATTTCGGCGGCCAGGATATTTGTCACCCTTGTGACAGAGTAACCTGTCCACAGAGTTCTAAATGAGGCCCTAAATAACCTCCTGTTGGACTGCTTCCATGTTGGTCAAGGCACTCAATAGGGTTGCCCCTTATCAGCTCTCCCATCCTTACTTACCATAGAATCACTTTGCAACCCATTTTGCAACCCAGTAGGAACAATCAAAGAATTAAACAACTACCTTTTGGGACAAAACTTATAAAGCAGCCACTATGTCGATGATGTACTATTCTTTACATGTGATGCTCACAGTGCTACCACAGACCTATTGGATACTATCCAGGCATATGCTAAAGTCTTTAGATCCTCCAAAAACTTGAACAAGACAGAAGTACAGTTCCAAAATAGTCCATGCAACTCTGCATGCATAGAGAACCTTAATCCGAAATGTCAACCAAACCAAAATAAATATTTAAATAGCTGGTTCAACAAAAATCTAAAAGAATCTGTGAGGCACAATGAGACTATCACTCTAACTACAATCAAAAACCTACTGGTCTTGTGGTCCCCCAAATTCACAACCTGGTGTGGCAAAGTAGACACTCTAAATGTGAAACATATCCCTGCATAAACTCCCACAATCAAATGCATATCTTTCATGTTCCCCCTAAAACTATACAAGGATTTTATTTTAATGATAGATCAGGAGATTAAAAATGCATCTGGTCTGATTCAGCCAGAATATCCTATAATAAAATAAGACTAAAGTATGAACACAGATGGCGGAGTCTTGCTGATTTCAATATATATCAATCTGCTCTTCTAATCAGAAAAGGCACATACTGGTTCAAAGATATGACACCTTGGACGCCTCCATTGCTATCAATTGAGCAATAGCTTGTTTATCCCCTCTGACTATACTCCCTCCTCACACCAAACACATAAAGTCACCATACTCAGGAGATATATTTGGAGATGCCAACAACACTTTATTGCTACTGGACAAGGAGCTTCTAGATATGATGTCCAAATCTGACTCTCTTATCCCTCTGGGACAATACCCAAATCAGAATGGAGGGGCAATCCATCATCTAGGAATGTTGGACAGATAAATGTGTAGTAGTACTCGGTGACACAGGTTCCTCAGCCTCACAAGATTTGCTGAGCTACAAACAAAATTTGATCAAGGAAACCATATATGTTAATGAAACCTTGAAGCTAAAAGTCTTAACTTCAAAATTGGCCAAACTATGTACACGTGACGAAAAACTCACCATCGGCAGTTATATAACTCAAAAAATGTATGGACTTTTTCCTGTGCACAGGGACCTGTGGGGACCCAGTGTGACTGAGAGACCCATTTCCGCCTGGTTCGCCCACCTCAGCCTATACAACTGTTGCTTCCCTGTCCCAGAACACCAACATATACCATGGTGCTGTAGCATGGCAGAGTGACTAATTAAAGAGGCCACAAACCTCAGATAGTCCTCAATCAGAGGGCACGGTCCAATGGAGGCGCCGGCACCCAGAGCACAGGGTGAGACATGGATGGTGAAAATCAAAATCTTCTCTGTCCCAAGAAGTGCAACACCCCTAATGCTGGACGATGCAAAATGAGGTAGCATCAGAGCTCGTTGGTGCAGAGCGGTGAAAGGGCAGAGTGCCCGGAGAAGAGAACTCAGCTGAGTGACACAGCCCAGGGTAGCTGGTATAACTCGTACTGTGAATTACACGCTGAGAGCCTCTGTTTGCTGAACTCCATTTGCCGGATGTAAGTACTCCAGTACGCAACCCAAGAAGCTGAAACTTGTTTAACTTACAGAGACCAACCTCATTCCAACACCATGAGGAAAAGGTTGAGACAGAAGACCATGATGGTTCCAACCTGGCACAAGGGGGATTTCTGCTATGGGATGTGCTGCCAGAATGGGCCACTACCACCAAAAATGTTGAGAAGAAAGTATCCTAAACAGAAAACAGCCTGTAAGATTTGAGGTGCAGGATTTGCACAGACGAAGGCCAAACTGGATCGGCTTGAGAAGCAGCAAACAAAGTTGGAGGGGTGACTGACGAATCAAGACAGGACCCTCAAGTTGCAGAGCACATTCAGAATGTGTTCTACATTAGCAGTGATCCAACTGAGGGTGCTTGATAATTCAGGCCGAACTACAAAACAGGATCCTTGGCGTGCTTCCTGTGCCCTAATCTGAAGACATCAGGAAACTGATGTTGTAGTTCTCCCTGATTGAGGTGTTGGGATCAATGGCCCAAACAAAAGTGGAGGTCTACAAAGCTGTTCACCTCCCAACTAAAGGAAGAGGGGAAATACCTGATCCAGAACTATTATACTTAAACTGGGATCACCATTGCAATGTGAGGTTATTGTCCGTGCAGCCTCTAAAACGAGAGGTTTGCAATCTCGAGACAACAAGCAGAACCACCAAAAACAGAGAGGAGGCGTTATTTGCAGTCAATCAAAAATAACTGCTCACAGCAGATCAGAAGGCGTCAGTTTAATATTCAGCCAAACCAACCAGGTATGAAGAGAGAGCCTATCACTTTACGGATCCACATGTGGCTGGAAGGAAAATATAGACTCCAGCATGTGCAAAGGCAATACCTGATGTTTCACAATTTTCTATTTTTACTGTAGTTTGTATGTCTGTTCTGAATGTCAACTGGTGTAATAGCAAAATCACAAAACACCTGCGCCCAGCTGCAGGTCAACAAAGTGTATTCTTGGTTTTCCAGACACCACAAAGGTCACTAAGTCAATTATCAACTGTGTCAAACCCCAGTCAGTTTCTATAACGTCCTCAACGTGTTGTCATAAATCTGACAATACACAGAGTGAGCGGAAACACAAAATCCTTGCAGCAAGAAAAAAGTCTGGGACAGGAAAGGGGCATATAAAGAATAGCCTCTGAGAATAAACCTCTGCAACCTGTGTAGATGTGTTAGATTTCCTAACTAGGACTACAGTAATAAGAAGTTAATGTCCCGATGTTCGGTTGGGGAGCAAAAGGGGTGGATACGGTGGATTTCCAAATTTTAGGGGCATTCTCGAAGAAGGATTGCTCTAGTGTTTATCTTTCTTAATCAGGGGATTTCAATAAAGAGAGGGTCTATAGTCCACATTGGACACTGGTCTTCTAAAATGGTCAGCTGAAACCTAGATAGATTGGAGAGCCAGAATGAAATGCCATGAGAGCAATGCATGTATTGATATATGGATCTGGGTGGTAATATAGATGTAGGTGGAGCATGGATGGATAGATGGATGGGCGCATTGATGAATGGGTGGACTTGAACGGATGGATGGGCAGATGGGCTGATCTGGGTAGGTGAACGAATCCTGGTGGGTGCATGGATTGATGGATGGTTGGATTAATGGATGACTGAGTTTAGATGGATGAATAGATGGATCTTGGTGGGTACATAGAAGGATAAATGGAAGAATGGCTAGGTATGAACAATCTCTTTTTTTTTTAACAATAAACGTTTTTGGCATTATTAGTAGAACGTGCACAGAATGAAGTACATATCCCTGCATAATCATGTAGCACATTTTTTCAACCTGAGCATACATCTAGACAAATCAGTGCGGACAGTAACAGCACAAGGACAATAGGCAATCAAATACTTTGCCATTGGCCACCCTCTCAGTAAGCCCTTACCACAAGTGTCCATTCCACACTACATCTTTCACAGCATAATTTATCCAGGAACCCCAGGAATAATAATAGTTCACAGGAACCCATATTTTCTGGTGCTTCTGAGGGCAGGCTTGGGGCATGTATACCAAATCCTCAAGTCTTATGCAGTGGCCTAGGCCGCATGCCCAAGTTTCTATGTCTGGATGAGTTGCTGTACACCACTTGTGTGCAATGTCTTGATTCGCCACTGTGATACTGATGTGTACAAATGTCCTGGTGCACTTATTTGTTTCAATGTCAAGTAGAATATTAAGCAGACCGGATTTGGTTGTGAGTTCAAGAGGTCAACCAAGCCCTTGCCACACTTTGTAGGTCATGCTATGCAAAAAGACCAGTATCATAGCAAATAGCCAGGTTTTGTGCAAAAAATCCATCTCTGTATCATTAAAAGTTAAGCATCAAACATAGGAGTCTTGTTGGAGTCTCCAGAGCTTTTGCTTCCAAGAAGGTGTGGTGGAGGAATTGGAATTAGATTAGTCTGAATTGTGCTGCGATTGTCACCTTTCTTGGAGACATCAGGGCATCTTACAACTCTTCAATGAGTGGGCCAAGTTCTGCCTCCCAAACCTTACTGAGCGTGTTTAAAGAAAGGGATGTGTTGATTATGAGTAATCAGCATAGGTAAAATAATCTAGTGGTTTAAACTCTGAGATGGAGTTGCTCGATTTCAGGTATGAGTACAGGGAATGGCAAGATGTAAGTATGTGTAAAACATGTATATTTATGGAACCCAAATTCAGATTTTAGTTCAGGAAATGAGCAGACAGTATTCTTCACCACAATGTCCCTTAATTTGGAGGTACCTTTGATATTGCAACCCCTAAGGCCTGTGAAGGAATTGACTTTTTTAATACTGTTCCATGCAATAGCGGAGTTTTTCTTCTCAGTGGTCTATCATAACTTAATGGCTGCAGTCTGTAATTCGACATCATATTGTTTTAGAGGCCAGTGGAGAGAGACTGGGGGTTTGCCATTGTGTAAATGACGGAGAGGTTATGAATCATCAATGGACCACCACTCAGTTACATTAGAGTGGCTAAGGTGGGGCTAAATACCCAGATAACCAGTCGGGAGGTGAGTTAATATGATAGCATGTCAGCCATGATCAAGCCTCCATCGTACAGGTACTTATTTTTTTTACTTATGGCCATCCTGCGAGAGCGCCCATCCTAGTCAGGTGCAGGCATTTTATATTGATAAGCTCTTTCTTGGGACATCTGCTGGTAATCTCACCTGAAATGCTTGGGTGGTCCCTACGGATGATCCTGCTTACGGTGGTCATAGTGTAACATTAACATATGTGGTAATTGTAGTTCATACCGACAAATCTCCCTCTTAAATGTTAAGGCCAAGGTACTGACGAAGGTTCTGGCAAATAGACTTTAAAAGGTAATTATGGCCATGATGCATCCGGATCAAGCAGGATTCATGCCGCACAGAAGCACAAGGCTTTTTCTGAGGCAGCTGCATGGAGTTCTACATATGATGGAAGCGTCTGAGCATGAGAGCACGGTCCCGATGTCTCTGGATGCTCAAATGGCATTTGACAGTATCGAATGGACATATCTCTTTGCCGTCCTAGCCAAGATTTTGTGCATGGATTAGACTTCTATACCAGGCCCAAGAGCAAAGGTGCGGGTCAGTGGGGCAACCTCCCGTCCATTTACCCTGCAACGGGGAACGAGGCAGAGCTGCCCCATCTCCCCAATGCTTATTGCTCTTGCGCTGGAGCCGCTGGCAGCCTGTATTAGGCAGGACCCTCTAGTAACAGGAATCGCTGGAGCCAGGGGGTGGGAGGAACGTATATCTCTTTACGTGGACGACATCCTATTGTATGCCACCAGACCACGCACCATGGTAGATAGGTTGTCACACATTTTGAAGATCTTTGGAACATATTCAGGGTATGACATAAATTGGGAAAAGTCTCTTGTCTTCCCCCTCGCGATGACATCCCCTTCACTCCCAGCACGCTGATGGGCTGCAGTGGTATGCGGGGGTTTCAAGTATTTAGGTATCCACATCAAAAGATCAGTCGATGCTTTCCTGAAGGAGAATTTGCACCGACAGCTGGAGCACCTCCGGATGGATGTGGAGCATTGGCGGAGACTCGCAATATCTCTAATGGGGAGGGCAGTCCTATTCAAGATGATGGCCCTCCCATGCCTACTACACGTCCTGCAGAATACTCCTTATCGGGTGCCACCTGAGCAATTCAGGGAAATTGCGGAGAACTTTGTCAACTCCTGTGGGACGGGGGCAGCTCCAGTATCTCTTTGCCCAAGTTCCAACATGGTGTATTCGAAGGGGGACTGGCAGTGCCAGACATGCACCTCTATTACTGGGAAGCTCACCTAAGTATACTAAATGAATAGGTCTTCGCGGCCTGGGATGACCCGGTGTATCAAGTAGATTGGGAGACAAGGGATATCTGTCACTCATTTATTGGACATGATGGGAAGGCCGGATGCCGCAACACTCCCAGGCAGTGGCTCACGCCTAAAAGGAGGCTAGCAAATTTCTTGGTAAGGACAGACTGACAAACCGGACACCCCTCTGGGACAGCACATTGCTGCACGAGGTTGGGAAATTACAGGGTTTTAGACACTGGAGGCTGATTGGAATTTAGTATCAGGGAGACATCTGGAGAGGGGGTTTGCTTGTACCTTTCACAGCCCTGTTGCAGGAGTATGAATTGGCCAACTCTGAACAGTTGAGATATGTGCAGCTGAGACATGCTTTGAGATGCCATGTTCCTGAGGGGGAGCAACCTCCAGAGACGGCACCATTGGAGGACAGGCTCCTCCTGGAACCAATTCCGGCTAAAGCTATCTCCCTAGTATATAAGAAGTAACGCAATACTCTCCTGACCTCCTACAGAATCTCCGAATAGCATGGGAGGGCAACATAGGGCTGACTGAAGATGACGACTGGATGTAGGCGATTCAGAGCCACAGGGAGATCGCCATTAGGCCCACTTTAGGTTAATTCAACTTAGAATCCTGCACAGGACATACTACTTCAGGTCACTACTACATCGGTTGGGGAGATGTGCAACTGACCACTGCGTCAGAGGCTGTGGTCTGACGGTATCATTTTTTCATATAATATGGGAGTGTCCGAAAGTGCAGGATTACTGGAGGGAGATTACACAAATTATGTCCAAGGTGACGAGTCTCTAGATACTGTTAGAACCCAGATGGCACCTACTATACATCAAAGGGGAGGAAGTATGGCCCAAACACCTGAAAACTTGGCTGAATGTGGCGGCTGGGGTGGCTAAGCGGAATATAGCATGATTGTGGGCGGCGAATAGAGCTCCAGGGATCCCTGACTGGAAGAGAGATCTGGACTGGTGCCAGCAGGCGGAGAAAGTGGTCTATCAGAGCTGTGGCTGCCTGAGAAAGTATGAGAAAATATGGTCACAATGGTCGACATTCAGAGACTTGGGAGATTCACTGAGAATGAGGGGTGGGGAGGGCCTAGGGGGAGTGAGAAGAGGAGGGTGGTGGGGCGGGTGGAGATTGTGACAAAGAATGCTCGTCCGAAAGTTTCAAGCACCTCTGAAATCTCAAACTGTGATATGTGTCATGGATAACAGGTTCTTTGGCTGTAATGAACATATTCTGCATTATCTGATTAACGCATTGTGCGCTGAGCTTTGCTTCAATTAAAAGAGTTTAAAAAAAATAAAAACATATGTGGTCATTGTATTACAGTGATATAATTTGCTAGTAGCATAGGTGGACTTTCCTTGAGCAGAAGTAGCTCTTACTACAGAAAAGGTTGGAGAATCCTCCATTACAGTATGCTTTGGTGCCAGGATATCACTGTGTATTGCATACATTTTGATGGATAGACCAGTTACTAAAGATATCGCTTTAGCTAAATCAGCAATTGCTTCCCTAGCCTACTGGATTGATAGTGATGTATCTAATCATTCAAGTTGGTAAGAGTATTGGAACTAGTTTGGAGTCATATAAATTATTCTCAATATTCTTAGACAAAGCTAATAAGCAGTATTCAGTGTAGTGTAACTTGTGAATATGTTATTCATTTCTTGCTGTGTCTGTTCACTCACCACACTGCTACCTTGAACTCACATGATTGCAATCCCTCTGGTATCAGACTTGATAAACCACAGTCCCTCAGTTTTATACTCTTCCATATTTTTGTTTAATTCTTCTCAGCGTTGGGCACCTTTTTTCTCAGCTCAGTCAACTGATTTCTTCGTCTCATTGGGGTATTTCTAACTCTAAAATTTGCATGCACTTTTCTAGTGTATCCATATTTTTCTCCATGTCCATTTGAGCCATGTATTGTGTTATCAAACACTGCCCCCAATCAGCACTTTTGGAAAATCCCCTTTAGTATTCCTAAAAAAACCTTTGATTCTTGACTGCTATAGTCCTTCACAACACAGTGTGCTCTATGGTAAAGTCTGCAATGTCCAGGTAAAGATGTTGTATCTCTGGGCTCTACATCTGAACTCCTTTAGAAACAGATTATGGTTTGAAATAGTTGGCAGAAGTTTTCTGACTGTAGAACTTATACATGCAGTGATCTAGAGAATTATATGTTGTCCAGTCTGACATGTAGATCATGACATTATAAATAAATCAGTCTGGTCTCAGGATTGAGTAATGCCCAGGAGTCAACAAGATCCTAGGTGTATGCTAATCTTCTATAGCCCGTGCTATTTGTGCTACTGATGAAGAGGGCATAGAAGGGGAATGTCTGCCTTTTTCTACATCACTTATTCCATTATAACCACCACCCATATTATCGGCATACATGTCTACTTTGCCATATGTAACTGACTGTTCTAGGAATTGGGCTTAGTGAGCGCTTAGGACATACACACTATCAGTAAGTCCACCTCATCTAAACCATCCATCCCGATAATACAGCAACCCTCTTGATCTAATACTATTTGGTGCACTACGAAAGGTACTCCAGGTCGTATCTCCATTAACCCACCTCTAAAATAAGCAAGCTTCCTCATACAAAACAGCTGCCCTTTCCATCTACACTTTAATGCAAGGGTCTCCAACCTTCAACCTCCAAACAATAAGAGCTATTTATGTTAAACAAAAACCTTCATGAGCTACTAACATTATTAATGTTGTAATAGTGACCACGTTACACAAGACTGGATTAGTGACCACCATGTCCAAGACTACCAGCAGTGAGCACCTCAGTGTATCAGGAAGCTTGCCAGCTGTAATGTAAAAACGGCTTTGTCAATTTGGAATGTCTATATGTAGGTAATACATGCCAGCCACAACTGCAGTGCCCCAGGCACCAAAGTAATCAAATTAGTAATGTCTCTGTACACTAAAAATCACATTTGTAAAATATATGTTAATTTAATCAAGCAAAGTGTTCCAATTTAGAAAGCTGGGGTGAACTCTGGAGAGCTACTGACAGGTAGCTGGAGAGCTGCCTATAACTCACGAGCTACTCGTTGAAGAAGCTTGCTTTAATGCAAGTCCCTCTTCTTTGTTAGGGTGCTTTTCTTCTCAGGACTATTTTCACAACATTTTTCTTAACATGTGCATTTGTTGTATCTTTTAGTAAGTTTAGCCATGCTCCTGGCATTCCACGTGAAAATAGGGTTAAGGTGGAGGGCCATTATTCTTCGTTCTTGTTGTATGTGTATCTGCTTTCAGCCATCGAATGGTGATTGCCATACTCCAAACCTCATATCTGTATGCATTTGCAAACATCTGAACCTTTTCATCTGTGTCTCCTCTACCCATTGGATCCACATAAATTAAACCCCAACTGGGCCCCCAGGGCAGGAAAGAAACATCTCCATGCCCAGCAACAAAAGCCAATGATACAACATTCTCTCAACATCTTTCACACTGATGTAGAGCCATGGGGAAAAATCTGTGCTTTTCCACGTCTCTCTCAACCACTTCTTCAGTTCACCAAAGTGATCCTATCAATTCTTTCCATCCATAGAGGGTGGTCCCCGTACATGTAAGGATGTAAAGCACTTTGCATAGGTAATGTAACTCATCTGCTGACTTAAGGGTCACCTTAAGGCAGTTCGTTATCTTCACCCATTATGCTTTCTGAATCTGATTTCTGAATACTCGTATTAGGTTCTGATCCTAAAACGCAAAGAGCGAGTTTCCATGTCTAATTGGCTCAGCACAACCCAGCCTAAGAGATCTGCAATGTATCTAATCAATACATTACAATTCTGACAAAAGTCTTGAGGTGTACCATGTTTTCAATCAATGTAAAAAATCCCAGGTCTATTGGGGCTATGTTAGCTATATCTTGATAACGGTGGGACTATGGCTGTTGCAGTGAGATCAATTAAGAAAGGAAATGTGTAAAATAGATGTACAAAGTATTATTGTTTATATTCTTTGTAGTATGGTCTTAACAATAAAATAAATATTTATAAATATTTTAATTCGGTTTCGGGATGTTTTAAATTGATTAACAAGTTGTTAAACCCTATGAATTTTGTTAGCTTCTGATCCCATAGTGTTCACTTAGTGTCCATCTTGGTTGTTGCCGTCCTGTCGTTCTAGGGCTGTGGCTGGTCTCTTAACCCCTTCGCTGCCAGGCCTTTTCCCCCTATGGTGCCAAGCCTTTTTTTGTCTCTTTGGGGCAGTTCACGCTTAGGCCCCCATAACTTTTTGTCCACATAAGCTACCCACACTAAATTTGCGTCCTTTTTCCCAACATCCTAGGGATTCTAGAGGTACCCAGACTTTGTGGGTTCCCCTGAAGGACACCAAGAAATTAGCCAAAATACAGCAAAAATTTTGTTTTAAAAAAAAAAAATGGGTAAAAAGGGCTGCAGAAGAAGGCTTGTGTTTTTTCCCCTGAAAATGGCATCAACAAGGGGTTTACAGTGCTAAAATCACCAGATTCCCAGCTTTCATGAACAGGCAGACATGAATCAGACACCCCCATTTTTCAACACAATTTTGGCATTTTACTGGGACATACCCCATTTTTACTATTTTTTGTGCTTTCAGCCTCCTTCCAGTTAGTGACAGAAATGGGTGTAAAAACGCAATGCTAGATCCCAGAAAGCTAAACATTTCTGAGAAGTAGACAAAATTCCGCATTCAGCAAGGGGTAGATTTGTGTAGATCCCACAAGCGTTTCCTACAGAAAATAACAGCTGAAATGAAACAATATTGAAATGGAGGTGAAAAAAACAGCCATTTTCTCCATATTTTACTCTGTAACTTTTTCCTGCGATGTCTGATTTTTGAAAGCAATATACCATTATATCTGCTAGACTTTTCTGGTTGCGGGGATATATATGGCTTGTAGATTCATCAAGAACCCTAGGTACCCAGAGCCAATAAATGAGCTGCACCTTGCAATGGGTTTTCATTCTATACCGGGTATACAGCAATTCATTTGCTGAAATATAAAGAGTGAAAAATAGGTATCAGGAAAACCTTTGTATTTCCAAAATGGGCACAACTTAAGGTGTTGCGATGCAGTGGTTATTTGCACATCTCTGAATTCCGGTGTGCCCGTACTAGCATGTGAATTACAGGGCATTTTTCAAATAGACGTCTTTTTTACAAACTGTCTTACATTTGGAAGGAAAAAATGTAGAAAAAGACAAGGGGCAATAACACTTGTTTTGTTATTCTGTGTTCCCCCAAGTCTCCCGATAAAAATGGTACCTCACTTGCGTGGGTAGGCCTAATGCTCGCAACAGGAAACGCAACATGGACACATCACATTTTTACATTGATATCTGACGTGTTTTTTTGCAAAGTGCTTAGCTGTAGATTTTGATCTCTAGCTCAGCCGGCACCTAGGAAAACCTACCAAACCTGTGCATTTTTGAAAACTAGACACTTAGAGGAATCCAGGACGGGGTGACTTGTGGTGCTCTCCCCAGGTTCTGTTACCCAGACTCCTTTGCAAACCTCAAAATATGGCCATAAAATCACTTTTTCCTCACATTTCGGTGACAGAAAGTCCTGGAATGTGAGAGGAGCCACAAATTTCCTTCCACCCAAGCCTCCCAATAAAAATGGTACCTCACTTGTGTGGTTAGGCCTAGTGCCCGCAAAAGGAAATGCCCCAAAACACTATCTGGACACATCAAAATGATCAAATACAAAACTACCTGTTTTTTTGGGGGGGCACCTGTGTTTTTGGTCCTGGGCTCAGCAGCCATACAGGGAAACCTACCAAACCCAGATATTTCTGAAAACTAGACATCCAGGGAGTAGTGACTTACGTGGATCCACCAGTGTTTTCTTACCCAGAATCGTTAGCAAATCTCAAATTTAGCTAAAAAAAATCACATTTTTCCCACATTTCTGTGTGGGATCACCGCACCGGGACAAATTTCCTACCACCCAACGTTCCCCTCAGTCTCTCGGTAAAAATTATATCTCACTTGTGTAGGTAGGTCAAGTGCCTCTGACAGGGAAGAGCCAAAAACATGTCGAAATTGAGGGGGAACCAAACCTGGTCCAAAAGGGCAGCTTGAAAAAAAACATTTTTAGACTGACAATTGGGGCGGAATATTTATTGGTATACATGAGACAACGCTTGGTGGTAGTAATTTTGTGGATTCCTGCAGATTATAGAAGGTTCCATCACAAAAATGGGGAAAAAATTTGCATTTCCAGCAAAGTAGGAGGTTTGCATGGCATTGTGGGTAAGAAAATGGTGCGGGTGCATGTGAAGCACACCTCCTTGGACTCACCCAGATGTTTAGTTTTCAGATATGTCTAGGTCTTGTGGATTTTTCTACATTGCAGTGTCCCAAAGTCCAAAAAGTGCAGCCCTCACCATTCCAAGTGGGACGATTTTGAGAGTGGCCCTCTTGTTTGCCGTGGGAGAAGATGTTTTATTGTGCGGGGGGAGGTCTGAAAGACTGTTACCCTCTTCAGTTGGTGTGGGGGCATAACCAGGCCCCACCCCACTTTTTAAAAAAATTCCCTGGCATTTAGTAGACTTTCTGCCCCCCGGGGTGTGGATCGGAGGTAATTGCCCCATCTGCCCACTGGTGGGCAGAACAACTTTGGCCCCATTTATTTTGGCCATACCCCCACTCTCTTATTTTGAAAAAAAAATCTTCCCTGGTCTCTGGTGAGCTTTCTGCACCAAGCCTTCCAAAAATAGGCCGATCTGCCCCCAAGGGGGGCAGATATTACCAACAGTAATGTGCCTCCATGGGGAGAGACCCTTGCCCAAGGGGCTGCCCCCCAAACAGAACACACACATACACCAATCCCTGGTGCCTAAGTGGTTTGATCTAATAGAAATAGGCCTATCTGCCTCCAATGGGGGCAGAAATGGCCTAAAACCAATTCTCCCCACCCCCCTGGGGAGCGACGCTTGCCCTAAGAGGTCGCTCCCCTTATCAATATAAATCAAATAGAAAAAATCCCTGGTGTCTAATTAATATAGGCCAATCTGTCCGGGGGGGGGGGGCAGAAGAGGCCTAATAGAAAAACTGCCCCCTGGGAGCGACACTTGCCACTGGGTAACTCCCCTTATCACTATTAAAAAAAAAAAAACATCCTGGTACCTAATGGCTTCTGCCCCCTCTGGGAGCAGATCCTCCTAATTAATATAGGCCAATCTGCCCCCGGGGGGGGGCAGAAATGGCCTTAAATAAAATGCCCCCCTTGGGGAGCAGCCCTTGTCCAAGGAGCCGCTCCCCTTATCACATTTTCCAAAACAATAAAAAAATTCCCTGGTGTCTAATTGCTTCCTGCAGCACTATCGCAATGCACAGAGAGACATGAAAAGGGAGGGAAAAGCCTTTCCTTCACTTTTCATGCCTCTCTGCCTCCCCTGCCCCATACCCCCTGTACAGAGGAGAAACTAATCCGTTTCTCCTTGGTCGTGCTGGAAGCATTGCTTCCAGCGCAACAGGAGATGACCTCTGATGAGGTCAGCAAGCGTTGACGCACTGACGTCATCAGACGTCACTGGGGGGCTGGAGGGTCGGGTGGAAGGGGAAGCAAGTCCCCTTCTAGCCCTGCCCTGAGGGTGGGAGGGGAGGCCCTCTGGGGGGCACCAGCACTTCTCTCGAGGGCCGGTCCCAGGACGTAATGGTTACGTCTCTGGCGCCTCATCGCCGTAGCCACAGACGTAACCATTACGTCCATGGTGGGGAGTGTTAATATGCCATGGCTTCAACATCCTGTGGGATGGAATGGGCTGGCCATAACAGGTCCATCAGACGATCTAGTCCCAAAAGGGGCGAGCTTCAGCCGATATGCCATATCACTCCAGCCGTTGTTCAACCAATCATTTCTAACCAAGAGTTGGGAGGCCCAGTAGTACAATTTGATGTCAGCTGCCCCTTAGCTACCAGGATAGACTGGCAGACTGCATTTGTCATGGGCAATACGTGGAGGCCAATTCCCCCAGACAAAGGAGCAAATTAATGCTGATACGCAAGAAAACCACACATTTGGGATGGGGAGCAGGAAATTCTGCAACACGTACAGAAAGCATGAGAGGACCATCATTTTGCCAAGGGCAATCCTGACCATGACATTCAGCGGAAGATTATACCCACTAAGGAGGTCTATTTTGGTCTTACTAAGGAGGTGGCTGAGATTGAGATAACAGGTAAGCAGCAGTGTGATCGCCGTGGCCTCCATTCAGGTGAAACAGTAGGAATTTACTCCGATTGAATCAGAGTCCAGAGGCCTCGAAGTATAGCTTCAGGATTTCAAGAATTCTAGGCCCTGACTCCTGACGATAGGAGAGAATGAGGAGTACATTGGTGGTGTAGAGCACAATCTTGTACTCCAGTGAGTCTCCCCAATTCCAACCCCTCACTTAGGCATCACATCATACCAACTTTGCCAGTGGCTCAATGGTGAGGGCAAAAAGGTGGGGAGACAGTGGGCAGCCCTGCCTCATGTCCCACTGGATTGGGAATGTGGTTGTCAGTACCCCGTTGAAGAGGACTTGAGTCATAGGCTCATGAAATAGGAGCTTGACATATCCACGGTATCTGGGCTCACAGTCCATCTAAGGGAGGACTTGATCCAAGTATCCTCATTTCACTGTATCAAAGGCCTTCTTGAAATTCACCAGAAAAAGCAAAAATGGGTCAGAGAGAGCCTGAACTCTGGCTATAGCCGCTTGCACATGCCATATACAGTGTCGGGACTCCTATTGGGCATAAAACCACATCGGTCAGGGTGGACAAGAGTATCAAGGACCCGCTGTAGTTGATTTGCTAAGACTTTGCCGAAGATTTTGATACTAATGTCAATCAGTGATGTGGGCCGATAGGCATAACAGTGATCCCATCCGCAGGACGGCCAGCCTTTGGAAGCATCACAATGGTCTAAGGAATGTTCTTTGTAACCAGACCTGTATTTATCTGCCCTGTCTCAAGACTCTTTCGGGTTAGAGAAAATATGAGTTTTAGCTGCCGCTATTACCTTCAGTCACACTGGGAACAGAAGCAAAGATCAGATGGTGATTTTGACTGTCGATGATTATGTCTGAGGTGTACAGTCTGTTAGACACATTTCCCAAACTCACAAATGATCCCACTTTGGAATTTCTTCAGGGTGATTGAGATTTTACAGTCATGCTATGGCAAATAGTTTTTGTCACAGGAAGAGTATGATTTCTTGATGAATACTACAGCCAAAGTGGCAACATTTCATATATTGAATAAGGAAGGCCCACTATATTTGGGATAGGGTATTTAACAGAAAGCTTTTAATCTTTATAGATGGATTTCTTTTAGCGCATGTTTTGAATCAGAGTGCGTATCTTAAATATATGAGTGATTTTTTAAACACATATACAATATTGAATAAAATAATGATGTGGTTGCTAACAATTGATGTTATAGCACTTTACACCTCTATGGGACATAAAGAGAACATTTGTAGTGCAGGTCGTTTCCTGAAAAGGACATCTGCCAGTTTCACAGAATATTCTAAAATGATTTTAGCATTTATTGATATTGTTTTGACTCACAACTATTTTGTTTTCAATTGGAAATTGTATTTATAGACTCATGGAGTTCTGATAGGCTTCTGATGTGCACCATCCCTAGCTAATTTGATGAGGGGTTGGTGGAAATAAAACCTTGCATGGCAGCAGGGTCGGCTTTAGGGCAGTGTGTCTAGTGCGGCCACACTGGCCGCTGAGCTGGAGGGTGGGGGTGGAAATGACCTTAGGGGATTCGGTGTGATAGAGATCAAATTTTACTAATATTTTAGTGGCATAGAAGTTAGCATATGATGACTTACAAACCTTCATTTAAAAGCCTAACAGACAAATGAACGTGAAAATGTAAAACGTGCATGTTTGAATTATGGTGGACAATGTGGCCGCCATTCGTATTTCAACAACACGTTTTGACATGAAGATATTGTGCATATAAATTTGAGTGAATTACTGACTTGAATTAATATTAAAAGTATTATCTTTAGGAGAAACAGTAGAAAGGAAGCATTTTGTAAGTATTAAACAAACTTGAATTCATTGTAGTTATATTGACTTAAATGGATTTCCTTAATATGAATTATATGTGTGCAAAAACAAAATGCACACTTAAATTGTTCTAACATGTCGTAAATAATCCTTGCAGTAAAATGATTTGCTTTGCATATGTGATTTCAATGGTAAGGTACGCAATAGGTTTTATAAATCTATTAATTGTATTAATGCACTGATACTCAAAGTACGGCCCAAGGGGTGCTTGCGGCCCTCCTGATCTTTACATGTGACCCCCTGGTGTACAGCAGCACTCTGCTGCTGTTTACTCAGATAGATGCTAACAATAAAAAAGATGTTAAAGAAACAGGAAAGCAATTATTTAAAGGATAATTAGTGTTAAAGAAAGGAAGTAACTATTTAGTCCTCCATCACTTAACTTTAGGAGCACCTTCATTTTTAAAGCCATCTTGCAGCAAAGTGTAACCATATGATAAAGTCTCTTCAAAATTCCAAAGGTATATTTAATTAACATGCAGAACATTTTTACTTTAGTACATCAGATTATATCAGCGCATTGAGAATTATTATTTTGAAAGTGATAGTTTTCAAACACGAATTTAGAACCATCAATTCTTCCCTCTAATCCGACAACAATGCCAATAGTTAAATGTGGCAAGTAGGTTGTCATGTGCACCCTTTGGGCGACCTGGGTTCCTATACAAGTAAAACATTAGAGTTTTTTAAATCAAACATAGGAGAAGGTTTTGTACAGTGGACATCCTGAAGTCATGTATTTTTTAGGACCTGTTTATATGATAACAAAGGGAAGAGAAATAAGACTATTGCCTAGGATCACACAATTTGGTTAAGTGGGGAAGCTGGGATTAATCCCAGGTATTCTGGTTTTACATTGTGCAATTCAGCAACTACATGTATATGCTTTGTTTCCCCTACACCCGCCTTACCACCAATGTCCCCTCAGACTCCCACCATTGGCCCCACCACACGCTGCTGGCATTAATGCGGCCCTTGGTCTCATCACAGACCACGACCTTTGGCTCCAGGGAAAATGTTTATGAGTACCCATGTATTGTATATGTAGGCTTTCTTAGCTTGACTAGGCCTGTGAGATTCATTCTTGCCGCAGTAGAGGAAAAATACTTGCTTATTCTGTTTCCCTCTGACCTGAAATCTCTTTCCTAGGTTGCTGACGTGATATCGAATGTCCTATTGTATTGAAGAAGAGAAGCATGTGTCAATGTTAACAATGTAACAATATTTGTTCTAGCTCTTGAACAAGCCAGGAAACTTATAATTTTAATGTGAAAAATTTTAAGGTAATCCTGTGACGGTGACAAAGTATCCTGGAGTAACAATCAACTAGAAAATGTAGTATTTTGTCGGAACTGCATGAAATAATTGAAATGACTACACACTTTTTCTGAGAAAATCCGGAATAGTTGTAAATTTTGTGTTGTCAGCGGCTATCATTGAATGCTGACTCTTGTACGTAAAATGAGCCCACCTTAAGGACCATTCAAAAGGCCATGGATATTTCTAATTAGTGAGAAACATTGAGACACTCTGCCAGAGCCGGTTTTGACATGCTGATGATCCCAGACAGGGTGCTGCTCTCTGCTTCTTCTGAATCCTTCTACCCCTTAGCTATCTTCTGAAGAATAAAATCATTCTTTTAATCGCTCCACTTGCTTATGCTGTTCAGTACTAATATGCTGAACCAATTCTGAACTGCTGGCCTGTCCTATGTGCAACCCATGTTTCGCACCATCCTGAAGCTGCTGTCTACTGATGTCGGGAAAAGGTGAACACTCTCTCTGATGAAACTTTCCTGTCTGTTGTTCCATGAGGAGAGGTATAACTAAGTGCGTTTTTTAATTTCCTTTCCAGTTAAAATAATTACACCAGCATATTTTTATAGAGAATAACCCTAGTTAGATGATTTATTCCAAATTATTTTTGTCTTTTTCCTTTTTGATTTTTCCCACATGCATTAGTCCATTCCTAAACATGCAAGTCCAAATTTGGGTTAGAGATAACGATGGCCCAGCCCTGAAATCTAAATGTTATTAACTGAATTTTGATGATTTACTGTTGTCACCATCATCTGCTTTGAAATCTGAAATTAATGTGCATATTGTAGTTTTACTAATTTATGTTATTCTTTTGGAGCGTTTAATAGTATTGATGTTTAGTAGGCTAAATCTCTTTAGGCGTTTCCGTCAGCCTATGGTTTTCATGTGTATTTTATACCTTAGTTTTGCACACCATACACGTTACATTGATTTTGGGATTGTAATAAAGCTTTGAAACATTATTCAGTTTGGAGTTTGATTCAGTGTTTGAGTTATCAGTGGTGTTTAGAATTGGTTATGGTTTTATGATATCAATTTGTCATTAAATTAATCTGACTACACTCTTCACTGAGTCCAAATATCCATTTGAATTTTAGTGGTGGGATAAGGTATGGTGTCTCACCAGCGTGCATGTGATTTTTGAACCCGAGGTGGGAAGAAGACCTCCGCAGGCGCACCAGCAGTTTTTGGTAGCATAGGATGGTTTTTTCTTATGAGGAGGAGAGTCAGAATTTGCCCACATTATGCGTTGTTCTTGGTGTAGTGTAGAGGTTGATGAAAGTTCAGCATTGTGTTACAAGCGTACGGTATGTGTTTTGAGTAGGGTTTGCACCTGCAATGGTTTTGGCTGAACTGCGGTGAAGTGTAGTATATGAAAAGAGTAGGGAGTTTGCATACTCCAAGTCAGAGAGTGGGGAGTTGGCATACTCCAAGTGAATGTTGCGCTTTGTGCCAAAAATTGCCCAGGTGGTTGTTGTTATTTACAGTTCCTGCGAGGCCTAAGTCTCCGGGTACTGTACAAGTGCATGGAGACACTTGGTTAATTTATTGTCTGTGGTGAGATGTAGGTCGATTGAGTGCTGTCGACAATGCCTGTAGATTTCCCTTCAGTATGTGAATTGTTGTTTGGTATTAGGTGAATCCTGAGTGCACAAGGAGAATCTGTACCAATAGGAGTGATGTTTGCAGATCAAATCTTACATGCATTTGTGAGAAAGCCATAGTCGGAAGAGTAGCTGTTTGTGTGGTAAAGGTCATAGTCAAAAGCTCCATACAGCTTTCAAAGCATTTCAGTCTTATCTGTAATGAGCAGACATGTTTAGTTTTGTGTTTACAATGTTTTCATTTAGAGTGCATGCGTGAGAGGTGTATGAGACGGCTCTGAAGTGAGTCGCAGCTGTCAAGTGAAGAGAGTGTGACACCATTTGTTCCGTGTTGGCATAGGTTGGTAGGTGAGAAAAGCCGTGCACGGATTGGTGGACAAGACTGCGCTGCTATAGGTTGAGACCAGCTCGTGAAAGGGATTGTGAGATTGAAAAATGAATTACTGGTTTTGTAGAATTTGTGTTTGTGAATTAGATTGGTGTAAAAATGAAGTTTTTCAAAGCCATAAGGAGTGTGTTGAGAGGAGATGCTTTAATTCCAGTTAGAGAGGGGTAGCCCACTCCACCTGAGTGTACACCAGCATTTGAGGTTATAGGGGAAAAATAAGTTTCAGCATGACTTTGGGTAAATCAATGGTGTAAAATAACTGAGAAGGAAGGTGACTTGATTATTCCCTGCCTTGGATCTTTTAAGTTAAGAGTATTAGAGGATCTGAGGAGGGTGTTGTATGAATCAAAACCCCTTCCGAGAACTGCACAATTTGAAGCGCTGGTCATTTGGGAATTAGTTGCGAGTTAGAAAGAAGCTCAAAAATTCGAAAGAAGAATGAGGAAAGCAGAAAAGACATTGGCAGAAGATAGATGGGATGAGGAGCAGAGAATGTGGAGAGCAGACACATTACATGCAGTGAAGTTATTCCCAGCAATTTCACAGGAAGGTGATGGAAGTGTTAAACCTAAAGCCAAAAAGAAATCTGAGGAAGATCCAAAACGGGTGAACACAGAAAGGTAACAGCCACCCAAAGTGATTCAGATGATGAATTTATAACTCAGTTGTTGCTGAATCGTCCTCCACCCTATCATGCAGTTGAATCAGGAAATCAGAATGTAGTTCCCATTATTGCCACAGCCCCCGTTGCACAAAGCCAGGTTCAGATGGCTCCAAGAGTGCCTACTGCTAATGTTGTACAGGTGCCCGCGGTTCATCTGACAGTTCGGATTGCCAATACAGTTTGGAATGTTGCGGTTCCAGTTATGCCACAGCCAATTCAGAATTCAGGAATGACTCAATTTGAGTCCAAACCAAATGTACAGACACCTGCACAAATTATGAACCAGAGACAGACAATGCCTATGTATTCCCAAGTAATGACACCACAGAATGTTGCCCTGAATCAGTCAAATCAGGCTTTGAGTATAGTATTGACTGGCCAAGGTAAAGGACTAATGTTTCCTCCAAGTCAAAGAAATTTGTCCTGACCAGATGCATTGATAGTTCCTGTAATGATAGGGCCGGTTGTCCCATTGTATGCCCAGGGTAATAATGAGAGTGGTCCCCAGATTCCAAATCCAGTATCAGCACTTAATTCACCTTCTGGAACTAATGCAGAAATGGAGAGATGCAGCACTACAGTGCCAGTCATGACCTCTATGAATTTCCTTTGGTCTTAACCAGACATATGATAGAGTAGGTCTACTTATCGATGTGACATGTCCCCCCAGCTCTACATGCTCATCTGTATTGGCTCAGGAGAAGGCTATGAGAGCATCCTGCATTCATCCACAGGCCCTATCTCGAGGTAATAACATTAGTTTACAAGGGTTATCAGCATATCAATTATCCAAATGGTAAAACAATCTAAATGAAGGGCCAGGTTTTAAAAAACACACCAGAGGGAGAAAAGACATTGAATATGGCTAGACAAAAATTGGAATTGAATGAAAAGATTGAGGGAACACTTGAATTGGACAGATTAGACTCTTACAATAAAAACGAATAGTGCTTCATGTGCAAGAATGTTACTCTTTGAGCAAGACAAATTTATGAGAAATTTGCTAATTTAGCCAAAAAATATGAAATTGAGATGAATAAATCCAAACAGTTTAAGAAGAGTTAAAGATTAGAATTTGATTTGAGAGACATTTCAAACATGAGATTACCTGGAATGAAAAACATGGCTCCAGAAGTAATTGAAGGAATTACTCAAATAATTGCAGACTTTGTTGAGCAGGGAGTTCTGAAAGAAGTGATGGGGAGCCCATGTAATTCTCCTACAATGGGATTGCGAAAGCCAAGTGTGAAATACTGCATAATACAGGATTTGAGAAGGGTGAAAGAAATTGTGGTATCCTGTTGTCCCGATGTGCCAAATCCAGCAGTGATTTTGTTCCAGATTCTATCTGAAGCAGAATGTTTTTCAGTTATTGACTTGTCACAGACATTCTTTTTGGTGCCTTTACACAAGGAGAGTCAGTACCTTTTCACATTCAGATTCAGCAACAGTGTGTATTCGTGGAGCCGTACACCACATGGGTCTTCAGAATCTCTGTCCTTTTTTTTAATCAAATTCTGAAGAACTTAGAGTTTTGAACATGCCATTTCAGTCTGCCCCAGTGCAATACATTGATGACCTGATGGTTGCATCTAATACACTAGAAGCATGCAGACAAGATACCATACAGTTATTGAAGCATTTGAATGAAAAGGCACATGAGATTTCCTCCTACCAAATTACAGTATTGCCAGAAGGAAGTAAAGTATTTGGGTCACCAAATTGACAAAGGTGTGAGGAAAGTGTCCTGAGAGGGAGTTGCAGCTACTATGCAGATGAATCCCCCAGTTACACAGAGAGATGTCAGAATGTTTTTGGGGTATGGTGAGCTACTGTTGCCAATAAATCCCAAATGTTTCAGTAATTTTCAAACCACTGCAGAAGTTAATCCACAAAGAAGTACAGACCCAGTGCCCTTTAGTGAAGAATGTATGAAAGCTTTCACTGAGTTGAGAGAGTTTGTGTAGAGCTCAAGCCTTGTGAATGCTTGATTTCATGAATAGCTTTTTGCTGTTTTGTCATGAACTTGATGGTTGTGCTCTTTCCGTTTTGACACAATAACATGGAGGAACAAACAGACCAGTGCCATATTTGTCCACCACATTGGATGCTGCTGCCTTGCCCGGCTGTTTAAATGCAGTGGCAGCTTCTAGTGTCAGCACAGGTCAATGTGAAGGCATTGTGCTGGGATACCTTTTAACTGTTTATGTCCCACATTCAGTTGAAGTTCTTTTAATAAGATCTAAGACCCAATATTTGACCGGTGCCTGTCTTACCCGTTATGAGTTATTGATCCTTGGTTCTGCTAATGTGATTATCAAGAGATGCTCTGTAGAAAACCCAGCTACAATGTTACCTGTTAACATGAATGATTCAAATGATGCTAATGAAATGGAACATGACTGCCTCAATGTCACTGAACTGTGCACCAAACCCAGACCTGATATTCAGGATACTCATTTGGAGGAGAATGAACAAGTTGTATTTGTTGATGGCTCCTGTTTAAGAGACAATGAAGGTACTCTGAGACCTGGTTATGCAGTTTGCACCCTCTCAGGAGTAGTCGAAGCTTTAAGGCTTCAAGAAGTCACTTCCACCCAAGTAGCTGAATCTGTTGCTCTTACAAAAGCATGCTGTGTTTCTGAGCATCTCAAAGTGACAATATTCACAGACAGTCAATACGGATTTGGTGTTGTGCATGGCTTTGGGTGTTATGACATCAGAGAGGTTTTATGACCTCTTCAGCATCACCCATTCGAAATGGTGAAAAAAGTCATAGTTTGTTAAATGCTTTGCAGTTACTTGAGAAGATTGCGGTTCTGAAGTGCACAGCTTATCAAAAGTCAAATTGACCAAATTGCCAGATATTGTGCACTCCATTACGTCATCTTCAATGAAGAGTGGGGTGGTGGAAGTGACACTGGTGAGACAAATCAAAGTTTCCTAATGTCAGTGGCTGATACCTGGGATGAAATCAAGAGGTTGCAGGAAGAGGCAACAGAGGAAGAACACAAAGGGTGCAATAGAGTGAGTTGTCTTCAAAGAGAGGAAGATTATATCTGGATTTAAAATGAAGGGAAACTTGTGTTGCCAGATTGTTTGTGGAACTCAATGGCTAGATATTACCATAGTTAAGTTGATCTCAGCAGAGATGCAATGATTCGCACATTCAAACAGACATGCTACAATCCAGATTTAGTTTGATTGCAGTAGCGGCTTGTCACAGATGTGTTACATTTCAACAAATGAATGTAGCCAAACAGTGGTTAATTTGAGCCACATAGGCAGATCAGGAGATCCGTTTATCAGAATGCAACTTGAATTTATTGAGATTCCTGTTTGTAATGGATTGAAGTATGTGTTGGTTGTTGTGTGCATATTTTCCCACTGGATGGAGGCCTATCCAACATGTGGGAATTACAGTCTTACTGTAGCTAGGCTGCTGCTCAGGGAACTAATACCCAGATTTGGCTTCTCGACTTCTTTGGAATCAGATCGAGGAACTCATTTTAATACAGAAATCATAAAGTTGCTGTGTGCAGCACTAAACCTTGAGCAAAAACTGCACTGCAGTTACAGACCGGAGGCATCTGGATTGGTGGAACAGATGAATGGAACACTGAAAGCTTGATTGGCAAAGGTTTGTGCCTCTACAGAGTTGAAATGGCCTTATGCATTGCCACTTGTCCTGATGAGTATGCATAGCAAACGTGACAGGAAGACAGGACTGTTTCTGCAACAGACCCTCATGGGGCATGCAGTGAGGTTACCAGCAGTACCTACAAATGCACTTGTGAACATAACAGATGACTTAGCGCCTCATTACAACCCTGGCTTAAAGTGGCGTTCGTACCGCCAACAGGCTGGTGGTATGAATTGTCATATTATGACCACCGCGGACACACCGCCTGGACCGGCGGTTTACCCCCATGGATGTCCCGGCAGCCAGAATCCGCCAGGGCAGCGCTGCTTGCAGTGCTGCCCTGGGGATTTTGACTCCCCTTATCACCAGCTCTACCGCCATGGAAAGGCTGGTGGTATGGGGAGTCGTGGGGCCCCCAGGCACAGCCCCGTCGTGATTTTCACTGTCTGCCTGGCAGACAGTGAAAAGCACGACGGGTGCTGCTGCACCCGTCGCACCGCCACATTGCCGCCAGCTCCATTAGGAGTGAAGACTAAGATGGTGCTGTAAGGAGAATGGTAAGGAAAAGAGTGCCAAGTCGCAGATACTCTTCACTTGAATGGATATATCTTGTCACAAATGAATGGGAAAACAAGTTTATGGCCTTTTGTTTTGACAGTGAGAATTTAGTTAAACATTCTGGAACTTCAAGTCGCATATGAACTGAGTTTTGAAAAAACCTTGACAATTGACCAACAAAGACATTACATTATGGAAGTGACCATAAGTGATCATCAGACTGTGTTTTATTGAAAACAAGCATTTTGAACTATAGTTGAAACTTGCTGAACTTTTTAGCCCCTTCGCTGCCAGCCCTTCTCCCACTCATGTACCAGGCATTTTTTTGGCTATTTGGGGCAGTTTGCACTTAGGCCCTCATAACTTTTTGTCCACATAAGCTACCCATGCCAAATTTGCGTCCTTTTTTTCCAACATCCTATGGATTCTAGAGGTCCCCAGAGTTTGTGGGTTCCCCTAATGGAGACCAAGAAATTAGCCAAAATACAGCGAACATTTCTTAAAAAAACATTTGCTTTTTTAAATGGGGAAAAAGAACTGCAGAAAAAGGCGTGTGTTTTTTTTCCCTGAAACTGGCATCAACAAAGGGTTTACAGTGCTAAAATCACCATCTTCTCAGCTTTCGGGAACAGGCAGACTGAATCAGAAAACCCAATTTGTCAACACAATTTTGGCTTTTTACTGGGACATACCCCATTTTTACTATTTTCTGTGCTTTCAGCCTCCTTCCAGTTAGTGACAGATATGGGTGTGAAACCAATGCTGGATCCCAGAAAGCTAAACATTTCTGAAGGGTAGACAACATTCTGAATTCAGCAAGGGGTAAATTGTGTAGATCCTACAAAGGTTTCCTGCAGAAAATAACAGCTGAAATAAACAAAAATTGAAATTAAGGTGAAAAAAACAGCCATTTTTCTCCACGTTTTACTCTGTAACTTTTTCCTGAGATGTCTGATTTTTTAAAGCAAGATACCATTACATCTGCAGGACTCTTCTGGTTGCGGGGATATAAAGGGCTTGTAGGTTCATCAAGAACCCTAGGTACCCAGAGCCAATAAATGAGCTGCACCTTGCAATGGGTTTTCATTCTATACCGGGTATACAGCAATTCATTTGCTGAAATATAAAGAGTGAAAAATAGGTATCAAGAAAACTTTTGTATTTCCAAAATGGGCAAAAGATAAGGTGTTGATAAGCAGTGGTTATTTGCACATCTTCGAATTCCAGAGTGCCCATACTAGCATGTGAATTACAGGGCATTTCTCAAATAGACGTCTTTTTCACACACTGTCTTACATTTGGAAGGAACAAATGTAGAGAAAGATAAGGGGCACTAACACTTGTTTTGCTATTCTGTATTTCCCCAAGTCTCCCGATAAAAATGGTACCTCACTTGTGTGGGTAGGCCTAATGACAGGAAATGCAACATGGACACATCACATTTTTACATTGAAATCTTATGTGTTTTTTAGAAAGTGCCTACCTGTGGATTTTGGCCTCTAGCTGAGCCCGCATATTGGGAAACCTACCAAACCTGTGCATTTTTGTTAAACTAGACACCATGGGGAATCCAGCATGGGGTGACTTGTGGGGCTCTCACCAGGGTCTGTTACCCAGAATCCTTTGCAAACCTCAAACTTTGGCCAAAAATACACTTTTTCCTCACATTTTGGTGACAGAAAGTTCTGGAATCTGAGAGGAGCTACAAATTTCCTTCCACCCAACGTTCCCCAGGTCTCCCGATACAAATTGTACCTCACTTGTGTGGGTAGGCCTAGCGCCCACGACAGGAAATGCCCCAAAACACAACGTGGACACATCACATTTTCCCAAAGAAAACTGAGCTGTTTTTTGGAAAGTGTCTAGCTGTGGATTGTGGCCTCTAGCTCAACCGGCACCTAAGGAAGTCTACAAAACTTGTGCATTTTTTAAAACTATACACCTAGGGGAATCCAAGATTGGGTGACTTGAGGGACTCTCACCGGTACGGTTACCCAGAATTCTTTGCAAACCTCTACATTTGGCCCAAAAAATACTTTTTCCTCACATTTCGGTGACAGAACGATCTGGAATCTCAGAGGAGCCACAAATTTACTTCCACCCACTGTTCCCCCAAGTCTCCCGATAAAATTGGTATCTCAATTGTGTGGGTAGGCCTAGCGCCCGTGACAGGAAATGTCCCAAAACACAACGTGGACACATCTCATTTTCCCAAAGAAAACAGAGCTGTTTTTTGGAAAGTGCCTAGCTGTGGATTGTGGCATCTAGCTCAGCCGGCACCTAAGGAAACCTACAAAACCTGTGCATTTTTAAAAACTATACACCTAGGGGATTCCAGGATGCAGTGACTTGTGGGGCTCTCACCAGGGTCTGTTACCCAGAATCCTTTGCAAACCTCACAATTTGGCCCCAAAAACACTTTTTCCTCATATTTTGGTGATGGAAAGTTCTGGAATCTGAGAGGAGCTACAAATTTCCTTTCACCCAACATTCCCCCAAGTCTCCCGATAAAAATGGTACCTCACTTGTGTGGGTAGGCCTAGCACCCCTTACAGGAAATGCCCCAAAACACAACGTGGACACATCGCATTTTCCCAAAGAAAACAGAGCTGTTTTTTAGAAAGTGCCTAGCTGTGGATTGTGGCCTCTAGCTCAGCCAGCACCTAAGGAAACCTATAAAATCTGTGCATTTTTTAAATCTAGACACCTACGGAATCCAGGATAGGGTGACTTGCGGGGCTCTCACCAGGTTCTATTACCCAGAATCCTTTGCAAACCTCTAAATCTGGCCCCAAAAATACTTTTTCCTCACATTTTGGTGACAGAAAGTTCTGAAATTTGAGAGGAGCCACAAATTTCCTTCCACCCAGCATTCCCCCAAGTGTCCAGATAAAAATGGTACCTCACTTGTGTGGGTAGACCTAGCACCTGGAACAGGAAATGCCCCTAAACACAACGTGGACACATCACATTTTCCCAAAGAAAACAGAGCTGTATTTTGCAAAGTGTCAAGCTGTGGATTTTGGCCTCTAGCTCAGCCGGCACCTAGGGAAACCTACCAAACCTGTGCATTTTTTAAACCTAGACACCAAGGGGAATCCAGGATGGGGTGACTTGTGGGGCTCTCACCAGGTTCTGTTACCCAGAATCCTTTGCAAACCTCAAAATGTGGCCAAAAAACACCTTTCTTTTCCTCATATTTTGGTGACAGAAAGTTCTGGAATCTGAGAGGAGCCACAAATTTCCTTCCACCCAGCGTTCTCGCAGGTGTCCAGATAAAAATGGTACCTCACTTGTGTGGGTAGGCCTAGCGCCTGCGACAGGAAATGCCCCTAAACACAACGTGGACACATCACATTTTCCTAAAGAAATCAGTGCTGTATATTGCAAAGTGTCAAGCTGTGGATTTTGGCCTCTAGCTCAGCCGGCACCTGCTCCAGGGAACTGTTTGCTGTGTTTAAACTGACACGGCAGCAACAAATAATGGCTAAGAAAGAAGCAACATATATTTTGTTGAACTTCGAAAAGTCAGAAAAGTTGCCTTTCACTGTGGTGGAAATTCCATTTGCAGTCTGGTTAATACACTGGGTTATTAATCTGCCCATTTCAACACTTCAATTCACTTCATGTTTAAAGTGCATTCTGTTGGCAGATTTGAAAAGTTAGGAGATAGTTACATCCATGATGTGTGGGAACTACCCTTTACGTAGAAATGTTTCAGTGGCATGATGGAGGTCTTTCTTAGCGGAGGCAAATGTGAGACTTCTGTAAGTCTTTTGTTGATTTGTAAACAGCTGTCTTTGCATGGAGCACGTAATGCATAAGCGGAGAATTTAGCTTTTTATCTTAAGGGGGTCCCTGTCCCTTTGATTTGTCCATTGTTCCAGGTGCTCTAGAATGGGAGTTATGTGATGCTGAGCAAAATCAGCTTTTGTGGTATGCGAGCTAGAATTTCCTATGTAGTTTTGGTCTCCCAAATTGTTACATTTTGTGGAAATGTGCTTTTTCCACCCACGCAAGAGACAAAAGCAGCAGAAATTTGGCCTCATATTGCTACTTCAAATGTAACTTTTGACAAGCTGAGCAGATTAATGGCTGTTTCATTTTAAAAACATGAGCATCCACATCTGCCTGCCAGACATATGCTCTCCAAGTGGTCAGTCATCCGCAGAGATACAGTCTCTTTTAAATACAAACTTTCCAAGATATTTCAGTGTGGCCTTAGGTTGCATTCTTAGCGCGTCTAACATTGTTGGGATTGTACCCTTCTTTAAGGCTGCTGGTTCTGGTTTTGTCAGCTTCTTTTCCACTTTATTTGGCATAAAATCTTAAACCATGCACTCTATTTTTTCGGGTGTCTTTGGGGGATTCCCTATTACTGTGGCGTTAATTGGCGACATTTGCTGTTACTATTTTTCATCTGAATGACTGCCCCATCTCAACAAGGAGGAGACTAATGGCGCTTCTACCAGCCCAACTGTGTGGTGACCACATGAATTGCGTGCAGCCCATCTTTCGTTGTCTGTGTTGCCCTTCGAACATGCACCAGGTGTGTGTCCTACCATGGAGCACATACCTTCTTTGGACGCTGGTCTGTTGGTGTTCTTGATGAGGGGTCATTACCAGCCGTGCTGCCACGGGAAGCTTCCTATGAGTCGCCCTTTTTGGATGAAGTGGCTCTTGGTGCTACAACATCTGGCACTGCACGGGAAACTGCTGCCTCAGCCGAAGCTATGGGTGAGGCAATGGAACAGGAGTGCTCCCTCGCTTTCCTTGTCAAGGAACTGGTTACATTATCATCTGCTGATGTGGGGTCTTTCCATAAAAAAACGATGATATTGGCAATTTTTTAAAAGATTATTTTAATTTGACTTGGATTTGGGCTGTTTTCCTCGTCGACATTGACATTTTATCTCATTCAATATATTTTAACGAATTTTTAGTGATCAATGTAGGAAAGGTGATTTTAATATTAGGTTTTACTACAGACTTCTGCACCTTTGAACCAACAACAGGAAGGGTGCTTTGAGGTTATTTTAGCATTTACACTGCAACCTTATTTAGCTCTAGGCCTGAGGCCTGTGCCCTCTCACCTAGTTACATTTTGCTTTTATTCCTTTCATTATTTTGGCAAAGCTTCATTTTAGTGGAGATATTTTTCATTCCTTTATCAGTTGTCCTTCCATCAAGAATTTGTTACTATTTCTTTACACAATATTTTCTTCCTGTCCTCAACCTAATGTTGAACATGATATCTACCGGGTATTGCCAATCCAAAGAGTTAATTGTCTACTTTACACAGAAAAATATGTATTGCCATATCAGCGCAGTTCTTAGAATAAAAGATATGTTATTATAAAACATCCCACTGCCCACACTAAGGTCGAGCAGTCATTTCAGACTGATCGCCATCTCATGCTGCACATCGTTGCAGTTTCTGCAGAAACTATTTGGTTCCTCTTCGTCTGTGTGGGAGGACTCCCAGCAGACTAACATACCTTTTCTTCACCTCTGAATGCAGGTATGGGGGTTGGGCTTCCTTACCGAGACCAGAAGGGCAGATTGGGTCTACCACTGCTATTTGTTCTCTTGTGGAAACTTAGTAGTGTAGGTAGGGATGTTAGGGACATTGTGACAACATGGTGGGACTCTTCTTGTGTTTCATTTTTCTAGTCACTGCTGTGATAATGCAGTGTTTCATTATCCTCATAATCACAATTCATGCCTTTTTACATAGAACACAGTTGCTTCAATAAAATATATACTGAGCCAAGAGCCTGCTTCTTTTGTCTTTGCATGTACCAGGCTTGTATAACTGAGAGAAAGGGGTACGATCTGTTGCACCACAACTTCCCCAAGGGGACTAAGGGGCATATTTATACTCTGTTTGCGCCGAATGTGCGTAAAAAATGTTGACGCACCTTCAGCGCAAACCTTGCCCCCTATTTAAACACTGACGCACGACCCCGCGGACGTCAAAATTCCACCGTGTGTGTCATTTTTTTGGAGCGGGAAACTGCCTTGCGTTAATGATATGCAAGGTAGGCGTTCCCGCCCAAAAAATGACTTTAAGGACTGTGCGCCTTATTTATACCCCAGCGTCATTTTGACGCACAGGAGGGGGTGGGCCTTAAAAAAGGGCGCACAACCTGTTGTGCGCCGTTTTTTGACGCCTGGGTCAATGCAGGCATTAAAGGATCTGTGGGCTCGGAAGGAGTCCAGAGGCGCCCTCCCCTGCCCTCAGGGACACACCCTCGCCCACCCCTGGAGGACACCCATGGATGGGGGGACCCATCCCAGGTAAGTAAAGGTAAGTTCAGGTAAGTATTTTTTAAAGTTTTTTTAAAGTGGCATAGGGGGGCCTAATTTGGGCCCCTCTACATGCCACTATGCCCAATGACCATGCCCAGGGGACAGAAGTCCCCTGGGCATGGCCATTGGGCAAGGGGGCATGACTCCTGTCTTTGCTAAGACAGGAGTCATGTCAATGGGGATTGTGCGTCAAAAAAGTGGCGCAAGTCCGGTTTGAGGCCTGATTTTTGCCTCAGACCTGACTTGCACCATTTTTTGACGCTCAATCCCCATTTTCCCCTACGCTGGCGCTGCCTGGTGTGCGTCATTTTTGTTTACTCAGACCAGTCCGCAGCGCCGGCTAACGTCATTCCTTAAATAAGGCGCCCGCATGGCGTGTTGGAATGGCGTTAGCCGTCGGTAAAAGTTTTGACGCATAACTGCGTTAGCGCAGTTGTGCGTCAAAAAGTATAAATATGGCCCTGAGCGTCATGCTAGAGGCTGCCACACATCACTCTTACCTTTGGGATTGGTGAGGTGCCGCTAGCTAGCAGGAAGGGTTAGGCCGGCAGCTGTCACATGGTGTGGGATCAGTCCCCCATACTCGGCCATGCTGCCGACCAAAATCCAGCAGTCTCATTACGATAACAGGAGTCTACGGCACTTCTGCTGCACAGTCTCAGCTGTGTCGGCCGCATTGGTGCCTGGTGGGAGAGAATTCACATCACATCCGCCATCATGCCTCTGTTAATACATTAACTCATTTCTGTAGCATATCAGTGTCCAGTCACAATCTCGCCATAGTGCTGTCAGGTTTACATTCATTAGGGTCATCTCTTCTGCCAGGGGCATAGAATTTAATAAAATATCTACTTATCCATGGAACAGGTTGCTTCCTGAATCTACTTGTCCTGTAACAAAATCCACTCGTCTCTTTGGTGCCATGTAGTGTGGTGACAAATTATGGCAGTAATCTCATTATATGAGGGCTCTGATAATAGCCTTTATGATTATCCCAGGGCTCATACTATAGTAGGGTTTTAATACTAGCAATTCCCTTATTTTGCCACCTTTCTGCAGATTTGCATATTGGAACTTGAGGCAGTGGTAAGCAATAGTTCCAGAGTTGGAATGACATTTTGAGTCTGTGGAAACCTACTAACTTGCATGTGTTAGGGGTTTTTGTAGGAAAGTGGCTGCTTTTTGGCATGGTTACCCCACTTTTTGCCTGGTGTCACTGTGTTTACTGGGATCCTGCTAACCAGGACCCCAGTAACTGTGCTCTCTCCCTTTGGATTTGGTTGTCCCTAACTTTTTACACCTCACAATTGTCATACTGGTGCCCCCATATAAATCCCAGGTACCCAGGGAATTGGGGCACCAGGGGTTCCCCATGGGTTGTAGCATGTATTATGCCTCACATGGGAGCATGTGCACCGTGTGTCTGCAGGCTTGCCATTGCAGCCTATGTGAAAGGGTGCATGCACCCTTTTCACTACAGGTCACTGTAAGTCACCCCTATGCATGACCTCCTAGCCCAGAGGGCAGGGTGCAAGTACCTGTGTGTGAGGGCACCCCTGCATGAGCAGAGGTGCCCCCACAAACTCCAACTTCATTTTCCTGGACGTCGTGAGTGCGAGAAAGCCATTTTAGCCATGCACTGGACATAGATCACTACCTATGTCCATCTACATAATGGTAACTCCAAACCTAGGCATGTTTGGTATCAAACATGTTGGAATCCTACCCCAATACTGTTGCAGGATTGGTTGTATGATTCCATGCACTCTGGGGGCTCCCCAGAGGACCCCCAGGTTTGCTCCTGCCAGTTTGCAGGGTTTTCTCTGGCAGCCCACCTGCTGCCATCAGACAGACGGGTTTCTGCCCTCCTGCTGCTTGAACAGCTTATGCCCAGGAAGGCAGAAGAAAGGATTTCCTTTGGGAGAGGGAGGCAACACCCTCTCCCTTTGGAAATAGGTGCTACATGGCTTTGGAGATATAGCCTTCCCAAGTCACTGGTATGCTTTGAAGGGCACATTTGGTGCCCTCCTTGCATAAACCAGTCTGCACAGGTTCAGGGACCTCCAGTCCCTGCTCTGGCATGAAACTGGACAATGGAAAGGAGAGTTACCACTCCCCTGTCCATCACCACCCTAGGTGGTGCCCAAAGCTCCTCCAGGTGGCCACTTGATTCTGCCATCTTGAAACCAAGGGGGGCAAAGGCCTCTGGGAGCAGCTGAGTGGCTAGGACAGGTACGTGACATCACAGCCTCCTCCTGATAGGTGGTCACCTTGCTATGTGACCAATCCCCCTTCCAGGGTTATTTAGTGTCTCCCTCTTGGCTGGGTCTTCAGATTCGACATGCAAGATTCCAGCAACACACCTCTGCAATGTTTATTTTGACTTCTGGCCACTAGAACTGCAACTGGACTTCACAGGAACCTACAATCTGCAGCTCCAGCGATGACCTTGCTCTGCAACATTGTTTCTCTGGCTCCTTCCAGCAAATGCAACATTTCTCCAGCTCTACATACTCAGAGGGTGGCAAGTCTGCACCAAGAACCAAGAAGGAATCTCTCTTGGAGTGAAGGAGTCACTCCCCTGCATCCACAGGAACCAACTGCAACAACGACCAGCTGCGTGGATCCTCTCTACTGCAACTCTGCATGGATCCTGCAGCACAGGTGGTGGCCTAGAGTGGTTCCCTTGGCCCCCTCTACTAGCTGTCCAACTTATGAGGTGGTGAGTCTTTGCCTCTCCTTGCAGGATAGTACCCCTGTGCACCATGACTCTTGCAGCTACCAAGGCTTATTGGCTCGTCAACCGAAGGATCTTCAGGCTCCATGTAGCCCTGGCCTCCAGCACTTGTCCCTGCAACATGTGGTCTTCTGCCTGCTGCTCCAGTGACGTGGGACTCCCTTCCAGGTGTGTTGAGTGGGCCTTACTGCGACTCCTGCGCCTGCTGCCTGTGAGTTGCTTGTGGGGGCTGCATCCATGACTTCTTGCTCTCCTGGCTGCTGGGGGATGCTTGGGACTCCCCTCCATGAGTTGAGTACCCTCGGACCTTCCTGGTCCCCAGCAGCTCTGCAACATCTCTCCTGTGACTCTTGCCTTTGCCAAGGCTTCTTGGTGGTTTTTCCACACCACTGATGGACTGCAACTCTTCTTCCGGTGTGGGATATCAACTGCATCACGTCTGGAACTCTTCCTCTGCTCCTGTGCCGACTCCTGGTCTTCACTGTCGACCTGGTCCGGCATCTCCATAAAGATAGGTAGTGGCTCCTGCCCCAACCGGACATTCCAACTGGAACTGGTCCCCTTCATTTTCAGCTCCTCTTCTGTCTGAATCCATCTTCTGTTTCTTACAGTCTTGCTTGAGTCTCGCATAGTTCTTTCACAAAATTTCTCTGCAGTTTTGGAAAAACTGGTATTTACCTCTTCTCTCCTGGTCGCTGGGGGCACTTTAGTACTTACCTTTCATGGTTCCTAGTTTCTCCAGCTCCCCTCTACAGATTCCACTTACCTGGGTGGGGGACCCTCATTTGTATTCCTTTTTTAAAGCATATGGTTTTGGCTCCCCCTAGGGTCACCATTGTCTATTATTTGACTGTTTTCTATTATTTTCTATGCTCATTCCTGACAACTAAGGTGTATATAACAGTGTGTTTACTCACCTGCTAGTAGAGTATTGCCTATTTAGTATTTTAGTACTTGTGTCACTAAAATAAAGTACCTTTTTTTAAAAACACTGTGATTCTTTTTATGTGTGTAAGTGCAGTGTGACTATAAGTGGTATTGCATGAGCTTTGCATGTCTCCTAGGTAAGCCTTGGCTGCTCGTCCACAGCTACTTCTAGAGAGCCTGGCTTCCTAGACACTGACTACACCTCACAAATAGAGGATACCTGGGCCATAGGTGCTCACCACACACCAGGCCAGTTTCCCACAGTGTTTACCAGCTCTTCTCTAATCTTTTCCCATACTGAGAAAGGTTGGAAATGTACTCCTTGATAAGGGCAGAAGTAAAACGTCTGCCAGGGTTGGGGAAAAAAGGTGGTTGAAGGTAAAGTGAACTTGTAAACGCTCATATTTGCTCATGATAAAATGGAGTTCACAAACATTTTCTAGTAGTATGATTTTATGGCCACCTTCTGTAAATTATTGTAAATTCATGAAAGTCATAAATCTGCACTAATGCAATGGCATATTCTATGGATGCACCTTTACCTTCCTTCAAGAATTGGGTCTGGTGTTAACCAAGGTTTTATTAAAAATGTATCCCTCTATCATTCAGCTGACAGCATTCTGCTCTTTCACAAGGAGCATATCGGCACACAAAGTTTTGGATATTTAGGGGATCCCCTGATAACAGTAAAACAGATTTTTGTTGGACACAAAAGAAGGAGTGGGCAAGAAGCCTGCTATACTCGACCCTCGAGGCGCAACTGGCCTGTCCTGCCACTGCGAGCTCTAAGAAACTGGGAGAGCTGCCAGTGCTTTGCAAATCACCAGAAGAATATTCATTTTAGCAGTGGAGCTACTTCCCTGTATCTGCAGGCTACCCATAAAGAACTGAGAGAACCCAGGACCACCAAAACCTGATGCCAGACAAGACCACTGCACCCGTGCCTCCTAGCCTGAGCTGGGCTAACAGTGTGAGCGTGGTTCTCAGTCCCTCCAGAGACAAAGCCCACCCTGAGTTTGCCCACTGTGGACATCCCGATGGTGACTGCAACCTCTTTCTGTGGGTCTCTCTTCTACAGTCACCGTCTCTGGTGGCAGACATCTGACATTCCACTGCACCTCTGAACCCAGCCACCTCAGACTGAGGAGAAGAGGACCACTGGTGTCCCCAAGTCCCCAAACGTTGTGAGACCTGAGCCCTCATGTTGGTTCGGTCAGAGTGGTCCCCCAGTCCATGCCTGCAGCCTTTTTCTGCAGGCACCCCTTCTACAATGACCGCCACCAGTGATGGAAACCTGATAGTCTAAGATATCTCTGCACCCGGTCACCCCAAACCAAGGTAAAAAGGACCAATGGTGTCCAATTGTCCCCACCCTTGGTGGTTCACCCAGACTTGTCCCCCAGTTTTGACCAGACTGATCCCTATTAACTTCAACAGGCCACCCAACACTGAACTACACCACTGCACCTGGCTGCCCCAGTGCCACCTGAGGTGACCTGTTGGTGTGGCCTTGGACCCTGCCCCACACTTACCTTAGCTCCTGGAAAACAGTCCTGTAAGTTGCTATGAAGTACCTGTTTGTTGTTTTCTCTCCCATAGGGTAACTTTGCAGCTTCAGAAAAGTGCACTGTTGACTTCTCAAAACTGCGAAATGTCCTAACTCGAAAAGCACTCAGCTGATTCAGATGAACTTGGTATCAAAATCTATATAAAAGTACATATTAGTTTTGTAAATTGGTGTTGGATTTCTTTATTGAGTGTGTGTCTCACTTACTGCCTATGTGTGTGCAATACATGCTTAGCACTACCCTCGGATATGCCTACAATACCACAAAAGATAGCATATGGGGTGTCATTTGTGCCTCTGTAATTCCTCTGGGAGTTTGCTTGGACTCCTTGCACAGCATAACTCTTTTTGGTCTACTATATAAAGAGCCAGCTTCCTACAAGCTCATTCACCTTTCTCCTCCCCGCCTCACATTTGTATGGTCGCTTAGAATGCAACGTTGGAAGTGCAGGAGACCGTTATTCTGGGTGAGTTTCTTTCCTACCAGGTGTATTACCATTATTTTTAATATAAGTTGAGACTTTGCCCCATGAGCATGTTATTGAGTGTTATATCACATATTTTGTCCCCAAGGGAGTGGGATGCTAAACCCTGCATAGTCGCTGTGTCCTGCAGGTGGCTGTTTTCTGGCTCTGGGGAGTCTCCTGAGGCAGAGTGCACCATTGGTTAGAGCAGTCGTGGCTCCTCCATTGGAGTGGAGGAGTGTCTCCCCACTTAAATGCCCCTCGAAGCCCCAGAGATGAAAAATAAAAAGGTAATTTATTACTCTTTTATTTCTCATCATCCTGTCCTGAACCGAGTGTCAGGACGGGACAGGCCTGCTGATTGGTAGCAGGGAGGAGTGGTGGGCAGAGGGCTCCCTGTGCACTGTTTAAAGTGTGCATGTCTCTTTGGCTGGCTGTCTTGTGACGGCCAGCCTGACATGCGCACTTTAAACCTCTCAACCCAGCTGTTTTAAGACAGCTGGTTTGAGAGCAAGCGCAGGCTTCCAGTGGGGAGCACCTAGAGAAGGCGCTGCTCACATGCTGGTAAACAGCATGTGAGCAGCGCCAGGTTTGGTAAAGGGAGTTTGCATTGGCCCTCACTTCAGTCCAGGCAGAAGACGACCGCCGCAAGGGTGACATGCTGTGCTGTCCCGAAAAGAGAAGCGTGTATTTATTTATTTATTTGCGTGTGGAGCCACCCATTTGACCGCCCTTTCTCCTCAGTAGATGCCAGCCGCCACTGCGTTAAAGCCGAGCGGCGGTATTCCCTACCTGCCTCAGATCTGATGGTAGACGGCCTCTGACTGGAGGTTTGGGTGGAGTTCGAAGATGGGGAATTGCGCTGCATACTTCTTAGTCCAGCTTTGGATGCCAAGTCACCCAAATTATGTGAGGAGCCGTCGTTATCTCTGCTGCATTAAAGGAGTGGAGTTGAGCTGCTTAGGCTTCTAGGGCGGTTCCTCACTAGCGTCCAACAAAGTTTTTTTTTTATTATATCCCCACATTGGGCATGTTTTAAATTATTCTGTTTATATTTCACACTGATTGAATACATACAGAGGAAGACTGTCAGTGGGAGTGCACTATAGGAGGTTATAATAAATATGTTGTTCCAGTTTATGCCTGCATATCAGATAAATTATGATGTCAAACGTTTTGATGCTAAGCCATCAATCAGCGACCCGCTCCATCTGGTTGTATTCTTGTCATTGCTAATTACCACCGTGCTCTCCTGGACACTCATTTTATAAAATGCAATTTGATCCACAACCAACGTTTTTGCAGTCCAAAGCACAATCCCTTATTTCTTTGAAGAAATGGAAAGACTATTTTCAGGGTCGAGCCTGCGTCGCATGCGCTCACACATGCGTATAGCAGCGAGACGCTTTAGGTATTAGAAAAGGGCGTGAAGCCCTGTCGACGTCATGTCAATGTTTTTCATTGGTTTGTGGGCTTGCCTATTAAAATCTGCTTGCTTTCATTAGTCGAAGGCATGCATATGTCATGCCTTTTCCGGTGGCTAGCCCTCCTCCAGCGCATCGACCAAGTACAGAAAACATGCGAGGCTCGCTGTTTTCTGTCCGGCTCGTGGACTACTTTTTCTCTATTTTCCTAGCGCGATTTCACTTGGCAGAAGTCGAGCGCTTTACACAGTTAATTGCACTTTTTCGGTTACGTACATAAATGCACTTTTGCAGATAGGTGAAAAGTCGGGTTAGGAGTTTACAACGCTATCAGCTCTAACATGAGCAAACGCGAGACCAGTTGCATTGCAAATGCTTGTTTAAATGTTATAGTAGCATTTAATGCAGCACGCGTGCCAGTGGAAAGGCGCAAGGGAATTCTTCCCCATTGTCTGGGATCAGAAGAACAAGAGATATATAGGAATTTGCCTACAGTAGAGCAACCTGAAGGGAAGGAAGAATATTATGCCTACGAAGAAGCGCTTATTAGTTTGAAGAACTATTTCAAACCCAGTACTAGTATTACACTGGAATGCTACCACTTCTATACACGAAGACAAAGTGAAGGAGAATCCTTTGAAATTTTTTTTTTTTCAACGTATGTTTATTGGTATTTCAATGTAGTAGTAGTTTAGCGCTTTATTTCGGTCACAGACCATCAAGCAAAAAAACAAATAAGTACATAAATATAATGATAAAATACATTAAAAATGAAGATAAAATCACACAGTTCATGGAGATAAAACTTTGCTCAACTCTGCCTAGGGCAGTTACACACCATCCAGAAACCTTCTGGTCAGACCAATTTGAAATATGATAAGAAACCTTGCTCGAGTATGCAGAACCACCTACAGTTACCCATGTCTAAATATCGGCAAGTGCTATTTCATCTCTGCACAAGAACAATCATAAAATATGCACGTTCGCAGTGCTTAATTTGTGCTTAATGTTTCCGGTGCTGTGCACCGGCACTTATTTTTGAGGGCCGGCGCATATTCTTCTGCCTCAAACATTTGCTACGAGCAAAAGACACATATGGGGAAGACGGAGGAAGAGAAAAACGAAAAAAGCGTCACAAAAGGAGAAAGTAGAAAGCTGCCAGAGTTAGCTGAAGGGGCAGGGAGTGGCTTTAAATGGATCTTTAAATGGATTGAAGAGGCCCGAGATGGCTTCAGTATTAGGCTGTGTCGGTATTCCGTGCTGGCACAGTAAAATGCATCAGCCGCGTGTTTAAGAGGAGGGATTTTGGCACCTGCACGTTATTGACAAATTAAGCAGTGCACATAAGACCTTTCATCGAGACCTCTACATACTTCCTTGAGCCTAGGATACAATATAATCTTGTACTATAGTGGAAGGCCTAAGCGTTTCCAAGTCAAACTTACAATTAATAGAAATCTCCTCAAAGTACCGTTAGCGGCTTGTGCCTGATCTCATGATACAGAATGCTGGTAGGCAGTGTTGGAACCCCAAATTCCGATGTTTCAACCATTTTGCTCTATGACGAGAATGCAATAGACAACTAAATAAAACATGTTGGATATTTTCTACACGATCAGGGCGGGGGGGCACATTTTTGGGCATTAGCAACGGTGCTCTCCGTGCTGCATTTACAGGTATAGCTGTTAAGTGCTAAAATGCCAAACCTACATTTAAGGAAAAGGTGTTGGCCCACTGCAGAGTAATCTCATCCAAATAGGTTTCAAACTGTGGAATGAGTTTTATGGATAAAAACTTGCCGATAAGACTATTGCTGTTGGCATTCTCGTGAAGGTTAAGGTATATGTACCCCCAGAAAGATTTTTTTTTTAAAGTTGATAATTAGAGGATTAGTACACAACCCACCCTGCCCCGAACTGAAAAGCCAATTTTTAACATCCGCTAGCCAAGGAGCGTTCCAGCCCAACTGAATCATTTCACGAAGGCCTTCACAATAAGAACACAGTTCTGGAGTTGACCAGACCCAGTAGACCAAGGGTCTCAAGGTGGCTAGGTTGCCGATCCTATTAAGAGCTAGATCAAAGTATACAGGAACAAGTGGTGTAGCTCTCGGTAAAGAGAGTAGTGATCTTATAAACTAGCTTTCACTAACTGATAGTAGATCAGATGGAGTCATTCCCCAGATCTCCGCTCTGTATAAAGCTGCTTACTGAACTGCAAACTTATAGACCTCTACCGCAGGAGAGACTGCCCTATGCTTGGAGGCCCTATGCATTCTCTAAATGGCGGCTGCTTTGTGCTCAATGAGTGCCTTGCTTTTCTCATTATGGGTGTACCACGAAAGGGAACTACTAATTCTTATGCCCAGATAATCAAAGGATTTCACCGCCTCGAGTACTGAGTCCCCTAATGTCAACTTCCCCCTAAAAGATCTATAAGGCCATGTCATGAACTTCGTTTTTGTAACATTAGTCTCAAGCCTTCTTTGATTACAGAAGTCCTGGAATTTTTTAGTAAGTTTTGGATTCTAGCTGGGGTCCTTGAAATAAGAAAAGAATCATCTGAAAACAATAAGCTGGGTATGGTGGTGCCACCGAGTCTAGGGGCATCCTGGGTGCACTCCAAAAGATAGTCAAACATGTTGTTAATAAACAGAGAAAAAAGGGTAGGTGGATGATTGCATCCCTGCCGCGCCTCGAGTGTGACTTTTGTCTTCTCAGTAAGCTTTCCCATCTGGCACTCACCAAATATAAGCAAAGTTATCCCAGTGCAGCCTCATGAGGACCCCTAACAAGTGAGAGGTTTGACCCCCATTGACCCCCCATTGACCTAAGAGAGCTCCTTAGATTAGTTATTGGGACCAGATCAAAAGCAGCTCTAAGGTCAATAAAGGCTACTCATAAATGGTCCTTCAGGACCCCAATATACTTCCATAGGATCAAGGAAAATCTAAGCACTTGATCCTCAGTTCTCACCCTGGTCCTAAACGTAGCCTGCAATGGGGAAATAATATAATTATCAGTAATCCACCGCTGTAGTTTTTCCAAGAACCTGGCACCCTAAGTTCGGTGTATCACCTTTACCCTTTGAACCATGGTTGCTGTCATGAGTGGGCTGTTCTTAATGTGATGTAGAATAAAGATTTGCAAAGTGTTGTACCCATATCTTCTGTTGTTTCTGATGAACAGTTGGAGTACGACTACCATGGGCAATTATATGGCAAAAGGAAGAAACTTCGTTCCTTCTAGAAGCCGCCAACAAAACCTGCCAATTTTGCTCATCCCATTCCTTTTTACTCGCCTCTAGTGCCACTTTATAAAGGCATGTGGCTTCACAGATTCCTTGGGGGTTTAAAGAGCTAATGGCTAATAACAAACTGGTTTTGGCCCACCTACAATCCTTTGTGAACCATGGCGCTGCCTCAGTGGTAACTCTTTTTGTACCACCAGGACCTACCTCAGAGAGAAAGAGTCCTCCTGTGGCACTAAATAGATGATTATGAATTTTAAGGATAAGTATAATACACAGGTGACAATCCATGTAAGGCGAGAGGACTGAATCGAAATGCTGATAGATTATGGCAAGAAGCCTGAGACATGAAATAATTTTGGACCACTTCAGAGTCCTTTTGAAATTTTCAGAGGTTACACCCCCCCAGGAACCTTGTCTCGTTGGAGGTAGCTAACAGTCCTTCTATGAGAGTTAGGTGTAGTGGATTATGATCACTCTCAACTCTACAACACGAAAGTCCACCAGCCAGGGCAGAGGTCGGGAGAAAGGAGTATATAGTTGATTCTACTCTTATCAGCCCCTCTGTTAAGTGTGTTTGCCCTACCCACGTCAGAAGCTAGTCTGCCGATGCATGCTCGAACCCTATGAGAGTTCGTAAACAGAGCTAACTGTGCAGCAATAGCAGAGCAGGATTTTAAAGGAGGGGCATTAAGTTCTGGGATGACCAGGGCTGTGTCTTCCGGTTCAGTCACCCACAATAAATAATCCAGTGTCTCAAAAGTTGTGTTAAAATCACCCCCAATAATAACATTTGGTTGATAAGGTAGTGTCATTAAATGATGATCATGGGTGCTTAGAGTTAAAGAGACACTTTTGCTAGACAAACTGCAATCATAGATCTAATAGATGTTAATGATGGAATATTTGCTGGCACTGACAGTTAGTCCTAGGATATCTGGCGACTCGATTGGCAGCCGCTCAATGGCCCATCCAAGAGATACTTTTACCCATATCAGGAGGTCCCCTGCGGAGAGACCAGACTGGGAGGGAAGCTTATCCACGGCATATATTACAAACCCTGATCTATAAGGTGGTGCTAAGGCTCAAGTCTCTTGGAACAGACATAGATGAAAGGAGGCGATATAGGCTACCCATAATGGGTCAACCAACTTACTGAGTATTCCTGCGATTTTCCATGAAAGGACATGCAACTGCCCATCAATGTTACAATATTCCAGTGGAGTATCTAATATAGGATCCCTGCCCCCTAGGGTGGTGTCTAACAATACCATTGTCTGGGATGGCGATCTCCCGGCTTCTACTACTATGAATTCGATAGTAAGAACCATGCAGGTGCTATCAGAAGACAGTCAATCAACCCCAGACAAGGGTTTCTCTGTCCTAGGATCACCCCTCGCCATGCCAGTAGGATGGCTACAGTCAATATCATTGGAAAAAAGCATGTTACATTCCTGTTCCTGAGGTACAAATATCACGAACTTCTATTGCCAAGAGACCAGCAAAGATTTCCCTGGAAACTGTCACAAGCCGCTCACCTGAATTCCAGGTAGTTCCGATTCCACCTTGTGAGAACTAGCCTCGGCGACAGAGTGGTACACTGAGCCACCTGTAGTTCCAAAATGGAGGGGGGTGGGGAATGGGTACACTGGCGCTCAACAGTTCAGAGCAACTGGCACGTCCTGACCCAAAGAGTCCTTGCTCTCAATACACCAATATCCTACTCTGATTTTAGGATTGATTGGCTTTTGAATCAGTTTATCAGTCTCAATCATGTTGTGTTTTCCTGCGGTTGGAATGACGCGGGTAAACACTGGCAAGAAGTACTGAGCCGGCACACAGGTGTCAGTTGTGGACTGGTGCGAAAACCTTGCCATCCCCTTTTATTACCATGCCCCTTACATCAGGGGCATTCCATTTTAACTCCCCACGCAGGGGTAATAGTGGCCTGGGCGGGGAGGATCCCCGTCCCAAATGGACCCATCCATGCCGCAAACATAACATTCCTCCTTTACCCCAAATAAAACAAAAAAAAACAATATGAATACCCAACACATTTTTCATCACTGAATGGAAATATTAACTCAAAGTCCAGCACATCAAAACACCTCTTCCTTGGCATCTCTGCCCATAATCTCATCAGGTGACCAAGAAGTCCCGCAGTTTATTGTACAGTAGCAGCCTAGGACAGAGATGGTATCTCTCAAACCCACCCCGGCGGGGGTTGTACTCACCACACGCTCAGGCACACTACCTGGCTCCAATGTTTCTGCCAGACCATCACCCTCACGTCCTTCCGGTGTAGTCCTGTGAGGGCCCTCTTGCTTTTCCACACACCCTCCGCGAGGTGTATGGACATCCTGCTTCGAGGTGCCAAGGCAACTGGTCTCCAACTCTCTGCCATTAGCGTCAGTGGGTGATAGCAAAATGTCAGTAACAGTAGTGTCAATGTCATATCGATATCGTTTGAAGAACGAGATATTTCAGGACACCGATTTGTAGCCCTTCTGAGCAGTAACCGGGGTGCCTTTTAGCCACACCACAGTCTATGGCATCATCTCAAACGGGATTCTAAATTTCCCCCCGGGATGTCTGTTTCGAACAAACACCTGGTTGTCCACATGCAGAGATGCAGATTTTGCTCACGTCCTCCATGACACTCGGTCATTGGCAGACTTGCGTTGGTGCAGTCTTTCACTGGCCTGCTCCTGCAGAGTTGTGGGTACCTCACACTGAGGGTTGGTGTCTCCTACTGGTCTGTTTATGCACAGAGCACTAGGTGCTATCCTGGTGGTAGTATGTGGATTGAGTATGTATTACCTTAGGAAAGCTTATATAAAGCACAGTCAAGATTGTGGGCATTGGCCACCACTATTCTCAGTATTTTATTCAAAGTCCGCATGAAGTGCTCAGCTTCACCACTGGCCTGCGGCCAGCAAGGCGTAATTTCTCTGTGGACAACCCCCTACCTCGCGAGGTAGTCTGCAAACTCCTGACTAGAAAAGGGTGGACCATTGTCCGTTCGTAGCTCATGAATGAGACCCTGAGTGGCCATAACCTTTTCCACACAAGGGATGACCTGTCCAGCCGTGGTCATGTCCAGTATTTCCACTTCAGGATATTTGGAAAAGTCGTCAATGACCACCAGCATGTGACAGCCGTCAGGTAAACTCCCTAGGTCAGCACTGGCCTGTTTCTATGGTTTGGATGGAATTGGTGATTATCGGGGCTGGAGGCTCTGATGGACCCACAACCTGGCAGGTGTGACACATGCGCACCACTCTCTCAACATGGTGATCCAATCCGGGGAACCATACCTTACACTGAAGTCTGGCTTTTGTTTTGACTACTCCTTGATGAGGAGCATGGGCCAAATCCACTATGCGGGATTGCCGGGATCGGGGCACCACCAACCTCAGTCCACGGAGCAGACACCCCTCTGGTGACACCGAAAGCTCGTGCCGGAACTGATGCAGGGCAGCCAAAGTGTGTCCTCTTCTGTTCATCTAGCTAGGTTGTGTGTCATTTTATGCCACCTCCCTGTGTGAACATCTCTTATGGCCAGTTGGATGCACTTGTCGTCTTAGGCGGCCTCCATGATTTCCTGCATGGACACTGGCAACGGCCTGGAGCGCTCGACCACCAGCAGAACATATTCTTCCACTGCTTCGGCCTCATCCTCCTCTTGTACTGACACCGGCCTGGCATGTCACGACAAGTAATCCACCGGATTTTGAGACTCTTGGCGATAGATTACCATGAACTGATAGTCCTGTAATTGGAGGATCCACTTCTCTATCCTGGGAGGAGAAGTGGATGTGCACCTGTTGAAAAGTGGAACCAGGGGTTTGTGGTCTGTTACCACTGTGAACGGCTGGCCGTATAGGTAGAGGTGGAAGTGGGGACAGCCCCAGTGAACAGCGATGGCCTCTTTTCCGATGTGGGAGTATCTTTGTTCAGTATCCGTTAGGGCTCGGCAAGCATAGGCCACCGAGGTCCACTCACCTTGTTCACCACGTTGCAATAGAATGGCGCCCAGTCCCACCGGGCTCGCATCAAACCGCTAGTTCTGACTCTTTGGCTGGATCAAAGTACGTGGTCTGAGCTGACAACGCCTTTTTGGTGGCACAGAAAGCATCTTCCCGGGCATGTCCCCACTCCCAGGGGTTCGCAGAGAGGAGCCGTGATGGCCGCCAGATTTTGGATAAATTGGCCACAGTACGTGACCATACCAAGAAAACTGCGGAGTCTTGTGACTGATGTGGAGGCAGGCGCTATTTGAATATCACGCACCTTCACCGGGTCCAGCATTACCACTTTGTCAGAAAAATGGTATCCAAAGAATGCAATGTGATTTCGAAGAAACTCACACTTTTCTCTGTGCAGTGTGAGGCAGTGTTCTTGGAGATGCTTGAATGTGGCTTGTAGTCTATCAAGATGTCCTTCCAGGCGTGGGGGCCTGTACTAATATGTCATCACTGACATTGATGACACCCTCCAGACCCGCTAGCACGCATCTGATCGTGCCCTGAAAGACTTCCGCAGCACTGGAGATTCCAAAGCTCAGGTGGGTGTACCTCCTGAGTCCCACTTGAGTCGAGAATGTTATGATTGCTCAGAACTTTGGGTCAAGCAAGGAGTTGGTGATAGCCTGCCCTCAGATCCATCTTTGAGCACCATCTGGACCCACTCACTTCTGCCACAATGTCATCAATGGTTGGTGTAGGTGACGTTTGTGCCGGATTGCTGCATTGGTGAGCCTCATGTCCATACAGATTCTCACTTCCCCAGGCTGGTTGGGCTTTCGGGTGACCACGATTGGCGAGACCCATAGGGTGGATCCCTCCACCTTCTCAATTATACCTGCAGTCTCCAGTTTGTGTAACTCCTCCTCCACTTTGGGACGCAGATGACAAGCTACCAGGCGGTGTTTCAGTGCCACAGGCTTGATAGATTTATCAATAGGAAGACGTATTGATCTTCCCTTCAAACATCCTATTTTATCGAATAGCTCAGCATACTCCGCTATCAAACTTTCAATGTTTTCTCGATGGACACTGAATGCAAACGACACCAGCCCCAACTGTTCGGCTGTTCGGCAACTCAACAGCATGCCGGACCCATCCTTGGTGACATAGATATTGGTCCTGACCATTTGATCGTCATGCTTGATGTCCGACGTGAACACTCCCGCTAGAGGAAGCGGACTGGACGACCAAAATGCAAATACTTTGGTGGCCGCAGGGCGGAGTGTCGGTTTCAGTTGCATATTCTTCAGCACCCTAAGGGCCATGATATTAATGGAGGCTCCCATGTCTATTAGTTCTGTCACTGGCTTGCCTCCCACCACTATATTGCATTGGGTTTTAGTTTCTTAAGACTGCCTCCGGGTTGCATTACATGTATGACATGTATGACACCTTCTGACTCATCGTCATGTATGTCCACCTCGGCTTCATCCGAGGTATGTATTTGTGCTGCCTGCACTGTTTTGTGTTGATTTGTCTTTTTGGAGGCGGCTGATCGGCATACCTTGGCCAAAGGGTTCAGTTTGTTGAAATTTGCACACCGTTTCACTTGGGGCGGGCACTGTCCTTTATGGGGGTTGGACCCTCCCCACATGTAGCATGCTCATGAAGTTGCACCACCCTTTACTCATGACTTCTTTCGATCCCCTGAGGCCATGGTGACCACATTCACCGGTTCTGTCTAAATTGGTTTTTGCAGGGCTGCCTCCATGTGAGCTGCGCAAGTCTTTGATAGCTCCTTCGATCTCCCCACCATGAGCATGTTGGCCATTGATATTCCCTGGACTTGTAGGATGTTCTCCCGAAGTTTGACAGAGTGACAGCCTTGAATGAACTGGGCCCGAATTTCATCCTCAGCATCTGGTAGAATGCAGGTGCTTGCCAGTTCCCATAATCTCACGTAGAACGTGTATACCAATTCCTCCGGGAGTTGTCGAGCCTGACGTAGGAGGAACCTTTCATAATCTGGGTTGGCTAACGGCTCAAAGTGGGCTGTTAGTGCTCTCTTCAGTGACTGGTACATGAAAGGGGGTCCTTCGTCTGTGATGGACTTACTGATCTTGTGTATGGCCGCCCATCCCAGATGTAAGAGCATGGGACGGCATCGATCATTGTCCAGGGCGACAGCTGCAAAGTACGTCTCCAGTCGCTCCACCCATTCTTTCCACTTCACTGCCTGGTCTGACGGCGGACCATCAATTATGAAGGGTTCCAGTGTCGGTATGGATGCCATCGTGTACCACCAGCAACGACCACACACTTCCCGGTGATTAGTACCACAGCTGACAGTCGCTCACCTGCGAAAATAATCTTGTGCACCACCAACGACGTGCAGGGGCCACCGTGGGGGTCCCCAGCAGAGTAAGAAGTATGGGTGAGGTGACCCTTGGGGCAGAGAGTGTACTTAGAAGCCACCACCAATGTTTCAGCCGTCAACGACCTTTTTCACCATTTTTGGTGCCTGATGAGGTATGAGTAACACAGCCTGAGCCTCCCTTCATCCACCAGGAGCTCTTCAGGCCAAAACCAGCCCCACGCACTGCCCATGGCATGGTAGGTGTGTTGGAGGCCCCAGGAGGGAGAAACGGGCCTCCTATTGGCACAAGGAGCCCAATGGGGGTGGGGCCAACAAGCTATGAAGGACGCACGCTGAGCACCATCCACAGGAGAAAGAAAACGGCCAGGGAAGACTTCTCTGCCAGCCAACAGGAGAAAATGGCACCCCGCTGTGCCTGACTCGAACGCTGCCGGGCGTGCGGCTCAGAGCACCGAACGGCCGCACCAGCCACGACACATCGCTGCAGAGAGGGTCGGGCCACCAACCCTTGTCGCTAGTTTGTTGTGTTTCCCCGCAGTTTGAATGACGTGGGAAAACACTGGCAAGAAGTACTGAGCCGGCACACAGGTATCAGTTGTGGACTGGCGCGAAAACCTCGCCATCCCTTTTATTACCATGCCCCTTACGTCAGGGGCATTCCATTTTAACTCCCCACGCAGGGGTAATAGCGGCCTGGTTGGGGGAGGATCCCCCTCCCAAATGGACCTGTCAATGCTGCAAACATAACAAATCACACTATCTCTCCCTGTGCAAGTCACTTCGTGTGCAAGGGCCCAGGTTGGTCTCTGTCTTTTTTAAGCACAAATTTGTTTTTGCAAAAGCATTTGCTGACTATGCGCAAATAAAACTATTATTACCTTGGTTTTGAAGACTGTTCCAAAGCAGGAGGAAGGCGGTAACTTGAGCCTTGAAACAATCACCCTTGTTTTGTTTTTTTGTGTCTTGCAGGTCACGAGGACCCGGCTGGAAGAGGAAGACCGGAAGCGGGAGGCAGCACTGGAGGGCTGGATGATGCCGAAGCTAGATCGGAGGCTGAATCGGGAGCTGGAGTGTAGTTGAGTAGATTCAGACAGGGCCAAGCACCACCAGAAGTGCATGCATGGTTTAAATAGCTGTGTCTGTCTGTCGTTGTTGTGCATGCGAGCCCATGTGCCTAGCGCCGCACACGGAAGGGGTGCAGGGGGGCGTAGCAGCATGTTTAGGATGTGGCTGTATTGACAGGTGTTTTCTCAACACATGCTTGCCAGATCACAGTTTATACAAGCATATTGAGTCCTGCCACTGCCACCAGGGAACTACAACGCGGCCAAAATTGTTCAACTGAAAGTGACATGCAGAACCTTTAAATACATAATAAACACAATCTAATCAGGAGCATAAAAGAAATACAGAGGAGGTGGCCCACCTTTACAGTAAAAGAAAAGCAGTACAGGGGAGGGGAGCCACTTTTACAGTAAAATAAGTGTAACCATATCATTACAGGAAACAGGTGGAACCATGACACCAAATAGGAGGGCCCACCTTATGAGGTAATGAAACGTTTATTAGGTATGGTAGCAACATCAGCTGTCTTTCGCTTACCCATAGCTTAGAATAGGTGAGGGTAGGCAGGGGATTATCAACAAGGCTGTTCTCACCAGATTAAAACCTAAGGTTAACTGAAGCTATACCCATAGAGCCAACTGGACACAGCACCCATACTAATTTAAAAACAATAAATTCTCGACAAGACAAAGTACTGCAACAAATTTGCAAATAACCAAGGTTAATAAGGCAACATCGCACCACTAGGGGCTTTATAGTCCTGCTGTAACACTTGAGATGTTATCTAGACTGGCTGGAGGATGCAAATCTGTGCCCTACCCAACGAGAGGCCTTATGATTTATTATCCTAGCCCCAACAATGTGGAAATGCTTCTAGCACTGGTTGCAATCAAAAAGCAGTGCTAAAAAAAATGGCCAGGTGAAGGGCCTAGCAGTAGTATGCCACTTAGATAAAAAAAGATGGTTTTAACAGTACTTTTGATAAACAGGTTAATAAAAGATCCTTCACAGTTCCAGCTCTCACAGTTAAGATAATAGTGAGCAAGACACCCCCCCACACCAATAACGACCACAAACTGTTTCCGACGTAAGGTTTAACAGAACTCACAAGCTCTCCTCATGGAACAGATTGGGACACCATGCTTGAAAATTAATTCCAGCAACCTGCCAGACAAATATCCCAATGAAATTGTGAGGTACTATAGAGTCCCAGCATGAAAACGCTATTACGAGCAGGAGATCAGGGAGGTGGCCTAGCCCAGCCTCCTCTGGGCTCCGATGGGCATGGATAGGCCTGCCCTTGGTCCAGGCTTCGCCCATGTGTGGCCCACACACGGTCCTTGCCGTGGGAGAAGTCCAAGTGCTTTGTAGTGCTTTTTAGCGATTGTTGTGTTGTGAGCAGGACAGAGTCAACCTCTCCTTCTCAGTTTCCAGTGATGTCTGGGACACTGAGTCCCCTTGAAATTTGAAAGTGCACACCAGCACATCCCACACCGCAAGAGCGGTCCAGGCGCTTTGTAGCGCTCGCCACATTGAGGGCAACGCAGGGTCAGCCCCTCCTCCTCAGCCCCCAGTGATGCCTGGACACAGAGTTCCCCATGAAATTTGAAAGAGCACACTGGTGTGTCCCGCACTGTGGAAAAAGTCCATGCGCTTTGTAGCGATTTTTGTATTGTGGACAGGGCATGGTCTGCCCCTGTCCCTCAGCCTTCAGTAATGTCTGGGACATGAGTCCCCTTGAAATTTTAAGGCGCACACCGGTGCATCCCCTGCCGCAGGAGAGGTCCATGCACTTTGTAGCACTCGTCGCATTGTGGGCAGGGCAGGGACAGCCCCTCCTCCTCAGCCTCCAGTGATGTCTGGGACACCAAGTCCCCATGGAATTTGAACGTGCACACCGTCAATGTAATAATACTACAAAGTTATGTCAGTCCTTTGAAGAGTTCTTGATGGCTTTAAGGAGCTTGTCGGTTACTTGTGATTTTGGGGAGCCACTAATGAAATGATTAGAGATCAGGTTATGTTTAATACTTACACCAAATGTATTCAGGAAAAGTAATAGGTCATGAGTAACCCAGGCCTTGGGGAAGTAATTAAATCTGCTAAAACTATAGAACAGCCAGAATGAGGGGGTAAAGGAAGTCAACAAAAATAAATACAATAAGAAAAGTACTGAAGTTTGTGTTGTGAATAAGTTACCAAACTCTGACACATGGAGAAATAGGAAATCAGGAGGAGAGACCAGTTGCTATCAGTGTAGTAGCAATTCTCATGTGGCATCATTTAAGGGTTGCACAGCCCAAAACGAGCTGTAACATATGTAAGAAAATGGATAGTTTCTCAGGGGTATGCAAGAAAAAATAAGGACCACAGGGTAAGAGAACTGCACAAATTTCAGAAGAGAAACAAGAGTTGGAACTAAGTAATGTGAAACAGGTGTATGGAGTGAAAGACACTGATGATGACAAGGTGAACAAACCTATGTGCACTCTGAATGTAATGGGGAAAGAGCTCATTGTTATGCAGACTCTGATCCTCCTTACACCATCATTACCACCAAAGTGTTTGAAAAACTAATTGCTATGATGATAGCAAACATTTTTAAACCAGACATAAAGGCTGTATTGTTTGATGGCAGACTCATTGATTGTTTGGGATATTTTCCAGCTACAACTCATTTCAAAGGAAGGTCAGCTGAAATAAAAACCTGTGTTACCAACAAGGGATTGTGTGCGCTTGATTGGAAGAACCAAAAGCCTGGCGGAAACACATCATATAAAAGGAGACACTCACCTCCAAGGACACACAGGAGTCCGCGGCCCCTATGGAACCAGAACTGCAAGTCTTCCCGATGCTGTACCATGCCATGGCCGTCTTGGAGCACAAACGCCGACGGTGAGTACAGCCGCCTAGCACATAAGTGAGGGAGAGAGGGGAGGGAGTGACACACACGCACAAAACACACCATACACACACCACACACCCAGAACCAGATGCACAGGAAAATAACAGTAACAGAACCCCGGAGTAAAGAAACCCAGGACACATACACAGTTCCAACCACTGTATTCCTGTTGTACGAATATGTAAAATGCAAAAACATACACAACTGCAGAAATAAATACATGCAGGCCCAAAAGCCAGTCCAAAGTCACAAATGCCCACAGGGCAACATCCAAGCCCCAACCTGACTCCTGGCAACAACACTGTTCAGGGCCATCATGTTGGAAATGGGCAGGCACCTCAGGGGATGAAGGGGTTGGGGGCACCCATTGGGAGTGGGCTCCCTGCCCACTGGTTCTGGAGGGGGCTTCCTGCCCGCAGGTTGTGGAGGGGGGTTCCTGCCCACAGGTTCTGGAGGGGGCTCCCTACCCACTGGTTCTGGAGGGGGCTCCCTGCCCACTGGTTCTGGAGGGGGCTCCCTGCCCACTGGTTCTGGAGGGGGCTGCCTGCCCACTGGTTCTGGATGGGGCTGCCTGCCCACTGGTTCTGGATGGGGCTGCCTGCCCACTGGTTATTGATGTTGCTCCTTGGCCTCTGGTTGTGGATGCTACTTCTTGGCCTCTGATTTGTGATGTTGCTCCATGGCCTCTGGTACAGGATGCTGCTCCTTGGCCTCTGTTTTGGGATGCTGCTCCATGGCCTCTGGTTCCGGATCAGGCTCCTTGGACACAGTTTTGAGTGGGGCCTCCTTGGCCATGGTTTCGAGTGGGGCCTCCTTGGGCATGGATTTTTGTGGGACCTCCTTTGGCATGGATTTTTGTGGGGCCTCCTTGGCCAGGGATTTTTGTGGGGCCTCCTTGGCCAGGGATTTGGGTGGGGCCTCTTTGGCCTTGGATTTTGTTAGGGCCTTCTTGGGCTTGGATTTTTTTGTGGGGCCTTCTTGGGCTTGGATTTTTTTGTGGGGCCTCCTTGGCCTTGGTTTTGGCGGTGGCCCCATGGTCTTGCCAGCCTGTTTGGGTGGGGCGGCATTTTTGCCCTGTTTTTGGGGGCAAGAGTGTCCTTGGTGCAGGGGGCCGGTGTCACACTCATGTGGCCCTTAGTGGCACCTGGAGACTTTGGGGGTGGAGCTGTGTCAGACTGGGTGCTTGAGGTACTGGGCTGGGGTGGTGGAACTTTCCTCTTACGGTCAGGATAGGGGGAGGGGGAGGGAAGAGGTCAAGGTGGGCAAGGAAAAGCTTCTTAGGGACAATGGGGTGGGATGTGGGAGGAGGGATGGGAGTGGTTGTAGGAGGAGGAGGTGTGCTGGACTTGGGTGCAGGAGAATGGACAGTGTGCATGTGTGAAGTGGATGGCTGTTGAGGGTCTGAGTGTGAGCGTGTGTGTGTCTCTAGGGGGGGCAGACAAGGTGGGGGAGGACAAACAGGACATGTGGATGGATGTTGTGGTGTCTGCAAGTGAGGTGGGTGTGCTGCAGTGTGGTGGTGACTGTGCATGTGGTGTGTGGAGTGCATGTCTGCGGGTCTGCTGTTGTGGTGACTGTGGGCAAGACTGTGCAGGTGGCAGGTTCTGGGACTGTTGATGCAGTGCATGCTGGTGTGAGTGAGGATGTGCCAGTGAGAGAGGAGGTGGAGGGGGACCCAGTGGAGGCAGTGGATGATGTTTTGTGTGCATCTGTGTGTTGGCTGTGTGAGTGCTTGTAGACTGAAGTGTGCTGCCTGTGTTTGTGCGAGTCTTGTGTGTTGTTTTGGGTGCATGCTTGTCAGAATGTGTGCGTGGGATGGATTGGGGGTGAGGAGACTGGGACTGGGTAGTAGTACTTGGAGGGGGGACAGATGAAACAGGGACAGTGGCTGCCGTCAGTGAAAAGGCCAGAGCCTGAAACGATCTCTGTAGGGCCGCCACCCCACTGTGGATGCCCTCCAGGAAGGAATTGCATTGCTGCATCTGGGATGCCAGCCCCAGGATGGCATTCACTATGGTTGACTGCCCTTCAGAGATGAATCTCAGGAGGTCAATTGCCTCCTTACTGAGGGCAGCAGGGTGAACTGGGGCAGGGCCTGAGGTGCCTGGGGCAAAGGAGATGCTCACCCTCCTGGGTGAGTGGGCACGGGCAACTTGGTGGGGGGCTACTGGGAGGGCGGTGCTGGTACAGGGGGTGGTGGTAGAACCTGTAGCTGGGGGACGAATCAGAGTCAGTGGTATCACCTCCTGTATCCGACATGGTGCTCCCCTCGTCCTCCGTTCCACTGGTCCCCTCGGTGTCAGTGGACTCTGCCTCCTGGGTCCCGTGGGCTGTAGCTCCCTCACTCCCCAGTGCCCCTGCTCGTTCGCCAGATGATGCTAATGCACACATGGACAGGATGACAAAAGGAGAGAGAGGGGGGAGAGAGAGAAAGGGAGCACAGGGTCAATCTCAGCACCAACAACACAGATGGCAGACACATCACTGTCACACACTGAGATTGAGAATGCGCAGTGTGGACCACACTGGCATACCATTGGCTAAGTACCACAGCAGGTAGAAGCCAAACACTGCCAGCTACACAACAACTGGGACCAGCTAAGCCCTGTCTGAGATGGGAAGCCACCTACATAGCTATCTAATACATGCTTTCCACCCTATGAACCTGAGCTGTACCATGCATCAATGTCTGAACTGGCATATTGGGTCATCCACTGACTAGTACCCTGCACACAAATCCCATGCCTGGCAACAGAGATGGTTGACAAACACACTGTACTCACCCCCTTGTTGCTGCTGTGATGCCCTTAAGCGCCCATCCAGCTCTGGGTAGGCCATCGCCAGTGTGTGGGCCATCAGGAGGGTCAGGTTCCGAGGGGCACCCCTCCCTCATTGGGAGGCCATCCTCAGCTGGGCCTCTGCGGTCTTCCGTGCCCAGCGTCTCAGGTCCTCCCATTGTTTCCTGCAGTGGGTGCTCTGCCTGCTATAGACCCCAGGGTCCTTACATCCTTGGCAATGGCATGACACAACCCCTTCTTCTGATGGGCGCTGACCTGCAGAGGAAACACAGAAGGTGGGACACCATGAACCTTGCAATCCAGCCTCTCACACATATAGCCCACACAAAGCATTATCCCCTCATCAGGCACACACATGACCCGTACCCCTGCATTAGCACTGTGACCAGCCATACCCCCCCACCTGACGCACACTGCCAGCACACACACACCTAGCCATGCAGCCATGTTGCATGCAACGTACCCATGGTGTACTCACCTGTTGATCTGGAGGCCCTTACAACTGCACATACTGGGGAAAGACCCCATCCACGAGGCACTCCAACTCCTCCGACCTAAAGACTGGGGCCCTTTTCCCTTTTGCACGAGCCATGGCAGGTTCCAGACACAGGTCACAGAAACACACGTAGTGGAGATGTCGTCCTGTGGAAAGTCAGGAATCAAGTGAAGTGGTAGAAAGGAAATGACACTGTCACCATCGGCGTTGATCATGATTGGTTCCCATTCTCCTTAGAGGGCCATGTTAGCCAATGAGTAATTGCCCGGCGGTGCACACTGCCTCCTGCCATGACGCGAACGCCAGCAGAGTGAGGTCACTTCCACCTGTCCATGAATACAGGACAGGCGGGTGCCATTTTCTAATGCTGGTACACATGTACAGATTGATAAGTGCCTCATTGTAGTCGAATGCACTCACCTACACAATTCCAGTGTCAAACATACAAGCATGCTCTGTGTACACTGCTGTACTGTGTTCATGGTTCCTATTGTCACTCCTTTCTTACATTTGGGTCCTTTAGGTACCAACCGCTGCAGAGGAATAGGAGGAGGCACACAACCGTGTACAGAACCCTTGTGGACCTGGCTACACTGGAGGACCAGCACATCATACTCACCTATTGTCTGGACAGGGCCACAATCACAGAGCTGTGTGAACAATTGGAGCCTGATCTGATACCTGCTATCCGTAGCACCACAGCAATCCACCATCTTGTGCAGGTACTCTCAGTGCTGCATTTCCTGGCAACTGGCTCTTTCCAGGTGACAGTGGGCTTGGCTGCAGGGATGTCACAACCAGTGTTCTCTATTGTGCTTGCAAGGGTTTTGGCAGCCTTTCTCAAACACATGTGCAGCTACATCGCATTCCCTCAGGTAGATGATTTACCCACTGTGAAGGCTGTATTATATGCAATGGGACATATACCACATGTTATTGGGGCCATCAACGGGACCCATATTGCCTTAGTCTCCCCGGGGCCATTAAAGAAGTGTACAGGAATCGGATGTCACTGCCAAGTATCCAGGGTTGGTGCATGATGCCTTTGTCCTGAGGAATAGCAGTGTCCCACAGCTGATGGCATAACTACATAGGCACTGAGTGTGGCTAAGAGGTGAGCCTGAGTCCCCACCCAAAGTATGTTAGTTTATGCCTTCAGGAGTCATAGTCCTTGCCATTGTGCAGGGCTAATGTGTGTCCCTTACTTCTTGAAGGTGATTCCAGCTACCCAGACCTGTCATGGCTCATGACCCCTGTTAGGAATCCGGGAACAGGGGCTGAAAATAGATACAATGATGCTCATGGGCGTACCTGGAGGATTGCAGAAAGGACAGTCAGGCTCCTGAAGGCTAGGTTCAGGAGCCTCCATCTGACAGGTGGAACCCTATGCTACTCCCCTGAGACAGTCTGCAGAATTGTTGTTGTGTGCTGCATGTTGCACATTTTGGCCCTCAGACTTCATGTACCCTATCTGTAGGAGGAGGGGGTGACAATGCAGCTGTGTCAGCAGTGGACACTGAGGACAGTGAGGAGGAGGAAGAGGCACAGGATGTGGACAACAGGTCACATTTGATCCTGAAGTACTTCCAATGACACTGAGGTAAGACTGTTGAACTAAACATTTCTACATTTTAGTGTTGTACTGTGTGACTGCAGCTGAATGCAAGTCATTCCCTTTGGATCCCACCTGACTGTCACCTATGCCTTCCCTTAATGCAGATGTTGGTGTTGTTCCAACAGTGTACTGTTGTGATGTGTACAGACTGCTGAGACACATTTGTTGGATGGATCATCATGTTACTGGACATTTACACAGGATCATGCAGTTCATTACAGTTCAATAAATTGTACATTACCTGTAGATAAAGCACTATTACTCAAGTTGTGACCAAGGGTGTTTTTTGAAAATTGGTATACAATGGGGACTGCAATAGAGTGGGGTGATGGTTGGGAATAGTCCACTGTAGTGGGCCAGTCTGTTTGTAGCACAGGTCCAGTGTCCAAGGGGGCCATAGGAAGGGGAGCAATGGCAGTTCAAAGTGGACAAGGTGACACAGTGGAACACAAGGGACATTCAGAATGGCCTCATTTCCTGGCAGTGGTCTTTGTCTTGGCAAGTGTCTCTGGTGTCTGTCTGGGTCGCAGGGACCATTTGTGGGTGGTTTACCTTCTGCAGGGGAGGGGGGCTAATGGCCTCTGGGTCCTGTGGCAGGGCCTTCTGTCAACTAGCTGCAGCAGATGTGGACGGCTGGTCAGTTGACTGGCTAGTGGAAGGGGCCCGCTGGTGTGCTGTGTAGTCCCTCATGATGTTGGCCATATCACCCAGCACCCCTGCAGTGGAGACCATGGTGGTGTTCAGGGCCTGCAATTCTTTCTTGATCTCCTGGTGGTGGTCCTCCTGCAGCCGCTGGTTCTCCCACATGATGTCTATCACCTGATCCATCTTGTCCTGGGATTGTTGGTAAGCCCCCAGGACATTACTGAGTGCCTCCTGGGCAGTCGGTTCCCTAAGGCTGTCCTCTTCCTGGCGCACTGCTGTCCTCAGACTGTCCCTGGCCCCCTATGCCTGTGTCCCCTGAACGTGTGCCCACTGCCACTGGCCCCAGGACCCTTATTGTCTTGCCTCTGAGGTGTATACTGGGGTCCCTGTACAGGTGGGCACACTGCTGATTGACGTGTCCTGGGGACAGAGGTCTGGGGACGTTGGGTGGCTGCTGCAGTGTGGGATACCGAGGGGGGAGGCTCTGTGGTGGACTAGGTGTGGGCTGGGGTAGCCGACTGACCAGTGGTCCCAGATGGGCCAGGGAGTTCATCCAGATCCAGAACTCCGGAGTTGCTGTCATCACTGAGGGCATCTTCTGGTGGGGGACTGGGTAGCCATGGCACCTCGTCACCACTGAGATTGGCTGGGGCACCTGTGGGTAGGTAAGTGGTGTATTGTGCTACATGTCTGTGACATATTTTACATCCCTAGCTTCCCCTATATTATCACTGTTGCCTTGCTGCCTTTGTTTGTGTATGGTGATGGATTGTGGGATTGTTAATTCTCCAAGCTGTGCATGCATTGGTGGTGGGTGTTAATGCAGGGCTGGAAGGGATATGCATGCAGTGGGTATGGCATGCAGGGCTTGGCATTTAGGTTTGTTGATTGTGGTGGTGTACTGTGTGGGATGGAATGGGGTGATGGGTGTCAGGGTGAGGGGTGATGGAGGTATGGGAGGGTGATAGGTAGTAAATGTTGATTCACCAGTATCCAGTACTCCGGCAACTCCGGTGAGTCCCTCAGAATGCAGTATTGCCAAGACTTGCTCCTCCCATGCTGTCAGCTGTGGGGGAGGAGGTGGGGGTCCACTGCCAGTCCTCTTGATAGCGAGCTGGTGCCTTGCTGCTATGGAACGCACCTTCCACCGTAGGTCGTTCCACCTCTTCCTGATGTCATCCCTTGTTCGTGGATGCTGCCCGACGACGTTCACCCTGTCCACGATCTTCTGCCATAGCTCCATCTTCCTGGCAATGGATATCTGCTGGCTCTGTGCCCCAAACAGCTGTGGCTCTACCCTAACTATTTCCTCAATCATAACCCGCAACTCCTCATCAGTGAAACAGGAGTGCCTTTGTGGGGACATGGGTGTTGTGTGGTGTGTGTTGTGCAGAGGGTGTTGAGTAATGTGGTGGGGTGTGGGGTGTGTGGTGCATGACGGATGAATGGGTGTGTGTGTGTGTGAAGTTGTCTCTGGGATTTGTGTGGCTAGCTGTGCAGTCTTTTCGTGTTTGCAAAGGTTTGTGGGTGATGTGGGTATGTGTTTTATAGTGCTGTTGGTGGGTGTGTGGGGTGTGTGTATTTGTGTCAGGTGTAGGTTTTTGTTCTGGCCAATGTTGTCAAGTCAAGTAAAAAAATCTTTATTCAGATCTTTTGTAGATATCCAACACAGAGCATACATACACAGTTAGTTAATAAATTAAAATAATAAAAGGCATCAATTAATAACAGTAGAATATACATGCATAAGATGGTCAGACGTTAAAAGAACAACAGTAAATAAAACATCAAGGGATTACGTTTATTGGAACCAAATAAATGGTTAAATAGTCATTAAGGGCCAGATGTGGGTAAGTATGGTTTTGCGACTTGCAATTTGTGAGTCATAGCGACTCGCAAATTGCAACTCGCAAAACCTAATGCAGAAAGGTGTCTCAGACACCTTCTGCGACTCGCTATGGGGTCGCAAAGACCCACCTCATTAATATTCATGAGGTGGGTCGCAATTTATGACCCCATAGCGAGTCTGGGCACTCACGGGGATGGTGGCCTGCTGGAGACAGCAGACCACCATGTCCGTGACTGCTTTTAAATAAAGCAGTATTTTTTTTTTCAAAGTGTAGCCCGTTTTCCTTAACCGCTTCTGTGCCTTGGACGAGATGATCTCGTCCAAGGCTACAGTTCCCCTGTGCCTTGGACGAGATCATCTCGTCCATGGCACAGGGGAACTTGGGGGCGCGCTAGCGCGCCCCCCGTGCACCCCCCTCCCCCCCCAAGTCGGGGATGGAAGGGGAAGACCTTCCCCTTCCACACCCGACCACCCCCACCTGTGACGTCAGCGCGCGCATGCGCGCTGATGTGTCACAGGGGCCTCCCTCGTCGCGCTGGAAGCTCTGCTTCCAGCGCGATTGAAAAAGAAATGCAAAAGCATTTCTTTTTCAATCACTTGGGAGGCCCGGAGGGGCTTCAAAGGGAAGGAAAAGTATTTCCTTCCCTTTGAAGTCCCTCCGAGGGTTTCAAAAGCCGGATTGCTTGCAATCCGGCTTTTGAAACCCCACTAGACACCAGGGATTTTTTTTTTTTTCATTGAAATTGACAAAAGGGAGCGACCCCTTGGGCAAGGGTCGCTCCCAGGGGGGGCATTTTTTTTAAAAGGCCTTTTCTGCGCCCCCTGGGGGCAGATCGGCCTTATTAGGCCGATCTGCCCCCAGGGGGGGCAGAAACCTCTAGGCACCAGGGACCATTTTTTGTTTTTTTGGTGGGGAGCGACACCTTAGGCAAGGGTCGCTCCCCTTTGGGGGAAAATTATATTTTGGCCATTTCTGCCCCCCTTGGGGGCAGATTGGCCTATTTTGATGAGGCCAATCTGCCCCCAAGGGGGGTAGAAACCACTAGACACCAGGGATTTTTTTTTTTTTATTGTTATTGACAAAAGGGAGCGACCCCTTGGGCAAGGGTCGCTCCCAGGGGGGGCATATTTTCGGGAAGGCCTTTTCTGCCCCCCCCTGGGGGCAGATCGGCCTACTATTAGGCCGATCTGCCCCCAGGGGGGGCAGAAACCTCTAGGCACCAGGGACTTTTTTTTTTTTGTTCTTTTTTTTATGTTTCATTTTTTTTTTTTTGGTGGGGAGCGACCCCTTAGGCAAGGGTCGCTCCCCTTGGGGGAAAATTACATTTTGCCCATTTCTGCCCCCCTTGGGGGCAGATTGGCCTATTTTGATGAGGCCAATCTGCCCCCAAGGGGGGTAGAAACCACTAGACATCAGGGAGTTTTTTCTTTGCGTGAATTTCACGCAAAGGGAGCGACCCCTTAGGCAAGGGTCGCTCCCTGGGGGGGAGGGCAATTTATTTTAGGCCATTTCTGCCCCCAGGGGGGGAAGAAACCTCTAGGCGCCAGGGCAAATTTTTTTTTTGTGTTTTTTTTTTTTGTTGTTTATTTTTTTTAGAGATGGGGAGCGACCCATCAGGCAAGGGTCGCTCCCCTGGGGGGCAAATTGTATTTAGACCATTTCTGCCCCCCTGGGGCGGCAGATTGGCCAATTTTAGGTCAATCTGCCCCCAAGGGGGCAGAAACCACTAGGCACCGGGGATTTGTTTTTTGGCGCCAATGTCACGCAGGGGGAGCGACCCCGTAGGCAAGGGTCGCTCCCGGGGGGGGGGGGGAGGGTTGGGGGGGCAAATTTATTTTAGGCCATTTCTGCCCCCCCGGGGGACAGATCGGCCTATTATTAGGCCGAACTGCCCCCAGGGGAGGCAGAACCCTCTAGACGCCCGGGCAATTTTTTTTTTTGTGTTTTTTTTTTGTTGTTGTTTCTTTTTTTAGAGATGGGGAGCGACCCATCAGGCAAGGGTCGCTCCCCTGGGGGGGGCAAATTGTATTTAGACCATTTCTGCCCCCCTGGGGCGGCAGATTGGCCAATTTTAGGTCAATCTGCCCCCAAGGGGGCAGAAACCACTAGGCACCGGGGATTTGTTTTTTGGTGCCAATGTCACGCAGGGGGAGCGACCCCGTAGGCAAGGGTCGCTCCCGGGGGGGGGGGTGGGGGTTGGGGGGGCAAATTTATTTTAGGCCATTTCTGCCCCCCCGGGGGACAGATCGGCCTATTATTAGGCCGAACTGCCCCCGGGGGGGGGGCAGAACACTCTAGGCGCCAGGGCAATTTTTTTGTTGTGTTTTTTTTTGTTGTTGTTTCTTTTTTTAGAGATGGGGAGCGACCCATCAGGCAAGGGTCGCTCCCCTGGGGGGGGCAAATTGTATTTAGACCATTTCTGCCCCCCTGGGGGAAGATTGGCCAATTTTAGGTCAATCTGCCCCCAAGGGGGCAGAAACCACTAGGCACCGGGGATTTGTTTTTTGGCGCCAATGTCACGCAGGGGGAGCGACCCCGTAGGCAAGGGTCGCTCCTGGGGGGGGGGGTGGGGGTTGGGGGGGCAATTTATTTTAGGCCATTTCTGCCCCCCGGGGGACAGATCGGCCTATTATTAGGCCGATCTGCCCCCGGGGGGGGGGGGGCAGAAACCTCTAGGCGCCAGGGGAATTTTTCTTTTTTTTCTTTGTTTTTTTTTTAGAGATGGGGAGCGACCCATCAGGCAAAAGTCGCTCCCCTGGGGGGCAAATTTATTTTAGGGCATTTCTGCCCCCCCCCTGGGGCCGGCTGAGCTACAGGCCAAACACCACAGGTAGGCACCTTGCAAAAAACACCTCTGTTTTCTGTGAAAAAATATGTTGTGTTCACGTTGTGTTTTGGGCCATTTCCTTTTGTGGGCGCTAGGCCTACCCACAGAAGTGATGTACCATTTTTATCGAGAGACTTAGGGGAACGCTGGGTGGAAGGAAATTTGTGGCTCCTCTCAGATTCCAGAACTTTCTGCCACAGAAATGTGAGGGACATGTGTTTTTTTAGCCAAATTTTGAGGTTTGCAAAGGATTCTGGGTAACAGAACCTGGTCCGAGCCCCGCAAGTCACCCCTCCTTGGATTCCCCTAGGTCTCTAGTTTTCAGAAATGCACAGGTTTGGTAGGTTTCCCTAGGTGCCGGCTGAGCTAGAGGCCAAAATCTACAGGTAGGCACTTCGCAAAAAACACCTCTGTTTTTTTCCAAAATTTAGGATGTGTCCACGTTGTGCTTTGGGGTGTTTCCTGTCGCCGGCGCTAGGCCTACCCACGCAAGTGAGGTATCATTTTTATCGGGAGACTTGGGGGAACGCTGGGTGGAAGGAAATTTGTAGCTCCTCTCAGATTCCAGAACTTTCTGCCACAGAAATGTGAGGGACATGTGTTTTTTTAGCCAAATGTTGAGGTTTGCAAAGGATTCTGGGTAACAGAACCTGGTCCGAGCCCCGCAAGTCACCCCTCCTTGGATTCCCCTAGGTCTCTAGTTTTCAGAAATGCACAGGTTTGGTAGGTTTCCCTAGGTGCCGGCTGAGCTAGAGGCCAAAATCTACAGGTAGGCACTTCGCAAAAAACACCTCTGTTTTCTCCCAAAATTGTCGATGTGTCCACGTTGCGCTTTGGGGCGTTTCCTGTCGCGGGCGCTAGGCCTACCCACGCAAGTGAGGTATCATTTTTATCGGGAGACTTGGGGGAACATAGATTAGCAAAACAAGTGCTATTGCCCCTTGTCTTTCTCTACATTTGTTCCTTCCAAATATAGGAGAGTGTGTAAAAAAGACATCTATTTGAGAAATTCCCTATAATTCACATGCTTGTATGGTCACCCCGGAATTCAGAGATGTGCAAATAACCACTGCTCCTCAGCACCTTATCTTGTGCCCTTTTTGGAAATGCAAAGGTTTTCTTGATAGCAATTTTTCACTCTTTATATTTCAGCAAATGAATTGCTGTATACCCGGTATAGAATGAAAACGCACTGCAGGGTGCAGCTCATTTATTGGCTCTGGGTTCCTCAGGTTCTTGATGAACCTACAAGCCCTATATATCCCCGCAACCAGAGGAGTCCAGCAGACGTAACGGTATATTGCTTTCCATAATCTGACATTGCAGGGAAAAGTTACAGAGTAAAACATAGAGAAAAATTGATGTTTTTTTCACCTCAATTTCAATATTTTCTTTTTCAGCTGTTATTTTCTGTAGGAAACCCTTGTAGGATCTACACAAATGACCCCTTGCTGAATTCAGAATTTTGTCTACTTTTCAGAAATGGTTAGGTTTCTGGGATCCAGCATTGGTTTCATGCCCATTCCTGTCACTGACTGGAAGGAAGCTGAAAGCACAAAAAATTGCAAAAATGGGGTATGCCCCAGTAAAATGCCAAAATTGTGTTGAAAAATTGGGTTTTCTGATTCAAGTCTGCCTGTTCCTGAAAGCTAGGAAGCTGCTGAGTTTAGCACTACAAACCCTTTGTTGATGCCATTTTCGGGGGGAAATCCACAAGCCTTCTTCTGCAGCCACTTTTTCCATTTTTAAAAAAAAAAAACGAAATTTTCACTGTATTTTGGCCAATTTCTTGGCCTCCTTCAAGGGAACCCACAAAGTCTGGGTACCTCTAGAATCCCTAGGATGTTGGAAAAAAAGGACGCAAATTTGGCTTGGTTAGCTTATGTGAACAAAAAGTTATGAGGGCCTAAGCGCAAACTGCCCCAAATAGGCAAAAAAAGGCCTGGCACAGGAGGGGGAAAAGGCCTGGCAGCGAAGGGGTTAAAGGAAAACGAGCTGCACTTAGAAAAAAAAAAACGAAACCTTTTGTTTCGGATTTTTTCAGGGCAGGTAGTGGTCCCTTGGACCACTGCCTGCTCTGAAAAAATATTTTTATGTCCAGTCACAAAGGGGAAGGGGTCCCATGGGACTTCCACTTCAAGTGGATGATAACTGCCAGTCCATTTGCGACCGCTTTCGCAGTCGCAAATGGAATTGCATAGCATTGCGAGTCGCAAATAGGAAGGGAACATCCCTTCCTATTTGCGAGTCGGAAATGCATTTTGCGAGTCGGATCCGACTCGCAAAATGCATTTCTGCATTCCGGTGAGGCTTTTGCGACTCGCAAATGGCTTTTTTTGCCGTTTGCGAGTCCCAAACGCTTTGCTACATCTGGCCCTAAGTCTTTTAAAATATATTTTACCGAACTGTGCAAATTACCAGCAAAAAGTGTTTAACAATTAGATTCAAGACTTTTCCTTTCTTTTATCGCTGCAGCAATAAAACGATAAATAACCATACAGATCATGTCAGACTGAAGTAACTGCAGATTAAAAATACCTTCCTTACACATCCTGATATTTAGTGATCTAAGATTTGGAATTAAAAAAAAACCTTCCTCTTCTCTTTGTACAGCTTACAGAATAAAAACATATGCATTTGTGATTGTTCCGAACGCATATCGCATGGACAAGGTATTAGGTCACTGTTTCGATACACCTTGGGGGGGCGGAGTTAAGCTACTAAAAAAAGGGCCAGGCCCACGCGAAATCTTGTCAGAAAAAATCTGTGGTGCCATGAGACAGTTAGAAGATAGGGTTCAATTTTAGATGTGATGCATAAGGGAAGATAAGCTGCCACCATGCCTTTCCCCAAAGCGTGCCTCTTGCTGTTGGTAGACAATTTCTCTTCAAATTCATTTTTTACTACTAAGATCTCCTGCTTGACTATAGCCCTAGGGTTAAAAAATAATTCTAGTCTGTTGAGGCTGCCCAAGGAATCTTTAATGTACATAACCCATGTGCATCTCTGTACCTCATCCTGCCTCATACAGTCCATAAGCAGTGACTGTGTGAGAGCTGCTTCCGGCCTAGTCCAAACAGACATCCAGAGGGCTAGAAGGGCTAACTTGATGAAGTCCTCCAGGAAAGGAAGACCTAATTCTGCGTGTGGAATTATGGCAGGGCACTCTGGAGGAGTGAAAGTAGACTTCTCAGAAATGTGTTTTCTCCTTTTTGCAGGGAGGGTGCACTTGTGTAGCCTCATACTCTAGCTCCATATCTGACTATTGAAGTAGGCCTTGCCTTATAGATAGTGGTAATAGGCTTTAATTGTGCACAACCTAATTTAAAAATGAATTTGCGTAAAGCTGCCACTGTTTGATTGTATTGTATAATCCTGTTTTCTCTAAGGAGCTTCCAGTTAGACTCATTATCAAAGGGAATCCCCAAGTACGTGAAGGTATTCACACTGTTCAATTGGATACCTTTGATATAAAACTGGGGGCTCTGGTTCTTGGACGGCCATAGGTCATAGTATATGAATTTGTTTTGTTAGTGGACAGTCCCAACGCCGTCATGAAGTCAGCAAATCTGTTTTATAGTTTTTGGAGGCCCCTCCTGGTTCTGGCCATCAAAACACAATCATCGGCATACATTAGTACCGGTTGTGGTCTGTGGGCAATCTTAGGGGGGGTGTGTCTTTTCGTCAATCAGAGCTTCCTCTAGGCCATTTATATAAAACGTAAAGAAAAAGGGTGCGAGAACACAGCCCTGTCTGAGCCCTTTCCTAACCTTAAAGAGGCTGGTGCATTGCCCCTGTTGCCCAAATTTGACCTTAGCTTCCACATCATTGTGAAATTGGGCCAACAGAGACACTATCTTTGGGTTTGCACCTTTATTGGTCAACATTGCCCATAATTTGCTTCTGTCCACGTTGTCAAAAGCTGCAGTTAGATCCATGAATGCCGAAAAAAAGACACCCTTGCTTTGCCCCCACATATTTTTCTCTTGTCAAGTGGAGGTTCAAACATTGGTCAACTGCCCCCACTGCCTTCCTGAAGCCATACTGCTACTCAGAGATGTTGTTATTGTCAAGGGCCCAGGCTTCCAGATGGTCTAGAAGGATTCTCCCAAAGATCTTTGCGGTGGCGTCAATCAGAGAGATTGGACGATAACAAGCAGGGTCATACCAGTCTCCCTTTTTAAAAATTGGGACAATGATGGCACTAGACCATGGTGGAGGAAGGACAGAGGTTGACGCAGCTCTAAAAATGTTTACCAGGATTGGTGCCCAAAGATCAATGTTATACTTAAAAACATCAGCTGGGACGCCATCTGGCCCTGGAGCCTTATTTGGCAATGAGCCATTTATTGCCAGTATGACATCGTTCAGGTGTATATCCAGTTCCTCATTGCCAGAAGTAACAGGGCCATTGACAACAGTCATTTCACAGTCATCCGAATGACCTTCATACAGCTTTATAAAATGATTGACCCAGATGTGCACTCTGGGATGTGTACCTCTACACCGTTGTTTGTGTCGGAGCTAAAAAAAAAAAAAGAGGTATTGACAACTTTCCATAATTGAGCCCTGTCATTGGTCGCTGGAGCGGAAGTCAATTTCTCCCATGCCTCTTCTCTAATCACTTTCTTCCTAGCTGAAACTGCCTTCTTATACTGAGCCCTGCATCTTCTGACTTCTGATTAGTTTCTCGCCGTGGATTTTAACCCCTGTATGAGATTGGAATGGGCATGGGTGGTTGATTTATCAAACCACTTTACAGGTTTGGGTTTGCAGATTGAGTTAGATGTGTCCTAACTATCATGCAGAGGTCTGTGAACGCTCCCAGGACCTGGGGTGGGGGTAGCACGGTGTTTAGGCAGGTTTCAAAGGTGGTCGCATTTTTGCCCACTACCCTACTTAAAATAATAGTTTTGTCCACTGTTTGCCTTTTGCATAACACACCTTTATTCCTATGGTATTCCACAGTGCCTCCCATTTTCTGCAAACTTATTTTCTTGAAGCCATATTGGAACAATTGGACCAGTGGATTATGATCACTGAGGCCACTAGGCATGACCTGAAAAGCACCCACTTTGTCCAAACAGGACCTTGACATCATTATGTGATCAATAACAGAACCGCCCCCCTCCCAGGAAAGGTGACATCAGGGGGAGTAAAGGTTGGTGAGATGCCACTTGCCAATACCATATCATGAGCCCTCATGAGGTTATTTAGCTTGTCCCCACAGGGATTATGAGTAAAGTGGAAATAGTTGCAATCATCTTAATCGTATAATCCACAGATCCTATCATACCCCGTAAGTATAAAATCTTTATCCAAGCAACATACCATTTCCTCAATGGCCTTCTCTAGGACTTGTAGCATCTCAACATTAGATCTCACGAAATTATTATGGTAAAAATTAACCAAGAGGGCTACCCTTCATAGACAACAACACTAATGGATAGTACGGGAAGTCAGTTCTGCTTTTAATTACCTTGGAGCCTGAGGTGATGTTAATCAGTGTCATCAATCCCCCACTGCTATGCCCGGCAGGGTTTCGCATTGCCAGGGTTGTGACTGATTGAAGCCCGTTGATATGGATAGCTCTATTGGCCCCATGGAGGCAAACCACCTGTTTGCTTTCTATCAAAGCAAGTCACTCATTCTTGTGGTATTTTTCCCCAATACCGGCTATGTTCCAAAAAAGTGTCTGCCAGTGCTGTATGGAGGACCCTTCAGCCCCCACAGGCTGCAAAGTGGAATTTTGCCCCTGTATGTCAGAGCTCTCATATTCTAAATTCTGGTGGAGAGGATTTTCCTTCCTGAATTTATTTCCTCCCACACCCTCACCAGTGGCACTATTTTGTGGAAGACTGCATTTATGCTCAACTGTATCAGCATTCATCATTTGTTTCAGGGTAGCTGGATGGGTCAAAGTTGAAAACCTGTCACCCTCTCTAAGTCAATCTACTTCGTCTAGGTGGAAGCTCAGAGGACTGTATCAATTCTGGGTGGGGACGGGAAATTTATCAATATTGCCTGGATTGCTACAATCAACCTTGGAGGGCTGTTAGAAGGAGCCCAGCAGTACAGACTGGATGCTAACATTACTCTCCTGCACAGTTTCACACTGGTTCAGGATCCATTCTACCTGCTGGGGACTTTTAAAATTTACTACCATACAATCACCAGGGAGGCTTTTCTTACTGTTACCCAGCCAATGTACCCTCCTTACTCCAATGATACCACTCCAGAGACACTCACTGTTTATCCCCCCCAATGATTTATTTAGACAGTGGACTACTTTGTTTTTAAGTTGGTAGTCCTGCTCATTAGTTTTGTGGGAAAAGGGTGGGACATTTTTTAACACGATTACGTAAGGGGTCTATTGAGGTGGGAGTTGCAGGACCTGTAGGTTCTTTCCCTTATGGCAGTGTCATGCTTTAAACCCCATCAGCCCTATACTCCCAGACGCCTGTCCTCTCCCATAATTCTCTAGAGGTGCAGATATGGATTTAACTGCATTTTCACCGCTATTAGCGGGCTGCTCCATCAGGGTGTTTGTCAGTTTATTTGGTCCTCCTGCTCTAAGTTGATGAACATTATGTCGTACCACCGTACGATGTACTGCTACTGGGCCTGGGGGGCAGGTCATTGTGTCCGGCTCCGTATTCAGGGTAAGAAGTGGGTTACACTTTGTAGATTCTAGTAGATGTTTTAGTGAGGAGTCAATACTGTGCAACAAATTCATTAAAGGTTTAAGGGCTTTCTCTAACATGGCTTCCATGTAAGCTTTGTCCCCAAAGTTGGCCTCAGGATCTTGGGGACCCAAAGGCTCCATCATCTGTTTCTTCCCAGGTACAATTGACTTACAAACCAGGGAACTACCCCACTTAGGCCAATTGGGTTTGGAGGCTTTCGACTTAGACATGCCCAAATTCCCAGGGGTGGGCTTCTTCCGTTTTATGGGGGGGGGAAACTATGGGCCTCATTACAACCTTACCACCCGCCAAGGTGTAACCGCCGTGCCCATTTTGACATCCCCGCTGGGCCGCAACATGGGAGCCGGCTCCTAATGGAGCCGGCGGTGTTGCGCCCGTGCGACGGGTGCAGCTGCACCCGTCGCGCTTTTCACTGTCTGCTGTGCAGACATTGAAAAGCAGTGTGGGGCTGGGCCTGGGGGCTCCAGGTGGCCCGCAACTCCCCTTCCCGCCAGCCTTTCCATGGCGGTTCCTACCGCCATGGAAGGGCTGGCGGGAAGGGGGCTGCTGCGCTGCCCTGGTGGATTAAAACCGCAGGACAACCATGGCGGTAAACCGCTGGTCCCGGTGGTGGGACCACGGCGTTTCCGCCGCGGTCGTAATCCGCAAGTTTGTACTGCCAGCCTGTTGGCGGTACAACCTCCAAAACAGCCCTGGGGTCGTTGACCGCCAGGGTTGTAATGAGGCCCTATATCTTCCACACATGCATTGGTGTCTTTATCATTAATGGACAGGTAATTTTCTCTGCTGGAAGAGATGTTTAGTTTACCCTGCAGTACACACTCCTTTTGAATACTTGATGTCTTGCACCCCTTCTTTACCTTACCAGCCTCCAGGAGGGTCCCTCCCTCCTTCCCTATCATAGTTGCGGTGTTGCTTGACTTGGACATGGGAGGGGGCGAGGGAACAAGTGATTTCCTCGTTACCCCCAATCTCTCTTCAACCGATTCGATTTCGGTATTTAATGCAGAAATAGCCGAGGTAAGGTATGATACTATGGAAACTGTGGGGGTTAGTATCTTTAGAGGGGGTCCTAGCACTCACCTTTCATTTGCCCATTTTTGACATATGTGCAATAACACCCAGAGGGAGAATACAGGAATAAGAAGACTTGAAAAAATTGCAGATAACTAGACCAAGAGAACGGGCCCAGCCTCCTCCGGGCGTGTATGGGCTCGCCCTTGGCCCGGGCTTTGCCCAGGCAAAGCCTGCGCGCGTCCCGCACTGCGGAGGGTTCCCAGGCGATTTATAGCACTTGTTGGTGTCAAGTGTGAGCAGCTGTGTAAGGAAATGTCCGCCTCTTGGGGCTAGAGAGCAGTCTGGGAGGTGTAGTCCCCCTGGAAGTGTCTAGCGCATCCCACGCTGCTGATTACTCCTAGGCGCTTTACAGCATTCGTTGGTGTCGAGTGTGAGCAGCCGTGTCAGGAAATGGTTGCCTCCTGGGGCCAGAGAGCAGTCTGGGAGGTGTGGGCCCCCTTGAAGTGTGTAGAGCATCCCATGCTGCGGAGTGCTCCTACGCACTTTATAGCGCTCTTTGGTGTCGAATGTGAGCAGCTGTGTCAGGAAATGGCTGCCTCCTGGTGTCAGAGAGCAGTCTGGAAGGTGTAGTCTCCCTTGAAGTGTGTAGTGCGTCCCACGCTGCGGAGTGCTCCCAGGTGCTGGTGCTTTATAGCGCTCGTTGGTGTCCAGTGTGAGCAGCTGTGTCAGGAAATGGCTGTCTCCTGGGGCCAGAGAGCAGTCTGGGAGGTGTAGTCCCCCTTGAAGTGTGTAGCACGTCCCGCACTGCGGAGTGCTCCGAGGCGCTTTATAGCTCGTTGGTGTCGAGTGTGAGCAGCTGTGTCAGGAAATGGGGCCAGAGAGCAGTCTGGCAGGTGTAGTCCCCCTTGAAGTGTCTAGCCAATGATGTCTTGTTTTGACTTTGTATGGCCATATCCGCTGCGGCGGTGTTTACCGCCAATGGTTTACCGTCGTTGAATGTACGCGGTGGTGATTGGTTGGTCATTATTTGGAGGGCATAGTATTGGTAGTGTAATGGTATGGGTGGTAGTACCGACAGTTTATCTCATTCAGTGGGTCAGGCAGATTTGTGGTTATGGCTGTTTTCTGTCGGATTTGTATGTATGTGTCATAATGTGGCGGACGGATGTCCGTCTCCGCAGCCGTATGCTGGCGGCAGTCAGCGCCGCAGCATTCGGTATTTACTGCCAAGGTCATAATGAGGGCCTGAGTCTTCCAAATGGGTTTCACCTATAGTTGTGGCAAGAAAATCCAATAGAGGACTGTGTGTGTGTTGGATGAGTATTAAATGCATCAACTGTAACCGATTTAAGGGCAGTGAAATGCACGACGGGTGCTGCTACACCCGCCGCACTGCTATATTTCCGCCAGGGTCAATGTTCAGGCCTTGCATCCAGCTGGGCTGGCTTGCGGAAACACTGTTTCTGCCCGCTGGCTCAGCTGGATGTTTATTATGTGGCCGGGCGGTGGGATCTGCGCGCTGGCAGTCTTCTGTTGACCGTCAGCACCGATCTCAGCGGGTTTCCCCGCCGAGATCGTAATGACCCCATATGTATTCTGGATTAAGGCACTAAAGTACAGAAACATCGCGGCCACGGATGACATCCATATGATCCTTGGCAGAGAAGACACAGCAGCTCTTATTCTTCTGGTCCTCTCTGCAGCATTTGACATGGGCTCTCACTCCATCCTCATCAGGCGCGTGCACGAGATTGACATCCAAGGACCCGCTCTCTGCTGGACCTGCTCCTTCTTAGCAGATAGAACATAAGATGTAAGCCTGGCACCTTATTCCCCTGATACCCAGAAACTCATCAGCGGAGTGACTTGAGGTTCATCGCTCAGCAGCACACTCTTCCATGCATACATGACGCCTCTGGCCAACGTCACCCACACGCACACAACATCAACATTCTATACAGCGCAGACAACAAGCAGGAGTGGTCTCCAAGTATAAAATTACCAGTCGAATTTTTTCACAGTGTAAAGTGTGTCAGTTACCTAAAAAGTCCAAAATGAAGCCTCCTCCATTCCTCCTGACAAAGAAGCTGTCACCTTTAAGTTTGTCTATCTCATTGACATATGTCCAGTCTCTCCAGTCTCTTAATAAAACTTTATATTGATTGCTGTTTATCTTTTTGTAATTTTTTTGACTTCTTATCATGGTTTTGATTCAATAATATACTATAAAGGCAACAATATCAAACTTAGATGATAGTTCCAACATTTGGAAAGTAGCTTGAATAAGAGGGCATGCTTTTGTACCCATCTAGGTTCTTTTCTCCTCGTACATTAGGTTTTATGTAGTGAGGTTGACTATCTATGAAGTGACACTTCCCCCCCATGATAATCGCTTGTTGTAGGGTAGTTTTCCATCATTTGGCAGGCTTTTACATTCCTTTAATTAGTAAGGTCTCGCTCACCTCAATTCTCCACAGTTTTTTATATATTTTTATGAGCAGCCTTGGTATTTATGATTTGCTTAGCACCCTAATATGTCCTTTTTATGTCTATTTTGGGGTTGTTGGTCTCTCTACACATCTACATTTCTTAGCAATGTCCCCTTTGGCCACAATCAATCCTGGTTCACCAGAAGCGTCTGGTATTTGTTCAGATCTGATGCCTCCAACATTCCCAACAATACGTGGGTCCTGTAGTGTCTTGATTGGTCTACTGTTCTTTCGAACACTCTGCCTATCTACTGGCAACTGCATTGTGTCACAGGACTTTCAAATAATAAGTAAAAAGATAACTTTTCCCCCACATCCTCTATAGGCACCTGTTGTTCTGTGCCCTTGCAAATGTACATAGTTATTCTCTTGTGTAATGGACTCCATGGACTTCCTTACACTGTACTATCCTATAAATGGCTTCTAGCAACACTTCCTTTGGTAATCTGAGGATCTCAAACTACATATAATTTTCAAGTTTTCCGATGTCTTGCTCCCACTAACTTCGTAGATTGCTCAGCCTCCCCCTTTTGTGTTGACCATCAAACTGATGTGTGTTAAGGATTTTGTATTCTTTGTTATATATTCTTTCAATAGAAGCGAGCCCTTCACAGATTTTTAATGTGTCCCTATGATGGTGCACCATGCATGCTTAATTTGAAAATATTCACAGGTTTGCGATTTACGCTGTAGGAGCGTACAAACGGAATCCCATTGGCCTTCCACACTTATTCCAGTGTGGATATCCTGATATCATGACATTTTTTTTAAAATCCCTCAAGGGTAGCTTTCACCCTCAACCTGTTACCCACCCATAACAGTGTTTAGGGAGAGAGGACAATCTGTTTTACTAACCTGTTTCCTCCTTGTCAAGCTTCTCAAAAACTCTTTGTGAACATCATATGTTATATTCTGTACACGATATATATGAATCTTGGGAAGGTGATATTTTTGGGAGGGTTGCCCTGCCTAGCAGGCACAGTAGAAGAGTAGAAGCCTAACCTTGTGAGATATATCATTGCCAAGGAAGTTCAGAAGTGGATGAAGGCTGTCATTTGTAGTATGTTTTTCATCAAGCTAAATACATATGCCTGGAATGTTTATATTCCCCTCTAAGGAGTAGGGAGATAACTTCGCATGGCATTCCTTGCCCTTTGGGTAAAAGTACTGATTTCTCTCAATTTATACCCAGCCTCAAAATCTTTCATAGGTATCAAATAATCATTCAAGCTAGTAAGAGCATCATCTGGGTTAGCTATATACCATAGTTGTCCGTTTGCACAGAGCAAGACTATCATGCCAGTTGGCATCCCGGACCCACCCTCCTATTTAGGCATCCTTTCAAATCCATTCTACCAATGGCTCCATTATAAATGCGAATAACATTTGGGACAGCCATGGCTTGCTTGTCGTCCAATTGGGAACATTCAGGATTGTGCTCTAAAAACTCTTGTTGTATAGCTATTTTGGCCATGTTTTAGACACGTTATTTTAGCAAACTAGGCCTGCCGCTGTGCACTTTGGCCCAGTTACATTTTCCAACATTCATAGAAACATACAGATCCTTACGTGGGGACATTTCTTAGAATATCAGCTGTTTTATTGTAAAAATAAAATAAAAATACTTCTCTGTCCCATACACATTAGAGGGAGATTCCAGCCAGACGACCACAACTGCATGCTGATTGCTGAACGTCTTTTCTACAAGCTGCTTGCTCACACTGCTGAAACCCTGGCCTACATGGGGACAGTGACTTCTCAGACAATAGGCTACCTTGCTCAGGTATAGGGGATGATGTCTTCCCAGGGGGAAACCTGAAGGCAGGATTAGGGCCTATCACACTGTGTTCTAGCATAGCTTAGATAGAAATACACATACACATTATTCATAGTGACAGTATGGTGGAACTGTTTTTGTGTTTCACTCTCCTTGTCACAATTTTGCTTTTAGTGTGTTTTATTATACTAATTGTTGCAATACATGCCATTTTTATCAAAGATGCAGTTACTTCAAAAAACCTCATTGAACTATACTCTGATTCTGTTTGTCTTTGCCAGTGTGAGACTACTGTAACAGAGAAAGGGATGAAATCTGACTGACCACGATTCCCCTGAGGAGTTCTCTGTGTCATGCACTCGTTTGCCACACAGTCATCCCTGCTCTCAGGTAGAGATGAGGCACTGCTAGTTGGCCAGAAAACCCGGACTAGGCCGACAGGCGTCACATGGTGTGGGATTGTTCTAGTACCCCACAATTCAAGTGATTCTGCCGTCCGAATCCAGTACTCTCATTAGGATAATGAGACTCTATGCAACACTCTCACCTTCACTTTGGTTCCAAATGTAGCATTATAGAAAGTATGGACCAAACTGAATCATTTCTGTTACTTGCAACAGGAAAGGTGCGATAGACTTACAGCAAAAGGAGGTGCATACTAGCAGGAAGACTTGTTTATTCACCACAGTCCTTCAGCTCCCCAGGAGTCAATTGGTATAGACTCCCAGTAGAGTCCAAGGTGAATATTGTAAGAGAACTTTAAGGATGTCATATTTAGATTACATTACAACATCTCTCCTCCTCTTAGAACCAGAGAAATGAAATTGCAAATAGATACATAAAATGATACAAAAATGTAAAATCATTCACAAAGTATCTACATAAAATTATCTGTTTAGTACTACTAAATCAAATGATAACACACTGTACAAATAAGGTGATATATAAAAACAGTAACTCTCCTGAAACACTAATTGTCCAATCTACATGGGCTTCTAGGCACCCTGGTACTTCTGCACAACCCATCTGAAATACAGTCTGCCTGACATTATCATCTTTAATAACTGTAACGTCATCAGTTTGTTCATGAGTTGATTCAATAATGGCATTCTTCCAGGACACCCTTGTTTACCATTCTGTATTGACAGCATTATCTTTGGACATCCTGGACATGCTCTATGACTCTTTTCCCTTAACCCTAATGGCATTTCTAGGAGACAACATTTACATTCTGGGCAATACCCGTTGCTTCCTATGGCACTCAAATATTTTGTAAGTGCTCTGCAACACATTTTCCACTTGCTCAGTGGCTCACCGGAGAGCTGAAGACATGGTTGGCGAGGGTTTACATTTTGCATTTCACACAATAATATAATTTACACTCTGATATGACTGACCTATTACTAGGAGGCAGATATATATAGAAGGAAACAAAAAAACAAACAAAATGTAAACTCCACTGATGTGCATGTCAGTGTAGTTTTAATTATGAAGCGTCTAGTATAATATGCTGTCAATTTGTTGGTGAACCAGTGACACGCTGTCAAATATTTGGTGTGCATATCACCACTTGAATCAAATCCCTGGAGAAAGCAAAAGTTCACAATTCAATCAACACTTTTGGAGGAACTGTCCTTTTCCGGCATTGTATATGTTGTGTGTGCTTGTGCTTGGTATGGTAGAGTGTTGGGGCATTATGACATGGATGAGTTCTATTGCGTCTGTGACGTGTAGAACTGATTCATGTCAGTTGAGCCTGGAGATCATTGCCGATGCACCTGTTTCCTGTTGCAGATTAACTTAAATAAAGAAGAACATTGTTTACCGTCGGAACCTGTGTTTGGTCATCACTGCAGGGCCACTTCAATTTGGCGACGAGGTGGTTGAAGGTGAAGAAGGCGTTTCTCTCTTCCTTGTGGAAAAGACTGAAGTGTCGGGGAAACTGACGACGCATGCCATCGGATACGGCGCATACTGTTTACCTTTGGATTGACACGGAATTAATACCGGGACTGTAGTCGTTGAGAAGCGGAAACCGTTGTGTTGAACTTTGCTTTGACAACGCATCAAGTGTCACCTTGGCAACATGCAACGGACGGAAGCGTGTGGGAAGCCGACAACGCGTCTCACTGAACACGACCCGTATTATTGATTGCTGCGACGTTGACTGCTGTTGGAGTCTGGGAGAAATATTGTCAGCATTAATTTCATTTTGTTTTTTTTAATTATTCTTAACGGTTAGGCCGTGCATGTGCTGTAAGATGGAGAACGCGCGAGCAGAAACCGTTGTACTGGGCTGATTTTTTTTTTTTCCTTGTATACTGGCATGTTGGTTGCATTAGCAACATTCCTTCATTCTGTACAGTCCTTAGCAACAACACTGCTTTTGTGTCTATGAAACGTAGTTCACGTTTATTTTATTTTTTGGGGCACACAATATCTGTATCAGTTCGGAAACAGGTCAAGCATTATAAACAGTTTCAGAATAAAAGGAACTGAATAAAGCAAGGGGTTCAGTTGGAACAGCAGCAATACGTTTACTTTGGAACTGATCACTGGGTCAGTACAGTATGGTACAACCTAATTTTACTATTATTCCGCCACAAGCGTTTTGGTCCAATCATCAAGTGGGTGGAATGGAAGGACTATTTTATTAACTACCTTTGTGCAGGTGATGAAGACAATAAAATGACTGCAGAACAAAAGAAGATAATTTTATTACACTCGTTAGGTCCAATTGGATTAAAGACATACAATAAAATGCCTAAATGTTCTGCGAGTGGTGATATATGTGTTTTTGGAGCAGCGATGCAGGATCCTGATAGGGACTTTGCACCTAAAGTTTGCATAGGTATTGTTAGATATACATTTTTTCAACAGAAACAAGAGAAAGAGGAGTCTGTGGATGACTATGTTGCAGATTTAAAGAAATTGGCAATTGACTGCAGATTTGGTGCGATCCATGATGATCTAATAAGAGACAAACTTGTTATGCATTGTAACAATCAATCCATCCAAGAAAGGTTGTGGATCAATGGGGATTCTCCACTTGAGGATGTTTTGGCTATAGTACGGAAGGTGGAAATTTCTGAAAGGTGTGCTTCAAAATTAAAGTCATCTGAGAAAGGTGCTGGTGATGACTGTGTTTATAAAGTGACGAACCGAAAACTTGCAAAGGAGCAGAAAACTCCACAGAGCGGAAATGGTGAACGGAGATGTTACAGGTGCGATAACAAGGAGCATCTGGCGTACTCTAAAACATGTCTAGCTTTAAAACTGAAGTGTTGCAAGTGTGGCATTGTGGGCCACTTTGCAAGAGTATGTAGAAGTAAAAAGAAGATAATTAAGCGCATATATGAAGGCAGTGACCAAACGGGAAGTGATATGGAGGAAAGAAATGTCGAATCCAGAGGTGCTGTGGAGGAAGGAATTTTTGTTTTGAACATAACCGATGAAAATACAAAGGGAAAACCAGTGTGCGAAATGGAAACAGGAGGCATTCCTATTGTGAAGTATGCAGACTCTGGTTCACCATTCACCATAATTTTTGAGGAGGTATGGAAAAAGACATTTGTGGACAAAATCGGCACACATTTATTTCAACCGGATATACAACCTGAAAGTTATACTGGAGGGAAGATTGATTGATTATGATTCAGATGGCTACTATTCTCATTCAAAAACAGGTGTGGCAGTGGAAAATTGTATGTAGCAAAGAGAGGGCCATCTGTGCTTTGGTGGAAGGATCAAGGACAATTACAAATGGTTTTGGATCCGAATGGAAGGAGAAGGTGATGACGGTGAATGAAGGACATTTATTAGCCGTGGAAATGGAAACAAAATTCCCTAAAGTCTTTGTCAAACAACTGGGAAAGTTAATAGGTTTTGAACATGATATCGTATTTAAAATCCGTGCTGTATCGAAGATTCACAAGGTGATATCAGTACCAATAATGATAAGAGATGACGTGTCAAAGGAGTTAGACAGGTTAATGCAAATGGATGTCATTGAACCTATAGAAAGTTCTGAATGTATTTCACCTATGGTAATAGCACGGCGCAGCAACTGTAAGATTAGGTTATGCATTGACTTACGGTATTTAAATGACAATATTGTTATTGATCATTTTCTGTTGCCGAAAATTACTGAAATGGTTCCAGTCTTAAGGGGGCTCATTGGTTTTTGACAATAGACCTGTCTGCGGCCTATCATCAGATTCCACTTACTGCCAATTCAAAGAAACTTACGTCTTTCATAACACCTTTTGGATGTTTCCAGTATAAGAGAGTGCCATTTGGACTGGCATCAGCTGCTGCTGTTTTTCAGCTTTTTATGTATAAGTTGTTTGGAAAGTGCAAGGGGGTGATGCGTTTCCAGGATGATATTTTGGTGTTTGGGGTAGATAGGAATGTGCATGATGGAAGGTTGTAGCATGTGTTGGAGGTGTTGGAAAGCAAAGGGTTGACAGTGGAATTGAGTAAATGCAAGTTTGCAGAGAAGAGTGTGGATTATTTAGGACATGAGATCAGTGGTGAAGGAGCTAAACCTAAATCGTCGTTGGTAGATGCTATTGTTAATGCACCAACTCCTACAAGCAAGGATGATGTGAGATCGTTCCTGGAGATGGCGGAGTTTTGCGCAAAATTTGTTTTGAATTTCGCAGAGAAGGTTTACAGTATGAGGCTTTTGCTCAAAAGAAATACATGGTTTGTGTGGAATTAACTTTGTGAACAAGAATCTATCAGGGTCAAGAGTGAGTTAAGCAAAGTGGCTAATTTGGGAAATTTTGACCCGGAGCTAGATACTTTTGTAACTACGGATGCTAGTAACAAAGGACTACGGGCCATATGTATGAACACATTTTCCCATTGACACAGAATGGGAAAAACCCTTTGCTACATCTGGCCCTATGTGCAGTTTTATCTCAAAAAGACAGGAATAGAAAGGAAAGGATAATTATGTTTGCTTCCAGATCTTTGTCACCTTCTGAGGAGAAGTATCCGGTCATTGAAAAGGAGACCTTGGCCTGTGCTTGGGCATTGTAACATTACCGTGCGTTTGTGTGGGGTAAGGATGTGACAGTTCAATGTGATCATAAACCCTTAATCAAGTTACTCACGTGTGAGGGTAGTGTATTGGCTTCAGCGAGAATTGCAAGGTTGTCCATGCGCATGAAGGACTTTATGTACCGCATGGTGTGTGTACCTGGTAAGAATAATCTGGTGGCAGATTGTTTGTCTAGGTTGCCTAGTCCATTAGAAAAATGTGTGGATGATCCATGGAATGATTTCAGTATTGCCCTAGTACATGACTCTGGTAGATCTGCTCTGAAAACAGAATTTTTGGGGAAAGAAATGGAAGGAGATGCGGTGTTGCAGTCCTTATGGAAGAGCAACCTCTAGATATCACCTGAGCAGTTTGGGACAATCCTTTTGGGAAATTTAGGGGTTACAAGCCCCTAAAGCTATCCTCTTGGCTAACGTCTGAAGATCTGCATCTTCAGTATCTATATCTTCTGAGACACTACTAATAGTATTCTCAGTGGAGTTGTTGTATTAGGGGGTGGAGATGGAGTCATTGTCGACCTCATCCACCTCTGTGTTCTCAACTTCTTCCTCAAAGGGGGGGATTTTTACTTGCCAGGGCCTTGTAATATACTGCCAGCAACTGCCGCAAATGAGTTTTTGTGGGTTTAGTACCCATGGCAAGTTTATCTGCTTTACAGAGCTCCTTGGGTTGGGGTACCCTAAGGTGCTGACATGGTGCCAGGTTAAATTCCTGGGATGGCCCTTGGTCAGACAAGCTGTTTGAAGTAGTTGGGAACTTTTTAAAGGACTGACAAAAATGTTCTAAGTATTTTTCTAAAGGACCTAACTTACTTTTACTTTTTTAAATTCTAAATCGTTTTGCAAAGGGACTTAACCAGGGCCCTATAGATATTTAAAACAATTTAGAAAAAAGTCAATAGTTGTAAAAAATACCTAAATGGAGACAATTTTTGTATTCCTCTGTGGAATAACTTATCAACCATTTGGTACACTAGAAGTCAAGATTTATATCTCAGCTGCCGCACCACCAATGCAGGAAGCTGGCCCTTTATGTGGTATGTGAATACCGTGTAAAGGGTCCAGGAGTGCCCCACTGAGTGGACAGGGCTTACTATGCAATCCCAAAGTGCTCTTTTTAGGGGTAGTGTGTTTGAGGTCCCAAGGCTTAACACAGAGTGCAAGACATCTACAAATACACACAATAGTTATTGAGACACACAACTCAAGAAGGAGATCCACACCAATTTATAAAAATAGCAAGTATCTTTATATATGTTTAGGCTTCAGAGAAAAATCATTCATATAAGTATGTTTTTAAATAATAATTCTTTTCACTTTAAAAAGTGGACACAGTGCAATGTTATCCTAAGGGAGGAAAAACAGGTTCTGCAAACAGGTAGAGAAAAGCGCCTTACAGGACCAATCTCCAGGGGTTAACCTGAGTACTGGGCAAGGTCCAAGGCAGCTCCCACAGTACACCCTTAGCGGCATGGGGGCAGCCAGGTGCAGAGCACAAATGAGCGTTGGGTGCCCAATGCATTCCTATAGTGATCAGTCACTGTGGAAAGAGGCTGCAGGCTTTGGCCAGGAGGCCAGTTGGGCTGAACCAACATCTGGGCTAAGGCCTCATGATGCTTGGGCACAGGTAAGCACCTTTGGTCCTCTTAACCACAGCTCAGAGGTGTCCTTAGGCGTTGGGGTTTTCCGACCACAGCACTTGCAGTAGAGGGGGCTGTGTGCAGAGCCTGCAGGTGTCATCAGGGAGTCCAGTAGGGTTGAAACCATGATGGACTCAGACTCTGAAGGGCTGGGGAACCTTGTTGGTACTGGTGGTCCACTTCAACTTGGTCAGAGACAGCAGGTGTAGTGGTGACTTCAGGTGCTGGGTTTTGGTGGTTCCAGAGGCTTCAGAGTCCCTTCTTTTGAGTTTGTTGGAGAACAGGCCCGCTGTTCACAGGAGGTCTTGAGTCTTTGACGAAGGTAGGCAGTCCTTCCGGGTTTCTTGAGTCACAGCTGCAGGACAAGTCGACTTTGGGGCACATTTTGACGAGGGATGCAGACAGGCCGCGGGGTTGGTATGAGGTCAGCTGCTTCTTATCTCCTCTTCTGCTGTTGCAGCTCTTTGGTGTCCTTGGTCTTCTTAGGTCATCAGGATCTGGTTCTCTGGTTCCCAGAGGCTCCCCTAAATACTGAATTTAGGGGTGTGTAGGGTAATAGCCAATGGACTACTGACCCTTGGGGTCACTACACCCCCATATGACCACTTCCTGAGGGAAGTGGGCATAACCTTGTCCCAGAATTCCTAAGTATGCTATCATAAAGATGGCTCACCTGGCAGTAGCCCATCTTAGGGGTGGTTCTAGCTTGGATGTGGCAAGCCTACCTGAACTAGCTAATTTTCCCACCTGTCCAGGTGCCAATGGACTCTGGAAGGGGGAAGGTGGCTTCCTCTCCTGTGAGGGGAGTCTGATTTGCATTTCAAAGGCAGCAGCCCTTTGAGGCTTGCCACCTTAGGAAGGCTAATCTACAGGTCATCCTGTCAGAGGGGGTGTTACACCCTTTTCCCGGACAGGCTTTTGTCTGGGCCTCCTGAGAGCAGAAGGCTCTCGCCCTAGGGGTCCAGAACGGTGTTTCAGGTAGCAGGCTGGCAGAAAATGGTCAGCAAGCACACCAGAGGCTAGGAGGGTTTCAGGGGGTACCTGTAAGGTGCCTTCTGGCTGCATGTGTTGGTAAATACAACACTGGGATCAGTGTGGGTTCACCAATATGAGATGTTTGATACCAAACATCCCTATCTTCAGTGAGGCCATCATTAAGCTAGGGTACTCATGTTGACCAGTGTCCAGCACATGCATTGAAAATGTCTTCCCTGGTCACTTACTATGTCTATGAATCAACAAAGACATAGCAGGGGCATATCTCCTCATGCAGATATGCCCTCATATGTAATATAATGCACTCTGCCTTTGGGCTGTAAGGCCTGCTAGAGGTGTGACTTATATGTACTGCATGTAGCGTTAGGGGACATGGCACACAGGCTGTGTGCCATGTCATGTTTTCACTTTTGTCGGCACCAAGACATGCAGCCTACCATGGCAGCCTGCCATGTGCATGGTGAGGGATCCTTTAGGGTGGCATAACTTGTGCGGCAGCCGTTAGAGACCCTCTTCAGTACCCCAGGCCCTAGGTACCAGGGGTACAATTTACTAGGGACTTACAGAGGGTTCTAAAGGTTTTGCCACGTGGGAAAACAACTGCACAGTTTTGGAAAATAAATCTGGCACTGGGGACCTGGTTAGCAGGAACCCAGTTAACTTTTAGTCAAAATCACATCAGATACCTGGCAAAAAGTCAAAATTAGCCATGTCAAGAAGATGCCCATTCCTACAAAAGCTAACGGGTAGAACATGAGTTTACGGAGGCACTGCCAGCGCCATCTTGTTTAGAATCGTCAGGGGATTGGTCTGTGAACTGAGGCTTGCGCATGTCTGTATATGCTTACGGACTGAACATTCGTGTGTGGAGACACAGTCAATGCCATCTTTGTTTGGAATCGTCATGCTGTTTGTGTACATAGCTTGTCAATAGTTCCCATGCGAATGCGCTAAAAAATTATGGAGCCATATTTGCCTGGAATAACTACACAACGCAAGGGAAATTCTCTACAGCATGTCAATGGTGATGAAGTGTATGCGTTGAAACATTTCAGAGCCCTTGTTATATGAGATGACTACACTGAAATGGCCCTGCAGTGATGACCAAACACAGGTTCCACGGTAAACAATGCTCTTCTTTATTTAAGTTAATCTGTAACAGTAAACAGGTCCATCGGCAATGACCCCCCAAGCTCAACTGACATGAACCAGTTCTACACGTCGCAGATGCAATAGAACTCATCCATGTCATAATGCCCCAACACTCTATCATACCAAACACAAGCACACACAACACATCCCACCCTTTATCTTAAATCTACAAGCAACACAGAAGCAACCGACCACCGTCGCTGTCTCTAAATACCCTGGGAACTTGCTATATACCCCAACACAAAATCGTTCAACCAACAAGGAGGTATCACCTTCCTCTTTCCCTCTCTGTTCGAAGTTCCCATCTCAGAATCCGATACTCGGCCCTTACCTCCTGCCCATCCTTCACACTCATTAACACCGTCTTCACAATCATTAACACCATCCTCACAACCATCCACAACATTCGCCTGACCAAGTTTAGAAGAACCAAAATTAGAAGAACCATCCTCCACAGACACAAAACGTCCATTCTCATCATCCTCCAACCAATCAAAAGTCTCCCTCTCATCCACTTTTCCATCCATACCACCCTCACAACTGCTAAGGTTCTGTCCATTATTATGCAGTGCAACACGTTTAAGATTCCAGACTCTACCGTCACTCAATCTAACGGCGTTATGCAGCACCTCCATCACTTGCTCTGGCCAAAAATACTGACTCTCACCCTTCCTAACGTTATAGGGTTTTTTCACACAAACCCAATCACCCACACTGATCTTGAAAGGTATCACACTGTGCAGCTTATCATAATAAGATTTCTTCTTTTCCTGTGTTCTGTCCAAACAATCCGTCACCAACTCTGGGGACCAATGTTGAATTCCAGTATCCACCAACCAAGCAGGATTATATTTTCCTCTAGGATTCCTTCCTCTCATAATCACAAAGGGACTCAATCCAGTGGTACTGTTCTCAGTAACTCTGTATGCCCAAACGGCCTTAAAAACAGCAGTATGCCAATCAACATTTTTTTCCACAACCCCCTGAAGAACACCCTTAATAAAGTTTCCACAGTGCCATTACCACTGGGTTATACAGAGATGCACATTTGTGCTTGATACCTACTGTAAGGCAATGCGTCCTTGGCATGGTCACCCCCTAACTTTTTGCCTTTGCTAATGCTAAGTTTTGATTGGAAGTGTCCTGGGACCCTGCTAACCAGGCCCCATAACCAGTGTTCTTTCCCTAAACTGTACCTTTGTCTCCACAATTGGCACAACCCTGGCACTCATAAGTCCCTTGTAACTGGTACCCCTGGTACCAAGGGCCCTGATGCCAGGGAAGGTCTCTAAGGGCTGCAGCATGTCTTATGCCACCCTGGGGACCCCTCACTCAGCACATGCACACTGCCTCACAGCTTGTGTGTGCTGGTGGGTAGAAAAAGACTACGTTGACATGGCCCTCCCCTCAGAGTGCCATGCCAACCTCACACTGCCTGTGGCATAGGTAAGTCACCCCTCTAGCAGGCCTTACAGCCCTAAGGCAGGGTGCACTATACCACAGGTGAGGGCATATATGCATGAGCACTATGCCCCTACAGCGTCTAAGCAAAACCGTAGACATTGTAAGTGCAGGGTAGCCATAAAAGTCTATGGTCTGGGAGTTTGTCAAACACGAACTCCACAGTTCCATAATGGCTACACTGAAAACTGTGACTTTTGGTATCAAACGTCTCAGCACAATAAATGCACACTGATGCCAGTGTGCAATTTATTGTAACATACGCCGAGAGGGCCTCTTAGAGATGCCCCCTGAATATCAATCCGACTTCTAGTGTACGCTGACCAGTTTCTGCCAGCCTGCCACACACCAGACATGTTGCTGGCCACATGGGGAGAGTGCCTTTGTCACTCTGTGGCCAGGAACAAAGCCTGTACTGGGTAGAGGTGCTTCTCACCTCCCCCTGCAGGAACTGTAACAGCTGGCAGTGAGCCTCAAAGGCTCCCCCCTTGTGTTGCAGTACCCCAGGGCATCCCAGCTAGTGGTGATGCCCCCCCCTCTGGCCACTGCCCCCACTTTTGGTAGCAAGGCAGGAGGAGATAATGAGAAAAACAAGGAGGAGTCACCCACCAGTCAGGACAGCCCCTAAGGTGTCCTGAGCTGAGGTGACCCCTGCCTTTAGAAATCCTCCATCTTGAGTTTGGAGGATTCTCCCAATAGGATTAATGATGTGCCCCCCTCCCCACAGGGAGGAGGCACAAAGAGGGTGTAGCCACCCTCAAGGACATTAGCCATTGGCTACTGCCCTCTCAGGCCAAAATACACCCCTAAATTCAGTAATTAGGGGCACCCCAGATCCCAGGAAATCAGATTTCTGCAACCTGAAGAAACAAGAAGGACTGCTGACCTACAAGCCTGCCGAGAAGGAGGAAGACGAGAATTGCTTTGGCCCCAGCTCTATCGGCCTGTCTCCAACTTCGAAAACCTGCAAACAGTGACGCATCCGACAGGGACAAGCAACCTCTGAAGCGTCAGAGGACTGCCCTCAACTAAATAACCAAGAAACTCCCATGAGCAGCGGCCCTGCTCAAAACCAGCTACTTTTTTGCAACAAAGAAGCAACTTCCAAAGACTGCACGTTTTCCGGCGGAAACGTGAGACTTCTCACTCTGCACCCGACGCCTCCAGCTCGAGATCCAGAGAACAAACACCACAGGGAGGACTCCCCAGTGACTGCAAGCCCGTGAGTAACCAGAGACGACCCCCCTGAGCCCCCACAGTGAGGCCTGCAGAAGGAATCCAGAGGCTCCCCCTGACCGTGACTGCCTGTAACAAGGGACCCGACGCCTGAAACCAACATTGCACCCGTAGCCCCCAGGACCTGAAGGAACCGAACCTCATTGCAGGAGTGACCCCCCAGGTGACCCTCGGCCTATCCCAGGTGGTGGCTGTCCCGAGAAGCCCCCTCTGTGCCTGTCTGCACCACTAGAGTGACCCCTGGGTCCCTCCATTGTTTTCTACCTGAATCCCGACGCCTGCTTTGTACACTGCACCTGGCCGCCCCTGTGCCGCTGAGGGTGTGTTTTGTGTGCCTACTTGTGTCCCCCCCAGTGCTCTATAAAACACCCCTGGTCTGCCCCCCAAGGACTCAGGTACTTACCTGCTGGCAGACTGGAACCGGAGCACCTCTGTTCTCCATAGGCGCCTATGTGTTTTTGGCACCTCTTTCACCTCTGCACCTGACTGGCCCTGAGCTGCTGGTGTGGTAACTTTGGGGTTGCCTTAAACCCCCAACAGTGGGTTGCCTATGCCCCAGAACTGAGACTTGTAAGTGTTTTACTTACCTCACAAACTAACCTTTACTTACCTCCCCCAGGAACTGTTGATTTTTGCAGTGTCCACTTTGAAAATAGCTTATTGACATTTTTACAAAGACTGTATATGATATTGCTTTTATTCAAAGTTCCTAAAGTATCTAAGTGAAGTACCTTACATTTAAAGTGTTTACTGTAAATCATGAACCTGTAGTTCCTAAAATAAACTAAGAAAATATATTGTTCAATATAAGAACCTATTGGCCTGGAGTAAGTCTTTGAGTGTGTGTTCCTCCTTTATTGCCTGTGTGTGTACAACAAATGCTTAACACTACCCTCTGATAAGCCTACTGCTCGACCACACTACCACAAAATAGAGCATTAGAATTATCTAATTTTGCCACTATCTTACCTCTAAGGGGAACCCTTGGACTCTGTGCACATTATGTCTTACTTGGAAATAGTATATACAGAGCCAACTTCCTACACTTACTCTCTCAAAATACATCTTTGCTGCATCAGAATCGAATAGGACCCCATTGTCTCTCAACAAACTTGCCGGAATGCCCTCTGACAAAAACGTTCTATCAAGAAATTCCAAAACTGTAGTAGTGTTAGCCTTTTACATTATTCCAACCTCCGGCCACTTAGAATATAAATCCATTAGCATAATTACATACTCCTGTGCTTCACCTACCGGACCAAACAAATCCACAGCTACACACTCCCATGGCTGTTTAGGTAAAAGCATTTGCTCCATAGGTGGTCTCAAAGTGCGTAAACTCTTATCAGCTAGGAATACACTACACAAGACCTGACAAATATTTCCACAGCCTTATCCACACCCGGCTATCAAATAAATCCTTAACAATAGACTTTGTCCTGACAATACCAAAATGACCTTCATGACACAACCTTCAGCTCTCAGGAGGCCTAGCACAAAAGCCTATTTGGGAAGAGGGTGTAACTCCCCCTGCTGATTAGCCTTACTGAGGTGGCAAGTCTCGAAGGGCTGCTGCCTTTGAAATGCGAGTCTGGCTTCCCTCGCAGGAGAGGAAGCCACCCCACCTCCCCATGCAGAGCCCATTTGGCATCTGGACAGGTGGGACAATTAGCTAGGTAGGCCTGCCAACTTCAGATTAGTCCCACCCCTAAGGTGGGCTACTGCAAGGTGGACATGATTTTTCAGAAGTAGCCATCCTTCTGCCCACCTGCTGCTGACAGTTCTGTGTGTGCAGCTTTTGACCTGGCCCACTACTCCTCTTAATCCCTGAAGATTGGTCCTGCAAGTCGCTGTACTTTACCTCTTTGCAGCACTTGTTTTTCCTCACATAGGATAACATTGCAGAACTCAGATTTTGCACTGTGCTCACTTTATAAATTGAAAATAATTCTTATTTAAAAATGTACTTACCTGAACGATTTTTCTCTGATACCTCAACATATATAAAGATACTTGCTATTTTTATAAATTGGTGTGGTTCTCCTTCTCGTGTTGTGTCTCATTCATTGATTATAGTGTGAATTTATGGATGTCTTGCACTCCTCTGTGTTAAGCCTTAGGCTGCTTGACCACACTACCCCTAAATAGAGCACTTTGGGATCGCATAGCAAGCCCTGTTCACTCACGGGGGAACCTGTGGGTCGTTTACACGGTATTCACATACCACATAAAGGCCAGCTTCCTACAGCTCTTATTAACAAAACCATGCTTCAGTACTGGGCTACACATTGCAAACTAAGATTAAGGGGGTCATTATGACCCCGGCGGGGAGTGTCAATGTGGCGCCAACAGGCTGGCAGTACATACCGCCACATTATGAGAATGGCGGGTTGGCTGCAGCCAACCCGCCACTTCTCCTCTCATACCACCATGACGGTATCAGCTGCCGGGCCATCGATGTCAATCTCCAGCCCAGCGGCTGGCATAGTACCGCCGGCAGCCTTTTGAGCCTGCCTACCACCATGGTTTTCGTGGCGCTAGCAACACCACGAAAACCATAGCGGTAGGCCCTACCAGTGACAGGAAATTCCTTCCCTGTCACTGGTAGGCTGCTTACCCACCCCTCCAACACACACCTGATACCCCCCTCATCCAAACTCCCCCCTACCCCTCCGATCCTCTCACTCCCCCACCCCCTCTGATTCTCTCACTCTCCCCCAGCCCCATACATGCACACACCCGCAGACATGCACCACGCATACACCCAATCACTCACACTGGGATACACACATTCATACACGCATACTTCCAGACATGCTTGCACACATTCTAACACACAATCACACTGACATGCAGACATGCACTCATTTCACCAGTCTTACACGCATTCACTCACATGCATACACCCACGCAAACAACACAACACTCACACAGACGCATTCACAAACACACTCACACATTCATGCACACAACACCCCCCACCCTCCTCCCCTGTCGGAAGACCGACTTACCTTGTTCTAGGAGACCTTCCGACAGGGAACGGGAAGGGGCGCTGCTACCGCCAGCAGCACCCACCAGCAGAATTACCGTAAGGCCGTATCAGAGGTCATGATACGGCTGGCGGCGTTCAACTGGCGTGGCGGTGCTGGTGGTAGCAGCGCCAACTTACAAACATCCGCCAGTATGATCACTGCTGGATTTCCACCCTTCTTGTGGCGGTAGTTCTGCAGTGATCAAAATATGGTGGATGGATGGTAGCTGCAGTGACTGTATTTTGGCGGCCGTCAGCGGTAGGCAGTTTTTACCGCCAATGACAAAGTGAGGGCCTAAATGTATATGTGTGGTCTCTGCTCATTTCAACCACTGCTCAGAGAACACAGAGGATACATCACTGCTGTCAGTTTCAACACAAAGGCTGTGTAAATATTTGAAAGGGTCTCCAAATTGATCAAGAACCAACAAATGCAACAGGTAACTGTACACAAACTACTAACAATAGCCACTTCACTCGCAAAATGCAGTTCATTGGGTGGCACCCAATACCTTGAATTATTACAATGGCCAGACACAGAATAGAGTGTTCGATATGACAGCAACTTGTAGATACAGAGAGGGGGTTCCTTCCCTCTGTGGAGGTGCTCATGTGAGTCAGTCTGGACTGTGGTGATGCTCGTCAACAGAATTGTGTCTGTTAGTCTCATAATAAAAGGAGGCTTATAATGAAAAGTTACTTACCTTAGGTAATACCTTAATTTACCTGCATATTCCCGAGGTGCACAGTGGATCTGAAAAATCTTGAGCAGTACCTCTGTGCACCAGTCGGTGGCACCAATTGGCTCTGCGTCGACATCCATGTCTGGTTTGACATGCACTGAGCCTATATAGGTGTCACCCGAGTGTGCTGACATCAGTTTCTTTATGTGACTCTTTCCACACCAGAAGCACGGAGCCACGTCAGCAGGCTGATTGACCTGAGTACAGAAACTAAGGGCCTATGAGGACCTTTTTAGGTAGGAAGGCTGGCTCGCCGAAACAGAAAGGATGGAAGAGATGGTAAGGAATCTGAGGCTAGATAGAACCTGTAAGCAACTGCCTCTTTTTGAATGGTCACCCCCAAAGTTTTGGGCAGAAGCTGCTGATTTTTCAAATCTGAGAGTGACTGGGGCCTGCTAACCTGACCTCAGTGCCTGTGATCTGACCTTTAAACATGTCTGTTTGATTGGTATATAGCCAACTGGCAAGCTAACCTACTCCTAAGCCCTAATATATGGGACCATGGGTACAACAGGTTCTGTAAGTGTCCCCCTCAGGGACTGCAGCACATATTGTGCAACCCTGGGTGGGCAAATGTAAAACATGGCTCCCAGTCTGCCACTGCAGACTGAAAGGGCAGTTTAAAACTACTAGCTCGACTTTGCCCTTTTGTCAACATCAGGGCAGTGCGCGCTCTACGGGCGACTAGAATGCAAAAAGCCAGCACTCTCAAGATAACGTAATTCATGCATTGTGCTGATATACTGTTGTTTAACCTTTTGCATTGCAGAGTTTAATCCTGAAGACCTATGTTCAAGATGCATATAAATACTGTTCATTTGCAATGTACTGCTGCAGGCTTTAAGAGTGTGTCAGGGTGTGGTCCCTTTCCAGGGCCTTCTAGAAGCTTTCCCTGCAGCATGCCTGGGTGTCGTTTGTGGGCTGGGCCAAGACTCTATATAAGGGAGCCAGCCCAGCTCCACGTGCTCACTATTCAGATGTCCAGGTGCAGAGCAGCAGCAACTTCCTGAGCTCCGGTTCCGGAGGCCTACGTTGATCTTCCAGGCCTCGCCCTTTCACTTTGCTCAGTGATTCTTGATTAGGGCGGTAAGACAGAGGTCGGGCTGGGCCCCCGATTCCGTTCTCGAAGGATTTCGAGTTCTTGGGCCTAATTAGTATTATAAAACTATTTTGCTCTCATGCGTGTGAATGTGCGCTTGATGTTAAAGAATCGGCAAGACGCGCAATTCTTTTCTTGAGTACAAATCTTGATATTCATTGTGCGCTACCATTTTATGGCATTTACAAGGTAGCATTTGAATCGGCAAGACGCGCGATTCATTTCTCGTGCTTAAGTCATGTTATTCATTGTACGCTACCATTTCTTGGCATTCCTATGGTGGTATTCGAATCGGCAAGACGCGCAATTCGTTTCTTGTGCTTAATTCATGATATTCAGTGCGCGCTACTATTTCTTGGCATTCGCATGGTGGCCTTCGAATCGGCAAGATGCGCGATTCATTTCTTGTACTAAATTCATGATATTCAGTGTGCGCTACCATTTCTTGGCATTCACATGGTGGCCTTCGAATCGGCAAGATGCGCGATTCTTTCTTGTACTTAATTTATGATATTCAGTTCAGTGTGCGCTACCATTTCTTGGCATTCACATGGTGGCCTTCGAATCAACAAGACACGCAATTCATTTCTTATGCTTAGTTCATGATATTCAGTGTGCGCTACCATTTCTTGGCATTCACATGGTGGCTTTCGAAACGGCAAGACGTGCGATTCATTTCTTGTGTTTAATTCATGATATTCATTGTGTGTTACCATTTCATGGCATTTCCGTGGTGACATTTGAATCGGCAGAACGTGCGATTCAATTCTTGTGTTAAAATCACGAAGTTCATTGTGCGCTACCACTTCATGGCATTTACTTGGTGGTCTTTGAATCGGCAAGACGTGCGATTCACTTCTCGTGTTTAATTCATGTTACTCCTTGTGCACAATCATTTCATGGCAGTTACAAACCTTTGTGGAAATCTGTAATGTGCACAATTCATGTTCCTGCATTTTAAGAAAACTAAAGTGTTTTAAAAATTCTAGATGTTATATTGTATGTGCATAACAAGTCTCTCAAGTACAATTCATATGGTGTTACAGAAATCATTCAGATTATTTCCTTGTCCTCATGCCAAAGTCTATGCTTGAATTTGAAAGCGTAATTCTAGACAATTCTGATGTTTCTAATTCATGTGGAACATTTCATTGAGTGGTTCATTAGAATGTTGTATTAATCTTTCTTGATTCCCTCACAGGTATTAAAACATTTTTTGAGAACTTGTTATTTAAGTCCATGCTTAAGTTATTCATGTTTCCAGTGTGACAATGCCTAGAGTCCTAGCCTAGTAATGATTAGTATGATATAATCTTGATATTGTGTGTTCTAACCTTTTTGCTTCCTACAGGTCTCCTTCCCAGCTGTTCCCTACCTAATCCCCTTTTCCCCACTTGGACTCTCTTAGACTCTGTGACATTCCAATCACAGTATTGGAGCTGTCTTGTGGTGGACGTGTTGGGAACGTGCACAGACCCCGAGGATCTGGTGACTCTGACACCTTTTAATCAATGGTAAATCCCCACCTCCTTTTTTAATGTCTGTAAGTCACAAATCCAGCAGGCCTATCAAGTCGTAAGGCAGGATGCAGCATATTAGAAAAGTAGAACATGTGTTCTAGCAACTGTCGTTACTGGGAGAAAGATTGAAGCCCAACTGGTGAGTACAGAGTTACACGCGGTACAACTTCTGCATGGGACCACTAGAATTGGTACTTCAAGGTATCAAATACCTCGCTAGACTAAGCCCAACTTGATGCCTAAGTCGAAATTAATATAACTTGTTGCCACATGCATCTTTTAGAAAGTTGCCACTACGTTGTCCTGTTTACCAGTGACCATTTGCTGAGGCTCTACCATGAGACAGCCTTCTGCCAGTCTGGAAAGACCTAACAACAGTTCCCATGACAGGTAACAACAGAGGCCTACCACTGAAGTAGGTGTTACCTCCTCTTGGCAGGAAGCCCTATGGGTTTTGGCTGCCTTTGTAAGGCAAATAGTGAACACACTAGAGAGGGACTGCTCTTTTTTTCTGGTAGACAGGTTGGGGTCGGGAAGAGCGCAGGGGAAATACTAGTCAAACAAGTTTTTCTATGGTTGTGTAGCTCACAGGTAGCCATATTTCTACCAAGCTCGACACACTAACAGAGGGGTGCCGACATCTTGGGAGTGGGCAGAATAGAGCACTCTGGGATAGCTAGATGCCATACTTCACAGGAAGTTGCCATCAGGCAGGATGTAACCTAGTAGCCCATTGGCTGTTGACAGCGACCACCCCAGAGAGCACTTTCTGTGCATAAAAGGGGCACCCATTTCACCCAGTTCTCAGTTATTGCTTCACTGGAAGAAGGGGACTGAGGGACTTCCCTGCTGACTCTGAAACCCTCAAAGAAGGACTGCAATGAAGTTGGACTGCACATGCTGCTCCCTGGGATAGTGAAGGAAAGGACTCTGCCTGCTGTGTCCTGCTCATAGAGAAGCTGACCCCAATCCTAACTAGAAGCAGAAACTCCAAGAGTCATTTGGCCTACTTCCTGTTCATAACAGTGCCACAAAAGCTGAAGAAGCCTGTTGGGGTGAGTTGGTAGTCCAATCAATCAATCAATCAATCAATCAAATAATTTCTTAAGCATATTACTCACCCGGTAAGGTCTCAAGACTCTGGGAGGGGAGGTGCCGGTTACTGCTTGAAAAGCCATGTTTCAAGGTGCTTTCTGAAGGTTAGGAGGTCCTGGGTCTTGCGTAGGTTGGTGGGGAGGGAGTTCCAGGTCTTGGCGGCGAGGTGGGAGAAGGATCTGCCGCCAGAGGTGGTGCTTCGGATGAGGGGGACTGTAGCGAGGGCGAGGTCGGCGGAGCGGAGCTGTCGAGTTGGTTTGTGGAAGTTGACTCGTTCGTTGAGGTAGGCTGGTCCAGTATAGTGGGGGGCTTTGTGAGCGTGGACAAGGACTTTGAAAATGATCCTTTTGTTGATGGGCAACAAGTGTAGGGATCTGAGGTGGGTGGATATGTGTTCGTGGCGAGGGAGGTTGAGGATGAGACGTGCGGCTGCATTCTGGATTCGCTGGAGTTTTCTTTGAAGCTTGGCTGCGGTCCCTGCGTAGAGGGCGTTGCTGTAGTCCAGTCTGCTGTTAATGAGGGCGTGGGTGACTGTTCTTGTTTCTAAAGGAATCCATTTGAAAGTCTTGCGCAGCATGCAAAGGGTGTTGAAACAGGAGGATGATATGGCGTTGATTTGCTGGTTCATGGAGAGAGATGAGTCCAGTACGATGCCAAGGTTGCGTGCGTGGGTGGTGGGTGTTGGGGGTGGTGGGCCACCAGGAGTCAATCCATGCTGTCTTGTTGGCCGAAGATGATGATCTCTGTTTGTTTGAGTTCAATTTGAGGTGGCTTGCTGTCATCCATTTGGCAATGTCGAGGAGTCCGGCGTGCAGGTTAATCTTGGCGGTGGCTGAGTTCCTGGTGAGGAAGATGATGAGCTGGGTGTCGTCGGCATATGAAATGATGGTGATGCCGGGTGGGCATAGGATATTGGCGAGAGGAGCCATGTAGATGTTGAAGAGGGCGGGCTGAGGGAGGATCCTTGGGGGACCCCAGAGATGATTTTGGTGGCTGTAGACCGGAAAGGAGGGAGGCAAACTCTTTGGGTTCTTTCGGAGAGGAAGGAGGTGAGCCAGTCCAGGGCCTTGTGGCGAATTCCGGTGTTAAGAAAACGTACACGGAGGGTTTGGTGTCATACAGTGTCAAAAGCTGCAGAGAGGTCTAGGAGGTTGAGGGCAACGGTCTCGCCCTTGTCCACTCTGGTCGTCTGTGCAGGCGATGAGGGCGGTCTCAGTGCTGTGGTTCTTGCGGAATCTAGATTGGGGGTCATTGAGTATGTTGTTTTCTTCTAGGAAGCGAGACAGTTGTGCGTTTACTATCTTCTCAGCGACCTTTGCGGGGAAGGGGAGAAGAGAAATGGGTCGGTAGTTTGTGAGGTCTTCCGGGTCTGCTTTGGGTTTCTTGAGAAGAGCGTTGACTTCGGCGTGCTACCAAATGTCTGGGAAGGTTGCAGTGTCAAGGAACTGTTGATGACCGCACAGAGCTGGGGGGCGATGATTTGGCTGGCCTTGTTGAAAATGTGGGAGGGCAAGGGTCTGTTGGGGAGCCTGAGTGGCTGGAGTTCATGGTTTTGCAGATTTCTTTGTCGTTGGTGGGGGTCCAGGTGTTTAGTCAGTTGCTGCGGAAGGGTGTTGTGGTGTTGGTTAAGTCGGTGGTGGTGATGGTGGGTGCTGATGATGTGAAGCTGTCGTGTATGTCTGCGATTTTGCAGTGGAAGTAGTTGGAGAGGGAGTTGCAGAGGTCTTGGGAGTGTGGAGGGTCGATGGTGTTGGATTTGGGTTTGGTGAGTTCTTTGACGATGGCAAAGAGTTCCTTGCTGTTGTGTGTGTTGTTGTCTATGCGTTCTTTGTAGAAGGACCGTTTGGTGGTCCGGATGAGTTGGTGCTGTTTGCGCATGGCAGTTTTGAGGGTGGAGAAGTTGCTCATTGAGGGTTCTTGGCGCCAGGCTTTCTCAATTTTTCTGCATTCTCGTTTGGAAGACTGGAGTTCTGTGGTGAACCAGGGGGCGGTCTTGATGGTGCGGGTGTTGTTTGTCATCAGAGGGGCGAGGGAGTCTGCGCAGGTTTCTAGCCATTGTGTGAGGTTGTGGGCAGTGGTATTGGGATCGTTGGTGATGGGAGGTGGAGCTTGTGCGAGGTTTGAGATCAGTCGTGGGTGCTTTCCAGGTGAAAGTTGAGGTCATCAAGGAGTATGTAGTCTGTGGAGGTGAGGGCGTGGGAGCTGATGGTATCAGCGATGGTGTCACAGAATGGGGGCGGGGTCCTGGTGGTCTGTAGATGAGGGTTCCTCTAAGGGTGGTGTTGGCGTTGATGTGTATTTGAAAGTGTAGGTGTTCTGCATTGTCTAGGGTATCGTTGGTGTTGGTTGAAATTTTGATGGTGTTTTTGTGTATTATGGCGATACCTCCTGGTTTGTTGGTGCGGCCTCTACGGGTGATTCTGTAACCTTCTGGGATGGCTATGGCGATGTCAGGTTCTGATGAGGGGTTCATCCATGTTTCAGTGAGGAAGGCGATGTCAGGAGAGTTTGTGGTGAGCAGGTCCCAAAGCTCGATGGCATGCTTGTGGATGGAGCGAGTGTTAAGGAGGATGCAGTTAAGGTGATTGCGGGGTTTGGTGTTGTTGCGGTGCTTGCTGTTGTTGCTGGTGTGAGTGCAGGAGAAATGGCATGAGTGGCATGTGAAAGGTCCATGTATGTGTTTGGGTTGGCCTGGGCGCAGGCGGGGTGCTGGCCTGCGTTGAGGGCAAGGAGTTCTGTAGAGGACTAGTGGTGCTTTGGGAGGTCGGAGAAGCGTGGACCAGGGGGACAGGCGCTGGGCACAGTCCAGGCACGGACGGGTGCAGACGGGCTTGCCTCTGGCCCGCCTGTGGTGCGCCAGCGGTGTGCCTGCTGCGCGTGGATGCCATTAAGGGGAGGTGGGAGGGAGGAGCAGCTGGGAGGCAGAAGAGGAGAGTCCAATGGGGGCAGGGCCGCAGGAGACGCAGCAGCAGCAAATGGTGGGGTCAGGGGCACGGAGGCAGGCTGGTGGAGCCGATGTGTACTCCTGGCCTAAAGCAGGTCGGGGTCACACTAGGCGCCGAGCAGCGGGCGCCATTAAGAAGGGTCGGTGGGAGGGAGGAGCAGCTGGGAGGTTGGAGGCAGGAGAGGAGAGCCCAATGGGGGCGCGAGGGGGGCGGGGCCGCAGGGGACACAGCGGCAGGGATTAAGGAACCGGCGAGAACCGGGAAGAAAAAAGGGTACAATTGAAGCGCAAAATACGAAGCGGAGCACAGAATTGGCACAGTTAAGGTCAAAAACAGTTCTAAAAACGAAAAACTAAATACAGAAAATGAAAAACAAGCTATGGAACAAAATACTAGACATGCCTACCACTAGGCACCAGGGATGAGGCGCAGGCGGGTGCCTGCAGGTGGTGGAGGGCCTTGACCTTCTCTTGCAGCAGCAAACGTCGGGGTCACGGGCAAGGAGGCAGGTTGGTGGAGCCGAAGTGTACTTCTTGCCTAAAGCAGGTCAGGGGGTCACACTAGGCGCCACGCAATGGCCACCATTAAGAAGGGGAGGTGGGAGGGAGGAGCAGCTGGGAGGTGGGAGAGGAGTGTCCAATGGGGACCTGAGGGGGCAGGGCCGCAGGGGACACAGCAGCAGGGATTAAGGAACCGGCGAGAGCCGGGAAGAAAAATTGGCACTTTTGAAGCGCAAAATACGAAGCAGAGCACAGAATGGGCACAGTTAAGGTCAAAAACAGTTCTCAAAACGAAAAACGAAATACAGAAAACGAAATACAAGCTATGGAACGAAATACTAGACTCGCCTCCCACTAGGCACCAGGGATGAGGCGCAGGCGGGTGCCTATGGGTGGTTGAGTGCCTCGAACTTCTCTTGCAGCACTAAATGGCAGGGTCAGGGGCACGGAGGCAGGCTGGTGGAGCCATTAAGAAGGGGAGATGGGAGGGAGGAGCAGCTGGGAGGCGGGAGGCGTGGTCACTGCTCCTTGCTGCCATGTTGTTCAAGAGACCAAGACCAAATGATCAAAAGTTGCACCCAAATCTCCTGGATTCAGGGGAGTGCAGTAGGGTCACCCAGAAGGAGAGATACCACCAAAAGAAGGAAACTGCTGTGCAGGGCAAATGGACTTTTGCTGACCACAAGAGTACTTTGAGGAACGTTGACCCCTGTAGCCAGAGTCACCTCACCAAGACCATGGTGTAGCCCCCAGGAAGACCCCCGTTGACTGCACAGCATCTTCAGTATCTTGTATCCCTTGCATCAGGACAACATCATAGAAGTCAACGCAAGGAGCCGCTGACGCTTGACCTGAACTGAAGACTGCTTTTCTTGAGGAGGTTACTATTTCTTTGGATCTTGCTTGCTCTCTTGATTGCCCCCTGCCGGAGAAGGTCACCTAAAGTAACTCTAAGTAACTGCATACCAATATGTAAAAGTTTCTCTTGAAAAAGTTCCAAGTGCCAAATTCCTTGAATTTGCCAATGTTGTTTGCAGTTAAATGAAAAATCCTGATTTATTGTTTTTTGTAAAATAGATATCTCCAGCAGCCTCCAGTGGATAATTTTTATTTTGGTGTCTATAACTTCACAAAAATATACTCTATTTTTATAAATTGGTGTTGGATTGCTTGAGTGTTGAGTTTCTTTCTTCTTCAAATGTTCTGTGCTGTTTACATGCTCTGCACTTATTCCTTTGTGTAAGCCTGATTGCTCAGAGCCACAGCTACATAGGACTGAGCTAAAGTTTAACAAACAAAATCTGACTGGTCCTAAAGGGGGTGGTATCGTTTTACACAGTGAAGTTCCACGACCACACAATATAATACACCCCATTTCCTCACAGAATCTGTACTAAATAAGATATTACCAAAGGTAAGTAAGCTGTTCATCTAATAAAGATGTCTAGCCGCATATTCCATACCATAGAATACATACTAAAACAATGTTACCCGGAGGTGGGGCTGCAAACTGGTTCAGACCAAAATGTTCTGGAGGACAGAAGGGCAAACTACCCATTCATGACAGACCAGACTGTCAAGAGAGAAGTGTTTGGTGAACATGTGGAAGGATGCTTACGTCGCAGCCTGACACATGTCCAGGACAGGGACTTAGCGAGCAAACAGTGGCCTTACCTTTGTCTCTGGTGGAATGAGCCTGCAAGCCTTCAGGCTGTTGCTTCTTAGCCAATGGTTAGCAGATCTTAATGCAGAGTACAGTCCATCTGGAGATGGTCCATTTGTGCACTGCTTCCCCCTTCTTTGCTCCAGTGAATCAAACAAAAAGCTGATCATCCCCTGGTGTTTTTTGTGTGTGATTGATGAAGAACGATAATGCTCTTTTCGGGTCGAAGCAGTGAAGTCTGTCCTCCAAATTGGAAGGGTGAGTCAGAGCAAAGAAGGTAGGCAGCATGATGCTTTGGCTGACATGGAAAGGTGTCACCACCTTGAGCAAAAAGAAGGCACAAGTGCAGAGAAGAAGTTTGTCTGGGAAGAAGGTAGTGTAGGGAGGATAAACAGACAGCGCCTGCAGCTTGCTGATCCTCTTGGCAGATGTGATGGCCACTAAGAAGGCGGTCTTCATCATCATATGTCTTATGAGGCAACCATGCCTGAGTTTAAAAGGTGAACACATTAATAAGGTTAAGCCCAAATTAGGTTCCCATTGGGCCATAATGAAGGGTTTGGGGAGACACCTACGTTGAAGACTCTTCAGAAAGTGTGTCACTATAGATGATTTGAATGACTAGGGTTGAGCCGGCAACTGCAAAAACGCAGGGATAGATGAAAGATACCTTGCAAAGCAAGGCCTTGCCAGGCTAAAGATAAAAACAAGCAGCAACGCTGTGGACAAGGGTACATAAAGAAGGTCAACATGTATTTCAGTTCACCAAGCCTCAAGCTTGTCCTAGCGGCAGGCGTGTACAGTATTTGTGAAGGGACACCTGGTTGCCAAGATGACTTCATGGACTTGGGGTTGGGGATGAGAAATTGTAAACTCAACTGCTGCCGCTCAGTCTCCATGCATTAAGGAGAAGCGTGCTGGTGTGACCGGTGATCCTCCCTAAGAGGTAGCCTGATCAGAGGACCAATGCTTTTGCTTATGAGTTCAGGATACCATACTCTCAATGCCCGATTTGGGGCCACAAGGATTACTTGGGCTCAGTCCATCCTGATTGTTAGAAATGGGGTCTCTAGCTGGCAATGGTTTGTACCCTGTTCAAGTAGGGTCTCTCACTCTAATCAGGGTAAGGGAGCCAACCAGCTAAGTTAACCCCTGCTTACCCCCTTGGTAGCTTGGCACAAGCAGTCAGACTTATCTCAGAGACATTGTGTAAAGTATTTGTACGCACACACAGTAACAGTGAACACACTACAAAAGGACTACACACCAGTTTAGAGAAATAGCCAACATTTATCTGATTAAAACAAGACCAAAAGGACAAATATCCAACATACACAAGTAAAGATATCACTTTTTAAAGGATGAAATGAGTCTTAATCCACAGGAATCAAAGATTGTATCTTTTTAGCACAAAGTAACTGGAATGCCTCAAAAACAAAGACTATGCAGGCTGCAGGGGAGGTGAAGTGTCAAATAACAAAGTGATGCATTGGTTCTTTACTGCACAGGGGAGGTGATGCATCAATTCTTTCCCCACAGGAGAGGCAATCCTTCGGCTCCTTTCTGCAGGGGAGGTGATTTGTCAATTATTTCCTCACAGGAAAGGCAATGCCTTCATTTCCAGACATGCAGCCTCAGTACTTTGCTGCGGTGCTGGGTTAATGAGAAATTGACACCTCGGGGACGATATATGGAAAATCCAGATGCGGTGTGTTGATGAAGTCTCAGTGAAACAGGGGCTGCATCAATTCTGCAGCCACGAGACAAGTGCTGTGTTGATTCTCCAGCCGCGGGACAGGCACTGTGTCGAGTTTTCTGCTGCGGCGTGTGAGTACGTGGATTTTCTCTTTCAGGTCACCAGCTTATACTACCAAGGGCCCAGGGACTGAAGTTGCCACCACTTGGCAAGTAAGGACTCTCAGCAGAGGAGCCCAGACGCTGACAGATGAAGTCTTTGATGTCCCTGAGCCCTTCTTAACAGGAGGTAAGCACAGTTTAAGCCCTTGGAGAACCTTGGAAAGCAGGATGTAGATAGTAAAGTCCAGTCCTTTCACTCCCAGGACAGAAGCAGCAAGCAGCAGGCCAGCACAAAAAAGCAACAGGCAGAGGGGCAGTCCTTCCTTCGGCATCTAGCTCTTCTTTCTGGCAGAATGTCCTCAGTCCAAAATCTTCTAACTTTGTGGTGTCAGAAGACCAATACTTATATCCATTTCTGTCTTTGAAGTAGGCAAACTTCAAAGAGAAGTCTTTGAAGTCACAAGACCCTGCCTTTTCCTGCCCTGACCCCAGACAGACTCTAGGGGGTTGGAGAATGCTTTGTGCGAGGACAGGCACAGCCCTATCCAGGTGCAAGTGTCAACTCTTCCAGCACTCTAGCTCAGGAAGACCCATCAGCCTGCTGATGGGCCACCAGGACATGCAGGGCACACCTCAGCACCCTTTGTGTGACTGTCTAGGGAGAAGACACAAACAGCCCAACTGTCATCCTGACCCAGACATGTATTCCACAGACAGGCAGAGGTACCGAATGGTTAAGCAAGAAAACGTCCACTTTCTAAAAGTGGCATTTTCAAACCTACAATTCAAAAACCAAGTTCACCAAATGATGTATTTTTGCAATTGTGAGCTCAGAAATCCCAAACTCCATATCTCTATCGACTCCCAATAGAAAATTACACTTAAAAGATATTTCAAGGCAATCCCTATGTTACCCTATAGGAGAGATAGTCCTTGCAATAGTGAAAACAAATTTTGCAGTATTTTACTATCAGGACATGTAAAAGACACAAGTACATGCCCTACCTTTTAAATACACTGCACCCTGCCCACGGGGCTGCCTTGGGCCTACTTTAAGGGTGACTTACATGTAGTAAACGGGAAGGTTTGGGCTTGGCAAGTGGGTGCCCTTGCCAGGTCGAAATGGCAGTTTAAAACTGCTCATACAACACTGCAGAGGCAGGTCTGAGACATGTTTACAGAGCTGCTCATTTGGGTGGCACAATCAGTGCTGGAGGCCCACTAGTAGCATTTGATTTACAGGCCCTGGCACACATTGGGCACTTTACTAGGGACTTACTGGTAAATCATACATGCCAATCATGGATAGCCCATACATTGCAGACAGAGAGCATATGCATTTTAGCACTGGTTAGCAGTATTAAAGTGCCCAAAGTCCTAAACCCAACAAAAAGAGGTCAGAACAAATAGGACGAAAAAGACAAAATGTTTGGAGCTAACCCTGCAAAAAGGGCCAGGTCCAACCCAGATCTTCAGAAGTTGGGGCTTGAGTGGTTTTGGTGGGAAGGCGTAGAGGATTCCTGAGCCCCGCTCAGAGTGAGAGGCACTTTGGAAAATCCAAAGCGTAGAAGTGCTGATATTGTGGATCCTCAGCAGTGGCAAATATATCTAATCAAGATTCTCCCTAGTCAAGGAAGAGATGTTCCACCACCTCTGGATGTAGACACCATTTGTTATTGGCAAGGCATTGACGGTTGAGTTCATCCGCTCTGGCATTCAGAGACCCTGCCAGGTGTTGTATAATTAGAAAATGTACTGATATGGCAGCTATGTCCAGAGGCTCAGAGCCTTCTGGCACAGGGTCCATGACTCATCCCAACCTGGTTATTGTAGTACCACGTGGCAGTGGTGTTGTCCATGAAGACTTGAACCAACCTTTCCTTGATGGATGGGGGGGGGACGAGGCTTTCATTGCCGCATGAATCTCTCTCAACTCCAACAAGTTGATGTGTAGCTGAGACTCCACCAGTGACCAGAGTCCTCTGATCTTCACCTCTCCTAGGTGGCCGCCCAACTCAGGAGTGATGCATCTGCCATCCCTGTGAGATACTGGCGGGGAAGGGAGAGGGGTCTGAGCTGACTCATTCGTGGTTCATTAGCCACCACTACAGATTTTTTACAGATCCAGAGGGCATGCTGGGCCAGCAGTAGGCAAGGAGATCCAGCAGTCTCAGAGTTAGTCACACCAAAATCCAGGATAGAGGCTGAAACATCTGAATCATAGCCAAAATATCCTGGGCTCACCGTTCCAGGAAATAGGCATGGAATTGCACTGAGTCCAAAATTGCTAAGAGGAAAGGGAGCATCTAAGTGGGAGTCAGGTGTGACTTTGGCATATTTATAGTGAGCCCCAGTGAATGCAAGAGGTCTGTAGTAGTCTGGAGGTGGGTGAAAATGCCTCAGGCGAGCTCGCCTTCAAAAGCCAGTCATCGAGGTAGGGGAAGACTGGAACCATTCACTCCCAGTACCCAAGGGGCACTGGTAAGGCCAAAGGGAAGCATAGAGAACTGAAATTACTTGTGACCCACAGTGAACTACAGCTAACGTCTGTGGCTGGCAGGACAAGTATATAGAAATATGCTTCTTGCAAATCCAGCACTCCCAACCATTCTCGGATGTCCAGGGCAGACAGGACCTGAGCCAACATGAGCATTTTTAATTTCTCTTTTTTCAGAAAGCAATTGAGATCTTGCAGACCTAGAATGGGGTGGAGGTTGCCGTCCCTCTTCAGTATCAGAAATGAGCAGTGCTAGCAACTATGACCCAAGTCTGATGTCAGCACCTTTTTGATGGCCCCTTTGACCAAAAGTCTGTACTTCCTGATACAACAGGGAGAGAAGATCATTGGTCAGTCGATAAGAGGATGATGGTATGGGTGGTGGGGTTTCCATGCATGTAAGGGTGTAACTTTCCTGAACAATTTGGAGCACCCACTTGTCAAACTTACAGACTACCAGCAGGGCAGGTGGTGCTTAATCCTGCTGCCAACTGGTTGCCCAGTTATAATAAGCAATAAAAATAAAGAGTACCAGTTCACTGAAATTCTGTGGCAAGTTAGTGTGCAAGGGCGATTGGACTTCGAAGTAAGATCGCGCAACTTGGAGATCAAAGGTTTCTCAGGCAGATGGTAGTGCCACATCTTTATGAAACAATACATCTTTCAGTCAGCTTAATTTATCAAAGGTAATTTAAGAAATAAGGACTGTTGGCCACAAGGTAGCTTCCCCAGTTGTGTGTGTGTAAGGGGATATAAGATATTCATACAACAGGTTGCAACCTTGGAAACAGTGACTACATAAGGTATATCTCATTTCAATCCACAGCTACCTTTTTTTCAATTAGTTTTTGCATCTAAAAGCAATAACCACAGTTGTATACACATAAATTCAATAAGCCATTATTGACTTGGCTGCAATTCTGTACACATTGTGATACAATATATGCATTCAACCACCCCGCACTGGGGTGATGTTTTTAAGGGTTAACGTTGTGTAGACTAACAAGGAGTTAACAATGATACTAAAGGTCATGTCATGTGATAGCCCTGGAAGAAAGAGAGAGGAAGAAGAGGAAAAAAACAGCAATGGGCACTTTGCTGATATATTGAAAGGGAGCAGTGTCTAATGAGGTGTGTTTCAGCATGGAAAGGGCCTACCCAGCATTGCCCTTCTACTAGCTGCAAGACTCTTAGCTGATGTCTCTTAGGACCTAGTCGCTAAAAAGGACTGCAGGGGGGGACCAAATGTCAGTGGGTCGCAAATGGATTGCCATTAAGTCCTAGTAGGCCAATAGCTGTTCTTGGCAGTGCGCAGAATCTTTCAGCCATTCAGCCTTGCCCGGAGTATGATTTTTGACCCAACACATTGCAATCCTACGCTTCGCTCAAGAGGTATGGTCTTCACATATCTTAAAAATGCAACTAGGGGTGCACATGGAATTGTCTGTTCAGTTATGCCCTCCTTCACATCGAACATTTCCAGCCAGAAACCCTGTATCCTGCAGCATATCCAGGCAGAGTGGAGATAGTCTGCATTAGACACATTACATCTTCTACACATTGAATCTACCCGGAGTCTGATGCGCCAGAGTTGTAGCGGAGTGTAGAATACTCTGTTTAAGAACTTGAAGTGTATTAAGCGTAGCCTATAAGTGGGTAAAAGGTCATACATGTGTATACAGCAGTACTTCCAAATATCGTCAGTCAGAGGCTGTCCTAAGTCCGATTCCCACTGTGCCCTAGCACGTGATCTCACAAAGGAGGCAGCGGCCTGCATGATTTTATAAAGTCCAGTCACCAGCCTGTGGGGCGTCAGGCCGTGTACAGTAGCTCAACGGCTCAAATATTTGGAGCTGGGAGGGGAAATCAGCACTCTACTCATGTAGCGCCAATCTATTCCACAGCAACCTTGATTGTTTAAGATCAAGTAGCCTCCATTAGCAAGTAATAGAAATACTGACTTTATCAAAGGTACAGGAACTCCCTCCAAATAGCATGCTAAGTTAGCCTTGGGCACATTAGAAGTCCATTCATTTTTATCTCTTTACAAACTAATGAACGGCCCAAAGAAATTCCACTTTAATTGCCACTAATAAAAATCTTTGTCCCTGCTCGTAAATCTGTAATCAAAGGGAAGAAACCAAGCTTTGTGTAAAATACTTTCACCCACCACCTCATATCTGCCCACTCGAAAATGTTTCAAACAAGATGAGAAATTAAACGTAGAAATTGGAATATAAATTAAGCCATGAATAAACCAAACAGCAGAGTTGTGGCTACAGTGAAGGACAGTTTTTCTAAACGCTTTATAATAAGCATTGTGTTAATCACATCTCTTTTCGGGGAAGGCGTAAGCTTATAACAAAACGAAACCGAGTCTGTGGAGACATGACCAGAAAATAAGGGAACGTCTTTGAATATTGTTGGGAACTACCAATAGGTGGTGTCAGGCAGGCAGTGTTCCCACTGTGTATAGTTAAAAACAGCTTATTTACTACTAGCTCTGTGTAAATAGTGATGTGAATAATGATGATAGCAATATATTTCACCATAGTTTGCAAAACTCAAATACAAATCCTCATTTACAAATGCTGTATAGGATTCTGATTCAGATAGCACAGTCACAACATCCTAGTCATCAGAAATGGAGCCGGATAATATCATTCATAGTGATCTTAAAGACATGAGGAACTTGCAAAGTCCCTGTAGAACCATAAATGTCATATGAGACCTTATCCCAAATGAAGAAAAGATGAATGGGACTAAAGTACTTCAGCTACCAGTCCTGGAGAAGAGTGATCTAGAAGATAGTGTCCATTTAACTGCAGGAAGAAAACTGTAACAAATCCAATCCAGATTAAGAGAAAAACAGCGAAAGAAAATCCAAAGGTAGGACCATGGAGGAATCAGATGTCTGTTTCAACTAAAGAAACAGTGCACATGCACCATGCAAGGAGGTATGCAAAGAAGTTGAGGAGAAATAATCAATGTCAGCAAAGTAACAAGAGGCAGTCTGAGCAAAAACAATGAAATTGTTTATTACCCACCACCTTTGTAGGTGCCCACCTGCTCATTACGCAAAGGAGAGCAAGTAGGCACCTCAAAAGGTGGTTGGTAATAATTTCATTGCTAGGAGAAGCAGTAGAAAACTGTAAACTTACATCAGAAACATATCCTGTATTGGCAGTAGCCACAGGGACTAGTAAAAGTTCAGCATCGGAAGTCCTCGCCAGGGATTCAAAAGATTAGGACTGCTTATTGCATGTAGAAGGATCTCTTGAAGGGAAGGGAGAGGAGATAAGGAATTACCCAGATACCCTAGTGTTCTAATGTGGAGTACTGGCCACATGATGTAACTTGATCACATCAATGGAAACTTGTTGTTTTTGTTTACAACCAGCAAGTTGTGGCAAAAGCACAGTTCAAGTACTTTGAGCAGCTACAACGGGCACTGGTGTATGGTAGGATGGGCCAAACTTTTTCTTGTCTGAAATCTTCTCCTGAAATAGATCCCCAACTTTAGAAATCCAGCCAGAAGTCACTTGTTGCTCCTTCGCAGATCATTTAGAAATTAAATTTGAGTGCTCATCTTGGAAGGCATGTAATTCCTGTAAAACTGAGAAACGTTTAATTATATCAAAGGGTGCATCTGCTGCTACTGTGCCATGGTTATGAAGATTTGGAACATGCATTTAGACCCCCAAAAGGACCTCATGTAGGGGGGTCCAACCACCCAAAGATCTTCTAAGCATATTGTTAAAAGCTCTCTAGACTCCATACAGGCAATAGATCCAACTATGACTTGCCCCTAAAACTCTAGCTGTTAATGACTGCAGACACTCAGGGCCATATTTATAGGCCCCTATCTCCACAGGAGCGTCAGCCCTGCGCCGTATTTACAAGGTGGCATTAAGCCACTTTTTGTGGCTTAACGCCACCTTGTAAATACGGCCCCTTCCCACACAGCATTGTGCGTTGAAGGGGCGTGCAATGGGTGTTGCTGTGGGTGTTCCACAGCAACACCTTTGCATTTTGACGCTGCCTCAGATTTATGAAATCTCGTAAACCTGAGGCAGCACCAAAATCTAACGCCACCCCCCAGGGGTGGCATTAGCAGGCAGCAATGAGAAGGAATACTTTTATTCCTCCTCGTTTTTTGCTTTTTCTATGCGTGCTACAATCTGCCGCACGCATAGAAAAAGCAAAATGCCAGAAATTATTGTTTATGTGCAGCAAGGTGTCCCCTCCTGCACATCAACAATCATTTGAAAATGACGCTTTGGCACTTCTGTGTGTGCTGCATTGTGCAGCAAACACAGAACTGCCAAAGTGCCATTAGTGATTGTTTATGTGCAGAAAGGGACACCTTCCCCCACATAAACAATCATACCCCTCAACACAGACATCCTTCCATGATGGTTCAAGGATGCCTGCGTTGGCAGCTAAATTTAGCATCAGCGCAGGGGGAAACGTAGGGGTGCGCCGTATTCCCTCAAATACGGCGCATCCCTGCGTTTCTAAAATGACAGCGCGGCGCTGCCAATTTTGGTGCAGCACCGTGCTGCGCCACTTTTCTTTAAACCTGGCCCTTAGTATGACAGACCTCATTGCTGTCAATCGCTCTGCCTTATTGCTGTGTTTACTTTGCATTCTCTTTGTCCCTCCCTCCCTTGTTCCTCATTTTACCCCTGCTGCCCATGATCAGTGGCAGCAGGTGGTGCTAGCCGCCTATCGCTGCTTACTTTTAATTGTTTTTATACCTTTTATTTTCCCTGTCCCTCCCTCCGTCCCTCCCTCGTTCCTCATTTGAGCCCTGCTGCCTGTGTTCAGTGGCAGCAGGTGGTGCTTGCTGCCTATTGCTGCTTACTTTTAATTGTTTTTAAGACTGGAAGGGCGCCATTTTTCCTCTAGGCTTCTGCGCCTGGAGGAGATGCCATTTTGGTTGCCAGTCTAGCTGCACTGTCTGCTGCCTCTCTGACCCCTTTAAAGGGTCATGAAACAGCAGACCTGCAGACACTCGTTAAGACAGACCTCATTGCTGTCTATAGTTCTGCCTTATTGCTGTGTTTACCTTGTATTCTCCCTGTCCCTCCCTCCCTTGTTCCTCATTTTACCCCTGCTGCCCATGTTCAGTGACAGCAGGTGGTGCTAGCCGCCTATTGCGGCTTACTTTTAATTGTTTTTATACCTTTTATTCTCCCTGTCTCAAACTCGTTCCTCATTTGACCCCTGCTCCTGGAAAGGCGCCATTTTTCCTCTAAGCTTCTGTGCCTCGAGGAGACACCATTTTGGTTGCCAGTCTAGCTGCACTGTCTGCTGCCTCTCTGACCCCCTTTATAAGAGTCCTGAAACAGCAGATGCGCGCAGCAGGTGCATCAAAGGCAAGCCTGTCCCCGCCCGGCCGGGGCCAGGGATGCTGCCCCCTCCGGCCTAGATGTAATAACATTTTCAGCTAGTCAACTCCTTGCCCTCAGAACGCATGTTTTGGACTGCTGCCTGCACTCTTTTGACCCTGGTCTCCCACACTGGGTCTGCAACAACTGCTTATGGACTCCTCAGAGTGTACTCGTGCAGCCCCAAAGGAAGTACAATGAGTCTGTCAGCAGGTACTTTTTAGTCAATTGCAGAGCCCTACCCTTTCACAAAATTGATGTCCATTTATTATTGAGTGACTATGCCCCAGACGTTTTCTTTCTGAAAGAAACTTGGCTCCGGTAGAATCCTCTCCGGATGTCACCTTGGCCCTGCCTCATGGGTACTCAATAAACCGATTAGATAGGGTACATACAGGAGGTTTGGGGATCGCCATTATCTTTAAGGACTCTATTAAATTTCTCTCTCAACCTCTGAGAAAGCATGTCCTCCTCTCTAGCAGTGAATCCTTCATTCACATTCTCTGGGACTCTTATTTACTGCCCTCCTGACCCTCACAATAGGCTTACTCAAGCTCTTCCTGAACAAGTTGCTGATCTAGTTGGTAGAAAAATCTAACTTTACTATTCTCTGCGATTTTAATATTCATGCGGACGAACCAAGTAATGCCGCGGCTAAAACACAACTTACAGACCTTGAGGCGCTAGGACTCAAACAGATTATTAATGGACCTACACATACCAAAGGTCATATGATTGACCTTGTGTTCAGTAACATCTCAGAACTTTCAGCTGACACCCCTTCCTCGGTCATGGTCCTACCACTTTTTAATTAGGCTCATGATGCCCAATACCTCAGCTGACACAGGTCGGCTAGCAAACACGCTTTCTGGTCGGCACTGGTGTAAGCTAAATTGCAAGGAATGGACCTCCGCCTTTTAGAACACTAGAGCCATTCTCGTTAATTCCAACTAAGTTCAGCAGACAAATTCAATGAATGGATCTCCACATCCTTAGACTCTGTACTACCAATAAAAACTATCACCCGAGGTGCAGGCCATAAAAAATCATTGTTCACTCCTCAGTTATTGCTGCTAAAAAGGAGTGTAAATGCCTTGAAAGAAAGTGGAGAAAAACTTCCGATATGTCTGCAAAAACCGAATATAGGAAAGCAGTTAGACACTTCCATACAGAAATTAAAGCCACACAGTCATCATATTATGCATCTAAAATATATCAGTCCTCCAACTCTCCCAAAGAAATCTTCTCAATATTTAAAGAAATCATTCAAGTGCCCTCTCACACCGATCTCACTGAAGCCTCCAAGGAGCATAGCAATAATTTGGCCTGTTTCTTTCAAAAGAAAATTATACACACCTATTTAGCTTTTCCAGGTATGACCACCCAGAATGACGACCTTGCAGGCCAAGCTCAGGTTCTAAACTTCAGAGATCCTCTAGTAGATTTTCCACCCCTTACGGAGGAATCAGTAACTAACTTGTTATAAAATCAGGATCTCCACTGGACCCTGCCCCTCCTCACATTTTGATATTAGGTTCAGACATGATTGCCCCTGCTCTGACTAAGGCCCTTAATGAGTCTTTAATAACAGGCCTTATTCCGTCACATTGGAAACATGCTATCATTAACTCTTTACTTAAAAAGCCTCAACTAAATACAGCCCTATTGAGTAACTATAGGCCAATTTCTCTCCTGTCTATAGCAGCTAAACTGATTGAAAGACATGGTAACAGGCATCTGTCAGGTTTTCTTGAAGAACACAAGATCCTTCATCATATTCAAATGGGCTTCAGACCCCAACATAGTACAGAGACTGCCCTTCTGGCAGTAGTAGAAGATGTTCGACGACGACTGGTTTAGGGGGTGCTGCTGCCGTCATTCTATTGAACCCAAGTCCTGCTTTTGACACCGTAGATCATAACATTCTGCTTCATAGAATTTTCCATGCAGGCATCAAGGGGCGTGCTTTGAAATGGGTCTCCTCCTTTTTGAGGGATTGAACTTTTCAAGTTCTTGATAGCTCCTTTTTTTCCAACAGCCTTCCTTTCAGCTGTGGCATGCCCCAGGGCTCCTCTCTCAGCCTTATGTTGTTTAATATCTATATATCCCCTCTGGCTGAGATTGTGGAACCTTACGGCTTGTCACTGGTTTCCTATGCTGACGATACACAGCTGGTCTTCTCATTCTCAACCATCTCTAACACAGGTCAGCCCAACCTGACACCTTGTCTTCAAGCAGTAGCAGTAGCAGTAGATGGATGGCCAGCTGTAAACTTAAGCTGAACGAAGAAAAATCAAAAGTTATGCTGTTGGGTAATTATGGCCCACTCAATTCCCCTTCTCTGCTCCCTGATGGGTTGGAAGGCCTGCCTCCACCAAGAGACAACAAGGTCCTTGGTTTTTTGGCTGGACTCCCACCTGACTATGGGCTATCAATCTAAAAAGCTAGCAGCCACCTGTTTTAGTCTGTTAAGACTTCTTAGAAAAGTCTTTAAGATACTTCCTTTTCAAGCCAAAAGACCAATCAATCAGGCACTCATAATTTCCTGCCTGGACTATGGAAATATCTTCTATCTGAGTTCACCTCAATATGTACTAAAAAGACTTCAGGTGGTGCAGAATGTCGCAGCATGCCTACTTATGAAGATTCTCAGACACCTGTCAGCAAATCCTGCTTTAGTTTCCCCTCACTGGCTGCCTGTGGAACAACAGATCAACTTCAAGGGCCCCTGCACTTTGCACAGAGCTCTGCATAATAAGGGTTCGGTCTTCCTTAAACAGATTGCAATGCCCTACATCCCTCTATGGGCTCTTAGATCCTTGACGGCCTCCCTAATTAACGTTCTCCCGATGAAGAGAGCAAGATGGGGAAGTCGATCTTTAGCGTTTAGAGCTTCAAATCTCTGTAATTCTCTTCCCTTGGAGCTCCACCAGGATAGTCCAGAAATTTCCTTTCATCAGAATTTGAAGACCCTTCTGTTCACTGCATAAGTTGCTTCCTTGTCGTTCTGCTTCCACTCTAGCGCTGGGAGGCCTTCGGGTAGCCATGTGCTTTACAAACTCCTAAACTAAGACATGGTTCTTCTAGTCCACTGTCAAATGTCCCTCAGGATGATCAGGGGCAGAATAATGCACAGAAACACCCAGGGTGCCCATGGTATCCTGGTAAACCTTAGAGGCAAAAACCGGTCCCTGATCCAAGTGAAATGCTGCCACTGCATATGTACCGATAAAAGCCCTGCAAATCTTTAATAACAGTTTGAGCAACAGCCAATCGTTGTGGCCAAATCCATAGAAATAGAGAACATGAATCAACAGCCGATGAGATAAATTTAAACATACTATCCGTATGAAGTGGTCCGCAATGGTCTCAATAAACACATTGTAATGGCTTAATTGAAACAAAAAGGGGCGTCTGCATTGGGCATGTAACAGTGGAACTTTTAATTTGTTGCCAAATGTCACAACAAAGGACACATTTTCAGCCTGTTTAGAAAGACCCTGCCATCAGTAGCATTTCTGTAACAAGGAAATTGTAGCTGCCAACCCAGCATGGGTAGACGCTAATCCTTCATGAGCAGCAATCATTCATTCTAACCTGCGGTCCTGGTTGAATATCATTGATCACCCACTCCGGGAATGCAGACAACAGGAATATTTTGAGCACTTAGATAGGAATATTTTGATGGATAGTTTTTAGGTAGGGACAAAGCCGTGACCACAGCCGTATTGTCATCAGCTCTCGTATGTGACTGAATGAGTAATCACAGCTACTAGAGTCTGAACAGCTGCCTTGGCAGCTTCATAAGCCAATGAATTCCCTACAACATGTACACCAACACATTGATGACTCAATGCTTGAATGTCATCAGCCTGTGGCAAAGCATCCTTCAGTGCTGCCACCTTTCCCCAAAGCAATTTATGCTTGATAATGTTACCTTTAGAATCTCTGAATCCATTCAAGTGCCAGTAATGTAAGTCAAAGTTAAAGGACTAAACAGAGTAATACAAACCACAGGTTGTATGACACACCACACATGCAAAAACAGCACATCCCTGAGCAACACGGTCAGAACCACAACTGCGTCTTTACCATGCATGGCTTTACCATGCATGCTTTTACAACTAATTTTGTTGTAAAAGCATATGGGGTAAAGTAATATGCGTGGTAAATTCCCCCCTGTCCTGCACCCTAACACGCCCCTGTACTTAAAACTACCGAACTACCCTGCCAGGAGCCCTAAGCCTAAAATAACTACCCGAGCCCCCCTACCTCCACTGGTCTTTAAAGTACCCCAAGGCCTAAATCCACAAAACTACCTTGGCCTCTTGGCCCCCTACCCTTAAATGTAACCTGCCCCCCACGCCCTGAGCCCTAAAACACACCAGCCATCCACTCCGCCCTTGCCCGTACAAACTATCCCGCTGCCCTATGGCCCAAATCCACAAAAATACCTCTACCCCCAAATCTACCCTGACCCTCCCAAGCCCTGAGGCCTAAATTCCAAAAACTACCCGACCTCCCCCACACTGAGCCCTAAACACCCCCATGCATCCCTCCCCAAACTACCCCAACCCCCCCCCTCCCTGATGTCAGAAATCCCCTAGGTGCCTCCTGAATTATCTGTCAGCATCCCCAGGGATTAGGATTAAATCATATCTCTGTTCTTGGTTAACCCTTCATGTTTCTAAGTAAACATAATGTGCTGTGTTACACAATTGGTTTTTCACTGCTTGTTTTACCAGTGCTTGTTGCTAATGTGAGCAGGTGTAGACATGTGCTTCTAATTGGGTGTGGTGTAGACATGTGCTTCTAATTGGGTGTGGTGACTCATCCACATGTGGAAACTCAACTGCTTTCCTGATTGGCTATAAATAGCAAAGTAGAGCATGCCTCCCTGCTTGGCTTTGTTCTGCTTCCTGATCTCAGCATCTGATTTGGCAGTCCAGCCCCTGCTGTCATCCTCATATTCAGGACTTTTGAGGAAATTATTTTCTTCGTTCTTGTACCAGCTGACACCAGGCATTCCTCCAGCACTCCAGAAAAGACTGCAGCTATGTGACTAGTATTCTCCAGGGAGTTTGTTCTTTGAGTGCCGCGCTTTCCTACAACAGCTGGTGTATTTCAGACCTCCTATTTTGGCAGAGTGCTTATCTTGAAGAAACAAATGCATTTCTGAACATTCTACATTATTATTGTAGTTACTTGCCTAAATGTGCTTCAGGAAATCTGCTTGAGCTCAAGTACTACAAAAAGTGACAGTGCAATTTTAAAAGAGCATTTACGTGACTTGTCTTTCTCTAATAGCATAACTCTTGGATTGAAATTGTGTCATTCATGCCTGTGTTTCAGGTTTGAGGAATTTGCTTTTGAAGGGTTTTTCACACACACAGTGAAACCAAACCACACTGTGCCACCCTAACTGTTTAAACCCAGAGTGGACATTTGTATTTCTTGGATTGTTTTTGTTCCTTTTAGTTTAATCCTATGCATGCAGGAAAGTTATACGTGATATAATTAATGCCCTTGTTTGTCTTTCTTGTGCATGATAAGTGCAACCACAGTTCTAATTGTAGTGTGCAACTGTGAATCTCTGTGAAGCCAGCCCTAGTGTCTCCGTACTTATTGTTATGGTAATCAGTTTGGGTTTTTGGTAATGCAGTGTTAGTAATTGTGCCAACAGTTATTCTTATCCAAGAAAAGTGCTGAAGCATTCCGGTGTTCTTCTACCACTCCTGTGCCCATATCAGAAAGAGAGATTCTGTTTCAAGGAAGTTGAGTGCACTAACTCTACTATTACTCTGTCAAGAACGACCTGCCCCCCAAGATACAGGGTGCCTGGCTGGACCGGCAAGATGTGGCAGTGTTTTGTCTCTTTCTCTTCCACTCCCCCTTTCCTTTTGGGACACCTGCCGGGGTTTCTGTGTCCACCAGGAAGTGCCGAGAGGTGTTCCAGGAGGACGTGGGCATACCATCGCCCCTGCAGACATCCAGCTTTTCATGTGAGTGGCCCCATCTCGAAACCTGAAGCCTAATTTCAAAAAACGACTCTGCCCCCCTGTCCTGAGCCCCAAAACCCATATGCACCCCTAAAACCTCCCCTCCCCAAATTACCTCAACCCCCCTCTCCCACCACGAGGACTAAATTCACCAAACTTCACTGACCCCCTCCCGCCTACCTACCCTTAAGTCTACCACAACCCTGAGCCCTAAACCTCCCCACACACCCCTAAAACTTGACCTCCACCAATCCATCCTTCTGCTTGCCCACCCATCCTTCCCTGGGCTTTAAACCCCCCAATGCACCCCTAAAAACGTCCCCTGGGCCCCCTGCGCTTGAATTTACCTCGCCCCCCCCCCAGCCCTGACATCCACCAAACTACCCTGACTCCCCTGGCCTCCATGCCCTTTAATCTACCCCAACGCCCCCTCCGATCATGAGCCCTAAATCCCCCCATGCACCCCTAAAATAAAAAATAAAAATAGGACAGCTGTTTGAACTGCTGTCAGATCTTTTTCGGTTAATGCAAAATGCATTTCTGCATTGGAACATAAATGTGATTTATAAGGAATCAGTACACTTTCACCTCATTAAAGGTGATTTGTAACCACTGGAACCCATAATTATGCAGATCACCAAATTAGTAGTGTTAGCACAAGTATGTAAATGTTTAGATGCAAGCATGTCTGTTTGTAATGTTCTGACAAACGTGGTATGTTTCATAGTCAAGTGTTTATCAGAAAAATCGAATTAAATAGTATCACAGTTTAATCTGTTGGATGTGTATAATCTGGTATGTATGTTCTACAAAAGTTCAGAAAGCATAAAAGTGATTGAACTATTTTTAAGGTATTTGGTGATTGCAGAAGAGTACACTTCGCTAAAAAGTGTGGTGCAAGGCTTCTGCTTTCATTCGATAATTCATATCCTAAAAACAGGGCACTGATAAAAGAAATTTTAGATTTTGAATAATTGAATTTATAGCCATGGTCAGTGTATCCTAGAATTATACGATCCCCTCTGGCCAAATGTGTGTTTAAATCAATATCTGTAAGGTAAGTGTCATCAATGTAGGACAACACTTCAGCATCAATTTCTTGTAAAATTGGTGTTACTCAGGCAGCAAACAGATCTGGAGTGTTCTTATAACCTTGTGGGAGTCTACAGCACCATTTCTGGGGCTAATCCAGTAAAAGCAGTCAAATCCCTACTTTTAGATGCTTTTTTTGACAGAAAAAAAATTACATTCCCAATGTAGTTTTGTATTTTTTATGAACAATATTATTCATTAAAACTTTGCTGTGGGAAGTTTGTATAACAAAAGTCCATATACGGCTGTTAAAATGTCTATAGTTTGAGACTATGCAATAGGAATGATTTGGTTTAATTACAGGTAATAATGAGTTATTATTAGGAAAGATGCAAGGCTCAATCACAACTTGATATTCTAATTGTGCTAGAATTCCCCTAACATGGCGTTTAGCTTCAAGTTTATTAGGGTATTGCAGTTGCACTTGAAGGCTGGACCTTATAGTTATATGAGAGGGTTAGTTTTTATTTCAGACTACCTGATTACGGTATAATACTGGGGCTTATGTAAGAGCCCATTCTGCAGCATAGGCTTCTTTAACTTCTTTTGGTACAAGAACAAAAAAGGATGGTATTACATCCTCCCACTGTGGGACTTTTCTAACAAACTCAGATAGACAATCTACCTCAGTCAAGAGAGTGTCTTATGCATTAGTCAAAATATGCGGGAATATCACTTTGATAGTACATGGTATATCTCCCTCTATTTGGAGGTCCAAATCATAAAGTCTAACTGGAGGGCTAAGCTGCTGATTTGGAGTTTCAACTTGTATATAACCCTTAGTCGTTCTCGCCACCAGAAACTCTTGAAGAGTCTGGCGAACTATCATGACCTCTGCTGTGTGGCCGAGCAGACTTTTGGCCCACGCATATTTAGCAGACATTCCTGCTACTTTCTTCTTTTTAAATTGTGGTTTTTGTTGTGGAACTTTCTCTTCCTTTTTTATGAGATCAGATGACCGTTGAGTCAGTTTTCGGTTTCACCTACTCTTCCTGTCTGTGTTCACCTCGTTCCACTTTCTCTCCGACCTTTTGTCTGAAGAGTCCTGAAAGGAAGGAGACGGATGTCTATCAGAATAGTGACAAAGCAAAAACAACAAGTGATGGACGGAATGCTGAACATTGTCAAACACTCACCCCCAGTCACAGATCTGGGTTTAATCCATCGTTCTTTTGCTCACCATGCCACCCCAGTTTGGACTCAGCCATATGCAAATCAGTCTTGACCCTGTTCCTCATGGGAACAGTCCAGCCTGAACTGCCAAACCAGGTCCTCGCTGGACCGGAAACAAGCATCCTGAGACCGGTTTCGGGGTTTCACCCCTCATCAGCCAGGCTAGCTTGAATCCAGTGGCATGGGAAGCACGGGACCCACGTCTGGGCATACCCTTCCCACTTAGGGTGACAAACCTAAGTGACAAAGCAAAAACAACGAGTGATGGATGGAATGCTGAACATTGTCAAACACTCACCCCCAGTCACAGATCTGGGTTTAATCCATCGTTCTTTTACTCACCATGCCACCCCAGTTTGGACCCAGCCATATGCAAATCAGTCTTGACCCTGTTCCTCATGGGAACAGTCCAGCCTGAACTGCCAAGCCAGGTCCTCGCTGGACCGGAAACAAGCATCCTGGGACCGGTTTCGGGGTTTCACCCCTCATCAGCCAGGCTAGCTTGAATCCAGTGGCATGGGAAGCGCGGGACCCACGTCTGGGCATACCCTTCCCACATAGGGTGACAAAGCAAAAACAACAAGTGATGGACGGAATGCTGAACATTGTCAAACACTCACCCCCAGTCACAGATCTGGGTTTAATCCATTGTTCTTTTGCTCACCATGCCACCCCAGTTTGGACCCAGCCATATGCAAATCAGTCTTGACCCTGTTCCTCATGGGAACAGTCCAGCCTGAACTGCCAAGCTAGGTCCTCGCTGGACCGGAAACAAGCATCCTGGGACCGGTTTTGGGGTTTCACCCCTCATCAGCCAGGCTAGCTTGAATCCAGTGGCATGGGAAGCACAGGACCCACGTCTGGGCCCAGGATGCTTGTTTCCGGTCCAGTGAGGACCTGGCTTGGCAGTTCGGGCTGGACTGTTCCCATGAGGAACAGGGTCAAGACTGATTTGCATATGGCTGGGTCCAAACTGGGGTGGCATGGTGAGCAAAAGAACGATGGATTAAACCCAGATCTGTGACTGGGGGTGAGTGTTTGACAATGTTCAGCATTCCGTCCATCACTTGTTGTTTTTGCTTTATCAGAATAGTGATACATATAAGGCTGTTTAATTGTATCACAGCTAAACATCAATCATCAATCAATTGGTATTTGCATAGAGCAGCACTGTCATCCCTAGGAATATCTGGGTGCTGTGGGTGCATTCTCTGTCGAGAAGACAGATCTTGAGTTTCTTCCTGAAATCCAAGGGTGCTTTATGAAGATGGTTGGGTAGGCCGTTCCAAGTCTTGGCGGCAATGTTGGAGAAGAAGCGAACCCCTCCACAGGTGTGATGATGCGGGGGTGTTCACACAGGCTAGTGAGGCACAGCGCAGGTCTCTTGCAGGTAGGGAGAAGTTCAGTCAATGAATGATGTAGCCCGGTCCTTGATCATACAGAGCTTTTTAGGTTTGTGTGTGAGGATCTTGAACTGGCATCTTTTCTGGATGGGGAGCCAGTACAGGTTTCTGTGGTGGAGGTGATGTGGGTCTATTTGGGGACCTCCAGGATGAGTCTGTCTGCAGCAATCTGCGTGGTCTGGAGTCTTTAGAGGAGATGGCGAATGTTGCCATAGTCGAGGCAGCTGGTGACAAGTGCCAGTTGACAGTCTTTCTGGAGTCAACTGGGATCCATCTGAAGATTCTGTGGAGCTTGCAAAGGGTATGGAAGCAAAATGAGACGACCGCTCTGATTTGTCATTTCATGGTCAGTTCACCATCAAGGATGATTCCTAGGTTGCGTACATGGTCTGTGGGTGTTTGTCTGAGTCCTGCTGACCACTAGCTGTGGTCCATATGGAGGTGTTATTCCCGAAAAGCAGAACTTCTGTCTTTTTGGATTTGAGTTTAAGGCTGTTGTCTCTCATCCAGTTGGCTATGTTGGTAATGGCAATGCAGTAGTTGAATCTGGTGATAAGGGGGGTCATCACTGATCGACAGCATGAGTTGAGTGTCATCTGCATAAGAAATTATGTTGAGGCCGTGGTATCAGACGATGTCTGCAAGGGGGGTCATATAGGTGTTGAACAAGGTGGATTTGAGGAATGATCCGTGGGTACGCCACATAAGATGTCCTTGGGTTTGGAGGTGAAGGGAGGCAGGCAGATGATCTGTGCATGTACTGTGAGGAAGGAGGTGATCCACTTGAGGGCGTTTTGCTGAATACCGATGCTGAAGAATCTCTTGAGGAGGGTGTGGTGCGAAACAGTGTCGAAAGTGCATTGATGTTGAGCAGTATTAGGGCTACCTTCTTCCCACAGTTGAGGACGGTTCTGATGTCATCTGTGGCAGGGATCAGGGTGGTTTTGGTGCTGTGGTTTGCACGTAATCCTGATTGGGAGGTGTCAAGTATGTGATTTTGTTCCAGGTATTCAGTAAGCTGTTTGTTGATGACCTTCTCGAGTCCTTTGACCATGTAGGAAAGCAGTGAGATCGGTCAATAATTTGCTGGGTTTGGAGGAAGGTTTCTTTAGGAGGGGTCTGACCTTTGCATGTTTCCAGCTGCTCGGAAAGGCTGCTGTGATGATGGAAGTGTTGAGGATGCTGGTGAGTTCCGTGCTGCAAGGGTTGGTTCCGAGGTCGAAAAGCCAGTGGGTGTAGGGGTCAGTGGGTGCCCCTAAGTGAATGGATGACATGGCCATGGTGGTCTGAGAGATATTCGGGGACCAAGTGGTGATTATTCAGCTGGTGTGAGCTGTTTGGTTCAGGTTGAGAGTGGTGGGTTGAGGGTCGAAGTTGCTGTAGGTGGTGCCAATCTTGTGGCAGTTGTCTGAGAGGGTGTCACAGAGTTCTTGAGAGGGGTGGATAGTGTTCTCCATGGCTGCTGGATTGGAGAATTCCTTGGCTATTTTGAAGAGTTCTTTCATGTGGTTGGCTGCTGTGTCGATACGGACTGTGATAATTGATCCCTTGGCCGCCTTGATTCGCCGGGGATAGTTGCCAAAGGCTGCTTTGTAAAGGGTTCTGTCTGAGGGGTTCTTTGTGGCGCGCCTTTGTTTCTCGAGTTGGAAACCGTTTTGTTTGGTAAGTCTAAGCTCTGGGGTGTACCAGCTGGCTTGTTTTGAGGCTTTGTTGGTTTTTTGTTTGTTTCATCAGGGTGACTGTCAGCGCACCAGTATCAGGGTATCACCATTCATCAGCCAAGCTAGATTGAATCCAGTGTCTCAGTAAACACAGGATCCACATCTGGGCATACCCTTCCCACTTAGGGCAACTTTAGCAACACAAAAGGATGATGAACAGAGTGCTGAAACTTTTCAAACACTCACCCCCAGTCAGAGATCTGAGTTTAATCTATCATTCGTTTGCTCACCATGCCACTCCAATTTGTTACCAGCCATATGCAAATCAGTCAGGACCGTGTACTCCATGGTAACAGTCCAGTTTGAACTGGCCGTTTAGGTCCCCCTTGGACCAGAAACAAGCATCCTGGGACCGGTTTCAGGGTATCACCCTTCATCAGCCAGGCTAGCTTGAGTCCAGTGGCACAGTGAGCTTAGCGTCAGTCTGTAGCTGGAACTTAATGTGCTCCATAGGTGATATTGGGTCATCTTTTGTGGCAATGCATCAGATGGTTTCCTTGAAGATGATGGTGATACCCCCGCTTTGTTGGTGCGGTTGCGGTGTATCACCTTGTAGCCGCTGGGTATTGCGGTGACGATGTTAGGGTTTGAGGTGGGGTTGAGCCATGTTTCGGTCACAAAGGCAACATCAAGGGAGAGGGTGGTGATGGTGTCCCAGATTTCTGTTGCATGCTTGCAGAGGGATTTGGCATTGAGCATGATGCATTGTAGCGGTTCCGGGTTGTTAGTGATCTTCTGGGTGGAAGCAGCAGGGAATCCAATATGGGCCATCAGCCTTGTGTTGCTGGAGAAGTGGCAATGGTGGCAGTTGAAAGGTCCTTTGGTTGAATGCTGGAAGGAAATGTAGCAGATGTTGCAGTGTCTGGGGCCCAAGGCCTTGAGCTTCTTGGAGGTGTGGCAGTAGGTGGTGAGAGAGCCAGGGGTTCTGTTGCTGGGCACAGTCCAAGTGTGGACGGGCACAGACGAGCATGGCTTTGGTGAGTCTTCAGTGTGCCTTCAGCATGCCCGCTGCACAGCCACGCTGCGGCTTCCATTAAGTAGGCCCTGGGAGGAAGGCAGGGCGCTGAGTGGCGGGAGGAGAGGAAATGCAGGAAGAGGGAAACTGCAGAAAGAGGGAAGAAAAAAGGCAAAATAGAGTTGCAGGAAAGGAAGAGAAAAAAGAAAAGAATCAGCAGAAAAGAGGCAGAAGGTGCAAGAAAAGCAGGAAAGAAACAGAAAAAGCAGAAGAATGAGCAGAAAAGAGGCAGAAGGTGCAGAAAAACTGACAGGAAAGGAACAGAGAATGCAGCAGAACAAGCAGAAAAGACAGAAGGTACAGAAACACAAGCAGGAAAGAAACAGAAAAAGCAGAAGAACGAGCAGAAAAGAGGCAGAAGTGCAGAAAAAATGAGTTGGAAAGGAACAGAAAAAGCAGAACGAGCAGAAAAGAGGCAGAAGATGCAAAAAACTAGCAGGAAAGGAACAGAAATAGCAGAGGAGCACAAAGCGAATGGGGGGCACAAGCATATGGCAGCAAAGGGTCACAGACTGCAGGGCAAGCTGGACAGGAGGACTGTCACAGGGGGAGCTGGCATGATTATGTTTAAGATTGAACTCCAGTTGTGAAGATTCAGTCTGTGTTTTAGCTTTATCTTTATTTTTATCCCAGCACTTTTTAGAAGACTCAGGTGTCTGCTTGGTAGAATCAGTTTCAGATTTTTTTTTAAGTTGTGGTTTACAAGTCCAGGTTCACAAACTATCAGGACCTACTGATGTACAGGTATCAGAAACAATTTTAGATAGCTTGCACTCCTGATCCATAGTGTGAACCAACGCGAGACACTGGCATATAACCAAGGAAGCTTCCCCCCCTCTTTAATATAACTTACAATTATTGAGGACACTGTGGCTAAGTTGTCAGTTTCATTCCTAAATTCAGGGCAGGGGCTGTCCCATGTTCATTTTGAGTTTGCTTGAGCAATTCAGGCAAAACAGCAATTGATGGGGTACCATGTGTATTGGTATATATGGCAGCGAAAACAGTTTCCCATGTAGCTCCACCTTCAACTGGGGGAACTCTATCAAGTGAAAGACACATAGGGGGTTATTACAACTGTGGAGGAGGTGTTAATCCGTCCCAAATGTGACGGATATATCACCAGCCGTATTACGAGTTCCAAAGGATATCCGTGGTATATCCGTCACTTTACCGTCACTTTTGGGACGGATTAACACCTCCTCCAAAGTTGTAATAACCCCCATAGTGAGAACTCTAAATTTAGCTTGGGGTCCCGCATGGGGAAACATTGTTTCAAGCTGATTTGCGATTTGCTTTTTGTGCAATCCAAAACAAAATTTGATTTCATTTGGTAGGTATTTTACCCACAATGGCATTAATAGTAACTGGACTAATAGCAGGGACAGCTAACTGGCTGCATAACGTGAAAAGGGACCTTGCTACGGCAAAGGCCAATGTGCGCATAATGAACTGCATTAGATGGCTATATAATCTAACCATGTGAATTATAAGGGTAACTGTGTCATGCTGATTTAATGCTCAAAATTTGGATATGGTGTATATCCTGCCAAGACTGGGCAGGTTGCTCCCTCATTGCTGAGGACCCAGTCTGACATTTTGAAGAGCATGTGGGAGGGTGCCATGGAACCAATTTTGACGGTCATGATAAGTAAATGGAATTTGTAAATATTCATATATTCTATAAGCAGCTGGTGTACGAAATGTCTGTGTATTAACATCGGCCGCAGGAAAATTAACTCAGGCATAGAACCCTTCACATTTATAAGCTTTGTGTGCCTCAACCACATAAGTAATATCTCCACTGATATTGGCTGGCCCATGTGCAATTACTACCTGTCTGCAATTAAAAGGAATAGTCACTGTTTGCACCATTTCTAATTAACACAATCCAAAGAAAGGAAATACTATATGGGGTAATCCCTTTAAAAATTTAAGCCTGAACATCCTACAGACATAAATAGGTGCTTCCTATTAAGCTAAGGAGGATAAATCCTTATCATCACGGACGTTTCCCGCAAGAGGTAAAGAACAAGTTACTTCACCTCTATATGGTCCTTTGGTAACACCATATCTGGGAGAGACAAAATCTAGGTCCATATTTTTTACCTTTGAATTCTCCCCAACCGTCAGACTGGATCCAGAAGTTTTTTGTGAGCAGTACTCCTGCACGCTGTGAGGTTGCGTTGATCAACTCCATGTCTATCTTCAGCATCATCTGTGCCAGATATGTTGTCACGATTCCTATATAGGCGCCACCCTGGTGTGCTGATGTCAGTTTTTTCTACAACTTCACATGCCAGAAGCATAGAGCCATAAAGAAACTACTGGTACGTCAAAACTAAGGCCCTGAAAGGGGAGTCTCTGCCCATAGATATCAGTTTGCAGAGCTGGGAGGTGGATGGCTTGGTAAGTAATCTGCAGCTAAATATTGTCTCTACCAGATAAGGCATTACCGAAGGTAAGTAACTTGCTCATCTGATAGAGAATTTTAGCTGCAGATTCCTTATCTTTGAATAGATACCCAAGTAATAACATCACAAGAGGTGCGTCTGCGAACCAAGTTCATACTAGAAAGTCCTGCAGGACCGAATGGGCAAGGAGTCTGTCCCAACAGATCTTCTTGTCTAGGCAGTTGTGTTTGGTAAGTGTGTAGGGATGCCTACGGTGCTGCCTGAGAGATGTCAAGGACTGGAACTATGCATGCTAATACAATGGTTGCAGCTGTAGCTCAGGTATAATGAGCATGCAAACCCTCAAGAGGGGGCTTTTTTGGTCAGTACACAGCAGATCTTAATGCAGAGTATGACCCATCTGGACGTGATCTGCTTCTCCACTACCCAACCTTTCTTCACACCCATATAACCTACAAGGAGTTGGTCATCCACGAAAACTTTTTTGTACAATCAAGAAATAACATCAATGGTCTTTGTGGGTCCAGACGATGGGGTCTCTCCTGTTCCTTAGAAGGACGTGGAGGTGTGTAAAAAGTAAGCACGTTGATGGATTGCCCTACATGAAAGGGCTGAACCACTTTTGGCAGAAAGGAGGCACTAGTGGGAAGCATCATTTTGTCGGGATAGATGGAAAGTTAGGGTGGCTTAGATGACAATGCCTGCAGCTCACTCACTATAGGAAAGCACCCTTTTTGACATGCTTAGCCCCCACTTTTTGCCTGGTTTCTAATGTGACTTTGACTGTTCCTGCTAACTAGGTTTCCAGTGACAGAGTTATTTTCTCGAAATTGCACAGTTGTTTTGCACAATTGGCAAACTCTTTAGTTACGACTGTAAGTCCCTAGTAAATGGTACCCCTGGTGCTTAGGTTACTAAGGAAGGTTTCTGAGGGCTGCAGCACTAATGGTGCCAGCCTCAGGGACCCCTCACCAAACCCAGACAGTGCTGTCATTGCAGACTTCGAGTGTTGGAACAGTCTAAATTGAAAACACAACCTGTCACACACTCCTCTTTGCCAGGTACCCTGTCACTGCATGTGCATCCAGGCATGTGAGGTCATATATGCATGAAGCAGATATGACCATGCTATGTCTGTACATAGTAAGTGCACAGGGAAGCCATTTTAAATGCATATGCTGGACACTGGTCATTACAAGTTCCCCAGCTACTTGATGGCTTCTCTGAGTCCTGGGATTTTTGGGTATCAATCTTCGCAGAACAATAAATCCTCAATGACTCCAGTGACTGATTTATTATAAAATGCACACAGAGGGCCCCTTAGAGGTGCCCCCTGAAAACCTACCAGATACTAGTGTGCTGTTTGACTGGTCCTGACCAGTTCATCCACCACAGTTGTGTTTCTGGCCCCCCCAATGTGAGAGCTAGAGCTCTTGAGGGCCTGTGACAAAGGCCTGATCTGGGCAGAGGTGTGACCTCCTCTCCCAGGCAGGATTGTCATTCCAGGGCAGGGAGCTTCAAAGGCCTTGCCACGTTTGTAATGTGACCCAGGACTCTCCAGGTGGTGGAGATGACCAACTCCCCTGTCCTGACGCAACTTTTTGTTGCAGCACAGGTGGGAAATTATTTAATTTGGGGAAGTGCCCACCTCATGCCGGTCTCACCCCAAAAGGGGATGTGCTGAAATTGACACTACTTTTTAAATTCCTCAATCTTGTTTGGAAGGAATTAGGCCACTAGGGTTAGGGTTAAAAGTGGTCATCCCACTGGCTACCACCTGGCACTCCCTGTAACTCCCCTAAACTGAGTATTTAGGTGGCACCCTGAACCCTAGAACTCAGATTTCAACTACCTAAGAAGACCCAGACAAAGAGTTGCATCCACAGAAAAGGAAAGAAGAAGCAGCTGACCTGGAATCAGCCTCTCCAGCCAGCCTGCTGACCAAAAAGGACCCTGCACAAGAAGCCAACTCGTACAGCCTTTAATAAAGACTCAGGTATCCCATGGGCACCGGGCTTGCCCTACAACAAGAAACCCCACAAAAAAGTCTCTGCAGCTGCTGGAACCCCGGCACCAGAAGTGACCGTTGCACCTGCCGTACACAAGCCTAGGTGAAGCCAACCAACGGTGCCAACGCTGGTCGCCAGCTGTCCAGAGACAGAGTCAAGTGTGGTCTCACCCATCTTGGACTTTGCTGAGATGCCTGCAGCCTCTGCACGCAGGCACCCTCTCCCACAGGCTTGTGGAGAGAGACTGTCTCACAGCTACAGCAATCACTGCACCCGTGACCCCTCCCCCCAGCTGAGATGGGTCATCAGTGCAAACTATGTCCCCCGGCTCCTAAGAGCTCAAGTTTACCGTGGGCCCACCCATGCCAGACTCCCCCACAACACCTGCAGCCTCAACACACAGGATCCCCTGACCACGAGTGCTCCCGGATGTGAAAACTCAATGCCTTAAGACACCCCAGCATCCATCGCCCAGCCAGGTATGTCCCAAAAGGTGAAGGAGTTTTGCAGCTCTTGTGGCACCTGTCAAGCCAGTGGCAAAGCAGGTGGCTACCCAAAGGCCCCTTAATTCCACTTTCAGTGGTTGGGGTTCCCTGTGAAAGGGTAGGTATTGTCAGTCCCCGTGCCCCTCCGACAGCATCAGGGAACAGATGTATACTGGTTGTAGTGGATCATGCAACCAGGTACCCTGATGCAATCTCTCTGAGGACTACTCATGCCCCTACAGTAGCTAGGGCCCTCACTGGTGTATTCACCAGAGTGGGCTTTCCAAAAGAGGCGGTGTCAGAGGTACCAACTTCATGTCTGGCTACCTAAAACACATGTGGTGTGACCTATAAGTTCACTACCCCATATCACCCCCAAACCAATGTCCTTGTTGAGAGATTCAACAAGACATTGAAAGGTATGATTGATGGATTCCCTGAAAAACTCAGGAGATAGGATGTTTTCCCTGCATGGCTTCTTTCTGCTACAGGGAAGTGCCACAGAAGGGAGTAGGTTTTTCCCCCTTTGAGGTTCCGTTTGGGTATCCTGTAAGAAGGCCCCTTGGTCTTGTGAAGGACGGATAGGAGAGACCTCTCAAAGAGGCTAAGCAAGACATTGTGGATTATGTGCTTAGCCTTCGTTCCAGGATGTCTAAGTACATGAAAAAACTTTCAAAATTCTTGAGGCCCGTGAAGTGCTCCAGAAGCTCTGGTATGACCAAAATGCTGCACTAGTGCAGTTCCAACCACAGCAGAAGGTATGGGATTTGGAACCTGTGGCCCCTAGGGCCCTCCAGGACAAGTGGATTAGGCCTACTTCTCAGCAGAAGTGGTCATAAGGAGGGTGTAGTCACCCTAATGGTGGTGAGCCTATTGGCTACCGTCTGGCACTTCTTTTAAATCCCTTAAATTGACTATTTAGGTGGCGCCCCTGAACCGTAGAACTCAGATCTCGACAACCTAAGAAGACCCGGACAAAGAAGAGTTGCCCCCACAGAAGTTGAAATGAAAAAGCAGTTGACCTGGAACCAGCCCCTCTGGCCTGCCGGTAGACCTCAAAGGATCCTGGACAAGAAGCCAACTCGTCCAGCCTTCAATAAAGACTCAAGTCTCCCATGGGCATTGGACTTGCCCTGCAACAAGAAACTTCACAGAAAAAACTCTGCAGCTGCTGGAACCCCAGAAATCCAACACTAGAAGATAAAGCCAACTGAAGGTGCCAATGCCGGTCCCCAGCTGCCCAGAGACCGAGTCCAGTGTGGTGTCATCCATCTTTGACTCTTCCGAGATGCCTGCAGCTTCTCCATGCAGGTCCCCTCTCCCAAAGGGTTGTGGAGAGAGAAAATCTAACAGCTAGAGGAGCCACTAAACCTGTGACCCCAGCTGAGGTGGGTCATGGGTGTCAATGACATCCTGGGCTCCTAAGTGCTCAAGTCCACCCTGGGTCTACCCCCGCCGGACTCCCCCACGACGCCTGCAGCCTCAATACACAGGACCCCCTGACAGCGAGTGCTCCCGGAAGTGAAAACCCGATGCCTAAAGACAACCCTACATCCATCGTCCCTGGACACAGGAGAAGAGGACCAAAGGTGCACCTACACCCTCGAGCACTCCAAGTCTACTACCTACCTATTTGTTGTCCCTGACTGGCTTCCCAGCCAGAGCCTGCAGCATATTTGTCTCAGGTTCAAACTCCGATAGGAAACCATTGGGCACCTGATGCCTTACTGCACCTCTGTAGCCAGCTGACCCAGTGCCACCTGGTCTGACCTTTTAGTGTAGTTCTGATCAGTGGCCCGTACTTAGCGTAACTCTCTGAGATTGGCTTCTTAAGTCATTGTTAACCCTGTGTTTGCTGAACATTTTTTTTCCTCCATAGGTTGACATTGAGAGAACTCTGAAAATTGCACTGTGTCCATTTTTAAAACTGCAAAGTGTTTATGCTTAAAAGTCTACTTACCTGATTACGAAGTTCTTGGATCTGAAACATATACAAAAATTATTATTTTTCTAAATTGGGCTCAGTTATATTCATTGAAAGTGTCTCTCATTTATTGCCTCTGTGAGTACAACACATGCTTAACATTACCCTCTGATAAACCAAACTGCTCGCCTACACTACCACAAAATATAGCATTAGTCATATCTACTTTTGCCTCTGCAATACCTACTGGGGATTCACTGGACTCTGCACAGTGTACTTCATTTTAATACACTATATAGAGAGCTAGCTTCCTACACTCACCCTACAGGTAGCAGAAATGCCCACAAAGGAGGCAGTTTTCAGAGTGAGAAGCCTTAGAGGACAATTGTGGAGAGGCTTGAAAGTAGTGCACATCAGAAATGTCCAACCAAATTCAATTCTCATCGGGACATAATGATTGGGGATGGAAGAAAAAGATGTATAAGACCTTTGTGGAACCTCTGTAGAATAGGGGACTTAAAGAAGGTTGATCAGGCAACCTCAAAAATGCAGAAATAGCAGACAAATAACCTTAACGAGTGCCCAGAGCAGAGCCCTGTTGGGCCAGTGAAAGGATAAACAGGACCTCAGAAAGAGGGGAAGAAATGATTCAACTGACTTGTCCAGGCACGATGACACAAATTTCTTCCAACGACAGGCTTATACCATTTTAGGGGAGGGACGTCTGGCTGCCAAGATTACGTTACAGACTTTGGGAGGGAGGTCAAAAGCTGTCAACTGTTGCTGCTCAATCTCCATGCAAGAAGGCGGAGTGTGGACAGGTTTGGGTGCAGAACCCAACCCTGCTGCTGCGATAGAAGATCCTCCCCAAAGGGGCAGTCTGATCGAAGGATCAATGGACATGCTCAACATCTTTGGCTACCAGATGCTCCATGCCCAGTCCAGAGCCACAAGGATTCTTTGGACCGGTAGTTCTTGATCTTCTTGAGAACCCTGGGTGGAAGTGGTATGGGCGGAATGGCGTACAGGAGGCCCGAGCTCCACTGGAGACAAAAAGTGTCTCCAAGCTATTGCTGCCTTGAAAACTCCAATGCGCAAAACAGCTGACATTGCACGTTCTCTGTGAAGGGGGGACCAATCTAACCAAGGCTCCCCCCACTGCTGAAAGAGACCTAGCACCACCTCCAGATGGAGACGGCATTCGTGATCTGCTAGACATTTTGGCTTAGTTTGTCCGTTCTGGCATTCAGAGATCCCGCCATATGTTAAACCACCAGGGATATGCTCTGTGGTTCCAGCCACATCCAGAGGGGCAAAGCCTCTTAACAAAGGGTCCAAAACCCACCTCGCCCTGCTTTTTGCAGTACCACTTGGTGGGGTGGCGTTGTCTGTGATCTTTCTCTTGCTAGTGGGAAGAAAGGCTTTCAATGCCAGCTGGACCACACAGAGGTCCAATAGGTTGATGTGGAGTCTGGTTTCTGCTGGAGACCAGATGCCTCTGATCTCCACCTCTCCCAGGTGGCTGCCCCATCTCAGGAGTGATGCATCTGTCACTACTGTCAGATGTGTTTGGGGAAGGGAGAGGGATCTGCCTCTGACCAAATTGTGGTTCGTTAACCATCACTGAAGATCTTTTGCAGTTCCCTCTGAGATCTGGAACATGTAGGAGATATTCCCCTGATGCTGCGCCTACTGGAACTTCAGGTCCACTGCAGAGCCTGCATATGCCATCTGGCATGTGTCACCAGCAGAATGCAGGAGGCCATAAGGCCCAGCAGCCTCAGTCACTATCAGCAAAATCCAGGATAGAGGCTGAAATATTGATATCATAGCCTGAATATCCTGGACTCACCGCTCAGGACAATAAACCCAAAACTGCACTGTGTCCAGAACAGCTCCTGTGAAAGGGGGAGTCTGAGAGGGAGTCGGGTGTGACTTCGACACGTTTTATAGTGAACTCCAACAAATGCAGGAGATCCGCTGTAGTCTGGAGGTGGGAGACGCTAGCCTGGGGCACACCTTCAAAGTCAGTTCTCGCGATTAGGGAAGACTGAAACCCCTGATCTGCGCAGATGACCCGCATCCATTGTCATCACCATCACCATGGTTAACACAAGAGAGGCACTGATAAGACCAAAGGGGAGCACAGTGAACTGAAAGTGCTTGTGGCCTACTTTGAACCGCAAGTAACATCTGTAGGCAGGTAGGACAAAGATATGAAAATAAGTGTCCTGCAAGTCCAGCGATAGTGGTTCCAGGGCAGATAGAACCTTAGCCAAACTGAGTACCTTGAACTTCTTCTTGAGGAAGAGACTGACGGACAGAAGGTCTAGGATAGGGCAGACACCCTTTTTGTTTTTGGGGACCAGAAAGTAGCAGGAAAAGCAACCACAACCTACTTCTGGCGCCAGAGCCCTCTCCATGTCTCCCCTGACCAAAAGAGCTGTTCCTTTCTCAGAGAAAAGGGACAAATGATGCTCTGTCATCTGATTGTAGGATGGTGGCATGGATGGAGGGGTAGTCTCAAAGGGGAGGAAGTAGCGCCTTCAGACTATCTGCAAAACCCACGTGTCTGACATGATGAATTGCCAGCGGAGAAGATGATGGCAACTCCTGCCTCCAACTGGCCCATAGTTGGGGAGAGTCAGACTAGAAAGGTTTAGAAGCTGTTGCAGAGGTCAATGGATCCCATGCTCTTTGCCATGCAGATGCTGGGCAGCATGTGAGGCACAATGGCTGGCTGGAAATGAACGTGGTTGGAGGCTCCTTCCACAGCCATGTAAGGGGCGGCAGACTGAGGGGGACGTGGGGCCGCTGCAAGGCCCAAGGACCTGCCTGTAGCATGAGAATCTTTGAAGAGCTCATGAGCTGAGTCTGCCTTGTCTCCAAAGAGACAAGTGCCATCAAAGGGCATGTCCATCAAGAAGCTTGGACATCCCCTGAAAAGCCATATGTCCTCAGCCAGGCGTGGTGCCTCAGGGCCGCTGTCTATTAAACCGCTCTGCCTAGTGAGTCGGGCGTGTCCAGTCTGCAACAGATACCTTTGCTGCTTCTCTCCCATTGGCAACAGCCTAACAGAGTATAGCTTAGGTCTCCTCTGGGACCTGTGGCTTCACTTGTGCAACTGTATACCACAGATTGAGGGAACAACAGCCCAAAAGGCATGCAGTGTTCACAGACTGCAATGCAAGGCTGGCAGAAGAAACCATCTTCTTCCCAAGGGAGTCCAACCTTTTGGATTCCCTATCCAAGGGAGTGGAAGGGAATGTACCCACGGAGGTAGAGGCATGCGCCACCAAACTCTCGGGGTGGGGTGTTGCATCAAGAAACTTGGGTCCCCCAGGTGTGGGGCGATGGGCAATCATCCTGTTCACAGGAGCCCCCTGTGCTGGGTTCAGATCAGGTATCTAGGAGGACATCAGTGAGGGCCTCATTCAACAGAAGCAGGGGTTCTGAGTTTGAAGCTTCCGGTTGCAGCACCTGTCAAGAGATTGGACTTGACAGCCATGAAAGGCAGTTGAAGTATGAGGACCTCAACCACTGTTCTCACCACCATAGCTTAAAACACTCCCTTCTCCATAGCCACGAGAGGGGGTGAAAGCATGCCGGTATCTGGAGAAGTATCCAATCCGCTGGCCCCACCCAAGTCTTCACACACCAGTCCATAGCTTCATGGTGCTGGTATTCTAAAAAGTCCAGTGACCCCTCCCAGTCATACTTGAGGCCTAGCCCATAGTAAAAGGGCTCAGGATCTGATCTAGGAGGCATGCTCCTGCCGGCATCGGAGTTAGCGTCATACGAAGCCTATCCGGCTCTGTGTCAGAGTTGGGGATTACAGTGGTGATGCCGCCACCCATGGGCATGGACGGCACTGGGAGCATCGGCACTGGTGTCAGGGAAGGTCGGGGTGGTACGACTGATGCCGGTCCAGATCCAGGACTGGATCCCAAGTTGCCCCTTGGCACCGAAGCGGCTGGCATAGAACCCAAAGGGGCCCCTCTTGACTCTGAGGGGCCCAAAGGCTTCCAGCAGTGTTGGGCTGCCCAAAAATGAGGCGCATGGCCTTGTAAAAATCCTGGAATTGGGCAGGGGTTGCTCCAGTAAAACTGGGGGAGGCGCGGAGCCGGCCAAGGCATAGAGCGTCAATGCTCCCACGTCTTGTAGGCTAAACGCTTCAACTTCTTGTGCCTTGACTTACCTGATTGCCGGAGGACCTGGAGTGGGACTGTGACAATGGAGGACTCCTCAACCGATCCCGGGACCTTCCTCTCAACCAAGATTGCGTGGAGTAGAGCATCAGGCTGCCATCAACTCCAGAGACTGCTGCCTCAAAGCCTCCAGATGCATTGCACGACACTCTGAGTGCAACTTTGGGTCACAGTCCAGCTCCAGGCACCAAAGACCCACAAGGCGCGGACCCGTTATGGACATCCCTCTGTGAGAGGATCCACAGAGCTTGAAGCTGGTCTTTCTGGAGGACATCTGTGCTGCACCAGCAGGAAAACACTCAGGGCCAGATGTAAGTAGAAAGCAAATTGCGAGTTGCAATTTGCAAGTCCTTACGACTCGCAAATTGAAACTCGCAATTTGCTATGCAGAAAGGTGTTTCAGACACCTTCTGAGACTCGCTATGGGGTCGCAAAGACCCACCTCATTAATATTAATGAGGTGGGTCGCAGTTTGCGACCCCATAGCGAGTCTAGGCACTCACGGGGATGGTGGCCTGCTGGGGTCAGCAGACCACCATGTCCGTGACTGCTTTTAAATAAAGCAGTTTTTTTTTTCTCTCTGTAGCCCGTTTTCCTTAAAGGAAAACGAGCTGCACTTAGAAAAAAATACCGAAACCTTTTGTTTCGTTTTTTTTCAGAGTAGGCAGTGGTCCATTGGACCACTGCCTGCTCTGAAAAAATACTTTTGTGATCATTCACAAAGGGGAAGGGGTCCCATGGGGACCCCTTCCCGTTTGCGAATGAGTTACCATCCACTTCAAGTGGATGGTAACTGCGAGTTGATTTGCGACCGCTTTTGCGGTCGCAAATCAACTTACATCGCAGTGAGAGTCGCAAATAGGAAGGGAACACCCCTTCCTATTTGCGAGTCGGAAACAAATTTTGCGAGTCGGTTCCGACTCGCAAAATGTGTTTCTGCATCGCGCGCAGGCATTAGCGCCTCGCAAACGACGTTTTTCGCCATTTGCGAGGCGCTAATGCCTTGCTACATCTGGCCCTCAAAAACATCTTTGGATTAGCACTTGTTGGAGCAGAAAGAAAAAACTGACGTCAGTACACTGGGGTAGGGCCTATATATGAATCGTGACGTCATATCAAGCGCGGGCGATGCCGGATGCAGAGCCGATTGACACCACCTAATAGGGGTACTGCTCACAAAACTTTTTGGGATCAAGTAAACCCCCTGGGGAGAATTCAAAGGTAAGGAATCTGCAACTAGAAGTCTCTATCAGATAAGGAACATTTGAAACATGCATGAAAACTACTCAGGAGAAGTACCTGACCTTAAACGTTGGTGGCCCATGTTATATGGTTCCTACGAGTTCAGTAGGACTCTGCATTATGTTAATAATAACTTCACAATAGTCTTCATCTACATTTATCATTAAATGTTTTTTTTTGGCTGGCTCACAGTACCACATCTAAACTGATAACCTGACCAGGTTAATAAATGTTACTGGTAACCACAAGCATGACCACTCTTATTCCCAAGGAATTTGCGGAAACAGACCTAACCCTTCTGTTTATTAGTGCTGGAAGCCCAAGGTACACACAATAAAGATATGAAATGCATTTTCGTAGCATTTATTGAAATTAATATTTCTTGTAAAAACGTCGTGAGCTGTGATGATTAGACAGATGAGTCATTGCTGTAATCAGCACTATTAGAACGGTGAAACATGCAAACAATCCAACCATGTTAATTGTTACTAATGTTACTCTAATCCTATCATCACTAATACTTTCCAAATGAGAACATAGTGATCGATTGGGATAGTTCAACCACCATACCTCAGTGTTGGGGGTCAAGAAGCTGGTCTTAGTGTGCAGGCGAGCTTCTTTCACAGGATGAAGGTTGGAGTCAGCAAGACTGCATTTCAGTCACAGTGGTTCCATGATAACCTCAGCATGAAGAGCTCTTCACAACAAGTCTAGCACGGATGCTGTTTATGTAATAAAACACGGTTCTTCTTGCACTATGACACAGGTGCAGAACAGCTTCTTTGGTTTGTTCCGCATAAATCAGTAGTCTCCTGATGAGGAAACAGAAAAATAAAAGCAAGGGCATTGCGTTCTGATTTCATGACCCTGGAACTAAATGTGCAGACTACAGGGCAACAATACCTACCAAGAATAAATGTGTGTGCAGCACATTCTCATGTTAGTGTAAATATGTAAAAAGTCATCATCAGAAAAAGATGTCAAGTGAAAAAGAAAAATCTAAAATGGAAACTAAGTGCAGGCCCTATAACAGAAATGAAAGAGGCTGGTACCCCTACCATACCCACAAGAGCGGAAGGCAGAATGAGGCTGGTGAGGGGTCATGGTAAGTCCCACTGACCGAGCAGTGGTCCTATTGCCTTTGAAGCAATTGAGTGCTGAATCTGCCTTGTCACTAAACAGGCAAGTGTATCAAAGGTAGGTCATGTCCATAAGGAGTGCCTGGACATCCCCAGAGAAGCCAGTTGACTTCAGCTAGGCGTGGTGGCAGAGCACCACAAACAAAGCAATTACTCTGCCCAACAAGTCTATTGCATCCAGTCCACAGTATAATGTGAACTTTTCTGCATCCTGCCATCTGTAATAACTTCTATCAGGATGGCTCAAACCTCCTCGACGACCATAGGCAGCACTTGTGTGACTGAGCCCCAAACTGTGTGGTACAGGGGTCCAAGAGGTATGCTGTGTTCATGGATTGCAGTGAAAGGCTGATGGATGAGTTTAGGAAGCTGGCCTGGTGTGTGGTGGGTACCTATGGTACATACGCCTTACACCAGGCCCAGGTATCACCTCTGGGTGAAGGGTAGGCAGTGGCTAGAAACAAGGCTCTCCAGAGGTAGCTGTGGATGAGAAGCCAATGCTTATATAGGCGACATATAAAGCTCATGCAGTACCATTGTAGTCACACAGCACTTACACACATGAAAGGAACACTCAGTTGTACAAAAATAAAGGACAAATCACCACAAAAAAATCAGAAGGGTAGCCCATCATTAGGATCCAAGTAATAGTCTAAATATATAACCCAACAATCAGAAATAGGCACAGAAAAGGTTAGAAAACAGTGCAAATAGCCCTAGGGGGAGCACAATCCATATACTAAAAAAATGGAATGCGAAAAATGTACCCCCACCTAGGTAAGTAAAATGTGTAGAGGGGAGCTGGGAGTACTAGAAAGCCACAGAGGTAAGTAACAGTACCCCCAAGCGACCAGGAATGTAGGAGTAAATCACTGGATTTTCCCCAAACCACCCAAAAGGAGGAAAAGAAGAAAAAGAAGACACCCAGACAAGACTGCAAAAAAAACAGTGGTGGATTCCTGAAGAAACAAGACCTGTGGAGAAAGGGGACCAAGTGCAAGAGTCACAGTGGAGTCCAGGAGGAGTAGAAGCTACTACCCACCCAGCTGTAGTTGCAGGAGTTGGTCGACAGTGATGAAGAACAGGTCAGCACTGCATCCCTGGAGCTGGAGAACAGTTCATTATGGATGCAGGTGATGTCCCACGCTGGAAGGAATATTGCAGATGGGTGTTGGAGCAGAAATTCCACCAACAAGCCTTGGCAAAGGCTAACTAGCAGTTAGTGGAAAAGTGGTGCTACCAGGGACCAGCAAGGCCCAGGAGGACTCATCACAGGAGGGGGAGTCACAGGGGACCCTCAGCGTTACAGAGAGTCCACAGGAGCAGAGGCAGCACCCACAGTAGTCCCACAGGACGGAGACACAGGAATCGCAGAAGATGCCCATGCATCACTCCAAAAGAGGATCCCTCGCCGCAGGAGAACCAGACAGAAGGCAGTGCTTTGCAGGATGGAGAGCTGGGGGCTGAAGCTACACATTACCTGAAGACCCCTTGAAGGAGACGCAAACAAGCCTTGGCAGCTGCAAGAGACACAGTGTATGGGGGTACTGTCCTGTGTGGGAAGGCAAAGGCTTACCTCCACCAAAGTTGGACAGCTGGCAGACAGACCTAATCCGGACCACCACCTGTGATGCAGGATCAACGCATCCCGTTGTTGCTCGTTGTAGGTGCCTGCGGTTGCAGGGGAGTGACTTCTTCACTCCAAGGGAGATTCCTTCTTCTTCTTGTGCAGGCTGAAGAGTTGCAGTCTTCTTAGGATGCGCAGCTGGGGAAACGTTGCACAGCTGGCAAGAGACGTGAAAACAAAGATGCAGAAGAGTCTTCTTTATTGTAGCAGCGTTTGTCAGTTCCTGGAGGGTTCAGTCGCGGTTCCAGTGGCCAGAATTCAAATTGGAGGTTGCAGAGGAGTCCTGCTGGAATCTTGGAAGCTGAATTTGAGGACCCACCCAAGAAAATGATCCTAAATAGCCCTGAAAGGGGGATTGGTCACCTAACCAGGTAAGCACCTATCAGGAGGGGGCTCTGAAGTCACCTGCCTGGCCTGGCCACTCAGATGCTCCCAGAGTTCCCTGCCAACCTTGGCAACAAGATGGCAGAACCCAGGGACCCTCTGGAGGAGTTCTGGGCACCACCCTGGGGTGGTGATGGACAGGGGAGTGGTCACGCCCCTTTCCATTGTCCAGTTTTGCACCAGAGCAGGGAGTGGGGGTCCCTGAACCGGTGTGGACTGGTTTATGCACAGAGGGCACGAAATGTGCCCTTCGAAACAAAACCAGTGGCTTGGAGTGGCTGCCCCCCCCAAGCCAGTCACACCTATTTCCAAAGGGAGACAGTGTTACCTCCTCTCCCAAAGGAAATCCTCTGTTCTGCGTTCTTGGGCTTGATCAGATCACATAGCAGGAGCACAGAAACCTGTCTGAGGGGTGGCAGCAGCTGGGCTGCCCAGAAAACCCTGTAAGACTGGTTGTACCAATGCTGGAGGTCCTCTAAGGAGCACCCAGAGTGCACGGAATCATACTTCCAAATCTTGCAACAGTATTGTGGTATGATTCTGACATGTTTGATACCAAACATGCCCAGGTTCGGAGTTACCACTATGTAGCTGGACATATGTAGTGACCTATGTCTAGTACACGCATAAAAGGGCGTCCCTCACTTACAAAGTCCAGGAAAATGTATCTGCAATTTGTGGGGGCACCTCTGTTAATGCAGGGGTGCCCTCACACACCGGTACCTGCACCCACCCCTCTGGGCCTACCATAGGGGTGACTTATAGTGATCTGTAGTAAAAACGGGTGCATGCACCCGTTTCACGCATGCCGCATTGGTAGGCCTGCACATCCCTTTGCATGGGCTCCCTATAGGTTGCAGAATAACTGCTGGAACCCCAATGCCCTGGGTACCTAGGCACCATATACTAGGGACGTACATGGGGGGGACCAATATGCCAATTGTGGGGGGAAAAATCACCATTTAAAGGACAGAGAAAAATTACAGAGGTCCTGGTTAACAGGATCTCAGTAGACACAGTCAGACATAGTGACAACAGGCAGAGAATGGAGGTAACCATGCCAAAAAAGAGGGTACTTTCCTACAATGAGAAAATCCTCTTAACCAAAGGAGTCCAGCCTCTTGTGTTCTCTGTCCAGTGGCATGGTAGGGAGCACATCAGGGTTAACCTTGGACATTGAGGCCTGCACAACCTGGCTCTCCGGGGTGGGGTACTGGGTGAGGAAAGCTGGATACCTAAGGTAGGACAGTGGCAGCAGGGCTTGCTGCAGGCTCTGAACAGGACATCAATGAGTGCTTCATTGAATGGGAGGAGAGGTTCAGTGGAGGATACCTTAATTGAAGCACCTTTGTCAAGACATCGGTCTTGACCACCACTGAGGGCAATGTAAGGTCCTAGACCTCAGCACCACTATGGCAAAAGAACCCCCTTGCTCTGTAGCCACACTAGGAGAGACCAGGCCTGTGTTTGGCAAGGTATCCAGACCACTGGCAAAAGCCAGTTCCTCATACTAGTTATCCTCAGCCAAGTACTCCTTAAGGGGATCGGTAGAACCATAAAGATCTGCCCCCAAGCATTTTCCTCACAGGGCCTGTCAGAAAATGCCTTTAACCTGGAGGGTCTTGGTCCGGGCGGTGTTGGAGTCAATGGCGGATGATGCCAGTCTGGCTCCATATCAGAGTTGGGAATGACAATGGTGTTGGCAACACAGGGAATGGAGCCACTGGACCAGAATTAATTGAATGTCATGGGTTTAGGACTGGAGTCTGTCCTGAACCAGGAACGGGTCCAAAGGGCCCGAATGGTGCCAAGGATTAACCTGCTGGTGGAAATCCAGTCAGAGCACCTTCTGAACCCATGGAGCCTGAAGGCTCTCCAGAAGGTATCTGCTGACCCCAAAGATGAGGTACATGACCTCATAGAACTCTTTCAGTTCCATAAGTGCCACTCCAGCTCCACGAAATTGTGGGAGGCGTAGAGTGAACCCAAGCTCAAGCTCCATGGAGAAGTGTAAGAAGGAGCCTACACTTGTAGCATCGTTCCCCTGCCTCATCCGATTACTTGGGCTGGCACAGTGAAGCTGAAGAACGCTTGACCTTCTTTTTGTGGGACTTAACTGACTAAGGTGCTGAGTGACCAAGAGCTTTAACGCACATTTCCACACCACTGTGGGGCTCGTCACACAGCAGTCAGATCAGGCCTTGTATTTGTGATCGGGCTCCAGGTACCATAAGCAAATCAGGAGAGGGTCTGTCACAGACACCTGCCTGTAGCAGGCTCTACAAGGTTTAAAACCCAAAGGTTTCTAATGGGACATCCTTAAGGGACACTGGTGCTTAATTGTTTTAAAAATGTCAAAAGAATTATGAAAAAAGCAGTAAAAAGAAATTACTGAATCGGCTCTTCCGGATGTGCACTGATGGCGCATGAAGAAACAACTGATGTCAGCATGGTGGTTGTGCCAATATCTGCAGCACACACCAGTGCGGACGATGCCTATGACACCGATATGGAACCTATCAGTGCCACATACTGGCGCAGAGAGTTACTGATCAAGATTTTCATGATTCAGTCTGATGCCTGGGGAATATTTCAAGATAAGGAATACAATACAAGATACAAGTTTATCAGATAATAGGAAGTCTTGTTTATTCACCACAGTCCTTTAGTTCCCAAAGTGTCAAATGATAGAGCTTCTGATGAAGTCTAGGGTAAACATTCGAAGGTCATCAAATTACAAAAGGTAATTCTGTTGCATCAAATACATTGTTATCCTCAATTGATACCACCACTATTACTACTGTCACCATTCCACCTGTAGCTAAATTATGGTAGAATCTTCTCAGATTTGGTTTCATCGATCTTTGAGGTATGAATATGGATGAGCGTGGGTCGACTAAGTCAGTGATCAGTAGCCCATCTTTTGGCTTATAATTTGACCATTTATATAGTCTCATGTTTAAAAATTATATGGGGCAACAAGATTTGTACTTGTCCCTCAGTTTTCTCTTTAATGATAAGAACCATAGTGGCTGTGCTTAAACCAGCTGAAAGTCCCTTCTTCTGTGGGATGAACCAACATATTACATATTGGTGTGTCTATTAACTAAGCCATTTTTATTAAATTCCGTAGGTAAGCCTGTTTGGTCCCACAGACCTCCGATATTGGTCTCGGAGTCTTCTCCACTGTGGGATGGCTACCCCTACTTCCTCTAAAGTTCTCATCTTCCAGGAGTGCTTTTGAATCCACTTTCAGATATAGGGTTGGGCATTTTGATCACTGGAAATCCCCAGGATTGTCATTTGCACTATTAAATGTTTGAAAGTAGCCTGTAAGAAAATATTGCTTACCTATGGTAACAAGATTTCTGGTGGATACTTTATCTACAGATTCCTCAACTGTACAACTATCCCAGAAGTCAGATTAGATATGGAAATTCCACCTTCTCACATTGTTAGAAGGGGGTGCTGGCTTTGGTAGATGCCGCAAATGCTATTAGATGATGACCCTGAAGCCATATAGAACTCACCCCAGTGCAACAACCTCACATTCCACCCATCTCTTCCAAGCATACAATACAAGGGGACCAACTGATGTCAACAGAGTAATAAAGTACTAAAAGATACATTGAGATCTTAATTACCTCTCCCTATAACTCATCCTTCAAATGGTGAGGCAGGCGCGTTGGCAAGGAATCTTCAGATAGACTCCCCACCAGAAAGATAATCACCACAGATAAGTAACTTTTTATGATGGATATTTCTACCTGCAGATTCCTCACCTGTAGAACAGAGTTTGATGAAAGTTGGAGATCAAGAACTTCTGCTACCTAGTGGGCACCTGCTTCTGCCTGCTTTCTGTATTTTTGATTCTCTGATCTTCTCTCTTTTTCAATTCTATTTTTTGCTTTCAGCTTTCTCGGGTTTCTCTCTTTTTTGCGTTTTTTCTGCTGCTTTTCACTTTTTGCGCCTCTCCCCTTCCCTCACTCCTCTCCCTGCAGCTGCTGCTGCCCCACCCAGAAAGTGCTTTTCCCACTCTCTCACCTCCCAGCTGTCCAGACCATCCCACCTCCTTCCCCTTCTTAAGGGTGGCCACTGCGTGCCAAAGGCAAGCCCATCTGTGCCCGTCTGCGCCTGGACCACGCCCAGCACCATGGACCTTGGTCTTCGCTCCCTCCATCAGTTCAACTCCAACACAGTATACGCCCTCAAACCCAGAAAAATCCTCAGCCTGCCATCTAGCCGACCCGAGGAACACTCACAGAACTTTCTTGTGCCACGCATGCTCCTGCACCCTCCACTGACCACCACACTATCCCGAACCAAACACGGACGACCACCTCAAGTACATACTCCTCAACACATGCTCCCTTGTCAAGCATGCAGAAGAAGTCTGGGACCTTCTCGACTCGCCCGCTCCGGACGTTGCCTTCCTCACAGAGATGACCCAGTCTTCTCAGCAGGCAACAACATCACCATCTCACACCTTCAAACACCATTGGACCAACCCCAAGTGCATCTACTTCACCTTCACGAAAAACACTGCACGCCACTATTCCTCTCTACCTCCGGCAGACGCTGGGGGAAAGTCACAGAAGTGCAACTCACCAACGCTCTCAGCCACACCCCACCGGGCGCAGCGAATGCTAATGAATCCCCACATAATCTACACCAATGGATATCAGAATGTGTAACAGAGTAGCCCCCCTCAGGAAACCTGCATAAAACTGTCAAAGCAAAACACCTAAATGGTTCACAAAAGACCTACAGGAGTCCAAACAGTCCTGCAGGTGATTGGAACACAAATGGAGGAGCAGCAGATCAACCGAAGACCACATAGCCTACAAAAACACAGTCACCACACACCACCAGAAAATCAGAACCGCCAAAAAAGCTGCCAATCAAGAACGCCTCAGCACCAGCGCTCACAACAAGGAGCTCTTTGCTATCGTCAACGAATTCACGAACCCCGGGACAGACACCTCATCTATCCCTCCCTCTCAAGACCTCTGCGACGACCTCGCCACCTTCTTCCACAGAAAATCCAGGACATATATGAGGGCTTCAACAACCAAAGCCTGCCCACACCGCCCATAAATACCACCACGGACCCCGCACCACACCAGATTCTGAACTCCTGGACCCCCATCACCACAGATGATACCCAAAGACTCATGAACTCCATCCATTCTGGAGCACCCTCAGATCTGTGCCCTCATCACATCTTCAACCTGGCCAGCACCACCATAGCACCTGAGCACTGCCGGACTATCAACCAATCCCTCAAGACCATCACCTTCCCATCGGACTGGAAGCAGGAGATCAACCTGCTACTCAAGAAACCCACTGCTGACCCAAGGAAACTGAAAAACTACAGACCCATCTCTCTGCTCCCTTTCCCAGCCAAAGTAACAAAAAAGGCCATCAACCACCAACTCACCGAATTCCTTGAGATACACCAAATCCTAGACCCACAAATCCTAGACCCATTCCAATCTAAATTCAGGAGCAACCACAGCACCGAAACAGCACTTTTAGCAACCACTGACGACATACATGCTGTACTACACCACAGAGACACGGCCACACTCATCCTCCTCGACCTCTCCGTCGCATTCAACACTGTCTCCCACTCCACACTCTGCACCAGACTCCATGACGCCGACATCCGCAATGAACCCCTGAATGGATCAGATCCTTCCTCACCGGAAGAACACAGAGTGTCAGACTACCGCCGTTCACGTCAGAACCCAAAGAAACATGCTGCTGAGTACCCAAAAGATGATCACACAGCCTGACGTTCTTCAACATCTACATGGCCCGCTCACCAAGATCATCAAACATCGGCTAAACATTGTCTCCCATGTCGATACCCAACTGATCCTCTCCCTGCTCAATGAGCCTGTAAAGGCTAAGAGAAATTTCCACAGCTGGATGGATGGAAGCCTGCTGCCTCAACCTCAACTCTGACAAGACAGAGATCCTTGTAATCGACTCCACCCCTTCCGCCTGGAACGACTCCTGGTGGCCTACACCATAGGAACCCCCCCCCACCCGCTCCCTCTGATCACACACGCAATCTGGGCATCATCCTGGACTCCTCTCTGTCCATGACCCACCAAGTCAACGCCAATCTCGGCGGTAAGTTTCCACACCCTCAGACTCAAAGATCTTCAAGTGGATTCCCACCGGCACGAGAAGGACAGTCACCTATGCACTCAACAGCAGCTCACTCTATGTCAGCATCACCAAGAAACTGCAATTAAGACTACAAAGAATTCAGAATGCAGGAGCCAGGCTCATCCTGGACATCCCCTGTCGCGTAGGCTCTCATTATCTAATGAGACTACTGGATTTGAGCGGCGGAATCGTCTGCGGTGTGGGAGACTGAGTCTAACCCACTACATGTGACACCAGTCACTCCAATCCGGGTTTTGTTCCGGCTAACTGGCAGTGCCTCATCTCTACCCAAGAGTAGGGATGATCAGGCAGCCGAGCCCATAACACAATTGACTCCTCAGGGAAATCGTGGTCACTCAGATCTCATCCGTTTCTTTCAGTTCAATTAGTCTCACATATACAATGACAAACAGAGGCAGTGTATGTTTCAATAAGGTTTTAATGAAGCAACAGCATCTTAGATAATAAAGCATGCACTGCAAAAACCAGGACGATAAAGCATGACAGGATTAAAATTGTGACAAGGAGAGTGAAGCATAGAAATAACGGTACCATATTGTCACTAGAGTCAATAGACTAATTCCTATGTAGGCTATATTAGTGCACAGCATGTTATGCTCTAGTTCTGCCCTCCAGGTTCCTCTGGAAAGACATCATCCCCCATACCTGAGCAAAGGCCTGAAGTCTGCATAAGCAGCTGTAGTGAATTGTTCAGCAATCAGCATACAGTCGTGGTCATCTGGCTGGAACCTCCCTCTAGTGTGTATGGGGCAGGGAAGTGTTTTTATACCAAAACAGCTGATGTTCTGAGAAAATGTCCCTACGTAAGGATGTGTATATTTCTATGAATACCAGAGGTAAAACGTTACCATGTTTTACCAGCAACCTATCTTATTGCAGCCTTGAGAGAAGCACAGAGTGAACAAGAATGTCCTGTTTAAGAACGTAGTGCTGTCCTAAGCAAAGAATAGCGAGATAGAGAGAAATAAAACAAGACCACAAATGTGGCTATTGTTAAAATAATAAAAAAAGTTGAATTAAATATATCTAGGTTAAAGTGCACAGTGGCACGCCTGGTGTGCTAAAATAACGTGCATGGTGCTATAACTAAAATGGCTACACAACACCCTTCCCTTGCCGGTTTAAAGGTGGTTCAAAGCTACTAAAATTCAACCTAAGACGTATATATAAAGATGTCAATAATGACAAGTTAAAAGGACACTTGAGCGTATGTAAAAGGACAATTTAAAACATTAACTTGTTGCATAAAAAGGACGAATTTCAAGAGTCAGAGTCATTTTGAAAATTGCCAATTGAAACTGGGACAGTTGAAGACAGGAGATCTTCCACTTCGCAGGCGACAAAGTAGGAAATGCATCGCCAAGGAGCATTTATGTTCCATAGCCTGAGCTTCAGCCGAGGCAGCAGTATTCCGTGGTGTGCCCAATAATGAGTTCAGAGCTGCATCCTCCAGGAAGGGCAACTCATAAGCAGCTTCCCATAGCAAAAGCACCCTCAACGCGCATGTCCGGTAATGAACCCTCACCGAGAACATCAACAGATGAGCGTCCAATGGAAAGACAAACTTTCAGTGCATGTTCGAACAAGCATCAGAGGCACTGAAACACGGGCTGCACACAATGCAAAACCGGTCTGAATGACAGAGACCAGTCACACTCCAATTGCTCCAGGAGTGTTGCTCCGAAGTACTGCATCATGGGTTCACGACCCAGCTGCGCTGGTGGGAGCACTTTAATTCCTCCTTGTTACAGCAGTACAGCCATAGCGCAAAAAAAGTAGCAATAGCAAAATGCCAACTTGTGGTGGGTTCCCTGGGTGAGGGGGAAAAGAAAAGAAAGGATATTGGTTTAGTTGGAATACACAGACGGACTGGCTAAGTCCTTTATAGATCTCTTTATTTTTTTAGTGCTCTCGAGATGTATGAATAGAGTTAAAAAAAAAAAAAAGAAAAAAAATGTTCTTTATCTTTCTTGGTTTTGTTTGTCTTGTGGTTCTCTGATCTTCTTTTGACTGCGGTTATTGTTCATTTTGTGTTTCCTTAATTGTCCTTTTCTTCTTTCCATTTTTTCTTTCCATTTTTAGGTCTTTTTGCCATCAGAGTTTTTACCCGGAGGAAACCTCGTCATGTGGAGGAATGAGGAATACAGAAACAAAACAAAAGAAAGGGGAAAAAGAAAAAAAACACCAAAAAGAAAAGTTAAGTGGATTTTGTTTTGAATTAAGTAGTCTCTTTGATTTAATTATAGTGCAGGACAAGAAAAGGAGTGGGCAGGAGGAGGGTATAGGAGAAGGAGGATAGTACCGAAAACAAAGGAACGGAAAGGGTGACAGAAAAAAGTGTGCATATAGTCGTTATTGGACATCTCGGTGAAAGCCAGGTTCTTAAAACAAAAATATCCGATCTTATTCCTGTTTTCCTGACCTTCCCCTTCTTCCTCGCTATTCCTCTGTTGTTTCGCCTCCACCCCCTCCTGCCCATCCTTCATCCCTTCTCCCGCCTCCCCACTTCCACAACCAGCCGCCGGTGTTGGGGAGGTATGTATGCACCTGAGTGAGCCACGTCTCTCCCGGGATGTGGTGGGGTTCTCCGGTTATCTGCCTGGTGGTTTTGGATCTCTGCTCTTCTCCGCTCCCTGATGTGCTGCCGGCCGTATGCCCTCCTCATCGCTCTTCCTGGCAGTCGACTCGACCTCTTCGTGGACCATTCCGCGTTGTTCAATTGCCTTGCTCCTTGCATCGTCCGTCTCCATCGTTTCTTCCTCTCCATTTTTTGTTGCGTCTTTCTGTTCACTTTTTACCTGCCGTCAGTTGGATATCCGGGTTGAAGCTCTGGCTGTCAACCCTCTCTAAGGTACCCCTGGGGTATGAACACAACGGCCCCGTAGTATCCTCGGGAGACAGGGATATCGCAACCCTGTCACATACCTATTATAGCCAAAGTTATTGAAAATCCCCTGAAAATACTGGAGAATATTGAGTGGATGGCCGATGGTATTAAACCGAATATGGAGGAGAAGGTGTGAACAAAACCAGAACCAACAGTCTTAAAAAAGTTTGTGATTCCAGTAGTACTGGAAGCATTAAATATTCATCCCACTAGTTCACCAAAGTGTCTCGAAAAGTTGGTACTTAAAAGGGACTGTATCTCTTCTGATGACCTTGCCACCCGAAGTGCGTAGGTCTTGCGTACAGATGTGAGCGCCACATGTTTTTGGAATAAAGCCTTAAGTCTGCTCAACATGTCAAAATTCACATTTGAAGTAGCAATATAGGGCCAAATGTCAGCTACCTCTTTTTGTCTAGTAGGAGGAAAAAGTACGTTCCTGCAGCATGTAACAGTCTTAGAGACCACAACAACAAACTATTCCATCTCGCATCCCACAACAGTCTTCACTATTGAGGAGTACATAGCTGCCATTTGAAAGCACCTGGAACGCAGGTCTAATCAAGGGGACTAGAACTCCTTTCAGATCAGCCAAATTTGCTGCCGAAGCGTTACAAGCCCCCTTTGCAAGGACAGCTGTTTACAAACCATTGAAGGGCTGACAGAATGCTCGCATTCATTTACCGCTAAGAAAGACCTCTTTCATGCCACTGAGACATTTGTATGAGAAGGGCAGCTCCCACACATCATGGATGTAACTATCTCCCAGCCTTCCATATCTGCCTACTGGAATGTGTTTTAAACAGGACGTGAATTGAAGTGTTGAAATAGACAGATTAATGACGCCGTGTGTTAACCATTCAGCAGATGGTATTTCAGCCACAGTAAAAGGCAACTTTTCTAACTTTCTGATATTTAACATAAGTCGCTTCTTGCTTAGCCATTAGTAGTTGTTGTCGCGTTAAGTTAAATGTGGAAAATATATCCCTTGTGCTAACGTGTTGCCAGGGAACGCGACCTGCCTTCAGTGTTTGAAGGGTCCAACCCAACTGCAAAATGGACCTTAGTTGACTCTGTCCATGGTGTAAATAAGACATATCACTTTGTATCATGTCTATTGCAGAAGAGACAATGTTATTCAGGGTGTATATCCGGTCCGACAGGGTATTAATCCCATTATCTACAACAGCTAATGCCTTCTGTAAGTTTTTCTGCTCTATTTGCTTTAACAGGGCAGCAGCTTCTTGTTGGGAAAGCTTCCAAATTTCAATATATACTTCATCTAAGAAGCGCTTTCTGTGTTGTTTTCTGGTGCCTAACAGGAAGTCCTGTAAGTCGGTGTTATTAGACGGGAGACTGAGGTGTTCTCTAACCGCATCTAGTGAGGAACTCTTCAACCATTGCTGGCATAGTTTCACTACACTGTATGTTGTTACTATACCCACATGTTCGGATGATACATAGCGAGGGTCCGGCCTACCAGTTTTAAACCCTCACCGTGGATTTTATAAAATGTTTATGACACCCATTGGTATCTATTGGCCACAATAATCACCCACCAGGACGTGACAGTGAAGCATTAAACGTACCGTTCTGTACCCATTCATCGAGCTGATCTTCAGCTGCATTACATATTTTTGCCATTTGTGAAAATTTGCAGCGGCAGAATACTATGCGCATTCAATTCCTTAATCTTTGCTAAGCCTAAACAACCTGTTTGTTGTACAGTTTAATTTAAAAATATAATTTGAACAGGTATTAGACATGCTTTAAATAAAGTTTCCTTTCCCCTTATTTGGCAATTTTGTCTTCCCCACACACTTTTTAAGTCAATCGACTTGAGCCAAAATTCATAGCCTTCTATAGCCACCCAGGAAACAAAGGAATCCGATCAAATACATTTCGTATCCGTCTATCTTATGTGCACATTTTCCATTGATGCCAATTTAAAGTAATATGACTCAGCATTTTTAACATTGTGCCCAGAAAAATATGCTAACTTTTCAGAATATGTTTTAGAACTCCCATGTGGTGGAGTTGGACAATGTTCCCATTGTGTGTAATTAAAAACAGTGTTTGGGGTACTTGCTCGGTGAATGTAATGGTGCCCATAATAATTATAGCAAAACATATCACCATAATTCTCTTTAGATTGATAAACATCTTCATTTTCAAATACAGTATAATACTGCAATTCAGTCATCATGGAATCAACCGTTTTCACATCCCAGTCATCGGAAACAACTCCGGGTATTATTACATTGTTCATTGAAAGTTTAAACACATTTGGTATTTGAATAACCTCTGTCGGGCCGAATATTTCTAATGTTACTTTATCCCAAACTATCCCATCAGGAATTGGTATAGCGGAAATGTTCACAAAAGACAAGTCTCTGGGGACCTTGTGAGAAGAAGAAAAATAGGAGTTTAAGACCTCATCTACCAGTTCAACTGGTAAAAGAATGTTATGACAAACCCAATCCAAAGGAGGAAAGTTAGTACAGCTAAAGAAAGCCACATATAGTTCCATGGAATAATAAAGTAATTTGTTTTAAGCCAGTTTATCAGCTTACGTGGTCCTGACAGTTCAGATGTAGAAGAGGTGAATTAGTCTGAAAAGGAGTCGTTGACGTCAACAAAGTATCCAGAAGCAGGTCATGCAAAATCTGAAGCCATGTCTGTAGGTGGAGAACCAGTGGGTGTTTCCCATGTTGGTTTAGAATAAATAACGCCATCCGTCTGTGTTGAAATTGTGTCGAATGGATCCGTTATTTCTGTATTGTTGTTTTTGAAACAGATGTTAGTGGAACTAATGCAAGATCATTTTCCACCCTCCAGAAACTCAGAGAGGTGTCAGTGTTGCTGCTCACAACTTGTAGAGGGACTTCTTGACCAGTAGTGAGAGGGATTTGGAAACTACTGGCTGTTCCTCTTGGCCTGCTGTGCAGGATTGGCCACTTGGTGTAACTTTACATTGTCAATAGATACAAAGCGATTGTCTTTAGCACCAGCCAACGGTGGTAGAATGACAGTTCTGGTACCGTATATTCCCAAGACTGGGACCGGTGCACGATAAGAAGGACCAAACTCCTTTTTCCCAGCAACCTTTTCACGTACTAGATCCCCAACTTTAGGAATCCAGCCGGTAGGTGTTACTGGTGCATCCTTAATTCCTGTGGAAGCTGCACTGGCAGAAGCGTTGTCGTCACGGAACTGTTGTAATTCCTGTAAGACAGTGACACGTTCATTTATGTCAAAGGGTGTTTCTGCCTCCTCCATGCCAGGACCAAGATCTGGAACATACACTTGAGTTCTGAACAGGCACTCATATGAAGTACGACCCCACAGGGACCTTCTAGGCAGATTGTTAAGTGCTCTCTGGACTCCATACAGGTGGTTAAGCCAACTACAACCCGTACCTAAGACTCTGGCTGTTAAGGACTGCTTTAAATTGCGGTTTAGTCGCTCCACAACACCATTTCCCTCGGGATGAAATGGAGACAAGTATTGAAGTTGGGCTCCTAATGCGGCCATGGCGTCCCTGAATGCCCTTGAGGCGAAAGCAGGGCCCTGGTCCGAGTGGAAAGCAGCAACTGCATATGTACCGATAAAAACTCGCAAATCTTTAATAACAATCCAAGCGTCAGCCGAATGTTGCGGCCACACCCATAGAAATCTGGAGCAAGAGTCAACAGCGACTAAAATGTATTTGTATGCACTATCCGGTGTTAGGGGACCACAATGGTCCAAGTACACACATTGTAGTGGTTTATTGGAAATTAGGAGGGGTGTCTGCAATGGGCATTTAGCGGTGGAAACCTTAATTTGTTGGCAGATGTGACAGCAAAGGACATACTGCTTGGTCTGTTTGAATAGACCTGGCCACCAATAACGTGCTTGCAACAATGATATTATAGCGCCACACCAGCATGGGCAGATGCTACCCCCTCATGCGCTGCTTTAATCAACTCTGATCTTATGTCTTTGTTGGGAATTACTCAAACCCCTTCACCTGGTATTACTACTTCAGCCTCTAGGAAGCCTCCCATTCGGTAGGAATATTTAGCGCGAAAGGATAGGGCATACCTTCTGCTGTAGCTTTCACTGCAGCCACATGTCATCGTCTGGTTTCGCTCCTGAGCGGGTTACTGCAGCAACAGTGGCTGGTGCTACTGATGACTTTGCTGCTTCCTCAGCCAGTGTATTTTCAGCAACGTGTATTCCAATGCGCTGGTGTCCAAGTGTATGTAGAACATGGTCGTTTGGTAGAGTTTCCTTCAGAGCCGCTACTTTCCCCTACAGAAGTCTGTGTTTGATGGTGTTGCCTTTAGAATCTCTGAACCCATTCTGGCGCCAGCAATGCAGGTATTCATTGAAGGACTAGACACAGTAGTACGAATCACAGACAATCAGTGTTAACTGTGCAGGATCTGTGTGTTCAAGTGCCATCACCAGAGCCTTTAGCTCTGCTAATTGTGCTGTGCAATTCATTTGGGTTTTGCGTAAATGTATGCTGGGGACAGAATTTATTATCCTCCATGTAGCCACTTACGACTGCGCAAGCAGTGGAGTATTGATGTTTTGTGCCTACTGCATGTTGTGCTGAGCCATCGGTGTACATGACTCTTTGATATTGATCAATAGGCAGTGTATTTGCTGTAACTGGGTATTCTAGTTCATATTGCAAAAATTCTTGAGTTTGTAATTTTGGGTCAAAAATATAGTCTACATCAGTGGCTGTCAAAGACGTGGATGTAATGCTTAAGCGTTTGGAACGCTGGCTTTGGTAACAGCCTCAAGGGCTGGAATTGGAGAAACAACAATAATGCATTTGCCCTGGGCTAGAGGTCTTTCTTTAATGACACCCATCGGAACAGCAGTGAGAATTTTCTCAGTGGGAGCAAAGCGTGATTCTGCTGCTGAGTACAAATGTGATTTGTATGCAATCGGGACTGTCTCACTCTCATTGAAAGTTACTCTGACGATCAAATGTGTTTTGTTGTCCCTTGTATGTAAGTGTTGTGCTGCAAGCATGTCTGTTTGCAAAGCTCTGAGTATGCATGTGTGTTCCACTGTCCACAATTTACTTGAAAAGCCAGGACGTATCAAGTAATATAATGGTTTTATGCGTGATGCATAATCAGGAATGTAAGTTCTGCCAAAATTTAGGAAACCCAATAGAGATTGGAGGTTTTTAATGGTATTTGGAGGTTGTAACTGTGCGCATTGTTTCAAGAATTGTGGCGCTAGGCTCTTTCCTTCACTCGATAGCTCATATCCCAGAAACAGGATGCTAAGGAAAGTTATTTTATTTTTTTGTAAATTTAATTTGTAGCCGAACTTGGCAAATCCCACAACAATGCGGGGTACCCGTCTTAAATGTTGTAGCAATTCATCATCCGTTAGATAGATATAATCTACTTAGGACAATGCTTAAGGGTCAATGTTGTGCAATATTGAAGTCACTCGAGCTGCGAACAGTCCTGGACTGTTCTTGTACCCCTGGGGTAAACACATTTTTTTCTGGGAGCCTAGAGCTGAAACTTGTTAAGTCTCTACTCTCAAGCTCTATATTTCGGCAGAAGAAACCATTGGAAACGTCCAGTGTTGTTTTGTATTTTTTGCGCACTATGTTATTCATGAGCATTGTGCTATGTGAGTTTTGTATAGCATATGTGCGTGTATGACTGTTTAACCCCTTCGCTGCCAAGCCTTTTCCCCCTCAGGTGCTAGGCCGTTTTTTGGCTATTTGGGGCAGGGCGCGCTTAGGCCCTCATAACCTTTTGTCCACATAAGCTACCCACGCCGAATTTGCGTCCTTTTTGTACAACATCCTAGGGATTCTAGAGGTACCCAGACTTTGCGGGTTCCCCTGAAGGAGACCAAGAAATTAGCCAAAATAAAGTGAAAATTTCATTTTTTTCAAAACAATGGGGAAAAAGGGCTGCAGAAGAAGGCTTGTGGTTTTTCCCCTGAAAATGGCATTAAAAAAGGGTTTGCGGTGCTAAAATCACAAGCTATCCAGCTTTCAGAAACAGGCAGACTTGAAGCAGAAAACCCAGTTTTTCAACACAATCTTGGCATTTTACTCGGACATACCCCATTTTTACTATTTTTTTGTGCTTTCAGCCTCCTTCCAGTCAGTAACAGAAATGAGTGTGAAACCAATGTTGGATCCCAGAAACCTAAACATTTCTGAAAAGCAGACAGAATTCTGAATTCAGCAATGGGTAATTTGTGTAGATCCTACAAGGACTACAGACAATAACAACTGAAATAAAAAAATATTGAAATTGAGATGAAAAAACAGACATTTTTCTCTACGTTTTACTCTCACTTTTTCCTCCAATGTCAGATTTTTTAAAGCAATATACTGTTATGTCTGCTGGACTCTTCTGGTTGCGGGGATATATAGGGCTTGTAGGTTCATCAAGAACCCTAGGTACCCAGAGCCAATAAATGAGCTGCACCTTGCAGTGGGTTTTCATTCTATACCGGGTACACAGCAATTCATTTGCTGAAATATAAAGAGTGAAAAATAGGTATCAAGAAAACCTTTGTATTTCCAAAATAGGCACAAGATAAGGTGTTGAGGAGCAGTGGTCATTTGCACATATCTGAATTCTGGGGTGCCCATACCAGCATGGGAATTACAGGGCATTTCTCAAATAGATGTCTTTTTTACACACTGTCTTCTATTTGGAAGGAAAAAATGTAGAGAAAGACAAGGGGCAATAGCACTTGTTTTGCTATTCTATGTTGCCCCAAGTCTCCCAATAAAAATGGTACCTCACTTGTGTGGGTAGACCTCGCGCCCGCAGCAGGAAATGGCCCAAAACACAACGTGGACACATCACATTTTCCCCCCAAAAAACAGAGGTATTTTTTGCAAAGTGCCTACCTGTGGATTTCGGCCTCTAGCTCGGCCGACACCTAGGGAAACCTACCAAACCTGTGCATTTTTGAAAACTAGAGACCTAGGGGAATCCAAGATGTGGTGACTTGTGGGGCTCTTGCCAGATTCTGTTACCCAGAATCCTTTGCAAACCTCCAAATTTGACTAAAAAACACTTTTTCCTCACATTTCGGTGGAAGAAAGTTCTGGAATCTGAGAGGAGCCACAAATTTCCTTCCACCCAGTGTTTCCCCAAGTCTCCCGATAAAAATGGTACCTCACTTGTGTTGGTAGGCCTTGTGCTCGCAACAGGAAATGCCCCAAAACACTATCTGGACACATCAAAATGATCAAATACAAAACTACCTGTTTTTGTGGGGGGCACCTGCGTTTTTGGTCCTGGGCTCAGCAGCCATCTAGGGAAACCTACCAAACCCAGACATTTCTGAAAACTAGACACCTGAGGGAGTCCAGGGAGGTGAGACTTGCGTGGATCCCCCAATGTTTTCTTACCGAGAATTCTCAGCAAACCTCAAGTTTAGCTAAATAATCACATTTTTCCCACATTTCTGTGTGTGATCACCGCACTGGAACAAAGTTCCTACCACCCAACGTTCCCCTCAGTCTCCAGGTAAAAATGATACCTCATTTGTGTAGGTGGGCCAAGTGCTTGTGACAGGGAAGAGCCAAAAACATATCGAAATTGAGGGGGAACCAAAGTGGGTCCAAAAGGGCAGTTTAAAAAAAAACACTTTTAGGCTGACAAGTGCAGCAGAATCTATATCGGTATAGATGAGACAATGCTGGGTGGTTGGAATTTTGCAGATTACTGCAGATTCCGGAATGTACCATCACAAAACCGGTTTGCAGGGCATTGTGGGCAAGGAAATGGTGCAGAGTGCATGTGAAGCATCCCACCCTGGAATCAACTAGATGTTTAGTTTTCAGATGTGTCTAGGTCTTGTGGATTTTTCTATATGGCAGCGTCCCAAAGTAAAAAAAAAAAAAAAAGGGGCAGCCCTTACCATTCCAAGTGGGACGATTTTGAGGGTTACCAAGCTCTCATGGCCCACATGTAAAACAAAAACCAAAAATAATCAAATGTCCTCCTGCTTGCCATGGGATAAGATGTTTTAGTGTGCGAGGGAGAGCTGAAAGACTGTTAGCCCCTTCAGTTTGGGTGGGGGCATAACCAGGCTCATACTGGTTGGTAGCCACCACCCCACTATTTATTTTTTTATTTTTATTCTCTGGCATCTAGTAGACTTTCTGTCCGCCCGGGGTGTGGATCGGGGGTAATTGCCCAATCTGCCCACTGGTGGGCAGAACAACTTTGGCCTCATTTATTTGGGGTGGGGGTATGGCCATACCCCCAACCTCTTATTTTGAAAAAACAATCTTCCCTGGTCTCTGGTGGGCTTTCTGCCCCCCTTGGGGGCAGATGGGCCTTCCAAAAATAAGCCAATCTGCGCCCAAGGGGGGCAGTTATGGCCAACAGTAACGTGCCCCAATGGGGAGCGACCCTTGCCCAAGGGGCTGCCGCCCCCAAACAAAACACACACACCAATCCATGGTATCTAGAGGTTTCTGCCCCCCTTGACCTAACAAAAATAGGCTGATCTGCCCCCCCCCCCCGGGGAGTGGTCCTTGCCAAAGGGGCTGCTCCCCTTATGCGTTAGTATAAAAAAAAAATCCCTGGTGTCTTGTGGTTTCTGCCCCCCCCCCCCCCGGGTGGCAGAAATGGCCTAAAAATAATTTGGCCCCCTGAGAGCGACCCTTACCTAAGAGAACACTTGCAGACGAATCTGGGGACCCACCCTGAGGGGAGCCCTTAAGTAACCCTAAAAGGGAGTTGGACACCATCTGCAGTGACCCACCTATCAGAGGGGGTCAGGGAAGTCACCCACCTGAACTAACCAGTCAGATGCTCCCAGGGGCATCTGCACATCTTATTTTCAATATGGCAGAATCAAGTGGCCACCTGGTAGTGCATATTGCACCTCCGTATGGGAGGCGCTGGTCAGGGGGTGGTTACTTCTCTGTCCTATATGTGGTTTCACGCCAGAGCGGGAACCAGGGATTAATGTACTGGTGCAAACCGGTTCACGCAAGGAGGTTACCAAATGTGCCCTTTAAAGCAATCTGGTGGTGCTGAGAGGCACCACCACCCCAGCCCAGAGACACCTATTTCTAAGGAAGAGGTGGTCACACCTCTGTCCTACAGAAAATATTTTGTTCGGCAATCCCCTGCCAGAGTTAGGCTCCGGAGCAGGGTGGCAGAATAGAGTCTGGGGATGACAGCAGCACGGGCTGGCATGTAGACCCCCGCAAGGTTGTACAGGCAGACATTGGGGATCCCCAAGGGAACCCCCAGAGTACATGGTATCATGCAAATAACACTAGAATCGGTGTGTGTATATGCATGATTCCAACATGTTTGATAGCAAAAATGCCTAGGTCCGGTGACGCCATTATTTAGTTGGACTACTCATGTTGACCAGTATCCACTACATACCTTAACATGGCTTCCCCGCACTTACAAAGCCCAGGGAATGGAGTCTAGGGTTTGTAGGGGCACCTTTGCTTGTGCAGGGGTGCCCTCACACTTAGAACCACTTAGAACCATACACCCTGCCCTTTTGCTATAGGGTCTACCTTAAGGGTGACTTACAGGGTCAGAGTGCAGTGACCATGATATAAGGTAAACCCTAGATCTGGAGTAAAAGGTGCATGCACCATTTCACGCAGGCTGCAATGACAGGCCTGCAGTCACAGTTTGCATGGGCCCCATGGGTGACAATACATGTTGCAGCCCTTGGGGGACCCCTGGTGTACAAATGCCCTGGGTAGCTAAGTACCATATACTAGGGACTTACATGGGTGCACCAGTATGCCAATTGAGGGGTGTAAAACTTACCTTACAACTAAATTTAGGAGAGAGAACACTGACACTGGGGTCTTGGTTAGCAGGATCCCAGTGTACTACAGTCTAAACTCACTGACACCAGGCAAAAAGTGGGGGTAACTATGCCTGAAAGATGCTACTTTCCTACAAGAGCTTTGAACTTTCCGGATCCATCTGATGCCTGGGATTGTTCTACAGGTGAACAATCAGCAGGTAAAAGTAGCCAGCCTGAGTACGTCTGCTGCAGCAATGTCCCCTTGTATCTCCTTCCATGTGCTTTGATCTCCCTCACATTGCTTTCCCTTATCTCATTTACTTAACCATGCCAATAGTTTCCTAGCCTTATTGCCTAAATCATCCAGTTCCCTTTGTTTGCAAAAGTATCTTTAAGCTGGGTAAAGCACATTTTGCTTCTCTATCTGTAGGTTTTTCTGTTCTAATTTGTAGCATTTGCCCCCACCCTAGTCCAGTGTGTTCCACTTCTCTGGTGATTTTGCAACCTCATTTTACTGCCTTGTAGGCTTCCCAAAGAGTAACTATACCGTCAATGTAGGAAAATGGCTCCCTGTTGCAGTTACTCCCCCACTGTTAGCCTGATATTGATGCTGACTTGACTGAGAAGTGTGCTGGGACCCTGCTAACCAGGCCCCAGCACCAGTGTTCTTTCACTAAAAATGTACCATTGTTTCTACAATTGGCACACCCCTGGCACACAGATAAGTCCCTTGTAAAAGGTACCAGTGGTACCAAGGGCCCTGTGACCAGGGAAGATCCCTAAGGGCTGCAGCATGTGTTGTGCCACCCTAAGGGACCCCTCACCTAACACATGCACACTGCCATTGCAGAGTGTGTGTGTTGGTGGGGAGAAAAAGGCAAAGTCGACATGGCATCCCCCTCAGGATGCCATGCACACAAAATATTGCCTGTGGCATAGGTAAGTCGCTCCTCTAGCAGGCCTTACAGCCCTAAGGCAGGGTGCACTATACCACAGGTGAGGGCATAGCTGCATGAGCAATATGCCCCTACACTGTCTAAGTCTATTCTTAGACATTGTAAGTACAGTGTGGCCACATTAAGCATATGTTCAGGGAGTTTGTCAAAACGAACTCCACAACTCCATAATGGCTACACTGGGAAGCTTGGTATCAAACTTCTCAGAATAATAAACCCACACTGATGCCAGTGTTGGAATAATTAAAAAAGGCACACAGAGGGCATCTTAGAGAATCCCACCTGTATTTTACCCAATCCTTCAGTTCAGGACTGACTGGTCTGTGCCAGCCTGCCACTGAGACCAGTTTCTGACCCCTGGGATGAGAGCCTTTGTGCTCTCTGAGGCCAGAAATAAAGCCTGCACTGGGTGTAGGTGCTTAACACCTTCCCCCTGCAAGAACCGTAACACTTAGCAGTGAGCCTTAAAGGCTCAGGCTTCATGTTACAATGTCCCAGGGCACTCCAGCCAATGGAGATGCCCACCCACTGGACACAGCCCCCACTTTTGGCGGCAAGTCCAGAAAAGATAATGAGAAAAACAAGGAGGAGTAACCCACCAGTCAGGACAGCCCCTAAGGTGTCCTGAGCTGAGGTGACCCCTGCCTTAAGGAATCCTCCATCTTGGTTATGGAGGATTCCCCCAATAGGAATAGGGATGTTCCCCTCTCCCCTCAGGGAAGAGGCACAAAGAGGGTGTAGCCACCCTCCAGGACAGTAGCCATTGCTCGACCACACTACCATTAAATAGAGCATTAGTATTATCTAATTTTGCCACTATCCACGTCTAAGAGCAACCCTTGGACTCTGTGCACACTATCTCTCACTTTGAGATAGTATATACAGAGCCAACTTCCTGCAGTCATCCACACCTTCAATTTCAGGGAAGCAATTTTCTGATGCTTGCAGGAGATCACCAGTCACTTTCGGGCTTGTGAGGCACAATGAGTCATGTCCATAAATCATTTCCTAGCTAAAATGTGTAATGTTACTGGTATAGGGAAGTGGTAGGAAAATGCGCTGGTGGTGAGTAGACTACTGGGATACCTTTACTCAAACTAGAAAGTGACAGTTGCCCGCCCCCGGAAATGGTGTCACATCTGTTACCAGGACTTACAGTACCCCTGGGAGCCAACCCCGGAACTGACGTAGGTGTAGGTGGGTCATGTGGGTTGTGACATCATGTGATCACCCGTTAGTCATGTGCCAGGGTCCTAGCCCCAGATTATAGGGCTATGGGCTGTGTAAAATGGGAGCACTGCTGGTGTGCACCCTGATTCTGTACCTAAGAGGACAAGTTTGGACATCTCAGACAGTCAGGATCATGTGGCTGCTGGGTGTCTCCTCACAGGGAGGAGCAGTGGAAATGTAAGGCCAAAACTCCAAACTTTTGGGTAAACTAAAAACAAGGGTTATTCAAATGTTGCAAAGGTCATGCCACGTGGTTAGCATTACATGTAACCCCTCAACGTATCAGAGCCATCAAGAAGAGCCGGTGACTGCTATGTGTTGTAGAGGATTACACCCTTTTGAAACGTAGAATACATATAAGGAGCCTGCTAGAGCCGTATGCCAAACCGTGAGCCACAGCTGAAATAGATTGTCAGGGCATTATGAAGAGATACGACCCTCTCACCAAAAAAGCCTCCTCCTCAGGTGCCCTGAACACTATCAATAGATATTATCGTACCCGAACACCTTCGGTGATGGATGAGAATGCACAGTTGGCTGCCCCTAAAGATGGGGGTGACGGGTTTACCAGATTTCAAGAGGAACTCTGCCATTGACTTGAAAAGCTCAGCCTCAAGAATTTGCCGCAATTGATATCCCCTATTAAGGCTGACAGCAGCGGTAGTGAAACCTCACAAGGCGAATTAAATTATAGAATCAACCTAATCGAAACTGAAGACGGTGAAGAAGGTATAACACCGCTGAATTCACCGGTCTATGAAGATATGGGGTTTCAGGAGGACCCTTATCCTGAAGCAGTCGTCGTACAGCCGGCGAGTGTAAACTCCGACACCGCTTATGCATCAATGGACCTATGCGACTCCCAAGATTTCAGAGCAGCAACTGAGTGTAGCGAAAATGATGAGGTTAGTAAAAAAAAACTCTATAGACACTTATCGTGTATACACTGATATCATACTTTTAACTAATAGTTTGTCTTTCTTTCTGTTTGAACTGTAGAAAACAGCTGCAAAAAGAGATGCGCTAGAGGGGCCAGCGTCAAAGGTTAACAACATAAAGTTTTACTGCTTATGCTGTTGAAAACAGTCTGAAAGTATTACAAGCCAGAACAAAGAGCTGTGTAACAAATGTGTTTGCACCTACAATAGCACACATTTTGAAAAGCAAACTCCGGGCATACCCTATGGCACCATATGGCCTGTTAAAGGTTTTGCGGCAACTGTTTAACACCTGTATTGAACATGACTATTATAACCTATGTTATGGACATTAAACTAACAATCCACAACAGGAGGCTCACAAGTGTCTATAGAAGTAGTACACAGCAAGAACAATTCACCACATATGTAGCAGGTAGACCCGCACAAGGCATATAAGTTGTTAAGGGTGGTGTACGGGTCGTCCGCGGAGAAGGAATATGTCCACACTGATATGATTAAGGTCTTGGCAGCAGCACTCAATGAGATCCGATACGGGGGCCAGCCCTGCTCAAAACTGGAATGTATGCAAGGGATGTGTACCTATTTTGACAGAAAATTGATTGTAAGGATCATAGAAAGATGAATGTGTGATATTTATTATAAAAATAGACGAATGGGATATTTCGCCCCCCTGAGGTTTGTTTTAAAAAATACAGAGATCGAGGGTAGCTGGCCATAACTGTGTTATTTAACGTCACACACTTACTCACTTTTAGGACGAGAATCAGAATGTGACTGTGCAAGATGTCTATGAGTTACACCCTGGATACATATGCATTGCCAAAATGGTATATGTGCCGATTAAAGAAATATTAGCTGAAATACACCCTGTAACTCTACACTATCTGAACATTTCTGAGCAGGCCGCTACAGTGCTGTGTGACATTCCTGAATGTATAACCAGATGGTGTATCAACGCGTGGATGCCTACAACAGATACATACTGGACGGGTGCAGGAAGTTAAGGCTATTGCCGACGACAGAGTTACGCACAGCTTTGGAGCTTCTGACCGATGATTATTTCACAAATAAGGGTTTTGTATTGTCAGGCCTAGAACTGACAAGCTTATGAATGCTGTCAGTATCCTGAGTGTACAAAGATAGAGGAGGGGTGAGAGGGAAGTCGTGTCTAGAGCTATTGAGTGTAAATCTATAAAAATAGCAAAACCGGTGATACAGAGTAGGGGCATGGGCCCTAGTAATGTCTCTAGCATGTGTTATACTATGTACGCATAGTGAAAAGTCAACATACTGTCCAGCAATGCCGCGATGAGACCAGTAGCTCGAAACTGTAAAGTATGTTGTGTTTATGCTATACTAATATTCTTTACCTTTAATAAAATGGCCTCACACAAAACATTTGTCTTTCATTTCATGGATTGTAACTGCTGATAACATGTCCAGTGGCGTCAAGTTAAGGAAGCTTTATTACGATACAAGTGGTGTTAGTAGCTTTGGGGGTGCCGAAGCACTGTTTAGAAGGGGTTTAGTTGAAAATGAGCCAGTAAACAGAGCCCAGGTCAAGACATGGTTATCTGGGGAAGAGGCGTATTCACTCCATAAGCCCGCCCGGAAGCAGTTTAAGAGAAGACCTACAATCATTAACATTCAAATAGATTATCAATGGCAGGCAGACATAATCAGTCTTCAAGATTTAGCAAAACATAATAACGATGCTCGATATATATTAGCGGTCATAGATGTCTTATTTAAGTATGCATACACAGAAGCCTTTTTTGATAAAAGTAGGAACAGTGTGACCAACACCTATAAAGCCATCTTCTGGAAAGGACTAACACCTCAAAAACTACAAACAGATGCTGGAAAAGAGTTTTTAAACAGAACGTTTCAGAAATTACTAAAATAGCACAATGTTAAACATTTTGTAACACACACTTAGGGAAAAGCGGCCGTTATAGAGCGTTTTAACAGAACCTTAAAGTCTAAGATGTGGAGATATTTCACGGCCTATAACACTTACCGATATGTGTATGTTCTACAGGCTTTTATAGACGTTTATAACGCCACTTACCACAGAACTATCAGAACGGCAGCAGTAAATGTAACAACAGATAATTCGTTAAAGCTGTGGAGAAGTGTGTATGGGAACCTGATCGCCGCGGGTGTAAAGAAGCCTTTTAAAAGAAGGCGACCATGTTAGGGTATAAAAATTAAGAGGGGTCTTTAAGAAGGGTTACCAACAGACTTTTAGTGACAAGATATTTATAGTGGAAAGTGTGGGGCTTAAAGAGGATGTATATGTTTATAGGCTAAAGGACTATGATGGGGAAAAGGTGTTGGGTGTCTTTTACAAGGAGGAGCTACAGAAGGTACCTAATGATCCACACAGTGTGTATAGGGTTAAAAAGATTCTGAAAAGGAAAGGTAGCGGCGCTGACCAACAGGTTTTAGTCAAATGGCGAGAGTGGCCCAAGAAATTTAACAGTTGGGTGCTGGCCAGTTCTGTGGAGGTTGTGTGAGTATGACGGGGTGGTGTTGTAGACGCCGAGATGGAGACAACACCATTTTATATTACGGTGCCATCCTACGCCTCAAAGGACATGTTCCCTGACAATCAAATTTCTAATTATACAGTGAAATTGGCTAAACCCGTAGACCTAAAGGGGATTGGGAGGTAGCCCTACCAGAAATCCAATACCCCAGAACATGGAATACTTTTTCAGTGCTCAAGGCCAAATTTTATATAAAGCGTGAGCAGGACCCTTTGAGCATCCACAACGGATTTCCTCAAGGCTGTTACCCAACCGTCGCCTTGGTGTTCGACGCCATCAGCAAATCTATAGCCAACACTGAAACGTATACAAATGTTCATCTAGTGTTAGATAACGTTAGATGGAAGGTGTTTCTTAAAGCCCCAAATCGCAATACCATGTTTAACTGTTTGGGTAAATTAAGAAGGGTTTTAGGGACAATACAGCATATCAGAAGTCAAATAGAACCAGACCATTTGTGCCCCGATATTAACAGAGGTTTCTATACACTCTACGTGTATAGTGGCATCGTAAAGTCATAGAGGATAGTTATTCGTTGTTGCTAAGATGGGTCCAGGTGAAGGATGAAAATTACACAATGGTTAATATACAATACAAGAAACCCGACTATGTGTCAATTTCTAAAAAACACTTTGACACCATTACGATCATGATCTATGAGGATCAGGCTGAGCCGGTGTCCTATAAATACAGGAAAGTTATTGTTAGGCTTCATTGAAGACCGCGACAGCGAATATTAACAAGTCATCATGGTGATTATGAAAACATACAGCGTCCCCTCTATGTAGAGGGATTATTACAGAAACCAGGCTGGATTTGGAGCCCTGCTGCCGGTCTTTCAAGGGGCCCCTATTATGTACGGTTCCGGTTTGGGGGGGTTTCTTCCGTAGTTTGTTTAAAAGAGCAATGCCATTCTTTAGAAGAGGCTATGAAATTGCAAAACCACACATCAAAGCGGCTGCTACGAGCATTGCGCAGGACTTGGTGGGTCCTGTGACATCTGCAGTTGTTGAACGTATGAATAAACAGCCTCAAGAAGGAGCGGGGTTGGTTACAAGTTTTGACACGTGTTAAAAAGAAGGGCAATGCTTCAAAGTGCAGGGGTCCAGCTGCCCCCCATAAAAAAGAGACATCGATCTTCATAAAGCACTCACAAATGAAGATCCATTAAGTCAGAAGAGAGCTACAAAAAACAGGAAGAGAAGGGGCGCTAACGTAAATATTTTTTTTAAAAGCTGAACTTCCGGCAAACATGGCCTTCGTACATTGCGCATCGGGTGAATGCGCTAAATCGGAGTTAGACCGGTTTTCTCTAAAACTCACACAGACTAGCATGGCAGTATCGCCGCTAGCCTCTTCAACGCCTTTGGCACCGATAGAGTTTTTGTGTCAGGGTCCACGGATATGTATATGGATCTCAACAATACGCTGCTACACCTCATCCGTAAAACTGTAAAAGCGGATGGTTCTAACATAGCGAACAATGCTAAAGTGGTGACAATCTCTTACCCCGTAGCAACCATGTTTAATCAGGTGGACATCACCCTCGGGGATCAGTTTATCAGAGTGATAACATGTACGCGTATAGGGCATACAATGAGAGTATTCTGAATTACAGCTCTGATGACCTGGACACCCAGCTCTCAGCGGGACTCTTCTACAAAGATACTTGTGGTAATTTTGAAGTTACGGCACTCAATGGTCACAATCAGTGTTTTGTAAAAAGAGCAATCTTCGCCGCCGGCAGTAGACAGTTTAACCTCCTAGGATGCATACTACTCATTAATGGTATTAATCTTAATATCAAACTAACCCGCAAAAATGACTCATTCTGTCTCATCAGTGGGGATACGGAACAGTATAAACTTGTTATACTGTCTGCCAGTTTGTTTGTAGAGAGAGTGAAAGTTTCAGCAAGCATCAGACTGGCTCAGGCAGAGGCCCTACAGCTATCAAATGCCAAGTATGCTGTGGAAAGAGTGGCTATGAAGATATTCAGCATACCAACCGGTACCATATTAACTCAACAGCAACATTTATTTCTGGGGCAACTGCAGAAAGTTATTATCATAGGGTTTGTGGACAACACTGGTTTTAGCGGCCTGTATATATCAAACCTTTTCAGTTTCAAACCCTATGACATCAACTATGCTGGTACACAAGGGTGCTGATATTCCTGCAAAGCTGTACATGCCAAGTTTTGGAACGTCTAATTTTATCAGGGAATATCTCTGCCTGATGTCGATAACAGGAAAACATATGAGGGACTCAGGAGTTTTCGTATCAAGAGAAGGATACGGGACTGGCTACACCCTTTTAACTTTCAATCTGATGCCCGACATGGAAGGCGGAGATCACTATAATCTGATAAAAAAACGGAAATCTAAAAGCTGAAATACGTTTTAGTCAACCCCTAGCTACCAATGTGAACATGGTTGTATTTGAGGTGTTCGACAGTGTCATTCAGGTCAACCACGCCCGACAGATTATGTTTGACTATCTTAAAAAAATTGTACAGTGGACACTGTACAGGTATGTGAGTCCCTAAGCCGGCATAAATACTCAAAGAAATACTTTTTAGATGTTTTCCCAAGCGAATGGCCACCCATGGAAATGGGCGTAAAGAGACCACGATCGCCAGCCTTTAACTCAGATCCGCATTACAAGGGTGGAACACACTGGGTGGGAATGTTTTTGGATAACCACAAGGTTACAGTGTTTGACAGTTCAGAAGCCTTTCCAGAGCATAACATCTATACAAAACATGTATTTAGGTATCTACAGAAAGCGGCTGTTAGGGCCCAGTATAACAAGATGTGGGTGCAGGATCCTCTAGCCATCACATGTGGGGAGCACTGTATATACTTTATTAGTCAAATGTCTGAGAGTATGACTTTAGAAATGTTCTAAATCTGTATTCGAACGATCTAGTAAACAATGATAGTATTGTGAAATATGTCAAAGAAAACGCGAGGTCTACGTCAAGCTCTGTTCAAACAGAATACGCCGTTTGTCAAAAGTGTAAGGCCTTGTAATGTATATATATACGCGTAATATTAAATGTCTCTAGGCACTTTCTGGAGCAGTAAGGCTTTGGAGTCTGTGAAACCTTTGATGAGGTCGGACATATGAGACCCAACAACTGGTTGCCCTTTGTAGAGGAATTCACCCCGTTCATTCCAAGAGGTTAGATCTTTAGAAGCAGCCATTGTACTTGGTAACATTTGCGCTGCACCGCTGTACCTCTGACTTATATATATTTTTTAAAGTTCTTCAACAAAGACGTCTGAGGGAGGTGATGTTGGGACCGCCGGCTGTGGGTGCTGTTGATCCTGAGGCGCTGCATGGGCTGGTGGTGGCGGTTCAGAGTCGGTGGAATATAGAGTCAATGTTTTTTTTTATAAGTCCATTGCTTACAGTGTTGTAGGAAGTTTTGAAGAGCTCTGGAGTAAAGATCCGCTTTGTCATAAGGTTTTAAATTAGTGCAGTTCAAAATGTTTTTAATTTTGGCATCTAGGTGCAGTGTTTCATTGTTTCGTATATCCCAGGCGTCACCCATAGATGGCCCCAATTGTTCCAGCTGTTGGTGTGGTACCAAGTACATCCTTTGGCCATAATCCATCAGTTCCCGCTTAGGAGGTTTGTAATTAAAAGTAGCGCTATGCCCAGGCACGCTCCTATAAAGACGCCCAACTCTATTACAAGTTTCTTCCTAGAAATGAGGGACGCCCTTTTATTACTAAGTTTTTTGATCAGGTGATGTTGCTTCTTATGGTGTTTATGGCAATTTCTGAAAGGGCTGCCACTAAGTAATCCAAAGCTGCATACAGGATGGCCTTTCTTTGTTGGGGGCTAGCGGTTACTAGCATTTTAAGAAGAGCTAAATTACGGCGTACATATGCAGACACGATCAACACCTTATATTATAAGGTTTAGAAAGTAAATGTTACAAAAGTCTTTTTAGCGATTCTTTTTATAGGACCAGGATCTGATTATAGGTGTGTAAGCTGCAAGGAGATCTGGTGGAAAAATATCAGCACTCTAGTCTTCTAGAGTCTTGGGTTTTAAGTCTACCAGCAGGTACCCGTGAGGTTTAGTGGTGGCATTGTTAAAGGCTTCCAAGAAAAACTGAGGGCCATATTTATACTTTTTGACGCAAAACTGCGCCAACGCAGTTTTGCGTCAAACAAATTAGCGCCGTCTAACGCCATTTTGAAGCGCCGTGCGGGCGTCAAATTTATACTTTGACGTACGGCGGCGCAACCAACAGGTGGGAGTCATTATTTCGTGACGCACACAGCGTCGGTCTGTCGTAAAGGAAACCAACGTAAAGGCGACGCACATCACTGTGTGTCGATTTACGACAGCGCAATTCGAAAAGCGCTGGTTTTCTTCACGCTATTGCGTTAAATTTTTGCGCGAAAACTGCCCTGTCAGCAGAGGAGACCCAAAATGGATCCTAGATGCCACAACAGACCCAGGAGGATGAGAGCAGACCAGGAACCAGCCAGGAGGATCCATACAGGAACCAGGACATTTTTAAAAAAAAAAGAAAGTGTCGCTTCAGTGAAGAGGAGCAGGAAATCCTGGTGAAAGAGATGACGGAACACCAGCACCAACTTTTCATCTCCTCTAAATTGCCACTCAGTAGGAGAGAGTCCATATGGAAACAAATAGTGGACAAGATCAACAGTGTGGCTGAAGAACGCCGCACAGTCACTGAGTGTAAGAAACGCTGGCATGACTGCAAACGTAGGACAAAAGAGAAAATGGCCAGGAACAGGAAGGCAGCAATGCAGACTGGAGGGGGGAGTCCAGCACAACAGGAGGCCCTGGACCACATGGAGGAGATGGTCGCAGCCGTCATCCCGGAGGAGATCGTCACAGGGATTCAAGGACTGGACAGCGCAGACTACCACGACACAACGCACATGCAGGGTAAGTCGCATGGGGAATTCAAATGCAATAATGGGGACTGTAAGCAGGGGGGGATACCTACTACACAATGCATGTAAGTCAGCACATATATGAAGTGGCATGGGTAAAGGGGCACGGCAGGGGGGCATGCCCAGCACAGACCGAAGCTGGGGCACGACAAAATACAGCAACAACAACAGTCCCATGGGGACATCCTGTAATGACAACAATAGAGCCAAGGGAAAGCAGCGACAGGTGGGAAGGCCACTACCTCAAATCCACATCCAGGCACTTGTATTGCAAAATCTATCCTACATCAACTAGGTCCCTATCAGTAATGCAGTAGGCAAAACAACAACTGCAATGTAACTGCCACAACAGTTGACAATAACACCTCTCATCTCTGTGCAGCTATAGTACCAAATGGCAGGAACCTCCCCATGGAACATACATACCTAAATTAGGGGGTGAAGATGACATCCGCAACTATTCATAGAAAGAAGACAAAGGCACCAGTACACTCAAATGCCGAATGTCCATACCTGACACACACATAAGCCTAAGTAAACAGCAATAGGAGCCACACAGCACTAACGACACACACGTGCTGCATACGTCACGGTCCCTCGCGTGCCTGGCTAACAAGGCTACATCACTAATGTCATACTGCTCAGACAACAACATTGAGGAGGGGACACAGGCAACTGGTCACTGAAACACACCTGCAAAGTCTGACAAACAAATAGGACATTCATACGATAAACAGGCCAATCCAGTAAGACACACATGACCCAACATCATCTTCAAACATCAACAATGTTTACATCCATACCACATCCTAACATTGACATGCATAGGTAATGCCACGTAACATGTACAGTTCATGCAATGTGAATAAAAAGTGTATGGGGCAGGGCCTGAGAGGCAAGTGTGCAGGCAGGGCAGTCACAACACCCACAGTCAGTCAAAGTGTATTGTGGCAAGTGTAACGTATACTTTGCGCATTAGCCTCAGGCTGGAGGCCTTTGTGCATCTTACCCTGAATGTACTTATACTCATTTGCTCACATCTAAGAGCCTCAGAGCACTTTGCACTAAATGATTCTCATTGCCCTTCCTATCAGTTAATTTAGCAAATAGCCAGTCCTAAGGTGTTGTCAATTAGTCAAATCACACTGTTTTGCCTACTTCTGCACTGGAGTTTGCCAGAACATATTCACTCTGTGCCCCAGTCAAGGATACAGTCTGGTATGTTGCTGATAGATGTGGTAGGGGTTAAGGTTTGGCATTCCTGCGTAGGGAAACTTTGTCATCACGATGACATATGACTTATAAAATCACTTCCTTGTCCCAAGATATGCAAGAGGGAGTTTCCAAACAGAGAAACACAACTAGATGCTGCCTGCCTTGCTGCTGATGCACAACCAGATCACAGCCCATTCCTCTGATATGAGGGATGATGTCTCCCCTGTGATTCAGACAGGCAAGCTCCAAACTTAACATGCTGTGCTATACATAGAACAAGCAGAGGGAGAGTAGAAACTGTTAGGCACCATGATAGCTGTGTACTAATGTATTACTCTCCTGCGGACTATTTAAATTCTAACAGTGTGTATTGTTTGGGTTATTGTGGCTCACACCTAAATTTCTACAAGTCAGTTGTACAATGAAACCTCATATTAAACAAATACTGTCTTTGTCATTTGTGTATGGTAACATACCGGAAAAGACATAATAGTGTAGGATCTGAGTGACCACGACTTGCCTGAGAAGTTCCAAAAATGTCATGCTCTCGGATGTCTAAACATTCCTTTGATGTGGGAGACCAGAGGCACTGCTAGTTAGTCTGAGAAAAATGAAATATCAGGGTGACAGAGTTATTTACAAGTGGGTCAGACTTAGTCCCCCACACCATTAGCTATCCTGCTGCCTAGAAAGCCAGTAATCACATGTAGGATAATGAGAGCCCACCCAACAAAATGTCCCTCCATAACAATAGTTAAACACTGAGGGAGGAGTAGGACCAAAAGACGCCTATTCCTAAATAATTACAAAGCAACACCTAGAGGCGATCTGGCAGACATGTCTGATAGCTCCATATCATACATGTGACACACAGGTGGGCCATAGGCCTACAACAATGCCCTATGACGGACAGCAGATACCAAGACAAACACAGAGCACAAAGTTAAGGCATACCAAGGCTTGTATCTTAGTGCAAAATTGTCACAACACAGACACACTAATTGTACCCTGTTTCATTGCAGAGGAACACGGATCTCCTGCCGATATGCCTGTCCATGAGTTCCCTGATGACATGGATGACGAGCCCATAAACCTCCCACAAGAGACCATTCAAATGGTCCTTGAAAGCCTCCAAACCCCACCTTCAGTCACAAGGAGGAGCACAGAAGAAGCAGCCACCACAGGAGAACCACCCGCCACCCCAATTTTAAGACCTGCCAGCTCCAACACAGCTGAGGACTCTGACGACACTGGCACCAGCTTTGAAAGAACTGTTGTTGGGGTCCAGCGGGAGCTGGCCAAGGAGGTGCGGGTGGGGATGCAAACTATGGCAGCCAGCCTTGAGGGGGTGCGTTCGTGCATGTTGTCCACTGCTGATCAGGCAGCTGCAATGCAAGCCCGAACATCGCTCTTGGAGGAACTTTTAAAAACACAGAAGGAAATCTGCACAGCTGTCATCCAGTTGACACAACAACTCCAACTGCAAGCCAGTCAACGTGTGCACGAATGCAACATAGAACCCCTCAGGGCCGACCTGGCTGCCTACCATCGTGATGTGGCTGCCATTCTGAAAAACCAGCAGGCCCTCCTTGCTGCAGTACTGCCCTTCATAACTCGACAGGGAGCAGCCCCCGGGATGTCTGCCTCCATGTCTTCTAACACTGAGGTGTGTGTTGCCCCTTCACAACCAACAACAACAAGGACACATCAGGCAACACACACATCAGAAGAAGAAGACATGGAACAGATAACATTCACACGCAAGAGTACCCGGAAGCCCTAGTCCCTGCACCATGGCCTACTCTGACCAAGGTCCTACGTTTTGACAAATGCCAGTCTCACTACAACTACACTCAATGACTGTTTGGCAATCCACTGTATGACTTGTCCCCATTGCCAGTGAATGTCTCTCTCCTACTATTTGGCAATTCCTGTTCCTCTGCACTGTCTGTGACATCACCCCAGCATGTCAGGAGCATCATCCACACCCCGTCTGTAGGATCACCATGTAAGAATGCACCAGAACGGACTCAGCTAACATTGTGAATGGACATTTTGCACTACAGCACCTATAAATAAATATCACTTGCACACCTATTATGTCTCTGTGTTATTTCACACTCCAACTGTGCAGTACATAACTCCAAAGTGGCTGTGTGGCAACCATGGCGATTCTCTATACTACTGTCCTGATTTCATGTATACTGAAACATCTGTGCAGTGGCCAGGAATGCATCATAGCCTTACTATACTGAGGAAAATAACTGATGAAGGGACTAAGCACACACAATCATGCTGTGTTGGACAGAATGATGCACCATCTATAGCTATTCTAGACAACTAATGGTGGCTGAGAAATGTAGGCACCATGCAATACTTAAATAAGAAATAATGCTGTAAAATGTAAGGAATCATTAACAAATTACACTGCATCAATCACCCTTACGGAGTATACTTCCATGAAGGAAAGTCATGCTGAATCAGTACACACATGATGTAGGTCAGCAATGACAGCAACAAGACAAGAGTGTGAACAATTCCTCATCTACAAAGATCTCCCTGAACTTCACACTGCTGTCCGACCTATCTATTTACCCACAATAACAAGTCTGGAAGCACTCTTTGTGAAGTAGGATACATGCCAACCCAAAACCTTGATGATCAATGCACACTACCAATGGTGGGTCTCCCACATGGTGGATACTTACCAAGTTAGCACACGGGTAGCTGGCATGTTAAACCTCAATATCCTGGGGATAGCGAGCATAGGACACAAATGTCATACTAACACATTCTGCTACACTGATGTCAAGGCCATGATAATGTAGCACCTAACGCATCATGTAAAGGGTTAACTAAATTTTTATTTCAATGAAGTAATAAAAGAGGCAACTAAGGGAAAGGTAAACCTACACTAATCTAACCTGACTACTACTAACCCACAACTGTCCTTAACTAACCTAAGCTAAACTTACTCTACACATGTAACGAAACGATCTAAACATCAACCTCCCACACATCATTATGAGACAAGACACATGCAGGACAACACTTACTAACCTACACACATACTATACTATCCTAAACAAACATATATTTTTTTGGTAATATTTTTTTCATAAATTTTTATTACATTTTTTTTTAAACAGGAATCCCAACATTGCCCCCCACCCACCCACCCACACAAAAATATAAGATAGAAAGAATAAGGACCCCCCACCCTCTTCCCTAACACTAACTAAGCTAATTACCTATACTTATCCTATAACTAACCCCCAAAACCCAACTAACAGTATAAAATAGGAAAGAGGTGAGAGGGGAGGGGTAAAAGTTCAGGAGGGCAAAAGTACTACAGATTTGCTCTCCGTAGTGTGCGCCTGATGGAGTGGACCTTCTTTTTCACATAACTCATGTCCTCCCTCAGGTTGTCCACCTTTTTAACCAACTTGTCCAATTTTCGGGACAATGCCAGGAAGGCAGCTGGGTCGACAGGAGGGTCTGTGCTGGTTTGCGTGCCGGCGGAGGTGGATGTTGTGGCAGGAGTTGTGTGGCCACGGGACAGTCCTGCTACCACCACACGGCTGGGTCCAGGTCTGGAGGAAGATGCTTGGTCCGTTGCTGGGTCCACTTGGGCAGACCTGGTGGATGTGGTGTCGGTGGTTGTTGGTGGCACTGTAGGGGGAGCCTGTGGTGTGGCCCACCACGCCCCGGAGGCCCGATCTGAATGGTACTTGCGGGCCATCCTCCGATACCCACACTGCACCTGCAGGATGTGCCTGTATCTCATCGCACGGCGCTCAAAATGGTTGCGATCTGCGGCACTCAGGTTTGCAGCTGTGAAGAGAAAAGGCAAATATTTAGCTTTGGATTTGCATTGGGTGGAATACCACAATGGGTCATTTGTCCATTACTAGAAATGTATTGATTGCAGCAATTGTCACAACATAGTTCACGGAAAGGCTCAGAGGAAGTACATGTGAAACATGCATACATAAGGGCATATCACACCTAGCATATCCATGTCTCTACATGATGGATGGCATCACCCTAAACTACTCATCCAAATCATACCTAAGGCATTTGACATCATGGCAGCACCTCTTCTGCATACTGACTTCACTACATATGTCATTCTATGTGATAACAATCACACTCCTCACTCAATGGCATTTGGAATTAGTTGTGTGCTAAGATTGAACCCATGGGCCAGAATCAAATGTCAACACTAGGGGCCAGATGTAGGAATTTGGAAAGTGCAACTAGCAATTTGCAATGCAGAACGATGTCTCTGACACCGTCTGCGAGTCGCTATGGGGTCGCTAAGACCCACCTCATGAACATCAATGATGTGGGTTCCAAGTTGCGCCACCTTAGCGACTATGGGCACTCACGGAGATGGAGGCCTGCTGGGAACAGCAGACCTCCATGGACGTGACTGCTTTTAAATAAAGCAGGTTATTTATCCCCAAGTGTAGGCCGTTTACCTGAAAGGAAAATGAGCTGCAATGAGTAAAAAATCACAACAACTTCAATCTTGGAATATTTCACGGTAATTAGTGGTCCCTTAGACCACTGGCTGTTTTGTACAGGATTATTTCGGTCCACTCACAAAGGTGAAGGGTTACAATGGGGACCCCTTCCAGTTAGCAAGTGGGTTACCATCCACTTCAAGTGGATGATAACTGCGACTCACTTTGCAACCACGTACTCGGTTGCAAATGGGATTGCCTACCACTGTGAGTTGCAAGTAGGTCTGGAAAACCCCTTTATATTTTGCATTTTGAAAAGCATTTAGCTAATATGTTCATGACCACCAAATACATTTCGGAATAGGAAACAGACGTTTGCAACTCACAAACAGAAATTTATGCCATTTGCAACGTGTACACAGTTTGCTACATCTGGCCCTAGGTACTAACTCAAGTCACAAAAGGTGTGAAGTACGTGTAACATACTGGTTGCTACAGTCCTAGGTACCCTGTTTCACAGTAACATCCCAGTCTTTGTGGGTGGTGTGGGAAGAACAACCAACAATCCCATGTTCAATGCACACCCAGGAGTGTATAGAAAGTTCAACAAGTATGTGCCTTCACACACAACACCTATGAAGGGCTAGCAACACGTTGTAGTCAGCCAAACATTGTCACATCCCAGGTCCACACATGTCAAAATGATATGACTTAGGCCAACATGACATACTATCAGTGAGGCATGTTTTACAACACACACAGAGGAAGTAGAACACCCATTCTCATGATTCGACAGAACACCTAGGCCATTGCACTCAAGTCACACACACTTCTAGTTCACCTTGTGGAAGTACATGCCCCCGGAAGATCCGACCTACAGTGTACACAGTCCATCCTCAACTAGGAAGAAGCACTTGTCATCAGAGCCATGTGCCTAAGCTATCTGGGAGACTGTCAGTCTGATATGCAGACTCAGTTCATGGCAAGTCCCTGACCAAGTCTAACATTGACCAGTGTATTCCAAATGAGTCATCCCATTCCCCATTGCCGCACAACTGGAATGACCTACAGCCCCTCAATCTGAGAGATGGCTAGGTATTGCTTTACAGAAACATAAGTCCTATTTGATATCACACTAAAACAACAATGCCAATGAACGGCGAGTGCATCAAATCATGAATTCTCTTGAACACACAGTAATCCATCATGCTTCATTTCCAAACAATGAAAATAGCACTCAGGCGACACTCACTGTAGGTATCGGGGTCGTCATAATATGCCACCTCTCCCACGGTGTACGGGGCTGGTCCACCTGTAAAGCATGAAAGGAAGAATATACTCAGACTGGGTGAACTGACAAATAATTTCAGTTACAATGACACTGTGTGAATATGACATAGTAATGATAGACTTTCCCACATGCTCATACTGCATGGATGACTTTGTATTCAACATTATCATTGGATGAGTCTCCTGCTACAGTGACACACCCTACTACACACATGCAGTGGCCAGGACAGTCATGTGTCGTCCAAGTTAACCCTCCATTAGTATGCCCCAACAATAATGTTATCCATACATCTCAGCATGTGCATCCCAGAGAGACATTCCAAAACTGGTTCCATGAGGACTGCATGACCACTCACAATCAAACAGGCTAGGTGGACATGTTCAACACACAGCAACCACACACACATGTGACATATGTGTGGACAACATAACTAACTTCATGTGACGTGAAGGCAACACACATGTATAGCATCATCATGTGTTTCTAATTTTCTGTCTAGCTATGGCGTCTACATATGTAGGTATGTTGTTTCTACATGACTTACTCACTAGCCATTATGACCACTAGAGTACAAATAGAGCCGTTCACGTGTTGCTTGTCTGACACAAATGCAACACTACATTACATACAGCTATAGCCATCTGGTATGTGTTGCAAAATTGAGCCATCGGTCTGGTAGCATTGGTCTTCCTACACATTCTGCAACAAATACACATTAGGGCACATATGGATACCTTTGTAGCGCATCATTTGCATCATTTTGTGACGCAGAGAGGGGGCTAATTAGCAAAATACAGATAGATGTTGCAATTTGCTGCTGTTATTGCGTGAAAATGTGTTGCAAAAATGGGGATATATGTGTATAAACATGGGCCTAGGTTTCCCTAGCATTACACACAGTCAGCTACTTATTTAGCAGATTGGCTAACAATCATCACATGTTCCCACACAGATTTCTATTATTCCCATGTAATTGATTTGTACTTACCAACATGGCCACCAATCCTGAGTCCCAGGTGGTCCAGCAGGTCCTGTTCCCTGGTGATCAGATCTGCCCAGCGGTGCTTCAATTGATGGACATTTCGCATGCTCCCGTAGACCCGGACCAGGTGATGGCGCACCTTCTCCCACCGGATTTTCATAGCCTCCGTGTGATACCCCTGTATCACACGGCCCCCAGCCTCCAGCATCAGTGGGAGGAAATGGCTAACTAGCCATATGAAACCCCCCAATTCATCTTCACCCATCCTGGACAGGCGAGGCCTACCTGACATATTGACAGCTAGAAAAATGGACAAATGAAATAAGAAAGTAAAAGTGGGAAATGGGGAAAGGTAGAGGTGTGAAAGAAAATGAAAAAGGAGAAAAATAGCCCAACTAACCCCCCAAACTATGCTACCCACAACAGACTCCCACAGACAATACAAACAATCACAGGAATAGACAAAACAAGACTAAACAGACTGAGACAATGTTATACAACAAGAATAGATTGACAAAAAGACTAAATACAAGGGACACAGGACACTAAAGCAGTAAAACACAGGACAACACCTTTCACACAACCACACAGTCTAGATAAATCTGAGACTGCAAAGTGAAAGTGAAAGTTAACTCCCAGTACAGATTTTGTAAACAGGATATCCTATTACATCACTTCCTGCATAAAATGGCCGCTGTTTTTATTTTCCCGTTATGCGTCATATTTTCACGCATACACAATTGTGCGTCATTTTTTTTTGACGCATTACATTGCACATGATGCCGAGTCAAAAAATATGATATGAATATTAATAATTTTTAATGTACATGAGATGACCAACATATTGTCCATGTAGCGTCAATTTTACCACGCATACATCATGGGCGTCATTTTTTTCCACGTACAGTAGTGCACATGATGCTGAGTCAAAAAATATGATATGAATATTAATAAATTTTAATGTACATGAGATGACCAACATATTGTCCATGTAGCGTCAATTTTACCACGCATACATCATGGGCGTCATTTTTTTCCACGTACAGTAGTGCACATGATGCTGAGTCAAAAAATATGATATGAATATTAATAAATTTTAATGTACATGAGATGACCAACATATTGTCCATGTAGCGTCAATTTTACCACGCATACATCATGGGCGTAATTTTTTTCCACGTACAGTAGTGCACATGATGCTGAGTCAAAAAAAATTATGATGTAAATTATACTTTGATGGCTAAATATGTGACACTTTTGGATACATTTCTATTTGACTCTGCATTCTGTGCACTCATGTATGTGAACAAATTATGACGCCCATGCTGTATGCGTAGAATTTGGAGCAAACTTTTCCTTATGTCTTCATGTTTTTAACTTTGGAAAGGTGATTTGTCATGGTCAAACGGTGCTATGTGATACACATTTGTGTTTGGATATGACACATGTCCGTTGTTGTATGTATAGAAGGCATTCACACTGTCATGTTTTGGATACGTTAACTAATGTATTGACCATATTTGTCAACATATTTGGGGTAATTGCTGATGGCTATTTTGAAATGCTGGGTGGGATACCATGATGTATTCCTTCTCCAAAATGTGTCCACAATTATGATGGTGATGCTTTTATCTGTAGTCCTAACAGGGAGTGCAATAGTCACTTACAGTTTTTATGGGGCTAACCATGTCCCATTATGATTTTGTGTTTCAGATTTGTGTTGAACTTTTGACATGTAGCCCACACATGTGCCTTATGCATGTGTTTAGTTCACAAGTACAAGATTCTTGTATGTTTTGGGGGCGGTAGAGGTGGACTTACGCCCCCAGCACCCTAGGATTTGACCATCCAGAATAGCTACTGTATCCATGGAGTATATTTATTATATCATGGCAAACCTGCAGCAGCAGGCTAATGTAAGGCCATATGGTATGAATGACTGTTGACCATTCATTCATCTCATTAGCCCATTTGACGTTTGCTGTAATGATGAATTGGAGCAAACTTGCATACCATTTTCCAATGACTATGTTTGCAAGACTCTCAGCGTTCCCGATGTGATAATGAGAATAATTGTGTTGTTGTCTGTGTCCATTTCTGCATAAACTGGTTTAGTGGCATGTTACATTCTTCCTGCTAGGTTCAAACTGGGACACAACTGTGATGGTCTACTTTCAAATATCAGGTTGATTGTATGACATATGTGTACATGTGTGTTGGAATGTGGATCCACTATCACCTGTCTGGGTGTATGTTGTCACTGTGACTTCAAGGTCTCCTCCTGAGTTAGTGGCAGCTGATGTTGTTCCAATTGTGTATTGCTCATATCACACACTTGAGAGAAGCCATTGATGACATGGTCACGTACACATGGATGGTCCCACCCTGTCTCTGAACACGTGTGATGTGACTTTCAAATGATCTCAAATTTTGGGCTGGATGAGAGACTGTTTCAGGTGTTTGGATCCGGCATGTGTAATTGCCACATTTGTACTCCTGTTGGGCTCTGTGTATGGTAATGTATCATGTCACATCCTACCCTCTGCGCATACATTTGTGATGTTAATTTTTGGTGTGATGACTGTTATAGCATTCTTGCTCAATGAGACGACATTCTTCTTCAGCAATTTCAAACTAAAGGTGGTCAGAAATGCATAGGCCAAAGCATGATGTGGTGTTGGTTATCTGTGTTTATTTACAAGTGTGGAATACAAGTTATTATATTAAATTAAGAAAAAAAAATTTGACAAGCTGTTGGCGCCTACGCACTCCTGCTGCCGTGTTAGGTTGTTCCCCCTCCTGTTGCAGGCCAGCATCCTCCTCTTCGTCATCCTCAGGCATGTCTGGGTCCAGGTCAAGAAGGGGAATATTCCTTTTAACACAAATATTGTGTAATATGGCACAAGTGAGTATGATCTTACAGACCATCTCTGGGGAATAGAGTAGGCTACCGCCAGTTATGTCAAGGCAGCGGAACCTTGACTTTAGGATCCCAAAGGTCCGCTCCACAATGCTGCGTGTCCTCTTGTGGGCGTCATTGTATGCCCGCTCAGCAGCAGTATTTGGGTTCCCATATGGTGTCATTATCCAAGACTGGATGCCGTACCCCTGATCAGCTGAAAGAGAAACACAGAATGGTATCAATTAGATGTAGGAGGCACTGTTGTACGTATCTTTGATGGCAGTAGTTGTGTTGTGTTGTCTGTGACTATTTTGTGTACTAATGTGACAACCTATGGTTGTTGGTGAAAACTTTTGCATTGATTTTTTTTCCTTGGCTGAGCAAGTGTTTGTTGGCTAACTGTTTGCCAGCAGGATGTATTGGTTTCTCCAGTACAGTGTGCCCTCCCTTGCATTATGACTTGTGATACAGGTGTCCGTGTGTCCTCACTGGGGGTGTGATGATAGTTCCATGTAGAGTTGAAACATGAAAGTGTATTAGAAACGTTCATATGAACATACCCAGGCCATCCCATACCTTTAAACTTATGCATTGTATTAGTGTACAGGTTATTGTGAGACTTCCAATTTGCAAGGTGACATTTAGGCAACCACAGTCATTAATGTCTTTACACTAAGCTGTAGAGTAAATTCCAATGTGTGAGAGGTTCAATGGTGACTTGTGAAACATGGCTAGTGATGTGAGTACTTCAGTGTGTTCCTGGCTAGGTGTTGCTATTGTGGTGTATGTGTTGTTTATCTTAGAGGGTTTCTGAGCAGTGTGTATATGACTTTGTTTTTTGTCCTTACCAACAAGTAGTCCATTGCCATACCGTCCATCCTGGAAGTGTTGGTTGATGGTGCAGTGACGGAAGATGAATGCGTCATGTACACTCCCAGGATATTTAGCCACAATGTTGCTGATCAGTCCTTGGTGATCGACTATGGCCTGCACGTTGATTGAATGTGTGTGCTTCCTGTTGCGGTAGAGGTGTTCACTCGCAGCAGGTGGCACAAGGCGTACGTGTGTGCACTCAATTGCACCAAGGACGTGCGGGAAGCCACTGATGGCGTAGAACCCCTGTTTAGTTTCCTGCTGCATCTGCAGTGTGTTAGGGAAGCAGATGTGGCGGGGTGTCAGGCGAATGATGGCATCCAGTACTTTAGGCAGGAATGCGGAGAAAGATGGTTGTGATATTCCACCAACCAGGGCACCAGTTGTCTGAAACGAGCCACTTGCCAGCAGGTGAAGTACGGCAAGCAGCTTTGTTTCTGTTGGGATAGTGCGGGGAGTCACTAAAGTGGGGGCCAACTGCTGTTCGATATTTCTCAGCAGCTGCTGAATGGCCTGCCAGTTCAACCAGTACCTCTGGATGATGTCCTGTTCCCTGAGGCCATGCAGGGTTGTTCTTGGGCGGAATATCCTCTCCTGCCTTCTGTGCTGTTGTTGTTGTAGCTGCTGTTGTTGCTGCAGGGCTCTGCGTCTACGTGCACGCTGAAGAAAAAGCACCTCCATGTCTCCCTGTTGCTGCTCTGCTGCTCTGCTGCTCTGTTGTTTGTTCTGTGTGTTCTGATTAAGTACAGGTGTGTTTGCCCCATTTTAACGCCTGCCCTGACCCAGGCGTTAAAATGTCACGATATTCGTGCTTTGCGTCATTATTTTGCGCTGCCTGCCGCGCGGGAGTCATTTTTGCACGGAAGCATAAATACGATGCACCGCTGTGTGCGTCGGTTTTTGGACGGGAACGCCTACCCTGCATGTCATTAACGCAGGGCGGGGTGCCGCTTCCAGAAACTGACGCACATAGCGCCATTTTCCTTGTGCGCCGGCTCGGGCGGCAGGGTTTAAATATGGGGCAACGTTTGCGCTGAATGTGCGCCAAAATTTTTGGCGCACATTCGGCGCAAACGGAGTATAAATATGCCCCAGAGTGTTTCCAGGGTACATCTGCTTAGCGATGAGAGATATTTGTTGTTTGTCCCTGGGGTTTTTAAATAAAACAAGGCATGAGGTGTTCAGAGTTATAGAACGACTGCTCTTACCCTTGTAAAACAAGTTCTGCACAATGTAGCATATGCTTAGGTTACAATGGTGTGAATATTGGGTAAAAGCTTTTTCTATCTCTGGATGATCCCCACCCTCACGCATAAGATCGTCTACAATCAGCATGTTTACAAGGTGTGTACTTAACAGTGCATCGTCTTTGAGATTACTAGGTATGCCTTCTATAAATTTGATGTGTGGGAACCCTAGGGATAGTTCCGTATAAAGATCTTGCCAGCATGAATAAAGCCATACAATGTTGTTGGGGTTTTGGGATGAAATACTGGGAGCATTTTCTAACAACTTCTTTATAAAATAAATTTTACCACAATTTGAGGTGCCTGCTAGAACGCAGGAGAACAGATGTTGCAAGCAGATGTCCATAGTCGTGGGGATTTGAGAGTCTAATGCTCCTTTAATAACAATACAGTAGGGTTTTGTAGTCCTCAGTCAGGACCCTTCTATCAAACACTACACATAAGGTCTTATGTAAAGGTTGGGTTGTGATTTCCGACTGCTTTTTGGACCGCACTATGCTAGGCTGATGTACAACAATTGTTTTATTATTTTCACGGGTGTCGGATATAGCATATTCGTTCACGAGATCCTTAAGACTGTCAAAATTGATTTTGGCCTCATTGTTGACTTCTAAGGTGATACCTTTGACTTTCATGGACAGTGTATTGCTTGAGGTTTTATACAAATAGGTTTTAGGACCTGACGAGGTGAACTCCACTATGTGTTCACCCTTTTGTAGTCCGCTGGTCAAATAACTTGGATAATCACCTAATGGAGGGTCTTCATCACCTACTTTACTTACAAACATAACAGAGTCTTTATCATGATACAGACACCTGTCCTGCAGTTTATCTAGCACTCTGTAAAGCTCTAAATGAAAGTGAGTGGTTGTGAAACATGCTATGAAGATGTTTATATTGTCACACGTCATGGGGTACTCTTTAGTTTACTTCCAACACAGAGCTGCGGTCTCATCATCAATAAACTCACAACTCGACACTTCATAACAAGGAGCAAAAAGGTACTTAAACAACTCGTCCGGATCTGTTATTATGGTCATGTTTGACAAGTTTGTACGCTGTGTGAATTTCCCCCATAAGGAATTTAGGCAGCGTTTGGCTAACTGGCGACGGGCAGGGTTGACCCAGATGAATTCAGGTCTCAAGGTATACCCTTGTTCGTGTAATAGTCATCTATGTACTTCTGTTTAGAGGCCTCATTATCACACCACTCTGGAAACCCTGAAGCCTCCGGTTTGTCTCTTAGAAACAGGTTGATATAGTTAGAAAAGAGTTGTGTTGTTGTACTTTCAAAGTGCCATATTTCCACTATTTTACCAAGCCGGTATGCTTTTTCTAGGGCCTTTTGTACCTCAATACTATACCACGTACCGGTCAGCATCCTTCGTTCTCCACTGTGTCTACACACGCTAGTCTCTTCACTTTCAGAGCATGTGCGACATAGTGGGAACATTAGCTTACTGTCGACTCTGTACGGTAGTACAGGGAAGTAAAGACGGCGGGGTGGGTAGACTTAGCACTTAATGAGCCCAAAGTATTTGCCAGTGAGCTTAAAGCCCCTGTATATGATGGTTGGGTGTCCTACGGGGTATAGCTTTTGTTTGTTCACAAACGGATACAGACTTGTGAAATTGTAATAGTGTATTTTCTCACCAGCGCCCACAGCCCTGTACAACTGTATAGCATTTGTACGCCCCCAAATAAGGCGTTGCGGGCTCCATAGGCTCTGGTAACTGGGGTCTCCTAATGAAAGACACAAGCTCAGCATTCGTTAACATATCCAACCATTGATGCTTCCAAAGGGTACTCGTGGCAAAGCCGCAATTTTTAACATAGTGCGCTTCATCAGAGTACGACGGCGTAAGTGCTCAAACTTGGTGTCCAATAGCCTGTTAAACTCATGGGGTTTGTAACAACGAAGACAACCATGGTAAAACACCTGTTGTATTCAAAGGCCGCTGGACCACCATTAATTATGACATAATCATCAAGATAATAAGGCCCAAAGCGGTATTCACCACCTTGTTATGTGTGTTGAATGGCTATGTTTTCCTCGTCCCTGATATACATGAACCATTGGATCGAGAGGGTTGAATAATGCTTCTGTTTACCATTATACAGGTCTGGCGGTACTAGGGCGATGCTGTACTGTTTCAAAAACATGTGTTTGTGGATAGACATACACATGGAAGCCAGCGTGATATTCTGGAAAGGGTCTTTGTATTCTACAGTCTGTCATCTGGGGCGCGTTGGGCTTCAAAACCTTCATCTGTTTGGTCATCTTTACCACTACATCTCTGAAAAGGTTGCAGGCTTATCGCAAGATCCTTAAATCGGCCTGACAGTACGCTTTCAACTCGGTTTGAAAATGAAAGTTATTTTCACGGTTTTCACCACTGTAGAAAGCTCTCTCTCTCAGCAGGCAACATATACTCAACACCGTAGCTGGAGGGCGGAGGCATAGGACCCTAATAATTCTGGTTGGCTCATGTATTGAAAAAGTGGTGGAAATAACCTTTGCAGCCTGGGAAACCAAAGGCTTTGGGTAATTTACTCAATTTCATAGGTAGAAAATGTAGGGTATCGATGAACCTTATTTGGAAAGGCACCGCCGTTAACAGCATCAATTTGGAGCCATGGGTTATGAGTTCTACAGCCATCTTTTCACCAATCATGGTCTGAAACATAAAGAAGGAGTCGTATGCTTTAGAGTTATAAGCCATCATAGTATACCCTTAGAATTTAGGCTGAATGAAAGTGGTGAGGAAGTCATTCACGCACGTGTGCCCTTCAAACTCCCAGTTGTCATCGGAAGGTAGATGATGGGCATAAATATAATTAGGCTGGTGTACACCTGTCTCCAGTGTACCTTCTATATCAAACACTATGTAGTCTTCAGTTTTGGTCTGAGGTCACCCTTTAACCATGCAGCACTTGTGCTCTGTCCCAGCCTGAAAAGACACCTTACACCTGGGACATTTCGTGCCTTTGCATTTATGCTGATAGAGGACGTAACGCCCACAAGCCCTACAGTCTATCTTAGGGAAGCAGCGAACAGGTCTGTTGTGTATGCTTAAACAGTTTTGTGAATGACAAAACAGATTACACGAGCAACACTGTACCTTCTGCTTAGAGGCCTTAATACAACCATCCCTCTAATACATTTTACAGTACATATCACACTGATGAGTTGCCTATGTGTTGTAGATATGGTCGCAGTGGGGGCATACGTACTTGGCTCCTAGAAAACCCCTCAGGTTCAAAATACCATAAAAGTGGTTTCCATGATAGAGAACATAAATGGTCTTGTTTTTTCGCACGCTCCCCAGTTGTGAAGTACTTCCAGGCACCATTGTGGGAAATAACTTTTACAGTAACAGCAAAATAGTTCTCCAACAGCCCTAGGTCCCCGAAACCGACCATTCTGTCACGTGGTATTTTAAGAGCCCTGTGGGCTTCAACCGCTCTTGACATAATATGAGCATCTGGCGTAGTGCGATCCATCAGTGACCCCACTATGCTGGCAGCTAGACATGTGTTGGTTGCTCCTGTGTTAAAATTGAGCAACCACTGTTGTTTCTTACCAATGATCTTACTATACAAGATACTCTTTAATGGTCTGGAAACACCACCCTCGCGGCCCAAGACAATGGGGGCTATAACTCTAAAGGTCCCATATGCTACTATTTCTGCCTTGCTCTGCAACAGGTTACAGAGATTCTCTAGAAATTCCACAGCGTCAAACACATCCCTGAGTGTTCTACATGTGAACAACAGACTGTCAATACCCTGCTCCTGGAAATGCAGTTGGAAGTAATTATTGGGACCCACATCATGTAACAACCTTTCTATGAGTGTTTGCACAGATTGGTGGATGGCTAAAACACCGTGATCAGAGGAATTTATATGGTCTAGGTCAGGGTTCTGCAAAGTCGGTCCTATGCCAGATTTCTATCATATCCACATTTAGAAAAATGTAGATTTCTGAAACATCTCTTTTCTAAATGTGGTTATGCTAAAAACCTGGCATGGACCCGGCTCTCCAGGACCGACTTTGCAGAACCCTGGTCTAGGTTAACAAACCTGAATTCTTGTAGTGTTCTATAGCGCTAAACCATTCTTATAGTAAGACTGTACCTTCTAACACTTTCTAAAAACACAGGTTCTGAATCCTCAACTTGAGGATCGCTGCTGTCTGGTGGACTCCCTTGAGTGTCATTCTGGGGTAGCGGAATAAGGCTTTGTGTTGGTGTGTTGTGAAGCCTCCTTGTAACACAGTTTGGCTTTCTTTAGTTTCCTTATTAGACACCTATGCCATCTAGCGCTACTAGCCCACTTCTGTTTGTTACAAGTCCACCTGTTTCTAGGTAATCATCCACATCCTATTTGAACAGCAGGTGTTGTATTTACGGGCTGTGTGCTTGCAACTTTACCTACTACAGCCATGGCTAAGGACCCTTGGGGGGTTGGGAGGCTACCAGTCTCTGAACACCACCCCTTGAAGTCCTAAACACCAGATGGTTGTGATGTTCCCTCCTGACTATGTTTTGAGGCCTAGCAGAGGTCGTTTTATATGTCAAGGTACTGGATTTTGGGGCTTCTAAGGATTTGTTGGGGGGTTCCAACGGCCTTTTGCTTGTGTGTGAGAATCGTAGAGCCTTAGTGAGTATGCCATGGGTTTTGTTTTTAAATTTAGACCACTGGACACCCTTATTACAAAAATCAGATCTTACACTCCTTAGGGGACCCGGTGGCCTAGTCATGCTGGTATATTGTCTATGTCTACAGCGGCTGTTTCACAAGCTTAGACCACCTCCCTTCTGCATAATGCCAGCCTCAGGATTAACGCTCTCTGGGAGGGTCTGGAGGGCCCTGTATTGCACCCTATCTTCCCCAGTTTTGAGGTCTTGAGGTTAATTTGGGATTTTAGTTTTCTGACGGTCTGCTGTATTTCTTTCAGATATGTTTCCAAAACCCTGTTGAGGGCCATTTGAAAATATTTTGGACCATTACGTGCGTCATTAGATTTGTGGTGCATATTACTTCGGGTCACCCCTTCAGCAGGATCGCTGATAACCTCAATGAGCCCTTTTTGAATGGGAGGGTCAGGACGGGTTAAAAAACAGGGCCCCAATGTGATCACCCTGGTGCTACGGAGACTTGAACCTCACTTGGTTCCAAAACTCTGATTTTGTGAACCGCTACCGCCTCTACTTCTGTCAGGGTATGTTGACCATTGGTCCTACACGGTACCGGGTGTTGTGTGTCTGTGGCTGTAAGCGCTCCACTGTCAGTGTGTCCAAACCAGGGAGTTCCTGTAGAAGTGTTCACGGTACCGGGCATTGCCTTTATTATTGCTGGTGTGGTGCAGTTAAGGGCTGTACCTGGTCTATAACAGATGTCTTCAGAACTGCTGCATGGTTTGTCCTGGTGTCCTGCGTTGATCAAGGATGCTGCTGGAGCCTTTGTGTTTTGAAGGGTCACTGGGTTGTCCTTTAAAGGCGTTGCCATCCACTTAGCCTTATGGCTGACTCCTCCAGAGCTGTTTTGTGATGACTCTATGATGTAAAGATAACAAAATACATATAAGGTATTGCTATAGCAGTGATATCCTAGAAGCATAAGAGGTTTGAGAGACAATAAAAAATCATTTGGCTCTACAGTTTTTAAAAAGCACCTGCTGTGTTTCGCCGTGAGGGGCCTTTCTTTATAGGTGGTCTGTGCTTAGGCGATGGGGACTTCCTTTTGTGGATGGTCTTTTTAACGCCCCCAACCACATTCTGCATCACAGGCATGTGGGTCGCTTATATCACCTGGGAGTCTGGAGAAAAAAAGAATAAAATGTCACATTTACAATATAATACACTGACTATACATGCTCTCTGAGGGTGCCTTCTACAGGGTTTTTATGGAGCTTAAGGTTTTACACGAGGACTCATTTTATTTACCTGCAAAAGCTGTATCCTAAGACAGTATGCTTGGGCTGTCTTGAGCCTGGAGGATTTGTTGTAGAGCACTGAACGCCAGCTGCAGTTCCGCATCATAGCCTGTAAAAGTACACAAACACATGAAAACATTAATGACAAAAAAAAAATCAATCCATCTTTTGTTTAGGATGGATGTTGGCACAGTTCTCTGAACTATAAATATATACATATCTAGATACATATACCTTGTTGCAAGGCATCCATTTCCTCTGGGGACAGTGATAGCTCTTGGGCATCCTACGTACAGAAGAAAAGGACTTTTAGACCCTATTGCTTTTTACGCTATATTCATAATTGCCGGGTAGTCACGCAGATAAATAATAGTTGAAACGTTACCCCTCCTCACACCTGTAAGCCTTATTAAATAGCATGGTACACATACTTTTAGAGGCCTGTACTAATACATATGTCGCATTTCAAGATACATTTTTACATACACAATTAAACAATAAAATTAATTTTAAGCAAGCTCTCTCATGATGCTGTTAAGTACCCTATCAACCCCACAAACTGACACCACTACAAGGTTCTGAAAGTACAATATAGAAAAACCTCCTGTTCACATTTCTCAAACATCAAGAGCTGTTTATCAAAAGGCCACCTGGTGGCGCTGATGCACAACTTAAGATCTGGGAATCTATCACTATGGCATTATTTATATAGCTCCAGAAACTTCACAGTTTTATTAACAAACATTATTGTATCATTTGCAGTCCTTGTAATACCCCATGAATCACAATAATTATTAATGTATAATACACAGCATAGAACAAGTTGAAGCATTAAGCTATCTCTCTCTCTCTCTCTATATATATAAATATAAATAAATATATATATATATATATATATATATATATATATATATATATATATATATATGGTTGCCAGATCCTAGGATCCATTTCCTGGTTTTAGCCCTCACTCTCATTCTCTCAACCATGTGTGTGGGTGGAGCTCTCCCTAAGTTGCAGTCTAGAGGGTGGCAGCAGATATGCAGAGCCTGCTCCACCACAGCCACATGTATACAGCTACCCCACCACAGCCATTGATCTTCGGCATCAAGAAACTCGTCACTACACCCACCCACTCCGCAGGCCACACACTCGACCCCATCTTCTCAGCCAGCAACCACGTCTCTTTCAGCCACACCACTGAACTCAGCTGGACATACCACCGCTGCATCCACTTCTCCTACCAAAAACCAGTCACTCACCACCACCGCACACAATCCCCCCAACGCAACTGGAGCAAAATATCAACTGATCAACTGATCTCCACTCTTGCCCGGGCCACACCCCCTGGGACCCTGGACCCCAACACAGCCACCACCAACCTGCATCGCTGGATAGAAGATTGCGCCAACACCCTCGCACCGCTAAAAAAACAAAACAAACACCTCCCACAGAATCAAGGCCAGCTGGTTCACCCCAGAATTACAGGTATCCAAATGGCTATGTCGCAGAATGGAAAAAACCTGGCACCTTGACCCTACCAACTCCAACCACATCGCTTTCAAGGATGCCCTACGCAAACATCACCAACTGATCCGCACCACCAAAAGGACCCACTTCAAAAACCGCATCGACGTCAACGCTCACAACAGTAAAGAGCTCTTCGGCATTGTCAATGAGCTCTCCATCCCCAGGACCTGCTCCAATGAACCCCCGCCATCACAGGAGTTCTGCAACTCACTGGCAACCCACTTCCGTCGAAAGATAGAAGAAATCCACAATAGCTTCAAACCCCAGACCCACCAGCTGACTACAAACACGCAAGAACCCAACGCTCCACGCAACACCCACCTCCTCCACACCTGGACCCCCGTCAACATAGAGGACACCGCCACCACCATGGCCTCCATCCACTCCGGATCACCATTGGACCCCTGCCCACACCATATCTTCAATAAGGCAAACATCATCATCGCCCCCCACCTCTGCAAAACCATCAACAGCTCCTTCGAGTCAGCCACCTTCCCAGAAAGATGGAAGCACACAGAAATCAACGCCCTGCTGAAGAAACCAAAGGCAGACCCAGACGACCCCAAGAACTACCGGCCGATCTCCCTCCTCCCCTTCCCAGCCAAGGTCATCGAAAAAATTGTAAACAGCCAACTATCCCGGTTCCTGGAAGACAGCAAGGTACTCGACACCTCCCAATCCGGATTCCGCAGAAATCACAGCACCGAGACTGCACTCATTGCTGCCACAGACGACATTAGGACCATGCTCGATGAAGGAGAAACAGCAGCACTCATCCTCCTGGACCTCTCCGCAGCTTTCGACACGGTATGTCATCACACTCTCCGCACACGCCTCCACAACGCTGGAATCCACGACAAGGCACTCGACTGGATCTCGTCATTTCTCTCAGGCAGAACCCAGAGAGTCCGCCTCCCACCGTTATTGTCAGAAGCCTCCAGAATCATCTGTGGCGTTCCCCAAGGATTTTCGCTCAGCCCCACGCTCTTCAACGTTTACATGGACCCCCCTCGCCAACATCGCACTAACCCACCACATCAACATGGTTTCCTACGCAGACGACACTCAGCTCATCCTCTCCCTCACGAAAGACCCTACAACTGCAAAGAACAACCTCCACAACGGACTGAACGCCATCGCCAGCTGGATAGAATCAAGCCACCTCAAGTTAAACACAGACAAGACAGAAATCCTCATCTTTGGCACCAACCCCTCAACTTGGAATGACTCCTGGTGGCCCACCTCCCTAGGAACCGCGCCCTCACCCACGCCTGCAACCTAGGCTTCATCTTGGACTCCACACTCAGCATGACTCAGCAGGTCAATGCCATCTCCTCTTCCTACTACAACACTCTCCGCATGCTACGCAAAATCTTCAAGTGGATTCCCGTCGAAACCAGGAAAACTGTCACCTACGCCCTGGTCAGCAGCCGATTGGACTACGGAAACGCCCTATATGCAGGAATAATAACCAAACTCCTAACAAACCTGCAAAGAATCCAGAACGCATCCGCCGCCTCATTCTGGACATCCCACGCCGTGACCACATTTCCCCCCACCTCAGAGACCTTCTCTGGCTACCAGTATCAAAGAGGATCACCTTCAAACTCCTCATCCACGCACACAAGGCCCTCCACGACACAGGTCCAGCCTACCTCAACAACAGACTCACCTTCCACACCCCCACCCGCAATCTTCGCTCCACCAGCCTCGCCCTCACCTCCATCCCCTGCATCCGCCGCACACCGCCGGTGGAAGATCCTTCTCTCACCTAGCCGCCAAGACCTGGAACTCCCTACCGCTCCACCTTCGCCAGACCCAAGACCTCTTGACATTCAGGAAACGCCTCAAGACATGGCTCTACGACCAGTAGCTCCCGCCCCCCCAGCGCCTTCAGACCCTAACGGGTGATTAGTGCGCTCTATAAATCCTTGGTTGATTGATTGATCGAAAGGATGCTGTGTAGGGGTGCCCCAAGCGTTGTGCATAGAGCCCCCATGGATATAGGACCCCATTCCAAGATGAGTATATATGGGCTAGGAGCAGGCCTTGAACTGTATGGCCACTGATATGTAAAGAAGTCCCTTTGCATGGGCCTACATTTTGGTATTTAAAAAAAAACACATTACATGTGCCCTATTAGGGCCAATCTGTGAATGCGATCGGCCCTAACAAGGCATATGTAATTGCTGTTTGGGCCCGACAGGTCCTGACCCTGGGGGTCTGCTTGGTCTTAATACCACTTAGTCTAATGGCGGCAGGGACGGGGGCGACGCGGTCCTGGTCCCTGACCTCCATTACACACAATCCTGTTAGGGTTGGGGGGACCCACATGGCCCTAACAACAATACGTGTAATGATGGTCGGGGACCCAGACCGACCCCCATTACACACAGTCCTGTTAGGGTCGGGGGGACCCGCATGGCCCTAACAACAATATGTGTAATGGTGGGCGGAGAACCTGCCCGTGCGCGGTCCGGATCCCCGACCGCCATTACACACAGTCCTGTTAGGGTTGGGGGGACCGCATGGCCCTAACAATAATGTGTGTAATGGCAGTTCAGGTTGACCCCGTCCGCCATTACATACATTGTTGTTAAGGCCCGCACGGCCCTAACAACAATATGTGTAATGGGGGCAGGGACCCGGACTTCGCATTGCCTGGGTCCCCGTTCAGGTCCTACAGCACTTCTGTAATGGTGGCTTGGGGACCTGCGCGCCCTAGTCACCATTACATGCGTAATGTTAGGATCGGGGTGGGGTCTCGGCACGGCACAAACAATAAGTATGTAATGGATGCTGGGGATCCCGGACCATGCGCTGCCCCAGTACCCACCAGGGCAGCACGCGGTCCAGGTACCCAGTCACCATTACATACCTAATGTTACGGTTGTAATGCTGAGACACAGACCTGGCCCCAACAATAAATTTGTATAGGCGGGCTGGGCCCCTGGGGCAGGGTCTAGCCCTAACAACCATGGACACCCTGGGCGCAAGTCTTTTTTTTTGTGCCCTCCCCGATTCCATGTCCACATCCTTCGGTACCCTCACAGCCATTCGGCAAATGTGCACAACATCTCTCCGCAGCCCCCCATTTCACATACATTCATTTTACAGCACTTGTCAAGAATGGTTTTACTAATCCACACAACTGTCAACATAAAATATTAGTTCCTATCTTTGCAGCAGGCATATTAACCCTTTGTACTACTTTATGAGAAGTCAAAGCAACCGCTAGACAAAACTCCTGCATGAACATTAATTACAAGCGATATCTTGACATTATAAATGTTTCCTGAAGGCAGGATGCCCAAGGAACTTTTCAGTAAGTGTTTTTAAATTGCTAGTTTCATACATGTTTGCTAAACATAGCGCCCCTGTGAGGCCTGTACCACCCAATCCATATCATCACCCGGTACGGTCGCACCAATTGCACCACCCTAAAGCCTGCCCTGCTAATAACCTTTAAAACATACAGGGTTAGATAATCCTATTTTAAAAAAGGGCAGAGTAATAGAATTGTACGGGTCTAAACTACATAGCTAGGGCATACAATATTAAAACATGTAATTATCATGTATACTGTACTGTAAATGTAACCCTTCCATTTGTATCACAATCCATGTTTTTACCTTTAAAATGCTGTCACCCGCTATAAATTAAACAGAGGCCTAGACAACATATAAACGCTCTTCTCAGATAATCCTGTGCAAAAATAAAAACACACATTACGCTCTGAAACTATAGTAGGAGACACAACATTGCAAATATAATAACAGTCCTTGTTACTTACCTTAAGTAGAAGAGGGTTAGCATCACCAGTCTGCGGTCTGCCCTTCATGTTTTCCTCCTTGATGGTTCGGCTACCCTGGCTGTCTGCAAACTTCAAATACGTAGTTCAGAAAAAGAGACCTGTGAATGTAGGGGTGTTTTTATACCGGCCTCATTGTGCTAATTATTCACAGGTTTTGTGGAGGGTTGGGCCTTGAAATAGATATCTGTGTTAAGTTTTCATTACATGTCCCATTTTGCTTCAAACGTTTAATTGCATGGGCAGTTTATAATTTGACCTCTACTGATCCCCTTTGAACCCTGTCCTGGGAACTCTTGGGGTTAACATCTGTTATAGGTTTGCATTACCTGTCATTTGTTTGTTTCAAACCTTGATTGTGTGGTCAGTTTACACTTTGACAGCTGTTGAACACCTTTGGTTCCTGCCCTGGGAACTCTTGGGGGCAGACTTCTGTTTGTTTCAAACCTTGATTGTTTGGTCAGTTTAAACTTTGACAGCTGCTGACCACCTTTCAAACCTGTCCTGGGAACTCTTGGGGGCTGACATCTGTTTTAGGTTTGCATTGCATGTCATCTGTTTGTTTCAAACCTTGATTGTATGGTCAGTTTACACTTTGACAGCTGTTGAACACCTTTGATTCCTGTCCTGGGAACTCTTAAGGGCAGACATCTGTTTTAGCTTCCTATTTCTAAAATCGAATGGTTGGCTTTAACAAAAGTCACATTTGACCAGCCCCCTTTTTTGGATTAGCCAGCAGTGTGGAGGTTTGGCCTTACATTTCCACTGCTCCTCCCTATGAGGAGACACCCAGCAGCCACATGATCCTGACTGTCTGACATGTCCAGACTTGTCCTCCCTCTTAGGCGCAGAAACAGGATGCACACCAGCAGGGCTCCCATTTTACACAGCCCATAGCCCTAGAATCTGGGGCAAGGACCCTGGCACATCAATAACGCATGATCACATGTCACAACCCACGTGACCCACCTACACCTGCATCAGATCCGGGGAGGGCTCTCCGGGGCACCGGAGGTCCCGGTAATAGATGTGACATCATTTCCAGGGGGCGGGACCACTTTCACTTTCTAGTTTGATGAGGAAAGGTATCCTGGTATTCTACTGTGGTGTACTTTTATTAAAATCAGTTTTTTTGTTTACAATTCAACAAAACCAACTGTTATGGAACACTGTGTCCTGCGGTAACTAGGAAAATGAGAGGCAATGGGGGGAAGGCACAAGTGGGTATGGGGGGGTGGGGTAGATGGAAGAGATTCAAGTAACAAAACACTGGCAGTGTACATAGCAGCCATGATTCTATCAATGGATACACATGGGGTAAAGAAGTAATCAATTCTTGAAGAAGGATTATGTGCAACTGACAAGAGAATCATTGCTCAGTGTCATCTAGGTCCCTCCTTATGTAGGCCATTATGACTAGGGAGAATCAAGTCAGTTTGGAATACGTTTGGGTCAGACTATGTTTCGAATTGGCTGTGTCTGACCCACAGCCCATAACTGAGTTGAAATCTCCACCCAGTGGTGCAATCGGGGATCTTTCATCAGTTATACCATATATACTGATATACTATATCAGCCTTCGGCTGTCTAGAGCCCTTTGAAACAGCCCTTGTTTTGTTTCCCAAATTATTGACATTGCAAGTCATACGTATCAGGGACTGTGCCATATTGGGGATTTGTTACTGTTTATAATTGTGGCCTCTACATATGGTGTATCTATTATTTCCTCTTTTCAGCCATATCAATATCTCTATTGTCCTCACAGATATCTTCTAACTGTAGAGTATCCTGACTCCCCCAGCCCCCCCCCACACATCATGCTGTGAGATTTGAACCGCTCACTCCCCCAAAGCATGATGTGCCCTTTGCCCATACATTAATATTAACACTTTTTTTGTTGGGAAGTTTGAGATGGTTCTTGCCATTATCTAGTAGCTGCTCTTCTTACACAACTGTTGTACTTGTTTCACTCACTGTATTACTCCAGCCCGTTTGTTTTACACCCATTCCTTTCTAAAGGATATCAAACATTGTTTTTGTCCCATCATATTCTAGTCCAGCAAAGTCAAAGTACCACTTTAACCCCTACCAGACTTGTCAAGCACATGTCCTATCTTGTCAATTAGCATGCCCTGTTCTTATCTCTGATCAGCATCCAGTGGTGGATGCTCTGCTGCAGGTGACTCTTTCCGCTTCTCCAGATATTTCCTTAGACGTCTCCGATTCTCACGTCCCTATTGGTGATTTTTGAGCCCTTTGCTCTAGCTGTTTTCTGATACTGTGGTAAGAAGTTTCCCTTTCCACTGGCTGTGCACCATCCTGCAAGTCCCCCTCAGGCTTGGTCCAGGATTGTGAAATGCCAGGACATCTACCCTGCCAGAACCCTTAGCTTAGCAGGGTACAGAATCAAGTGTTCCAGCTGTCCTATTGCTAGTTACTTTTTTACATCATTAAAAAGCCTGCATTGTTATAGGAAGCTGGCCTGGTGTGTGGTGGGTACTTACACCTTATACCAGGTCCAGGATCCCCTATCAGTGAAGTGTAGGCAGTGTCTAGAAGCCAGGCTCTCTAGAGGTAGCTGTGGATGAGCAGCCAAGGCTTATCTAGAAGACATGCAATGCTCATGCAAAACCACTGTAGTCACACAGTGATTACACATGAAAGAAAACACTCAGTTGTACAAAAAGGTACTTTATTTTTGGTCACACAATACCACAAAATACTAGATGGGCAACCCTCCAATAGGAGGTAAGTAAATCACTAATTATTTACACTAGTAAACAGTAATAGGCATAGAAAAGGTTAGAAAACAGTGCAAATGCAGTTCGACAATAGTGACCCTAGGGGGAGCACAAACCATGCACTAAACAAATTGAATGTGAACACAGGACCCCCACCTAGATAAGTGGAATGTGTAGAGGGGAGCTGAGAGTACTAGAAAACCACAGAGGTAAGTAACAGTACCCCACACCGACCGGGAAAGCAGGAGTGAATCACTGGAATTTCCCCAAACCACCTAAAAGGAGGGAAACGAAGAAAAGAAGACACCCAGATAAGACTGCAAGAAACCAGCAGTGGATTCCTGGAGAAGAAGAGCTGTGGAGAGAAGGGACCAAGTCCAAAAGTCACAGCAGAGTCCACGAGGAGTAAGAGCTATTACTCTCAGCTGTACTTGCAAGAGTTGGTCAATGATGAGGAAGAACAGGTCAGCACTGCAGCCCTGGAGCTGGAGAAAAGTTCCTGATGGATACCGAAGATGTCCAATGCTGAAGTGAAGATTGCAGATGGGTGTCGGTGCAGGAACTCCACCAACAAGCCTTGGCAAAGGCAAACTTGCAGTTAGTGGAAACGTGGTACTGCTGGGAACCAGCAAGGCCCAGGAGGACTCAACCCAGGAGGGAGAGTCACAGGGGACCCTTAGCAATACAGAGGACTCACAGGAGCAGAGGCAGCACCCACAGGAGTCCCACAGGATGGGAACACATAAGTTACAGAAGGAGCCCATGCAGCACTACAGAAAGGGATCCCACGCCGCAGGAGAACAACACAGAGGGCTGTGCGTCGCAGGAAGAAGTGCTGGGGATTGGACCTACACATCGCCTAAAGATCCCTTGGAGGAGATGCAAACAAGCCTTGGCAGCTGCAAAAGACACAGTGCACAGGAGTACTGCCCAGCATGGGAAGGCAAGGGCTTACCTTCACTAAAGTTGGACAGCTGGCAGAGAGGATAAAGAGGACTACTCCGGACCACCACCAGTGATGCAGGATCCACGCAGCTCAGGATGAGAGGAGATCCACGCAGCCAGTCGTCATTGCAGCAGGTGCCTGTGGATGCAGGGGAGTGACTCCTTCACTTCAAGGGAGATTCCTTCTTCTTGTGCAGGCTGAAGAGTTGCTGTCTTCTGAGGATGCACAGCCGGGAAAATGTTACAAAGCTGGCAGGAGCCATGGAAACAAAGTTGCAGAAGAGTCTTCTTTGTGGATTGCAGTATTGTCAGTTCCTGGAGGGTCCAGTCACAGTTCCAGTGGCCAGAAGTCAAAGTGGAGGTTGCAGAGGAGTCCTGCTGGAATCTTGCAAGCCGAATCTGAGGACCCACCCGAGAGAGACCCTAAATAGCTCTGAAAGGGGGATTGGTCACCTAGCCGGATAAGCATCTATCAGGAGGGGGCTCTGACATCACCTGCCTGGCCTGGCCACTCAGATGCTCCCAGGGTTCCCTGCCAACCTTGGAAACAAGATGGCAGAACCCAGGGCCCATCTGGAGGAGCTCTGAGCACCACCCCTGGGCGGTGATGGACAGGGGAGTGGTCACTCCCCTTTCCGTTGTTCAGTTTCACACCAGAGCCGCTGGGAGTCTCTGAACCTCTGTTGACTGGTTTATGCATGGAGGGCACCAAATGTGCCCTTAAAAGCATACCAGTGGCTTGGGGTGGCTACGCCTCCCAAGCCAGTCACAGCTATTTCCAAAGGGAGAGAGTGTTACCTCCCTCTCCCAAAGAAAATACTTTGTTCTGCCTTCCTGGGCTTGATCAGATCAATGCAGCAGGAGGGCAGAAACCTGTCTGAGGGGTGGCAGCGGCTTGGGCTGCCTGGAACACCCTGGTGGTAGCAATGTTGGGGGTCCTCTAAGGAGCCCCTAGAGTGCATGGAATCATACTTCCAATACTTGCAACATTATTGGGGCATGATTCAGCCATGTTTGATACCAAAAGTGCCCAGGTTCGGAGTTACCATTATGTAGCTGGACATAGGTAGTGACCTATGTCCAGTACGTACGTAAAATGGCATCCCGCACTCAAAAAGTCCAGGAAAGTGGGCCTGGAGTTTGTGGGGACACCTCTGCTAGTGCAGGGATGCCCTCACACACAGGTACCTGCACCCTGCCCTCTGGGCTGAGATGGCCTACCATATGGGTGGCTTATAGTGACCTGGTGCAGTGGCCTATAGTGAAAATGGGTGCATGCACCTGTTTCACGCAGACTGCAATGGCAGGCCTGCAGAACCCTTTGCATGGGCTTCCTATGGGTGGCAGAAAAACTGCAGCAGCCCATAGGGATTCTCTGGTACCCCAATGCCCTGGGTACCTAGGTACCATATACTAGGGACTTACATGGGGGTACCAGTATGCCCAATGTGGGGAAAAAAAGGTACAGTTACCAAGTTAGAAGGGAGATAGCATAATCACTGTGGTCCTGGTTAGCAGGATCCCAGTGAACACAGTCAAACACACTGACGACAGGCAGAAAAAGGGGGGTAACCATGCCAAGAAAAAGGGCACTTTCCTACAATTGTGCTTGTGCTGCTTATCCAAGAATACCAGAAAATGCACATTTTAGTTTTTTATTGAGCCCTCATTCGTTGCACTATTGCATCTCTGTCCTTGAAAGGTGAAGATGACAGCTATTATTGTTGTGGGTCTGCCCCTGCCACCTCTTGAAGAAGACGCGGTACCAGATCCCTGTCTGTTTTGACAGGCTGAGGGGTGTCCATGTGAGACTCCACAAAGATTTCAACTGAAGATCTGCAAGAAGGAGATATTGTGGCCCGTATTTATACTTTTTTTGCGCCGCATTTGCGTCGTTTTTTGACGCAAAAACGGCGCAAACTTGCAAAATGCCATTGTATTTTGTAGGTTTGCGCCGTTTTGCGTCAAAAAGCGGCGCAAATGGTGCGCTAAAAAAAGTATAAATAAGGGCCTGTATCTTTGTGAGCTGTCTCATACTCTTGCATTTAACTATTGGTTAGCATCTCACAGCCATTTAATTTCCTTCTTTATATGTTATTTTATTTGATACCTGCACTAATTTGTGATTTAACACCCACTACTCTGCTGAAGACTCTTCTAATATCTACACTGATGAGAATAATGCCCAGTGCCATAGTATCAATTTTATGTTCCAGGGATGTTTGCTGTTTCTGCTATGTTATGTTACAATGTTTTATATAGCGTTGAGCTACCCGGAGGCTTCGTAGCGCTAAGCAGACTAAATATTAAACAAGCTGGAGGGATAGTGTAGCCTCAACATAGATTAAAAAGTGCTACCTTAGAATTAAAATAGCCATATTTTGATGGCCTTCCGAAATTCTGTCTCCTGTCTCATCAAACGGATATTAAGCGGCAGTGAGTTCCAAAGTCTGGCTCCCTGATTCTTCAGGGATCTGCCTCCCCAAGTTGCTCTTTTTACTTTAGGGAGCACAACCAAGGCTTTAGAAGAGGATCTTAAAGCTCTTGTGGGTTCATAGAATGAAACTAGAATTTTTAATAGATGGTGACCCCTTTTGTATAGAGCTCTATGAAAAATACACAAAGCCTTAAACTTAATTCTTTTCCTCACTGGAAGCCAATGCAAAGCGATCAAAGCTTTCTTAGTCGAAGTAGACTTAGGCATGTTAAACAGTAGCCTGGCAGCCGCATTTTGGACTATTTGTAATTTATTAACAACATACTCTGGGGAAACCAGGAGGAGCCTTTTCCCATAGTCCAACCTAGATAAAATGAGGGCCTGTACTGTCAGTCTTTTGGCCAGGGGAGGAAGCAAACCAATAACCTTACGAAGTAACTTCAGTATTCCAAAACAGGTAGCTGAGAGTCTCCTGGCCTGATAGTCGGACGTTAGTCTGGTATCTAACCAGACTCCGAGGCCCATATTTATACTTTTTGACGCAAAACTGCGCTAACGCAGTTTTGCGTCAAAAAAATTAGCGCCGGCTAACGCCATTCTGAAGCGCCATGCGGGCGCTGTATTTATTATATGACGTTAGCCGGCGTTAGCCGCCGGCGCCGTCTGGTGTGTGTTAAAAAAAACGACGTACCCCAGGCAGCGCCGGCGTAGGGGGATATGGGGCTTGGGCGTCAAGAAATGGGGCAAGTCAGGTTGAGGCAATTTTTTCGCCTCAACCCGATTTGCGCCATTTTTTTTCACTCCCAACCCCCATAGAAATGACTCCTGTCTTAGCAAAGACAGGAGTCATGCCCCCTTGCCCAATGGCCATGCCCAGGGGACTTATGTCCCCTAGGCATGGTCATTGGGCATAGTGGCATGTAGGGGGGCACAAATCAGGCCCCCCTATGCCACAAAAAAAAAAATAAAAAAACACTTACCTGAACTTATGTTAATGTCCCTGGGATGGGTCCCTCCAGCCTTGGGGGTCCTCCTGGGGTGGGCAAGGGTGACAGGGGGTGTCCCTGGGGGCATGGAAGGGCACCTCTGGGCTCCTTCAGAGCCCACAGGTCCCTTAACGCCTGCCTTTTGCAGGTGCTAAAAAACGCGCAAAAGCGGCCGTACGTCATTTTTTTTGACCCGCCCACTCCCGGGCGTGAATTTTGCCCAGGAGTATAAATCCGACGCACATGCCTCGGAGTCGATTTTTTAGACGTGAACGCCTACCTTGCATCTTATTAACGCAAAGTAGGTGTCCACGCTAAAAAATGACGCAAACTCCATGGACTTTGGCGCTAGACGCATCTAACGCCAAAGTATAAATATGGAGTTAGTTTTGCGTCGAAATTGCGTAAAAAAAAACGACGCAATTCCGGCGCAAACGGAGTATAACTATGCCCCCTAATGCTTTAATATATTCTTTGGGTGATGGTAAGTATTCTAAATGTATTGCTGGCAAAATATTTTTCGCCGGATTAGACAGCCTTGCTAAAAACATTATTTCAGTCTTTTCTTCATTAAGCTGAGGGGTCCAGTTGTGTCGATGGGGATTTTGCATAGTTACATAGTTCTAATTATCCAATCTGTATTGTGATATCTTCCAGATCTGCAGAGACTCCTCCAGTCACCTTAAACTTATCTAATTAACAGTCTCAGCACGTGCTGCATGGAAGTGATGTCGTGGAGGAATGGGGGTGGGTTGGCAGGAGGGCTCCGGTAGGAAAAATAAATGACATTAAAAAAAAAAAACACTTGCCTCCTCCTTCACGCCGGAGGTTAGTCCTGACTGCCACCGAAGGCAGCTCGATGTCCAGGACCTCAGCCGCTCTTCGCACCACCATGGAATAGGACACTCCCTCCTCCTTAGCCATGGTAGGGAGAGAAAGCATGCCAGTGTCAAGGAAGTATTCAGACCACTGGCTTCACCCAGGTCCACCTGCCAGTCCACAGGGGCTTGCAGTTGGTATTCTAAAGGTTACAGCGACCCCTCCCATCCCTCACCTTCCCCCGACCCATAGGAATATAGGGTCCCGAAAGAGTCAGGCTGTCGGAAGATGAGGTGCATGGCCTCAAACTGAATTAAGCAGTGGTCGCTCCGACTCCCAGAAACTCGGGAAGGCGCAGAGGCAACCCCAAGGGCGGAGGCCTAGAGTGACAACGCTCCCTTTCCCTCGTCTCATCAGCTGACTAATGGGGTGAAGTCAAAGGACTTGTGTCTCGACATACCTGACTGTCCCAAGGACTTGTAGTAGGATGAAGATGAAAGAGGGCTCCAAGACCATTCTCTGGACTTTCCTCTCAACCACTGTTGGGAGCGACATTTAGCCAAGCGCCAGGCAGCCAGGAGCTTGAGAGAGCAGGCCCTTCTTTGCCCAGGTCACACCTCTTGGTTTCCGTCTCCAGATCATCAAAAGGTACTGTTTGCTATCTTTCGGGAGGAGGGTGATGTGTTGACCCAGATACATTTTAGCAGGCATGCAATGCCCATAGGGCTGAAAGGATTTTAGCCCTCCCTATTGTGTTTCTTAGCCCGGGCTGATAAAGCCATCAGTCTGGGCAAAGAAACACAGACTGCTGCTGTGGGCTGGCTGGGCAGTGGCTGCTGCCTTAGCTAAGAATCTCACAGGTCTTTAAAAGACCATTTACTTGTTAACTAGGCTTTCTTCTTTTTTTACACCAGATGTCAGACCCCCTGCGTCCCCACTCTGCCCATTCCTTACATTTGTAAATTACATTTGCTCCCACAGTGGACATTTGAGGGATGAGGATGCCTTTTCTAACGGCAAACCAATAGTTTGAAAAATAAGCAAAATGACCAAATGCCAGGTATGTTTAGCTTGTATTTGTACCTTTTTTAACCAGCAAACGTAACATAAAGCTTAAATGCGTTCTAGATCCATTTTAACGAGCCCGGACTAATAATTTAACAAAGGCAGAAAACTCATCATACAAATGAACACATATGCAGACCTTGTTGGCTCTTAAAAACAACAAATCGGCATCATTTGTATTTTGGAAAGGTGGCAACCCTATAAACAGGGCTCCTAGAAATATGCGGCGGCAGAGGGACAAATTATGTGGCAGGGTTTAGTAAAATATGTAGCAAGAAAAGGCAAATTATGGATCATTATGCAGCACATTTTTTTACTTTATTATTTTGCAAATTTTAAACTTGTTCATACCGTCTCGGTATTTGTTGCACCTCTTTAGTACTGGTTTAAGACCCAAATATAGCAATAAGTTTCAGAAAAGTTACCAGTCAACCTTTGCAAAGGGCCTTCCACTGCGAGGCAAAACGTGTTGCTGTGCTTTTAGCAGTTCTTAATTTGTAAATACCAACGTGCCGGTGCTCAGAGATCTCCTCTGAAACACGGAGCTACTGCAATTAAATGTGGGAGAACGGCATACTGAGGCAGCGTAATCCTGAAGCCATCTCGGGCCTCTTTAATCCATTTACAGCCCCTCCCTGCCCCTTCAGCTCACTCCTGCAGCGTTCTGGTTACTCCTATTGTGACGCTTTTTCTTTTTTCTCTTCCACCGTCTTTCCTAAATGTTTCTTTTGCTCGCAGCAAATGCTTGAGGCAGAAGAATAAGCCCCGGCCCTCAAAAATAAGTGCCAGTGCTCAGCACCGGAAACAACAAGCACAAATTAAGCACTGGCTTTTTGTAACTTTTGAATTATTTGAGCTTACATTTTTTTTGGTTCAAATCTGCAGATTATGCATCAGGTGATCTATTATTCGGCAGATATATAACTATGCAAAAATCGCTGAGGCTGCACAATCGCATAATCCCAGTGGCCCTTTCTATAAGGTTTATCAAGAGGCTAAAAGTTTGTTGAAGAATCCGCAAATAATTTATTTTGTCCTCCCTCGTGCCTGCTTGATACTATAATAGTTTAAATTATATCTGAAACTCCACTCACCAACCGTGGAAAACATGCTGGGTTATTCAGGCCCGTATTTATACTTTTTTTAGCGCCGCGTTTGCGCCGCTTTTTGACGCAAAACGGCGCAAACCTACAAAATACAATGGTATTTTGCAAGTTTGCGCCGTTTTTGCGTCAAAAAACGACGCAAATGCGGCGCAAAAAAAGTATAAATACGGTCAGTGTCTGGGAATACATCCTGCTTTCAGACGACTCACCCAGCATTCTCACCACTCACCCTTTTCTTTCAAGCTCAACCTACCTACAATCACACTGTACTTGTTACCTTTCACCATGCACTCGTGCAGTTCACCCTCCTCTCATCCTGCAGTCACGTGATCACACCACTCACATGACACTCCACTCTTGTTCCACTCTCACCGCTTATCCTACAGTTTTACCCTCCAATCACAGCGATCACACTGTACTTACACCTCTCATCATGTACTCACGCAGTTCACCCCGCACTCATGACATTCACCCTCCTTTTACCCTGCACTCATACAAGTACACCGTTCACCCTGCACACACGACACTCCACTCGTGACACTCTCACCACTCCCCCTACAGTCTCACCCGGCACTCAGAGCGAACACACAGTACTGGCACCACTCACCATGCACTCACACCGTTCACCCTCCTCTTAACTTGCACTCATAGAAGCACACCACTTACCCTGCACACAGGACACTCCACTCACCTGTCACTCTCATCGCTCAGCCTGCAGTCTCATCCGGCACTCACAGCGAACACCCTCCTCTTAACTTGCACTCACAGAAGCACACCACTTACCCTGCACACACGACACTCCACTCACCTGTCACTCTCATCGCTCAGCCTTCACTCTCAGTGATCACACTGTACTTACACAGCTTACCATGGAGTCATGCCATTCACCCTCATCTTATTTTGCAGTCACATGAACACACAACTCATCCTGCATTCACTGGACACTCCACTCACTGTCACTTTCATTTCTCACACTGCAGCCTTGCCACTAACCCTGCACTCAATTTAAAAAAAACACATTACTCACCGTGCATTATTTCTTCCCACTCTGCACTTTCATCCTCACCCAAAACTTAAATGGACACATCACTCACATCAATTACCCTGCGCTCACTCCTCTCACCCTACTTCACATAGTCACATCGGTAAGGCACTCCGGTCACTCACACAGTACCAGCTCTTTCTGTAGCAATAGACACCTAGTCAGTTCCATCTGCAACTTTGTGGCCGGTGCAAGAGGGGAGAGTGGACTGAGGATGTGGGCTGTCCAGAGGAAGATCGGGCTGAGGCTTTGGAGGATAGTGCATGATTGAGGATCGGTTTAAGGCTGTGGGGACAAGCTGGGAGTAAGCGGTTATGTGATACAGAAGGAGAAAGCAGGCAAAGGCTGCAGAAGGAGGAAGCAAGCTCAACAGACTGAGGATGAAGCACGTTGACAGATGTGTGCTGGTGAGGGAATCAAATGGGGACTTCAGGCATATGGCACGTTGTAGGAGGGGGAAGCAGCACTGGGTCCAGAGGTACGTTTTAATCCTTCACCTGGGCCCCCCATGAGCTACATAGGGGCCAGGTGTGTTTGTTGCTGCTGAAGCAGCGACCTATATCAGTGTTTGGGCTCAGTTGGCCTGCATAATGGCACTGCTCTGTGGAAGCAGATACCACAGTAGAGAGCTGCCGCAGGCTTTGGGCATGGGCACATGCTTCTTTATTACACTGGGGCACAAGCTTCTTTATTACACTGGGGCTCAAGCCCCAGCAATATTTTGGCTGAGAGACTGGGTCTCATGAAAGCACACCAAAGCCTGGGCTCTGCATGGGAACAGAGGCACCAGCATTGATGTTTACTGTTCATCTTCTCAATTTAGACATTCAGTTGCTTCTGGTACTCAGCATGACCAAAGTAGGGATGGGGGCTGCAGGTAACATTGGCCCTCCAGTTCCTCGGGCTGTTATTGTGGTAGGCAGTCATATTTTTAGTAAGCTTCAATGTTTTAGAGGAGTTTGAATGTGTGACTGTTCTCACTTGAATTCTAACATCTGCACATGAAATGCAATATTCCCCCGTTCTACTCTTCACTGATTAATTATTGGTTGTTTCAAAAATATAGGTTGAAAATTACAAACTGAAACTTTTTACATAGTTGCTCAATGTATTGTGTGATACCGTCAGCCAGTCCTGGCTTTTCATTCACCACAATGCTTCATTCTGGAACGTTTGTTTATCTTTTTACATTATAAGTTAGGTCTGAAAATCCCAACATGAGTGTAAAATGTGTTACTGGATTAAAAAAAACACGTTTGCCAAAGGAGTCAAGCATTTCATAAGATCAATTGGATGCTGTGATATACATTGTAAAAATGTGGATATGTTACTTTCGAATAGTGTTGCTACTTGAGTCACATTTGAAATCAAATATAAGCCCTGTACAGCTATTTTACTTTCATTCACATCATGCTTCTCATCAGAGACCTTGTACTCATTTAATAGGGAGTGGTCATGGCAAAATTCTGACCCTTGTGTACAGGAGGTAATTTTTGAAGGTACCCATGATTATTGGGTGGAGTATCCATGGATCCATTGCCAAATTCTAGCATTGGCATTTTGTACCTAATCCTTGGCATAAGGGGCTTACCTATGCAAAATAGTTGAACTTGGCATAGTATAAGTAATTTCTGAGTTATGGCATTTGAAACAAGCATTAGCAAAGCCAATATGGCTCCTCAATGTGAGAGCTATTGGCTTAGCCAATGTATTTTAACCATGTTGCACACCAGCACAAAGTAAACAAGGGCTCGTGGAAACCAGTGCCTGACATTTGACCTCGGTTTCTGAATGTAAGGCAGATGAGATTAGAACAAGATTGAGAGGCCTGTTTACAGAAACATAAGAGCACTGGGAAGGACACATTAAATAAGATTTAGGCAGGGGAAGGTACAAACTCAAGCTTGACAGCCTCAAACAAATAAAGCCAGCAAATGGAAAGGAAGAAAATGTGTTACAAACTGCAAAGCCAATAGCAAGCATCAGGCAGAATGCATTCCTAGGTCAACGTTCTGAATGTCCTCAAGATTTCGTAAGCAAACTAATGGGATCTACTCATAGGAAAGCCCAGGCTTCTCTCACACACCATGAAAGTACTGGAATGCTTCATAAATGCCATTTCAGGATCTATGGTGCTTTAGCAAATTTGACCCAAAATATTAAAAGCAATTATTGGGAGAGGAGCCAACTATCCCCAAAATCACTGACAAAAAGACTGTTTACTCGTTTTGCTTGCTGAAATTTGGGGTAAGTATCATACCTCACCACTTACAAAGATCTTTAGTCAGCACTGGTGAGCAGAATCAGCAGAGTGCAGATGGGGTAGTTATAAGAGTACAGTGCGTACCGTGCCTGTAGAAAGGACAGAAGCAGAGATTTCTCAATGAAATTAAAGCATTGTCTAATCATAAAATGTATATAATCACATACATTTCAAAAGTGGCTAAGCTTGTTGCTCTCTTCCCCTACCAGTATTTCCTCCCGTTTTATAGTCAAAACTGGGCCATGTAGTCCAGGCTATCCCAAGAATTCTGTGAATCTGGCTTGCATGGCTAAGGGGAGCTGGCCATGTGCAGGTTGCTGCAGATTTGGAGGGGGGAGGGTTGGGGAACTGAGACAGTGTGTTGGTGAGGGAGGAAGGATCGGCATGAGGCTGTTGAAGCTACAGTAAACGGCATGTCTGCCAGAGTGCAGGGATAGGAGGGCAGAACAAACTGCTTATTCTGCACAGCACTAAAGTAAACATGATAGAAAAAAACATGCACTGATGCCTTTGCAGCATTATTGTAGTTGCCACTGCCATTTTGAAAGAGGGAACATACTTTTAAAGAAGCTCTATTCGCCAACAAGATTAGCCTATCAATAGAAAATGGTCCATACTCAGGTCTCGAAAAATCTACTCACTAACATGCTATGGCAAGTCATATTTTATCAGGTCGAGCTATTTTTTAACCTACTCACCCCATCTACCAAGTGGAGAAAGAACAGGTGGTCTGTTCAATCAGAAAATGAATTAGCAATTAAGATGCCTTTAAATCTTATTCTTGTCACATTTGCCCAGTGTTCAAAGAGAGGTCAAAAGTCAGTTTGTCTTCATGCAATGCAAATACTTTTCCTTGTGACTGCAGAGTTCCAGGATTTTGTAAGGTGAACTGTCTGACCTATGTGGCTGTCCCTATCAGGTTTTTCCTAACACACAACATTTATATAACTAAGTCAACTTTACAAACATTTAAAAATATATTTCAGTAGCTGTGAAAAAACATTTTTGTACTTCTGTGTGATGAAAAAAATATTTTAATAGGATAAAACAAAAACTCAGAACACTTTACTTGGTGATGTGCAAATGATAAATGTTTTCTCAAACCCAATTTTCACAGATTATTATTAATACATTATATAGTTTATCAGTAAAGCTGCAAGTTAGTGGGAAGGTTTTGCGACATTTCTTGGAAATGTACTGTCTATAAATGACAGTGCGCTACCATATCATGCTTTAGTAATATACTTATTAAAAGTGAGTGTTTGAACATAAACTGAGAAACACTCCTGACTGATGGCAAAGCTATTAGTAAACTAAGAGGCAAGTCATACATGGATCATGTGTACCCTATATGTGGGCTAGATTTATTATACATGGAGCAAACGTTTAGTGTATTTAATTGAACGGAAGAGGATTTTTGTTACAGCAGACATGCTGAACTCACATATTTGAAGGTGCACTCATGTGAGAATGAAGAAAAAGGTGACTGTAAAATCAAATATTTGCCTAAGATCACACAATTTTAGACCCGTTTCCAGGTCAAGTACAATACAGTTAGGTCAAGTAGATTATTCAAGCTACTCGACCTGCAGATCTAGTAACATTTTTATTATCATTTGAGGCCTGAATAGTGTAGTTAATGTACACAGAGAGCATGTCATGGCACTTAGCAATACTATTAGCCAATACTATAGCATGGTAGATGGGTCTTCCCACTGCAAACTGCAGCATCATTACGTTTTTTAGCTGACCAAACTCCCCTCAGGAGACAACAGGAGTGCGACAAGCAATATTTCTCGATGGCAGTGCACACACTCTGCCCAATCAAATTTTGTACTCAAGGTAACCAACGTGTGGGAGGAGACAAGCACCCCAGGTGTGCTTCTTAAAGGTTTTTTTTCATTTGATAACATACGGTCAGGTGATTGCTGCAATGTGAAGCCAGGCCCAAAAAGTAAATCTCTGAATCTCAGAAGTTCTGAAACACATCCATTAACTATGGTGCTTTGAATAATGTGCATCACAGCACTAAACAGGTACATTAACTTTTCCAGACTACCACATGGATTTACGTCATAGGCTGTCATGACATAACTCATTATCCAGAAGCAGTGCAGTGGTTTTATAACACTTTCAGTTTTATTCAAAATCATGTTTTCATTGATTTCCTTTCATGCATTTATTGACAATCTTGCAGTTCCTATCTGCATCCATTGGATCTTTTACTCCATTTGAAATGTTAGAAAGTGAATGACAGTGAATACATGAAACTAGGTAGTGCACAGTGGTCCTGTCAGAAAACATATCCTTCCTAGTAGAGCGCATATTTATGCAACAATATATTTTTCCTAAATTAATATAGGCTCTCTTATCGTTTGTTCACTCTGTACATGTTTAGTGGACTCTGCTAAATGCATCATTGCATGGATACTAAACTGATTTACACTTGTGACCCAATGTATAATCATTAATGTATAATCATCAAACTCAATATATTTTCTTTCCAATAATTGTCAGTGTTTTAAAAGCACAGACCTACACAAATAGCCACTGTTCAACCTTTATATGGTGAGCAGCATGGACGTTTCATTTTCTTTTCTTTTCTTCTGAAGAAACAAACAAGGGTAGGTAGCAGGGAAAGCTGACTGGAGCCAAGATTCCTGATGCCTGCCTTACCTCAGAGGAACCTGCCCTATGTCTTGAAGAGATGACCTACGGCGGAAGAGCAGACCGTACTCAAAAGTCCTGAACATGAGACAGGAGATGTAAACAGGAAGACCTGACAATGGGCCTCAAGAGCACAAAAACAGATAGACTAGAAGAGTTGAAAGGGCCCATTAACCACAGTACCTGAAATTGGAGTACATTAGGACATCCTGATTCCATTGACTGTGCCTTAGCGGCACAGTCAAAGGCCGCAAAGGACTGTGCTATGTGCCTGCCACACTGGAATTACTTCCAATGCTCCAAATGATTTTAGACTCCTAGCTTCCCTTTCCATTGCTCAATCATTGCTCAGTTACAATGGCAGCAGTGCTGTGCAGTTCACTAGAAAACAAATCATGAAAACTACTCACTTTTAACCTCCTAATCGCACAGGACTTTATCAAGGCTGCAAAATCTTGTAGACCAGCATAATCACTGGCAGACTTATGTCATACTCATATATGCAAGAATATGCTCATTAATAACTCTGCAGCTAATCCAGTCAGAGGTAGCAACAGCTCCCTGGATAAAGGTATTTTCTTAAAATAACTCCATAGAACAAAGTTCTTCAAAAAAGGGCCCTTTCTAATATCAATAACCAACTGTTTCTAGGCAAAAAAACTGAAAGATCAGCGTCAAGACAAATAGCTACAATTCATGGAAGAACGTAGCCTCCTCATAGATTATCAAAACAGATTCTGGTATCCCTGGGGATTATGAGTCCCCGACCGCCGGCCTGTCCGTGGCGGTAAACACCGCCATGGAAAGGCTGGCGTTAAGGGGACTTGGGGTTCCCCTGCACTTGGCATGGGCAGTGCAGGGGCCCCCAGGCATAGCCCCGTCGCGCATTTCACTGCCCGAATTTTGGGCAGTGAATTGCGCGACGGGTGCTACTGCACCCGCTGCACATCAGCATTGCCGCCGGCTCTATTAGGAGCCGGCAGCAATGTTGATGTGACATTTCCTCTGGGCCAGCGGACGGTAACACTGTTACCGTCCGCTGGCCCAGCGGAAATGTCATAATAGGGAGGCAGCAATACCGCCGGCAATGGCGGTATTCTGTCTCCCGCGGCCTCAGCGGTCTTCTGTGAAGACTGCCGAGGTCGTAATGACCCCCTAAGATGGATTCAAATGGAGCACCAACACCTTTTACTTGACCGCTGCCTTGCTTTTGATTCTGTTCATCTCCATGAGGTCTTGTAATTGGACTTTGAATCTTCTTCAAAAATAACTTTGTATCTGTAGTTAGCTAGACCTCTAACATTAAGACTGACACATCTCCCCTAATACTTCCTACAAGGCAACTTTTTTACCAGCTCATTCATACCAGCCGGGTGCTTTCCTGCATGGATGTGGATCATTTGCTACATATATGGGCACTGCTCATTGTGGTGTGCTAACAACTATTGGATTTTTTTTTTTAGTATAGCACAAGTGTGTGGCAGTGCATTTACAGGCAACAATATTACCAACTTATTGGCACACGATTAACTCAGGAAGAAGGAATTGTATTTGTTTAATTAAACCTGTGATTTACCAGTCAAATACCCCAAACACTAAGCAGTCCATTGAATGTAAAATAATAAATGTAAGGCCCAAAGTTTTTCTCAGAAGCCCAAGCACAGCAATTTCGAGTGTCAGGAGAGCTGAATATCAAGAATGCCTAGATGTAATCCTACTGTGTGCCACTTTCATTCACCACCAGGCACTCCCTGCCTCTTTATCTCAGTCTTGCAGTTTTCTTCATCTTTGCTTTCTCCCTTTTTTCCAATTTTTCATCCTTCTCTTCCTCCTTTTGTATTTTTCTCTCTGGAACAAAGCCCAATAGGGAAACCCAAAAATAAGTGCAAGTGGGTTCCACCTGCAACCACTGGCTCAAATGAGGCACTACTAACTAAGGGGCATATTTATACTCCGTTTGCGCCGGAATTGCTTCGTTTTTTTTTACGCAATTTCGACGCAAAACTAACTCCATATTTATACTTTGGCGTTAGACGCGTCTAGCGCCAAAGTCCATGGAGTTAGCGTCATTTTTTAGCGTGGACACCTACTTTGCGTTAATTATATGCAAGGTAGGTGTTCCCGTCTAAAAAATCGACTCCGAGGCATGTGCGTCGGATTTATACTCCCGGGCAAAAATCACGCCCGGGAGTGGGCGGGTCAAAAAAAATGACGTACGGTCGCTTTTGCGCCGTTTTTTAGCGCCTGCAAAAGGCAGGCGTTAAGGGACCTGTGGGCTCTGAAGGAGCCCAGAGGTGCCCTCCCATGCCCCCAGGGACACCCCCTGTCACCCTTGCCCACCCCAGGAGGACACCCAAGGCTGGAGGGACACATCCCAGGGACATAAAGGTAAGTTCAGGTAAGTATTATTATTTTTTTTTTTTGTGGCATAGGGGGGCCTGATTTGTGCCCCCCTACATGCCACTATGCCCAATGACCATGCCCAGGGGACAGAAGTCCCCTGGGCATGGCCATTGGGCAAGGGGGCATGACTCCTGTCTTTGCTAAGAAAGGAGTCATTTCTATGGGGGTTGGGAGTCGTAAAAAATGGCGCAAATCGGGTTGAGGCGAAAAAATTGCCTCAACCTGACTTGCCCCATTTCTGGACGCCCAAGCTCCATTTTCCCCTACGCCGGCGCTGCCTGGTGTACGTCGTTTTTTTTAACGCACACCAGACGGCGCCGGCGGCTAACGCCGGCTAACGTCATTCAATAAATACGGCGCCCGCATGGCGCTTCAGAATGGCGTTAGCCGGCGCTATTTTTTTTGACGCAAAACTGCGTTAGCGCAGTTTTGCGTCAAAAAGTATAAATATGGGCCTAAGTCTAATATTTTGACAACCGTATATAACGGCATCCTCATCCATGACGATTTTGCAACATCCAATGGAATAAACTTAATTGTACCTTCAGTGATTGAGACAGGAGCATTTTCTGGACTTGCAATGATGAATATTTCACAAGCAAATTGCCCTGTCTCAGAAGAGATCAGTGAATTGACAGAAAGAGTAACTTTGTGAAAACTTGTCGAATGTGCTTTGGATTGAAATTCGTAGACGCTGTGGCCCATATTTATACTTTTTGACGCAAAACTGCGCTAACGCAGTTTTGCGTCAAAAAAATTAGCGCTGGCTAACGCCATTCTGAAGCACCATGCGGGCGCCGTATTTATTGAATGACGTTAGCCGGCGTTAGCCGCCGTCGCCGACTGGTGTGCGTTTAAAAAAACGACGTACACCAGGCAGCGCCGGCGTAGGGGAGAATGGAGCTTGGGCATCAAGAAATGGGGCAAGTCAGGTTGAGGCAATTTTTGCACCTCAACCCGATTTGCGCCATTTTTTTTTCACTCCCAACCCCCATAGAAATGACTCCTGACTTAGCAAAGACAGGAGTCATGCCCCCTTGCCCAATGGCCATGCCCAGGGGACTTATGTCCCCTGGGCATGGTCATTGGGCATAGTGGGATGTAGGGGGGCACAAATCAGGCCCCCCTATGCCACAAAAAAAAATTAAAAAAATACTTACCTGAACTTACCTTAATGTACTGGGATGTGTCCCTCCAGCCTTGGGTGTCCTCCTGGGGTGGGCAAGGGTGACAGGGGGTGTCCCTGGGGGCATGGGAGGGCACCTCTGGGCTCCTTCAGAGCCCACAGGTCCCTTAACGCCTGCCTTTTGCAGGCGCTAAAAAACGGCGCAAAAGCGACCGTACGTCATTTTTTTTGACCCGCCCACTCCCGGGCGTGATTTTTGCCCGGGAGTATAAATCCAACGCACATGCCTCGGAGTCGATTTTTAAGACGGGAACGCCTACCTTGCATCTCATTAACGCAAAGTAGGTGTCCACGCTAAAAAATGACGCTAACTCCATGGACTTTGGCGCTAGACGCGTCTAACGCCAAAGTATAAATATGGAGTTAGTTTTGCGTCGAAATTGCGTAAAAAAAAACGACGCAATTCCTGCGCAAACGGAGTATAAATATGCCCCTGTATTTTAGTTGACAATGCACTTAGCTTTTTAAAGATCACTGGAAGTAGCCTAGGAACAGTGTCAAATCTACAGAAACGTGTTTGTAATAATTCAGGTTTGTCAAATATGTTTACATTGCAAATGTAATAATTTATTTTTCACATATTGGCTATGAGGATAGCTCCGACCAAGTATGTGTCTAGTTGTGTCCCTGCATTTTAGACACATCAGCTCGCCCGTCTGGCTGACTTTTCTCCTTAAAGTTGTACTTATTCTATTAGTCGCATAACGGAGAAGAAGAAAATAGCTTGGAGTTCTTCCACCCCTACACCCCCTGCTAAACCTACCACTACTGACCGTAAGATTGAGCGTGCCATGGAAGTCATTAACGCCGAAATCGCTCTTGCCCAGAGGAGAGTTGCATTAAACCTTGGGCCTGGGAACCGGGTCTGACTGTATTTTGACTTGTGAGGGCTTCACTGTTGGGCCTATGGCTGCTTTCCCCAATAGCGCAATTTCTATTATCACACTTCCTGTTAATGATATTGCCTTGTCCAAGCCAGTTAGACCAACACGGTCAGCTAGACACACTTTACCCCCCGCCCCCCGGAGGAAATCTAAACGTGGTATTCGGCCAAAGAATTTGAGTATTAGTATAACATCACAGGACACTGGCCTGCAGTTTGGGGACTTGACAGCTCCCTACCCTTCCTCGCCTCCACAATACTCAATAACTAAGGAGGACATTGTCAGGGTTGCGGAAGGCAGCGTGGCCAGTCTTTTGGCAGGTCATTTTGAGAGATTAACAACACTATTGGAAGCAGAGATATCACCCCTATTTTCTCGTTTAAATATTACTGAGGAAAAATTTGCACTTCTTGCACTAAAGCCCACTTCGTCCTCGCATACAGACACAAGTGATAGACAGCTAGGAGATGGTAGTATATGGTTAAGTGTCAATGAGGTACCCTTTGAAGGTATGGCCACAGTACCTAAAAGTTTTGCAGCGGGGGCTGCGGTACATACTAATGTCCATACCCACGATAATCTGTCAGCCAAGCCTTTCACATTCCATCCTGTTATGGGGGCTCACCCTAGTGTTGGCAGTGGTGGCGAAGGCCGAATTTCTAGGGAGCAAAGTTGTTGGGACTTAGGAGGGGTCCCTCACTTCCCAAATCTGATCAGGCTGTTGTCAGTCCTCACCAGGCAGCTTGCCCTAATGTGGAAATTTTGATAGGGGTATCTCCCTTTTGGCACGGAATGAAAGAGTCCGTGACAAGCATTTTGAAGACAGACTGGCTTCTACAATATAGAGGGTTGCCTCCACACCACACTAAATATATCTTGATGGTTCAGAGATGCACGTGGGTAGGCCCCAATCCCAGTAATACCCCTGGTGATTTAATCATTGTGATTTTAGATTCCCGTTTTTGGCACATAACCTCTTGTTTGGCCCGAGCCCCTTCACTACAGGAAGAAGTACAATTTCTGTGGTCCCTTTAGGCTATTTTTATAAACCTCCCGCCCTCCAAACCCAAAGGCCCATTTAGTGCCAGGGTTCTCAACCTTCCTGCCTGGACATTACCACAGGGGCTCAGCAATGGTCTCCTCCAACAACGTAGCTACCCAGAGGTTAACCGGTTTACCCTCTAGGACAGTCTCCTCTCCTGCTATCCCAACGACCAACAGATTTGATGTACTCTGTGACATAGATTGACACCTGATGAAGTCTAGCAATAGTACTGATTTAAGCTCTGCTCTAGAAGTCCACCACCTCTAAGAACTGCCCCAGAGGCGTATGGCTAGCCATTGAGAGGCTTGATCTTTCACAATACTTAGCTGGAATGTTGAGTGAACATGATTTCTAGGTTTGACATAGCCCTGCAGGGAACATGGGCTACCGAATCAATATCCTGCAAAGGCTATGCATGCTGTTTCAGTTCAGCCTTGCCCTCCGTGAGGGGTGGAGCTAAGGGAGGGCTTGCTAGTTGGATTAGTTTGTGCCTACAGGTTGAAGCTACAGTTGACTCAGGAAGTCCGGCCTTGCTACCCTTGCGAACACAGGATAAATTATCATGAGTTTCTTTTTATATCGTTAATTTATACAATACCGATTGTGAACAGTTCTTGTAGCCATATTACACATTTGTTTAATTTCCTTCCCACACTGCAGTCTGCAAGTGATGGAACAAAAGCCCAGCTGCTTTATTTCTTGTTCGGCTTCAGGGGGGTCAGATGGATGAGCCACTAGGGATGATTAAAGATGGTGGGGTAAGTCGGGGGGGGGGGGAGGGGGCGTGGGCTAAGTTAGTGATACATATTGTCCCACTGGATTTTGTTGACCTCAATAATAGTCAGAGAAAATGCCCTCCTTTAAAGGTTGGGGAAGTGACTCGATTATTGACTACATGTTCCTAAAAAACTGTTTTGTCTTGGTTCTCTGCTGGGGAGTTTGTTCAGGCTGGATGGAGGGGCAGTAGGGGGTGGGGGCGTCAGGGGGAGAAATCACAATGCCAGCCTACCTAGGGGGTCACTCCTGATAAACAGGTACACTCGTTACGCCAAGCCTACCTGCATCTCTCAACATTCGTCTGATGGCCTAAGGCTTATTTGCCACCTTAAAGATCCAGAAGGGACCATGAACATTTTGTTAAAATAATTAAAAGGCTTATTTTAAGCTGTTTAAAAAGTGCTGGGGGAAAACGTATGTCTTCACATTACAATAGCTTTACTCGGGGAATAAGATACTCTCTACTCAAACGTATTCGACCCGATGAGGTTGGGCCGCAATGGTTTGATGCACACTGCTCAGCAGCTACTCGTAGGCTGAGAAGGGCACTGACTGATACCCCCTGGGTCGGGATGGAAGTTCGAGAGGCACGTTTGGCCTATAAATGAGGTCTGAAATGTAGAAAGGAGGCGTTGGTATAGCGGGACTGGGAGTACTTGGAGTGTGCGGCTGTGGGGGAAAATAATGAGAACTTTTGGGACACCGTCAAAAACAAATTAGAGATATATATGCCCCTTGAAGTCAGTTTTTGCAATGTAATGTATGGAATGTGACTGTCTCACATTTTAGCACCATATATTACATAGAGGAGGATGCAGCTATTGTCAGCTTTCTGGAATTTAGATTACAGAACATTCTGCCCTTCTGTGTTCTCCCATCAGAAGTTGAAATGGCAATACAGCAGTTTTTAGGTGGGAAAGCCCTGGTTCCAGACGGGGTCCCAATGGACCTTATGAAATGTAAAGTCGACTTAAGAGGTCCACTGATTACTAATATGTTTAATCAATCCCTGAACGTAAAGATTACCCACTCCTTGGCTTTGTCCACTATTGTACTCATATTCAAGAAGTGAGACCGAGTCTCACCCAAATGTTATAGACCGATTTCCCTAATTGATAGCACAGTTAAAATCATGGGCAGGGTGGTATTTAAATGCCTTTCTACATTGGCCCAAGAAAACAAGTTCAGTCTGACACTCAAATACATGTTTGTTGGGCACAGCCTACTGCACCTGTTCTGTATGGGACTCTCCACAGCTTTCGATCGCGTGACTTGAAATAAACTGTGAATGATGCTTTTTGACCTGGGGGTGGAACCACTTGTATTTACATTCCTGCACACATTGCATGTAGATCTTGCAGTCAAAGTGCGTTTGAATGCTCACAGAGATAGGACCACAGAATTTCCTCTTAAACAAGGTGTCCGTCAGGGCTGCTTAACAGCCCCATTGCTTTTCACCATCTACATAAATAATGTTCTGAACTGATCTTGACTCCTTTGGATACCTGTAGGATGCCCAGACCCATCGCTATACACTGAGAGCTTTACTCGCACGTACACCCAATGCATTATGGTTGCTGATTGATCACATTACAGAAGATGCCCAGCTAAAGATGTACCACAGAATGGATAGGAAAAAGGATTTTCCTGTTAGAAAAACCACCTTGGTGGTGATAACGCGTCCTTCTATGTTAATTTATACACAATAGGACTCGTTTTAGGCCAATGAATCTTGTGACCCAGTGGTGAGACACCGTAGGACGAGATAACTGATCAATATGTCAAGCAATATATCAATAATGTCATCGATATTTACTACCATAATGCACTTTACTTTAGACAAAGGCATTAATCAAATCGACGGCGCAACCATGACCTTTCAGCCATGAATAACCACACCTTTGATAGAATTTTATGAATTTTATTCCCTATTGATTACAATCTACGAGCAGATCAGTTAATCTCAATACCAGGAAGCATAAGAGCATAGTCACAATATAGCAACTGTGATAAGATTTCAATAATGCAAGAACCACAAACATAAGTACATAGCACAGCGTGAACATAGATCAGAATACAGCAAATGTCATATATGTGTCAATTCAGCATTGCGCAACGTCAGTCATCTGTCTATTTGCGTCAGTCAGAGTGATCTCCTATCCTAACCACTAATTAGCATCAGCATGTTGGGCTTCATGCAAAACAATTTAGAACACCAATTTAGAAAACATCTAGCTATGGTCTCTATCAAAATGAGCAGTTGGTACCTAGAAAGGAAAAGCAAACAGACAAATGACAAATTGCATTGTCATAATTACCCTCCAAGGATTAGGTCAGCACACAGGTTCAGTCTTTGTCTTCAGGACATCAGTCAAAACGCCATCAGTCTAAACTCATCTAAAGGACAGGGGACACTTCCCTAATAAGGAGAAGTATATAGGGCAGTCTATGGGCAAAGATGGATTTAATGAGTCTCAAAGTCACAAAACTGAGTAACAGAGTTTCTGGATAAAATCAATCGCATTCCCTACCTAGTTTTTTCGACCGTTCTGTGACATGGGTTTTTATCCCTTTTCTGTAATACCTTCCCCCAAAATTCAATTGGACATTTACTATACCCCACTATCTTTAACCTATCAAATTATACATTAGGTAATTCTAATTGTCACCCCACGATAATTCATAACATTTTGATTGGTCTTCATAATTGACGCCTTCGGAGGTGGCACATCCGGGGGTTACTTCACCATTTGGCACGTCTTCTCAGGTCATGAGTTCCTTTGTCCATGGTTTAAACGTCCTTGTACATTACATTAATCTACATTTGTTTCAACTTTGTATATAAACTCATACTAAAGCAGCAAGCATGCGGATGAGAACAGAATTCATACTGATACATTCATCTTCCACGTTGAAGAAAAAGAACATTTGCATGGTCATGGCCCTTTGCGAGTCAGCACACTGAAAAACAGGAAAAATGCATTTAATATGAGAGCTAAGCAGCTAAAAACCCACAGCTCACGCTAACTTAAGGCCTATGAGATTTTCAATATAAATGCAATTTCATAAATGTTAATATAAATCATAACATTACAGTTTTACTCAATCATTATTAGTTCACGTGTATATATTGGTGGCCACACACATTATAGTCTTAATTCAGATGCACGTTTAAGCAAAATCACTATTATTTTCGTCTTCTATGCAACATCGTTTAGCATTGATATAAGCATTTCATTCTAATATATGTTATTTAAACTACGCTCTCTCAGTGGCATGCTTCATCATTGGGTTTCTTCCCGTTCAGCTACAAAGCGGGTGTGCTACAACCTACCGGATACATGGGAGCACTGATGTAGTCTCGTGAATGTGAATCACAGGAGGGATAGGAGTGGTGGGATCTTGGGTGAGTTAAAAATACCTGTCTCCTATTAATTCCAATGAATTAATAGATCTCTTGGAGGCGGTATGATTAAAAAGGGGCTGCGGAAGTGAGGGATGTAATGTACCTGACTTCCTAGTCTACATGTTTCAGAGCCTTACCCCTAGGATCCTCTTCAGGACCAAATTGGACTCCCTGGTGGCACTCCTTATTTGACTACCTCTAATGAAAGCATAAATAATACATGCTCTGTGATATGGTGCAATTCCCCTTACTAATGTAGTGTCATAAGATAATACCTATTGTTTATGGTGGCAGTCATTGATAACTGTGGAAATACAAGAGAGGAATAGTTATCATAGCCCCCATTTGTAATAGGCCACTATATATGTTGTTTGTGGGTGTGGTGCCACGTATTTGCAAACTCCACCCACTCGTAGGAAACCGCACTTGTGAATATCACGACTGAGACTAAAGTACTCTCACAATCAACAGTACAAGACATACTACATTTAAAACTTTTAAACATGTAAACACATGAAACACACCAAACAGCACACACATGGTGCATACGTAACCTACTCAATAGTATTTGGATTCTCATATGATAGCTCCTCCGGGAGAGGTGTGTGCTTGTAGTCACACTCTAAAGATTTGGCAAAGTTTTAGAATCAATTCATCTTACTGTATCTGTAGCGCCATGTAAACAATGTTCAAAAGGCACTTACTTCCTCAAAGCAACACTCCCCCGCTCTGTACCGAATACTCACCTCCCCGGGATCTGAAACTTGAATGCTCACATGGGAGCGGAGTTTAACTGTGCAGCAGCTCTTGCATCTCAGCATGCTAAAGCGAGCAGCACTAGACCACTAACTTCTCCAAGATGGCAGCTTCCCGTGGAAAGTAGGTATCCCTTGTGGGTGCCTATAATTGCACGGAGGTCATTGGGGCTTCATGGGCTTACAGAGGCAGAACTGGGGATTCCCATATCGTTTTGATCATTATTTGGGAGTTTCTTTCTTGCGTTTAACGAAGGGTTACTCGTTCCCTTCTTAATATGATGGTGACATAGATGCAAGTGGATAATATTTATTGTTGAGGGTTTGCTCTGTGACACTATGGAATGTAAAGAAATGAGATGCACAGAGGACCTTCTGCGCTGCTTAGGTGTACCATTCATTTCAGGAGATGTAGATCCGACTAATGATTAATGTGATGTTAATACTTGGATCCAAGGTATGTTCTCATTGAGGCCAAATTGGTGTGTGCGCAATTTATAAACCCATTGTTGTTCTTTTACTAACAGAGTAGATTCACAATTAATCTCTTTATGGTGTTCTAGGATAACCCACTGGTAATCCTTCACTGTGTGTGCTTTCTCTTTGAAATGAGTGGACATTTTAGTCGTAGCCCGTCCACATCTCAGGTTACTACGGTGTTCGCAGATGCGAGTCTTAACCTTGCAGGTGGGTCAGCCCTACATAATGTAGGTTGCTGATTGATCACTTCATCTTTTTTCATAAACAGTTTGGACTTAACTCCTAACTTCAGGAAGTCTCACATTATGGCTTGTGAGCCAGGAAAAAGTAACATCTACAGGCCCCCACTAAAGGGTCAGTCCTTGAGTAGTGTGAATTACTTCCGTTATTTAGGTAATATTTGCTACTTATGGACTTGGGATTTGAGGTTATTGTAATACTCTAACCCTTCATACTGAAGGGAATTATGTTTGTCGGAGGATGTTGCAGGTACCTCTGTCCAGTTCAAGCTTCAGCATGCATTCGGAGCCCCTTGGCTCTGGTGGGTTAGTGTGAGGTAAAATCCTGCGGCATCTCTATGCAGGTACATGATATTGGGTTGTCTCAGTCTAGATAAGGGCCGATCTATCCTCTGGTTAAACTATTATTGCATATTTGGGTTGATGGATTTATTTACATCTCCGGCAGCTATCAAATAAAAAGGGCAAGCTGAATGTAAAGTAGCTCTTCCTTGACTACTGTACTGCTAGAAGGATGTATTCCAAACTATGCAGTGTTGGCTTTAAATTTTTACATATCACTTGGATCTTCTGAACCCGCACTATTTGTCTGTACACCTTACAAACTGGGAGAGGCCCCTTGTTTCGTTTCAGAGCAGACACGGTTTGGTGGCTCCTGTCTTTATAGGACGCTAGTAGTCCTTTTGGAAGCCTAGTCCCGCCTTGCCCATGTGATGGCCAGGAGGAACAGCCACTGTTACATTTCATGTTTTTCTATACATTTTTAATTTCCAGTCCAGATATTTTCAAAAACTTTTGTTAAAGAAGCCAGGGCACAACAAATGTAGAGGTACTATTCTACTGACAATTGTTGAATACTCTTGAAATATGCCCAAGAGTAAGCTCCTTACGTCGAGCTGCTGTGAAAAGCATAACGTCAATGGAAGTGTAGTTTAGGATATGGCCACATTTATGCTATCCACAACATTTAAGGGTACTTGCTGGTGTTTTTAGAAAATGTCAGGTCTGTTAGCCAATTTTATGTATGTTTTATCTCAATATTTGCACATTTAATGCATGTGTTTGTCCAGAGCTGTTGCCAGCCTCTTTGTAAATATGGTTGTGCTGATTAATGCTGCTCTAATGCGGAATTATGAATTATAGCTGACTGAGCTACTTGTTTTATAATTAAATTGTTTTAAACTGTTTCGAATTCTCTTTGAATTCAGCTGCTTAAAGATTTTATGATGATGACTGGTCCTTCAAAGCTTCCCTATTCATGGCCTGGAATTTGGAGCACAACTTCAGGTTGTGGTCGCGCTCCTAACACCATAAGCACACGAGGTGCGGATCTGTCACAGACATCGTCCTATGACAGGATCCGCAGGGCTTGAACCTGGTCTTACATGAAGACATCCTCAATGCACCAGGAGTGTAGATACTCAAAACTCTTAGACAAAGTTAAAAAAAAGACCTGTCAAAAAGTGACTGAGGAGGAGCTCTTTTTTTGGATCAGTCCTGGCTTGCACGTAAAGAAAAGAACCAACATCATCTCACCACCTTTAGAGGACCTGTGACATCATACCTAGCATGCACAGCGGAGCTGACTGACTCCACCTGTAGCCATGCAGCAAACAAAAAGCAACTTACTCAAAATCTCCTCACAGTGCGGAGAGTACTCCTGTCCTCATGTGTATCAATGTGTATAACCAACCCCATCTTAGAACGTATATACTTTCCTACAAAACAGTGTCATGTAAATGTAACGTAAAGCAAAAGCCATCTTGAAGTGTATTCTTGGCCGTAACTACCTTTATTTCAGTAGAAACACTCACATACACATCATTTTACAGAACACTTCAGCTCATTTTTGTATAGGGAATTCAAAATTATTCAATCTTCACTAACAAATTATAGTGTTGAGACTATATCTAGCTGCAGATTCCTTACCTTTGAATTTCCCAGGTGACAGGCTGGATCCGGAAACTTTTGCATGAGCATACCCCTGCGCGTGCTGCCAGGTGGCTCATGTAGATTCTGCGTGAGGTCGTCGGTGCTGGATGTGATGTCACAGTCACCTATATAGGTGCCACCCAGGCACATGGACATCAGTTACTTTCCTCACAACTTTCCATGCCAGGAGCACAGTCATGAAGCAAACTGACTAATGTGTACACACTAGGGACCTGAAAGGGATTACCCTAACCTCAGCAAATGAGTCTGCAGAGCAGGGAGGTATGGGTGGGTGTAAGGATTTTGCAGCTAGATATAGTCTCTACCAGATAACGCGTTACCAAAGGTAAGTAACTTGTTCATCTGATAGAGACTTCTAGCTGCAGCTTCCTTACCTTAGAATAGATACCCAAGCCATATCCTCCTGGCGGTGGGCTGCGGACAATTATTATTTATTTTTTCATACTAGAAAGTCCTGCTGGACTGAACAGGCGAAATGCCACTCTGCAGACCTGACCAGGCAGTAGTGTTTGGCAAATGTGTGCAGGGACGCCCACAGTGCTGCCTGACAGATGTCCAGGACTGATACTCCACGAGCCAATGCTGCAGTCTCAACTTTTTCTCTGGTGGAATGGACCTGTATGCCCTCAGAAGCCTGCTTTTTAGCCAGAGAGTAGCAGATCGTTATACAGAGAACCCCCACAAAATGGTGCGTTTCTGTACTTACCAGCATTTCCTTGCTCCCACATATCCCACAAACAGATGGTCATCCACCCAGAACTCTTTTGTACGGTCTATGTAAAACGAAAAAACTCTTTTTGGGTCCAGCCGGTGGAGTCGCTCCTTTTCCTTAGAGGGATGTGGCGGAGCAAAGAAGGTGGGCAGAGTGATACTCTGTCCCAATTGAAATGAGGTCACCACCTTTGGGAGGAAAGAGGCACTGGTGCAAAGCACCACTTTGTCAGGAAACACAGATATGCAGGCTTGGATGACAAGGCCTGCAGTTCACTGACCCCTCTGGGCAGATTTTATGGCCATGAAAAAGGCTGTCTTAATGGTAAGCAGCCTGAGATGACAGCTGTGAAGTGGTTCAAACAGAGCACACATGAGGTATGTAATAACCAGTGTCAGGTCCCAATGAGGCATTATAAAGGGCAAAGGGGAAACATATGAACAAGCTCTTAGCCGCAGAAAAGAAGAAAGCAGACAGCCTTTACGAGTGCCCAGAGCATGCTGGGCAAGAGACAGAATGAAAAGAAGAACATAAGCAAGAGAAGCAGAAAGAGGATCTAAAAGACTTCTCTGTACAATAGTTTAGAAATCTTTGCCAACGGCAGGAGCATACCGTTTCATGGAGGAACACCTGACTTCCAAACTTTACAGACTTCAGGAGGAAGGCCGAAGGCTGTCAACTGTTACACCCAATCTTCACGCATGAAGGCACACAACTGAACAGTGCAGGTGGAGAACCCTCCCCTGCTGCTGTGATAGAAGATCCTCCTGAAGGGGCAGCCTTAACAGAGGATCAATGTTCATTTACAGAAGCTTGGCATACCAGACTTTCCATGCCCCTTCAGCAGCCATGAGGATTGTTAGAGCCTAGTTGTTCTTGAGCTTCTCGAGTACTTTGAATGGGAGTGGTATGGGTGGAAATATATATAGCAGGCCTGATCTCCACTTGCAACGAAAAGCATCACAGAGCAAACGATGTCTTGGAAACTCCAGCGAGTAATACTGCTGACATTGGGTGATCTCGTCGGAAGCGAACAGACCTAACCAAGGCTCTCTTTAGCAACACAAAAGGATGATGGACAGAGTGCTGAACAATGCAAACACTCACCCCCAGTCACAGATCTGGGTATAATCCATTGTTCTTTTGCTCACCATGCCACCCCAGTTTAGACCCAGGCATATACAAATCAGTCTTGACCCTGTTCCTCATGGGAACAGTCCAGCCCGAAAACAACCATCCTGGGCCCGCTTTCAGGGTATCACCCTTCATCAGCCAGGCTAGTGGCAGTGAGCACGGAACCCACGTCTGGGCATACCCTAACCACTTAGGGCGCACCAGGCAACATCACAAAATAAAATGGACAGAGTGTTGAAACTTTTTAAAAACTCAACCTCAGTTACAGATCTAGGTTTAACCCATCGCTATTTTTCTTGCCACGTCACTCCAGTTAGGACCCAACCATACGCAAATCAGTCTTGACGCTGCTCCCTATGGGAGCAGTCCAGCCCGAACTGCCAAGTCAGAGCCTCCCTGGACAGGTTCAAGCATCCTGGGAACAATTTAAGGGCATCACCCTTCATCAGTCAGGCTGCGCCAATGGGAGCAGTGTCAGGACTGATTTGCATATGGGTGGGCCCAAACTGGGGTGACGTGGCAAGTAAAGTAACAATGGATTAAACCCAGATCTGTGACTGGGGGGTGAGTTTGAAAAGTTTCAACACTGTCCATCATTGTATTTTGTGATGTTGCCTAACCAAGGCTCTCACCACTGCTGAAAGAGTTCTTGCTTGGCTGTGTGAAGACACCACTCATGACACGCTAGGCATCAATGGCAGAGTTTGTCTGTCCTCGCGTTCAGAGAACACGCCAAGTGTTAAACCACCTGGGTTATGCCCTGCTGTTACATCCATGTCTAGAGATGCAGGGCCTCTTGACAAAGGGTCCACGAACCCACCCCGCTTGTTGCAGTACCACATGGTGGTGGTGTTGTGCGTGAACACCTGCACTAAATTCCCCTTGAAGGGAGGAAGAAATACCTTCAATGCTAGTCAGATTGCCCAGAGCTCCAACAGGTTGATAGGAAGCCCAAATTCCACCAGAGACCAGATTTCTCTGATCCCATCTGGTCTCAGATGACTGCCCAGTACCAGAAGAGACACATGTTATGTAGGAAAGTACCATCTTGCCTGGCATGTTACGCCCCCCCCCCCCTCCCCTCCCTCAATTTCACTGTATGTATGTTTGTTTGTTTTGCCCATGTGTCACTTTGTGCCCTGTATGTGTTCCCTGTGTGGTGCCTAACTGTATCACTGAGGCTCTGCTAACCAGAACCGCAGTGTTTATGCTCTCTCTTAGCTTTAAAATTGTCCCTGCAGGCTAGTGACTAATTTTACCAATTCTCATTGGCACACTGGAACACCCTTATAATTCCCTTGTATATGGTACCCAGGGTATTGGGGTTCCAGGAGATCCCTGTGGGCTGCAGCATTTCTTTTTCCACCCATAGGGAGCTCAGACAATTCTTACACAGGACTGCCACTGCAGCCTGAGTGAAATAACGTACACGTTATTACACAGCCATTTTACACTGCACTTAAGTAAATTATAAGTCACCTATATGTCTAACCCTCACTTGATGAAGGTTAGGTGCAAAGTTACTTAGTGTGTGGGCACCCTGCACTAGCCAAGGTGCACCCACACAGTTCAGGGCAAATTCCCCGTACTATGTGAGTGCGGGGACACCATTACACGCATGCACTACATATGGGTCACTACCTATATGTAGCGTCACAATGATAACTCCGAACATGGCCATGTAACATGTCTAGGATGTTGGAATTGTCACCCCAATACCGTTCTGGTATTGGGGGGACAATTCCATGCATCCCCGGGTCTCTAGCACAGAACCTGGGTACTGCCAAACTACCTTTCCGGGGTCTCCACTGCAGCTGCTGCCAACTCCTCAGACAGGTTTCTGCCCCCCTGGGGCCTGGGCAGCCCGGTCCCAGGAAGGCAGAAAAAATGATTTCCTCCGAGAGGGTGTTACACCCTCTCCCTTTGAAAATAGGTGTGAAGGGCTGGGGAGGAGTAGCCTCCCCCAGCCTCTGGAAATGCTTTGATGGGCACAGATGGTTCCCATATCTGCATAAGCCAGTCTACACCGGTTCAGGGATCCCCCAGCCCTATTCTGGAGCAAAACTGGACAAAGGAAAGGGGAGTGACCACTCCCCTGACCTACACCTCCCAGGGGAGGTGCCCAGAGCTCCTCCAGTGTGTCTCAGACCTCTGCCATCTTGGATTCAGAGGTGTTGGGGCACAATGGACAGCTCTGAGTGGCCAGTGCCAGCAGGTGAAGTCAGAGACCCCTCCTGATAGGTGCTTACCTCTTTCAGTAGCCAAACCTCCTTTTTTGTTTGGGCTATTTAGGGTCTCTCCTCTGGGCTATTCCTCAGATAACGAATGCAAGAGCTCACCAGAGTTCCTCCGCACTTCCCTCTTCGACTTCTGCCAAGGATCAACCGCTGACTGCTCCAGGACGCCTGCAAAACCGCAACAAAGTAGCAAGACGACCACCAGCAACATTGTAGCACCTCATCCTGCCGGCTTTCTCGACTGTTTCCTGGTGGTGCATGCTCTGAGGGCTGTCTGCCTTCACCCTGCACTGGAAGCCAAAAAGAAATCTCCCGTGGGCCACCGGTCCTCTGGGTCCCCTCTCACCCTGACGAGCATGGTCCCTGGAACACAGGAGCTGGGTCCAAGTGTCTACCACAGTCCAGTGGCCCTTCTGTCCAAATTTGGTGGAGGTAAGTCCTTGCCCCCCACACCAGACAGCAAACCTGTGTACTGCATGATTTGCAGCTGCTCCGACTTCTGTGCACTTTTCCAGGTCTTCCTTTGTGCACAGCCTAGCCTTGGTCCCCAGCACTCCGTCCTGCATTGCCCAACTCGCTGAGTTGGACTCCGACACCGTGGGACCCTCCTTTGCGACTCTGGGTGGACCGCTGTCCTCAGATCTTCTAAGTGCCAGTTCTGGTACTTCTGCAGGTGCTGCCTGCTTCTTTGGGGGCTCTCTGAGTTGCTGAGTGCCCCCTCTGGTCCTTCCTGGGCCCCAGCAGCACCCAAAATCCTCAACCGCAACTCTTGCAGCTAGCAAGGCTTGTTTGTGGTATTTCTGCATAGAAACACTTCTGCAACCTCCAGCACACAGTGGGACATCTCACCAAAGGGAAAGTTCCTGGCACTATCCGTTCTTGCACAATCTTTGGCTTCTTCCACTCGGAGGCAGCCCTTTTGCACCTTCATCCACCCCCCCCCCGGGACACTTGCGTGACTCTTGGACTTGGTCCCCTTCCTTTTCACGTCCTCAGGTCCAGGAATCCCTCTTCAGTGTTTTGTTGGTGGTTGTGGTTCTTGCAGAATCCCCTATCTCGACTATACTGTCTTTCTGGGGTAGTAGGGTAACTTTACTCCTACTTTTCAGGGTCTTGGGGTGGGGTATTTTGGACACAATTACTGTTTTCTCACAGACCCAGTGACCCTCTACAACCTCCCATAGGCCTAGGGTCCATTCATGATTCGCATTCCACTTTTGGAGTATATGGTTTGTGTTGCCCCTAGGCCTATGTCTACCTATTGCGATTCTACATTGTTTGCACTACTTTTCATACTGCTACTTACCTGTTTTGGGTTTGTGTACATATAATTTGTGTATATTACTTACCTCCTAAGTGAGGGTATCCTCTGAGATACTTTTGGCATATTGTCACTAAAATAAAGTACCTTTATTTTTAGTAACTCTGAGTATTGTGTTTTCTTATGATATTGTGCTATATGATATAAGTGGTGTAGTAGGAGCTTTGCATGTCTCCTAGTTCAGCGTAAGCTGCTTTGCCATAGCTGCCTCTAACAGCCTAAGCTGCTAGAAACACCTCTATTCTACTAATAAGGGATAACTGAACCTGGCACAAGGTGTAGGTACCATTATAAGCCAGTCCAGCCTCCTACATGTCACTACATTGAGGTCTGGTTGGGGAAGGAAGAAGAGGCTGCCTCTGACCCCAACTGCGGTTGATAATCCACCATTGTAAGCCTTTCATAGTTCCCTCTGAGATCTGGACCATGTTGGAGAGATATCCCCGATGCTGTGCCCACAATAACTGCTGGTACCACTGCAGAGCTCGCATATGCCATTTGGCATGACTTAGCAGCAGGATGAAGGAGGCCATGAGGCCCAGAAGCCTCAGAGGCCGTCTCACCAAAACCCAGGACAGAGGCGGAAACATCAGTATCATAACAAGAATATCCTGGACTCGCTGCTCAGCAGGATAAGCCCGAAACTGCACTGTGTTCAGAACAGCTCCTATGAATGTGCGTCAGAGGGAGTCAGGCACGTTTTTAGTGAACCCCAGCAAATGCAGAAGGTTTGCCATAGTCTGGAAGTGGGAGGCGACAGTCTGGGGAGAGTCCACCTTCAACAGCCAGCCATTGAGGTAGGGGAAGACAAACACCTTACCTGCTCAGATGAGCTGTGACCACCGCCTTCACCTTGATGAACACCCGAGGTGTGCTGGTAAGGCCAAATGGGAGCACGGTGACCTGAAAGTGCTTGCAGTCTACCTGAACCATAGGTAATGCCTGTGGGCAGGCAGGATGGGAATGTGAAAATACACATCCTTTAAGTCCAGAGCAACCAACCAGTCTTCTAAGTCGAGGGCAGACAAGACCTGAGCCTAAGTGAGCATCTTGAACTTCTTGAGGAAGATATCGACAGCCCTTAAGTCTAGAAAAGGGCAAATACTTTTGTTCTTTTGGGTATCAGAACGTAGCGGGAATAACAACTGCCTACTTCTGATAGCCGGTCCCTTTCTATGGCTCCCTTGGACAAAACACCCGCAACCACCTCTGAGAAGAGACAAATGATTCTCTGCCAGCTGTTCAAATGTTGGTGGTACTAGGGGAGGAAAGGATTGGCTGGGCATAACCGTTCCAAATGATCTGCAGTACCCACGTGTCCAATGTAATGGAGTGGCAGAGATGATGTTGAATTCTCCCTCCAACTAGGCAAACATTGTCCTGCACAACCAAACTAGGAGGGCTTTGAGACTGCAACTGCCATGGGGTGGGTGGTGGACAATTTCTGGCTTCCAGACCCTTCAGCTCTGAAAAGACAGCATCCACATCCTTGCATAGCTTGGGGAGCTTGCGCAGAATGGTGGCTAGCATGGGGCAGGTGCTGTGGTATGCCCCTTTCGTGGCTGCAAAAGGCAGATGAGGGGTCGCCCAAGGACTAGGCCGTAGCCAGTGTCCTTAAAGCACTCCAGCAAAGTCTGCCTTCTCACCAAACAAGCAAGTTTTCAAAGGGCATGTCCATAAGGCTTGTCTACACATCCCCTGAAAAGCCAGATGTCAGCCAGGCGTGGCGCCATAAGGCCACTGGTGAAGAAACTGCTCTGCAGGTCAGTCGTATCTAGGCCATACTGAATTGTCAACTTCGCTGTGCTCCTCCCATTTTTCACTGATTGGGCGATGGCCCTCCGAGACTTGTGGCAGCACTTGCACAACCGTGTGGAAGAAATGGCCTAATAATCATGAGGTGTTCACCAACCTCAATGCCAGGCTGGTGGAGGAAAACCACTTCATCCCAAGCTGGTCCAACCTACTGGATTCACTGTCTGGGGGAGCAGAAGCGAAATGCGCTGTGGGAAGTTGAGGCATGGACTATGAAGCTCTCCAGGGCTGAGGAAACTAGGGTCGCCTGGTGCAGGGCGATGGCGGCGGGCAGTCGTCCTACTTACATGAGCTCCTGCGCTGGGCTTGGACCACGTTCCCAGCAGGACGACAGAAAGTGCTTCATTAAGGGCAGAAGAGGAAGTCCCAGATTGAAGCACTTCAGTCAAGATGTGTAGGAAGTTGGCTCTGTATGCACTATTTCAAAGTAAGGAATAGTATGCACAGAGTCCAAGGGTTCCCCTTAGAGGTAAGATAGTGGCAAAAAGAGATAATACTAATGCTCTATTTTGTGGTAGTGTGGTCGAGCAGTAGGCTTATCAAAGGAGTAGTGTTAAGCATTTGTTGTACATACACACAGGCAATAAATGAGGAACACACACTCAGAGACAAATCCAGGCCAATAGGTTTTGTTATAGAAAAATATATTTTCTTAGTTTATTTTAAGAACCACAGGTTCAAATTCTACATGTAATATCTCATTTGAAAGGTATTGCAGGTAAGTACTTTAGGAACTTTGAATAATCACAATAGCATATATACTTTTTACATAAAACACATTTAGCTATTTCAAAAGTGGACACAGTGCAATTTTCAACAGTTCCTGGGGGAGGTAAAGTATTGTTAGTTCTTGCAGGTAAGTAAACCACCTACGGGGTTCAAATTGGGGTCCAAGGTAGCCCACCGTTGGGGGTTCAGAGCAGCCCCAAAGTCACCACACCAGCAGCTCAGGGCCGGTCAGGTGCAGAGTTCAAAGTGGTGCCCAAAACACATAGGCTTCAATGGAGAAGGGGGTGCCCCGGTTCCAGTCTGCCAGCACGTAAGTACCCGCGTCTTCGGAGGGCAGACCAGGGGGGTTTGTAGGGCACCGGGGGGGACACAAGTCCACACAGAAGGTACACCCTCAGCAGCGCGGGGGCGGCCGGCTGCAGTGTGCGAACAAGCGTCGGGTTTGTAATAGGAATCAATGGGAGACCAAGGGGTCTCTTCAGCGGTGCAGGCAGGCAAGGGGGGGGGCTCCTCGGGGTAGCCACCACCTGAGCAAGGGAGAGGGCCTCCTGGGGGTCACTCCTGCACTGGAGTTCCGATCCTTCAGGTGATGGGGGCTGCGGGTGCAGGGTCTTTTCCAGCCATCGGGATTTTAGAGTCAGGCAGTCGCGGTCAGGGGGAGCCTCGGGATTCCCTCTGCAGGCATCGCTGTGGGGGCTCAGGGGGGACAACTTTGGTTACTCACAGTCTTGGAGTCGCCGGGGGGTCCTCCCTGTAGCGTTGTTTCTTCACCAGTCAAGTCGGGGTCGCCGGGTGCAGTGTTGCAAGTCTCACGGTTCTTGCGGGGATTGCAGGGGTCTTTAAATCTGCTCCTCTGGAAACAAAGTTGCAGTCTTTGTTGAACAGGGCCGCTGTCCTCTGGAGTTTCTTGGTCTTTTGGAAGCAGGGCAGTCCTCTGAGGATTCAGAGGTCGCTGGTCCTGGGGAAAGCGTCGCTGGAGCAGTTTTCTTCTGAAGGAGGGAGACAGGCCGGTAGGGCTGGGGCCAAAGCAGTTGGTGTCTTCTTCTCTGCAGGGTTTTTCAGCTCAGCAGTCCTCTTCTTCTTTAAGTTGCAGGAATCGGAGTTCCTAGGTTCTGGGGAGCCCCTAAATACAGAATTTAGGGGGGTGTTTAGGTCTGGGAGGGCAGTAGCCAATGGCTACTAGCCCTGAGGGTGGCTACACCCTCTTTGTGCCTCCTCCCAAGGGGAGGGGGTCACATTCCTATCCCTATTGGGGGAATCCTCCATCTCTAAGATGGAGGATTTTAAAAGTCAGTCACCTCAGCTCAGGTTGCCTTAGGGGCTGTCCTGACTGGCCAGTGACTCCTCCTTGTGTTTCTCATTATCTCTCCTGGACTTGCCGCCACAAATGGGGGCTGTGTCCAGGGGGCGGGCATCTCCACTAGCTGGAGTGCGCTGGGGCATTGTAACACGAAGCCTGAGCCTTTGAGGCTCACCGCTAGGTGTTACAGTTCCTGCAGGGGGAGGTGTGAAGCATCTCCACCCAGAGCAGGCTTTTGTTTCTGTCCTCAGAGAGCACAAAGGCCCTCACCACATGGGGTCAGAAACTCGTCTCTCAACAGAAGGCTGGCACAGACCAGTCAGTCCTACACTGAATAATTGGGTAAAATACAGGGGGCATCTCTAAGATGCCCTCTGAGTGCATTTTTTAATAAATACAACACTGGCATCAGTGTGGGTTTATTATTCTGAGAAGTTTGATACCAAACTTCCCAGTATTCAGTGTAGCCATTATGGAGCTGTGGAGTTCGTTTTTGACAGACTCCCAGACCATATACTCTTATGGCTACCCTGCACTTACAATGTCTAAGGTTTTGCTTAGACACTGTAGGGGCATAGTGCTCATGCACCTATGCCCTCACCTGTGGTATAGTGCACCCTGCCTTAGGGCTGTAAGGCCTGCTAGAGGGGTGACTTACCTATGCCACAGGCAGTGTGAGGTTGGCATGGCACCCTGAGGGGAGTGACATGTCGACTTAGTCATTTTCTCCCCACCAGCACACACAAGCTGGCAAGCAGTGTCTGTGCTGAGTGAGGGGTCCCTAGGGTGGCATAAGACATGCTGCAGCCCTTAGAGACCTTCCCTGGCATCAGGGCCCTTGGTACCAGGGGTACCAGTTACAAGGGACTTACCTGGGTGCCAGGGTTGTGCCAATTGTGGAGACAACGGTACATTGTAGGTGAAAGAACACTGGTGCTGGGGCCTGGTTAGCAAGGTCCCAGCACACTTCTCAGTCAAGTCAGTATCAGGCAAAAAGTGGGGGGGGTAACTGCAACATGGAGCCATTTCTTTACAAGATGTTCATCTTGACAGCCACTGAGGGTAGTTCAAGGTCAAGGACCTCCACTGGCCTATGCACCACCATTGCATAGGAAGCGCCCTCCTCTGTAGCCTGGGGGGGGGGGGGGGGGGAGTAAGTCAAAATATGGAGACGTGTCCAGGCCACTGGCCTCCTCTAGATCCTCACAGCAGTCCATAGACCTTTGTAGCAGGCCCAATCGAAGCCAAGGCACTGGGACGGAACCTGATGGGGCCTCCTCTGACACTGCAGTGCCCGAATGCGCTCTGGAAGGGTTGGTCAGCTCGAATACCCAATGCATTCTTGTAAAAGTCTGACTTGAGCGGGGTCGCTTCAGCTCCCGGAAACAGAGGGAGGCGTGGACTAGAACTTGCCAAAAGTCAGTTTAGACTCCTTCTTGTGTCTCTTTCTCGAGTGTCCCAAGGACCTCAAATGGAAAGAAGAGAACTTGGGGCTCCTGGAGCAGTCTCGCAACCACCTCCTCCACCGGGTCATTCCAGATGGCATGGACTGCTGGGCTGCAAGCAGCTTTAGGGACCACTCCCTCAAAGCCTTCAGCGCCATGGCTCGGTAGTTCGAGCATGACTTAGATACACTGTCGTGCTCAAGACACCCTAGGTGAGGGTCTGTAACCAACATGGCGCGGTGACAGGCACCACAGCCTAGACCTTACCTTCCTAGATGTCATCTCAACATACTTGCCAAATAAATAAAACAGAGGTGTAGCTCTCTCTGGATCTGCACTAACTGGAGTGGAAATAAAAGAACAGACATCCGTGTGCCTGGGTGGCACCTATATAGGTGACTGCAACATTCAGCACCAGCAACACCACGCAGAACCGAGCAGAGCCACGTGATGGCATGCACAGGTGTATGCTCATACAAGTTTCCAGATCCTGCCCAATGCCTGGGAAATTCAAAGGTAAGGAATCTGCAGCTTGAAGTCTCTCAAATAGGAAGTATATAACCATAAAGAATACCGATGTAACTGCTCATGGGTATGGCAGCCATTTTGTAATGTGTTTTACAAACCATAATATAAAGCCAAACTTTGCAAACATAAGCAGTGTACCTCTGTTGATATACCACATGAGGACACAAAGATAAAACAGAAAAGGTTAAAATTTGCTCCCAAAAAAGGGAGTAACAGGGTAATTCTTGCCTGCAAGGAAAATCCCCTGTGAACACTTGTGTATATGGTGCCCATCTTAGAATGTGTTCCCTGCACTAGGGATATAGAACCTTAATCCATGTTTCCAACAGCAATCTATTGTATCGGTCAAGTGTATCCTGTCCAATCACCTTAGTTGGGCATGAACAATACCCACATGGGCTTAGTAACATCCCTCCGAAAAGGATAACACATGAGATGTACTACTACCTGAATATATTCACCATCAAGATGATGTGTAGACATAGGAGCCAGATAGAGGGAATGAATGATTATTGATTCACCAAGAACATAATTGACTGGTACGGGGGCAAGAATACAGAACAAAGTAGAACAGAGCATAGTAATAACAAGAATGCACACAACCAACCTGGGCCCAACAGTTATTAGAAGCATCCTTCAACTCAGAGCATCTGTGGCCCAGGAAGTACTGCAACTCATTATCAATGAGTAAACCAAGGTCCACTGTTCTAAGTCATTATTCATGTAGCTTCCCAAAGTCTAAGTTTCAGTACCAGGTTCCCACCCCGTACACCATTTGTAATGTGGTCAATTCCATTAAATTTAAAAAACACAGATGAATACTTTGGATCTCACATTTCATTGTATGCTGTACAATAGGATATTTCTCATCATGCTCTAAGTGTTTTGAAGTATTTAGAAATGCGATCTCAAAAAGTCTAATTTTACTTCCAATATAGACCTTCTCACATTTACCGATTATCAGTCAGTGTAGATGGAGATAAGTTACCTGTTTTGCCAAAACAAAAGCTTAGATTGTTATTTACTCCCCATCTGCACATGTTGTAGCGACCACACTAGTGAAAACCTCTAGTACTTTGATAGCCAAGAGCCTTGTGTTTAGTAAATATGATAACTTGGACTAATCACATTTGTGTCAAACCCCTGTAAAAAGCAATACTAGCATGTGGTGTAATGTAAGCTTGAAGTAACCTGTGAGATTGTAAGTAAATCCAATGTTTCCACAGAATACTTTACAATTTCCCAGATTCTGGGTGAAAACTGGTAATAAGTAATTGTCTTTGATCAATCTGGACTCCCTCTTTGTATGTTGCTAAATGTCACTGCACAGATCAGTAGCCATGCTTTTCTACTAGCTGTTTTGACAACATCACTGTCCTAACCCTTTGTGAGGACTTTGTTCTCCATATCTCAATTAGGAAATTCTACATCATCCCTACAATGACATGCTCAAAGCATTTCACCATATGGAATTATTGCATTAATCTGTGTTTTTTGGTGGGAGCTAGAAGCATGCAGCAATGAATTACAAGATGTCTTTTTTGTAAGTCCTACCACATATGTGTTTCCTGTGTATATGCGTAGTTCCACATCCACAAAAAACATGTTCTTTACTGTATTCCAAGGTAAGACATGTTATTTGTGTTAGTGTAGGAAGTTGGCTCTGTATGTGCTATTTCAAAGTAAGGAATAGCATGCACAGAGTCCAAGGGTTCCCCTTAGAGGTAAAATAGTGGTAAAAATAGATAATACTAATGCTCTATTTTGTGGTAGTGTGGTCGAGCAGTAGGCTTATCCAAGGAGTAGTGTTAAGCATTTGTTGTACATACACATAGACAATAAATGAGGTACACACACTCAGAGACAAATCCAGCCAATAGGTTTTTATATAGAAAAATATCTTTTCTTAGTTTATTTTAAGAACCACAGGTTCAAATTCTACATGTAATATCTCATTCGAAAGGTATTGCAGGTAAGTACTTTAGGAACTTCAAATCATCAAAATTGCATGTATACTTTTCAAGTTATTGACAAATAGCTGTTTTAAAAGTGGACACTTAGTGCAATTTTCACAGTTCCTAGGGGAGGTAAGTTTTGATTAGTTTTACCAGGTAAGTAAGACACTTACAGGGTTCAGTTCTTGGTCCGAGGTAGCCCACCGTTGGGGGTTCAGAACAACCCCAAAGTCACCACACCAGCAGCTCAGGGCCGGTCAGGTGCAGAGTTCAAAGTGGTGCCCAAAACACATAGGCTAGAATGGAGAGAAGGGGGTGCCCCGGTTCCGGTCTGCTTGCAGGTAAGTACCCGCGTCTTCGGAGGGCAGACCAGGGGGGTTTTGTAGGGCACCGGGGGGGACACAAGTCCACACAGAAATTTCACCCTCAGCGGCGCGGGGGCGGCCGGGTGCAGTGTAGAAACAAGCGTCGGGTTCGCAATGTTAGTCTATGAGAGATCTCGGGATCTCTTCAGCGCTGCAGGCAGGCAAGGGGGGGATTCCTCGGGGAAACCTCCACTTGGGCAAGGGAGAGGGACTCCTGGGGGTCACTTCTCCAGTGAAAGTCCGGTCCTTCAGGTCCTGGGGGCTGCGGGTGCAGGGTCTCTCCCAGGCGTCGGGACTTTAGGTTCAAAGAGTCGCGGTCAGGGGAAGCCTCGGGATTCCCTCTGCAGGCGGCGCTGTGGGGGCTCAGGGGGGACAGGTTTTGGTACTCACAGTATCAGAGTAGTCCTGGGGTCCCTCCTGAGGTGTTGGATCTCCACCAGCCGAGTCGGGGTCGCCGGGTGCAGTGTTGCAAGTCTCACGCTTCTTGCGGGGAGCTTGCAGGGTCCTTTAAAGCTGCTGGAAACAAAGTTGCAGCTTTTCTTGGAGCAGGTCCGCTGTCCTCGGGAGTTTCTTGTCTTTTCGAAGCAGGGGCAGTCCTCAGAGGATGTCGAGGTCGCTGGTCCCTTTGGAAAGCGTCGCTGGAGCAGGATCTTTGGAAGGCAGGAGACAGGCCGGTGAGTTTCTGGAGCCAAGGCAGTTGTCGTCTTCTGGTCTTCCGCTGCAGGGGTTTTCAGCTAGGCAGTCCTTCTTCTTGTAGTTGCAGGAATCTAATTTTCTAGGGTTCAGGGTAGCCCTTAAATACTAAATTTAAGGGCGTGTTTAGGTCTGGGGGGTTAGTAGCCAATGGCTACTAGCCCTGAGGGTGGGTACACCCTCTTTGTGCCTCCTCCCAAGGGGAGGGGGTCACAATCCTAACCCTATTGGGGGAATCCTCCATCTGCAAGATGGAGGATTTCTAAAAGTTAGAGTCACCTCAGCTCAGGACACCTTAGGGGCTGTCCTGACTGGCCAGAGACTCCTCCTTGTTATTCTCATTATTTTCTCCGGCCTTGCCGCCAAAAGTGGGGCCTGGCCGGAGGGGGCGGGCAACTCCACTAGCTGGAGTGTCCTGCTGGGTTGGCACAAAGGAGGTGAGCCTTTGAGGCTCACCGCCAGGTGTGACAATTCCTGCCTGGGAGAGGTGTTAGCATCTCCACCCAGTGCAGGCTTTGTTACTGGCCTCAGAGTGACAAAGGCACTCTCCCCATGGGGCCAGCAACATGTCTCGGTTTGTGGCAGGCTGCTAAAACTAGTCAGCCTACACAGATAGTCGGTTAAGTTTCAGGGGGCACCTCTAAGGTGCCCTCTGGGGTGTATTTTACACTAAAATGTACACTGGCATCAGTGTGCATTTATTGTGCTGAGAAGTTTGATACCAAACTTCCCAGTTTTCAGTGTAGCCATTATGGTGCTGTGGAGTTCGTGTAAAACAGACTCCCAGACCATATACTCTTATGGCTACCCTGCACTTACAATGTCTAAGGTTTTGTTTAGACACTGTAGGGGCACAGTGCTCATGCACTGGTACCCTCACCTATGGTATAGTGCACCCTGCCTTAGGGCTGTAAGGCCTGCTAGAGGGGTGTCTTACCTATACTGCATAGGCAGTGAGAGGCTGGCATGGCACCCTGAGGGGAGTGCCATGTCGACTTACTCATTTTGTTCTCACTAGCACACACAGGCTTGTAAGCAGTGTGTCTGTGCTGAGTGAGGGGTCTCTAGGGTGGCATAAGACATGCTGCAGCCCTTAGAGACCTTCCTTGGCATCAGGGCCCTTGGTACTAGAAGTACCAGTTACAAGGGACTTATCTGAATGCCAGGGTGTGCCAATTGTGGATACAATGGTACATTTTAGGTGAAGGAACGCTGGGGCCTGGTTAGCAGGGTCCCAGCACACTTCTCAGTCAAGTCAGCATCAGTATCAGGCAAAAAGTGGGGGGTAACTGCAACAGGGAGCCATTTCTTTACAGTTAGTATTCAAGTACACAAAATCCTTCAATAGGTTAATGTACCCTGTCCAAATCATCAGGCAATCCTCTATAGCTCTACCACAAGAGTAGATGTAATTGTTCAAAATTACACTCCTGAGCCTCAGACACGCTCCGCTTCAAACCATCACATAAAAAGGTTGGCGTAAATAGGAGCAAATCAGGAACCCATCGGAGTGCCACGTAGTTGGTATCAGAACCCATTCCATAGAAAAACATTGTTCTCAATGGTTTCTCGTGGGTCCCAGTACAGGGAAGACCTGGCCTGGCAGTTCGGGCTGGACTGTTCCCATGGGGAACAGGGTCAAGACTTATTTGCATATGGCTTGGTCCAAACTGGAATGGCATGGGCAGCAAAATAAACTATGGATTTAGGCCCAGATCTCTGTACTGGGGGTGAATGTTTGACATTGTTCAGCCTTCCGTCCATCACTTGTTCTTTTTGTATTTACCCCTTCGTTCCACCTGTTGACCTCTTTCCTCTGGTTCCCCTTCTGATCTTGTTATATCTTAGGCCCGGGCATTGCACTCTGTTTCCCATTCTTAAACGTTTCACCGACTTAAAAGTGCCATCACTATTCTGATTGGAGAAACCCTTACCGGCATCTCCATTATCACTGCTAGAGGTTACTAGAAGGAGTAGAGATTCCACTACCCCCATAGGAGCTCCTCATACTCAAAACCTGGTCATCTTTCTTAACTAGCCAAACCGTTTGGCAAAGGTAATGACCCTCCTGCTTGTATAGTCAATTTCGTTCCGTTGGGCTTTGCCTTTTTTGTTTAATTTTATCATGGTGTTTCTTCCTAACATCTTCCAGGATTACATTTTTCATAATGGGTTCTTGTAAGTTCAATTCCTTAATTTCCTGTTCCGTTCCCTGAATTTCTTGTAATAACAAAAACATTTGTCTGCGTTTTCAATTAAAATATTCATAAGATTCACAGAACTATTTAACTGTTCTCCCAACTTATCAACATGTATAATTTGCAATCTAAGCCCACATGGAATTCTATTAATTCTCAAATATTGTTTAAAAGGTGGCAACATCCCACCACTGGGACATCTATGCTTTGAGTTTCTCTAAATGTATAAGTTTCCCTTTAAGGGTTTAATTACCTTTTGTGTTGCCAAGTTCTATGGCTTTACCCACTGTCGTATCAGCACTTAAATTCCTAAACAGGTCTTCAACTATCCTATCTCAATCCTGAAGAGTAGTCATTTCTCACATAATTGGTTGGGGACACTGGCTTCGTAATGCCACTTGTAATGGCATTAGATGACCTCACCAAAGTCATATAGCACCCCTCCCAGTGCAAATCCATCAATTTCCATTAGTTTTTCCCCAAGCCTCAGAGGCAAGCAGCAAACTGACACACATTAGTGCAATACCAAAACAAACTGGGATCTCATTAACTTTCCTCACATAGTCAGGTGGCTCAGTGAGTAACCTGCAGATAGAGTATCCACTAGCAGGTCTTGATGCAGAGAATAATCCATCTCAAAAGGGTTATTTCTTCTTGGCTTTACCTGTTGTGGCACTGCAATACCCAACAAAAAGCTGGTCATCCAATCATGTGTCTTCGGTAAGGTCCAACCTCCTGTCTAGTACCCAACCTAAGCAACCACTGCTCCCCCTTAATGGGATGGGGCAGGAGATAAAAGGTTGGAAGAGTGAAGGATTTACCCAGGTGGAAATGTGTCACCACTTGGGGCAGAAACACAGCCCTGGCGTGCAACATAAATTTATCAGTTTGTCAGGATAAAAGAGGATAGGTACTAAAAACATTGTGGCAAGAGGATGTCCACCACCACCACCCCATGTAGAAACTGAAAAGAACTCAGACATCACTTCTCAATCTCCAAACATGTAGGTTAAGGCCTCTGACTGGGGTGGAGAACCATCCCTGGCTGGGACAGAAGTTTCAGCAATGACTTGGGCCCAAGTCCTGGAGAATCTTCCTCCGAACCAGAGGAATCAAGGGATTTGGGGTGACAGGTTGCAGCTATAAATTGCACCCCAACTGAAACACATCCCCCCAAAGGTTCCCCATAACAGATACTGAAGGGTGCAGCAGTCCTAGCATTAAGCATTCTTTGTTACTGGGACCAAGTCCACCTAATGAGTGCTGAATGGGTTAAGATGCCCTTCGGCAGAAGGCACCACTCGTGGTTAGGAAGATAACACCAGCTCAGGCTGTTGGTTCGGACAGTACGAGAACACCGCTAAGGACACTGAGCCTGGTCCCACTGCGATGTGTCCAAGATAACATTGAAGCTTTCAAGCAGAGGAGAAAAGAACTCCCAATCTGTACCCCCTCCCACCGCTTGCAGACATACTTCATAGCGGTAGTATAATCTGCAAAGATCTAGACAGACTGATCTGGTATGGAGGGAAGACTGAGCGCCAGCATAGTTGCCCACAGTTTCAAATGGTTGATGTGAAGAGCCTGTTCTCCCAAAGACCAGAGGTCCTTTATCTCCAGATTTCCAAGCTTTTGTTTCCCCACCCCAAGGTGGAAGTATCCTTCCCTACTGTAGCCATGGTCAGAAGATTAATTAAGGTCATCCAGCAGGTCAGGCTCAGCTTGTTCCCACACCAAACCACTTCCACTGCAGGATTAGGGGCGATTACAAGAGCCTGGCAGATCTCAACCTTATTGTAGCTACTGCCAGCAGAGGCACCACTGCACAGCCCTATGTGTCAACATGAATGCTTGACTAGGAGAATGCAGAAAGCCAGTGGCACAAGGAATCTGAAGTTTTAGGACTAGGACTCTCGTGCCTTGATTAAAAAGATGTAACCATTTCTTTGATGTCAGAAATCCTCCGAAACGAATGGAAGACATGGAGCAAGGTGGGAGTCTACCGCTGACCCTATGAATGTGAATTGATGCGATGATTACAGGTGATATTTTGGCTTATTGATTAAAAAGCCCAGTTTGAACAACAGGGATGCTGTTGACTACAGATGATGCAAAGACACACCTCTGGGGATCCAGATTTGATTAATCAGTCCAATTACAGAAAAAAGGGAATACTGACCTAAGATGGACTGCCAACACCACCTCCATGACTCCAGGTGCCAATGTGTAATATTGCAAATTGGTAGGGCACAGAACCCACTGCAAATATGTCTGGTACAATGCAGAATTGAGATATGGAAGCATGTATCCTCTTAATTGTGCGACATCATCCAGTCTCCAACTCTTGTAAAAGTACCCTCACATCCAGCTGCAGTCTGTTTAGATGGTCTGGAGGGGGAGCAACAACAAAGGGAAAGAAGTAACCCCTCTATACAATTTGGAGGACTCATTGGTCTGAAATAACCTTCGAGGCTGGGAGAAAGCAGGTCACCTGCCCTCCTACAGGCTCAGTGATGTTGATGGAGCTAACTAGGCCAGCTTTACTGGTGGCTTAGGGGAGGGATGTTGAATGGATCCACTGGCATTCCTTCTGGCTCTGCTATGGTATTGCCTAGCCAGGAGTTTCAGCTGTTGCTGAAGTTGGTATTTCTGTTGCTGGCAAAATGAAAATCTCCTTAAGACAGGATAACAACAAACTGGTGATTATCTTTCCAGAGGGGAGGGAGCTGTAGTCACAGGGACCAGGCTACACATTTATTGGTTCTGAACTGTTCAAGTGGCAAGTCAGCTTTATTGCTAAACAATCTTGCCCAATCAAAATGCAGATCCACCAGGTTGGTTTGAACTAAGTTTGGAACCAGCCATGCCTCTGGAAGGAGATGGAAGTGCCCATTGCAAGGGCCACAGAATAGGCCGTGTCCAGATCAGATTTTATAATGTGATGGGAGGTGTTCTGGCAATATTGGGTAACCTCTTGAAAAGGACTCCTTATGACTTCTAGTACATCAGGCACCACTATTTCTGCCATAACCCACAAGGCATGGGTGTAGCCTGCAAGAAATCAGTTGGCATTGATGGATTTCAGGGCCATGCTCCTTGCTGAAAATGTCTTCCCCAAGCTGCCAGGTGCTTCAACTCTCCGATAGATGGTACTGTGGGAAAGGCTCTCCCCCCCCCTCCCCTCAGGAAAAGGGAGAGTGGGGGCAGAGGGGAGCCAAATGGCATCTGGGCCATAGCCAACACCACCTGGAAGCTGTATGGAGCCAAGAGGCTCAAAGTGACTCAGGCTGGCATTGATGCTCTGGCACAAATGGAATACATAGCGTTTAAAAACATGGTCCGAGCCTGGAGTTAGAAATTCAGGGAATGAAGGCCCTGGTGCTGAGGGGCCCAGGAGAAGCTGCTTACCTTTGGTAACACTCTTTCTGATTATAGACTACCTAGCCACAGATTATTCACCTTTTGAATACTTCCCGAGCGCCGGACTGGATCTGGAAATGTGAGTACCCTTGCCCACTGGAAGGTGGCATGTTGCGGCCCTTTACTGATTCGATTCTGGAAATGGTGTGAGTGGCCTATATAGGCACTACTCCTGCATGCAGAAAGTTACTTTCTAGAGTGCCTGCATCCCACCAGATGAGCCCCAAAAGCAAATTGGCAGACAGTGTGCAAATTCCTAAACTTGGGATCCTATTAATGGAGCAATCACAGAACGGGGAGGGTTGGTGAGGCATCTGCAGGTAAATAGTCTCTACCAGAAAGTTAAAGGCAAGTAACTTGCTCTTCTGATAGAGACATCTAGCTGCAGTTGCCTCACCTTTTGAATAGATACCAAAGCAGTACATAATCGGAGGAGAGTGTGACTGGACTCAATTCTTCAGAAACTTCTGGTATGAGTGGGTAAAATGCCCATCCCAGCAAAGCTGGCAATAATGCTTCAAAGTATGGAGAGACACCAACATAGCTTTCTGGCAAACATCTAGGACAGGGACCCCGCATGCCAACACAGCAGTAACAGCTTTGGCCCTGGTAGAATGAACATTGCCCTTCCCCATCTGTTTTCTGGCCAATGCGTAGTAACTCTTAAAAATCTTAATACAGAGCACGATCCAACAGGAGATGTTTCTTCTGCACGGGCTTGCCTTTTTTTGCTCCAGACACCCCCACAAAGCAAAGCTCAATGCTCTCTTGGGGTCCAAGTGATCAAGCCTCTCCTCAGACAGGTGAGAGAGAGCCTAGAACACCAGCAGGGTGACGGTTTGATCAACATGGAACAGTATCACAACTTTCAGCAGGAAGGATGTCTGTGTCCACAGAACCAGTTTGCCTGGAAAGGAGGAAGTGTATTGTGGAGTGACACAAGGGGCCTGAAGCTCACTACCACGCAACCCAGAGGTGATGGCAATGAGGAACAATCTTGATAGTAAGGATCCCCAAAGAACAGCTGTGAAGTGGCTCGAACAGAGTGTACATCGAATAAGTCAGGACTAGATTAAGGTCCTATTGGGGCATGACAAAGAAGGGGGAAATGTGTTGCATCACAACCAGTGACTTAAACCGAAAAGACTGATCTGGCAACTGTAAGAAGGCCGAAAGAGCACCCTTAACTGTGCTAACTTGCTTTGGTGTCCATAAATTCATTAAAATATAAGCGATTTTATATAAATTGGAGCTGATTTCTTGAGTCATGTTTTTTCTTCGCTTTGGTACTGTTTAAATGCTTTACCTTTGTTGAAGCCAGACTGCTCAAACCCACAGCTCCATAGGTTTGAACTAAGGTATGACAAAAAGCCTCACTGGTTCTAGAATGGTTGGTAGTGTATTACATGGTGAGATCGTATCTCCCCACCTCCTCACACCCCAACACCTGGAGTTAACAGAGCAGAGGCCTATGCTGATAGAATAACAGACATGTTTGCTGAATGTTTCCACTTGCTTAGATTCCCTTATCAGAGGGACTGGCGGGAACTGTGCTGGGATTAGAGCAGCTAATAAAAGCTTGCATGTCTAGACTTTCCATGTAGGAGTGTTACAAAAGAAAAGTTGTCCTCCTGGAGCAGGGCAATAATGTCTGGCAATCTGTCTATTGACTGGGTGGGCAGATCAATGTTTGGCCCATGGGCACAATCCGAATTAGTCAGTACCTCGTTAAAGGGAAGACATGGCTCAGAAGAAGTCTGACCCGGAAGAAGGACATTTGGTTTAACCTCCAAGGTTATTCTATGCCCCTCAGTATCACTATAGCCTAGGAAAAACACTTCTGCAGCTAGTCCAGGGGGAGAAAAAAAAAAAGCAGTCTCCGGGGAGGTAATGTGACCACTAGCCTCCTATATGCGCTTGCATCAACTGCCATCTTGTTAGGGCTGAGCAATCACCACTCAGGTCATAATCATTAGCAAAGTAAATCCCAAAAAGGGAAAGGAGGGAATGTTGTCTATGCTGCTGTAAGTCAAGCAGGGAGGAAGTGCCTCAGGTGGATTTGGATGTGATGGCAGAGGTTGGACTGGCACCTGAAAGGATATTCAGGGCTGCTTTTTCAGGTGGTGAAGTCAGCACTGACGTGCCCAGGGCCAGTGTGGGTGGTGGTGCCAGCAACAGAGTCTGAACAAGAGCCTGACAAGATAAGAGTGGAGGGTCTACTTGTGTCAAGCGCAAACCTGCTGGCTGTATACAAAGTGGAAGCTGTCTTGGCTCCTTAGGGCCCAAGTTACGTCAGGTGGAGTTGGCAGGAATCTATAGAGAGAACTGCACAAAACTCTTCAATGTGATGTGGTGCAGCCGACGGCCCTGGAAACCCAGGTTGTGCTGGAACCAGCTCTTAAGTCACATGACTACAGAAGCAAAATTACGAAAATTGCTTAGAGTGGTGCTGCCCGTTTGGGAAAATAAGAGTGGAACACGGGAAAGGAATCCAGTTTCAAATGTTTTTTGGATGCATACCAGAGGACTTGAAGTGCAACGAAGAATGGCCTCTAGAGTGGCTGACTGCTCCAGGAATGGGACGGACAGTGATCTTTGGATACAGAGCAGTACTTAAAATGGTCCCTTAGCAGGTACTTCTAATGCTTGGTAGCATAGTTTTGCCTCTCATTTCCCAATGGCCTTCGGGTTCATCAACACAGTCTCCACAGGCCTAGGAAGTCAAGACTTTCCTCCAGGCACACATGATGGGGTCACTTACCTTCGGTAACACTTTTTCTGGTAGAGACCATCTAACTCCAGATTCTTCAAATTAGAATATTCCCCAAATCAAATTGGACTTGGAAAATGTTGAACAGTATCTCTTCACTCGGATAGGTGACCTTTTTCAGCTAAGCATAAGAGTTATCCGTGTTAGCAGTGACTTTGCGTTGCCTTTATAGACACTACTCCGGAGCTCTAACACGTTCATTTTGGGACTATTTCTGTGCAAAAACAAATGTAGATTGTGATCAGTGTGCAGCATCTAAATGCATCATTTTGGTAACAAACTGAGGATGTGAAGGTTAGTGATGAATCAGCAGTTCAGAGTCTCTAACAGAAAAAGCGTTACCAAAGGTCTCATGTTCTTCTGATAGACTTCGAACTGCAAGTTTCTCATCTTAGAATGGATTCAACAGCAATACCTCACTTGAGGTGGGACTGAACTGGCTAGACTAAGAAGACCTGGCGAATCGATGGTGCTCTTCGCTACAGACCTGGCTGTTCGAGCAGCAGAGCTTTGTGAGAGTGTGGAGAGATGCCAATGTAGCAGCTTTGCAGCTGTCCAGGACAGCTACTCATGTTAACGCAGTAGCGGTGGCTTTGGCCCTGGTGGTGTGAGCTTGCAAGCCCTCAGGAGATTGCATGAAAATCTGCTATGCACTGGTGGAGAAGCAGAGTAATATCCATCTGGAAATGGCCCGTTTCTGCACAGCCTTGCCCTTCTGTCTGGTGAATCCAATGAAGCTGATCATCAACTCAATGGTCTTTGGTGAGATCAATATAGGAGGAGAGCTCTTAGGGTACAAATGATAGGGTCTCTCTTCCTCCTTTGAAAGATGTAAGGCACAAAGAAGGCAGAGGGATGTTCTAGTTGACATGGAAGGGAATGACCACCTTTAGTAGGTAAAAAAAAAAGCATGTGTCCAGAGGACCAATTTGTCTGGGAAGAAATTAATGTATGGAAAGCCTGATGTTGACTGACCCTTCTGGCAGATATGATGGCCACCAGAAAAACTGTTTTTAGGGTCAAGTGCCAGAGAGCGCAACTATGCAGGGGATTAAAGGGGAAACACATCATGTAGGTAAGAACCAAATTAAGGTCCCAACGAGGCATAACTAAGAACAGGCAGAAACAAGTGTTCCCGGCCCTTTAAAAAAAAGACTCATAACTATTGACTTAAACAAGGAGGGGGGTTGTCCCAGCAGTTGCAGAAAAGCCAAGATGGCTGATAAATAACCCTTAATAGTGTCCAGGGAAAAGCCTTGCTTGGCCAAAGAAAGAACAAACACCAAACACCTGACTGAAGTGCAAGAAGTTATTAACCTGACATGACTAACTCCAAGTCTGAAACTTATCCCAGTGGAAGGCAAAGACCATCTGGCTGCCATGTCGACATCACAAACTTCGGGAAGAAGATCAAAACTTCAACTGTTGCGGTTCGATCTCCATGCATGGAGGGTGAACAAATTTGGATGTAGCACATTGCCCTATTGCTGCAACAGCAGATCCTCCAAAAGGGGCAGCATGATAGGAGTGATGCTCCTACTCAGGAGCTTTGGATATTACACCCTTTAAGCCCAATCCAGAGCCACTTGGATGACTTCGGCCTGGTAGTTCTCAAGAAGATCAGGACCTAAGGGCAGCAGTGGTATAGCCAGAGAGGTGAATAGGAGTCCTAATTTGCAGCAGAATGCATCCCTGAGCAAATTCTGTCTTGGAAACTCAAGTGCACAGAAGTATAGACGTGCGTGGTGGTGAAGAGATCTAACAAAAAAAAATCTCTAGTCATGACAGAGACTTTGCACCACGACAGAATGTAAATGTCCTTTTGTGAGCTGCTAGGCATCAACAGGGGAGTTAGCCCGCTGTGGTGATCAAAGAGCCCACCAGATGGCTCACGACCAAGAGAATTCCTTGGTGGTACAGCCATTTCCAGAGGCACATGGCCTACTATCACAGGGTTCGTGACACCACCCAGACATTTGTTGCAATACCATACGGCAGTGGTGTTGTCCATGAATACGTGAAGCAGCTTCCCTTTGATGGACATTAGGAAGGATTTCAATGCCAGATGGATCGCTCAGATTGATGTGGAGCTAAGACTCTGCGAGAACCAGAGTCCTTTGATCTCCATATAACCCGGATGGCTGCTCCAATCCAGAGCAGATACATCTGCAATCCAGAGCAGATACATCTGTCACAACAGTGTGATTAGGGTGGGAAGGAAAAAGGGTCTGCTGCTAACCAAACTGTGGTTTGTTAGCTACCATCCCAGTCTTTTGCTGTACCCTTCGATATCTGGACCAGGTCTGTGAGATTCCCCATATGCTGCACCCATTTCTGACTTCAGGCCCCACTTCAGAGCCCGCGTATGCCAACAAGCATGTTTCACCAGCAGGATGCAGGACGGTCAGCATCACCGAAATCCAGGATAGAGGCTGAAACATCAGTGGTATAAGCCTGAATCTCTCAGACTTATAATAAGCCCAATACTGCATTGTTTTTGGGCTCCACAGCCCCATTTCCAAAAGGATTGAGCCAGCTGTTGTACTGGGTAGGGCCAGTACTGCGGATGTCCAAAACTGCTCCAGTTGTGAGGAAAGGACTAATGTTGCAGGCTGGTCAAAAGGCCGCAAGATCAGGTGGTGACGCTGCTCTTGCAAAAGCACTCAAATACTGCATCAGCCTTCTCATTGAACAGGTGGGACCATTTGAAAGGCATGCCAATCAATGACAACTAAACATCCCTTGACATCCCAGTGGACCGTAACAGAGTGGCGCGAAGCACCACTGTTGAGGCCATGGCTCTACCAAGGGAGTTGATGGTGTCCAGTCCATACAGTACAGTGAACTGCATTCCTGACGTCCAGTAAAGCTTGGCAGAGGACTGCGTGACCCTCAGGCAGCATGGGTAGCAGGTGTGTAACCAAATACCACAATGTGTGGGAACAGCACTACAAAAGGCATGCTATGTTCACAGACTCTTCGGTTCCCTATCCGGTGGTGTGGTAGGGAAACACACTTGAGTTGATTATGGCTGTGGAGAGCTAGACCACGAGGCTCATGGGAGGGGTGCTAGTAAAGAAATGCTGGGTTCCCTGGAATGGGAAGATTCCTCTGGGCAATCATGCAGTGCGCACAGGAGCCCCTGTGCAGGGTTTAGCCCAGGGCGCAAGGAAAGACTGAGGGTCTCACTAAAAGGCACCATTAGTTCTGGGGTGCCTGATCGTACCTGAACCATTCTGTCAAGATATCTGACTTGATTTGGACAGAGGGAAGCTGTAGGCCAAAAACTAGCTGCAGCCCTGTGCATCACTCTGGCGAATGAGGCACCTTCCTCAGAGGCCTGTAGGGGAAAACATGCCAGTGTCTGGTGAGGTGCAAGGCTACTGGTGTCACTCAGCTCCTCATACCAGTGGGAAATTAGCAAGGATCTCCACTAAATATCCACACCACTTCCTTATCGCCCCCACTGGTGGTCATAGGGTGATTCAAGTGAAGTCCAGTTATGGGGGTTGCACTGGGCTCAGTGTTAAGTGGTCACAAGGCAGCTCCAGCTCGACGTCAAATGGCACCACAGATGTTGCCAGACGGAACGGAGCAGGGGTAGGTGGCGACACCCTGGGCAGTGTACCTCCAGATCCAGGAATAGATCTGGAGGACAAACCAACCAGTGATAACGCAGCTAGGGTACATTTCGGCTCAGTAGAGGGCCAAAACTGTGCCAGAGGGAGTCAAGGCATCGAAGATTGCATGCATGACCACAAAATCCTGCAACTGGGAAGGTGCTGCCCTGGTGCCAAGAAACTGAGGTATCCCATGGCGGTCAGACGCTGGCTCTGCAGGCAAAATGTGCGTGCAGGGGCTAGAAGCACTAGGTCGAATGGTGGGGAAGCCAAAATCTGATTCAACTTCGTGCTTCTTGGACTTACCCAACTGACTAGAATGTATTGGATCTCTAAGACAACAGTCTATGGGAACAACAACTAGACTGATATGAAGAGCACTCACAGGAAGATCAGGAACGATGCAGAGCTTTATTCTATTGCGCCACCAGGATCTTCAGTGCCAACTTGCAGTTTGCATCCTGTGCAGGAGTTTGGGTCATGCCCCAATCACAGGCACTAGACAGGCACTGATATGTGACAGTAACAAACCCCACAAGGTTTGAAACCAGAGGATTTAGCAGGGGACATGTCCGTAGCACACTGAAAGCATGCTAAAAAGAACATCGAGAAACTTAACCAAAACGTGGTTGAGGTAGCTCTCCAGATCCATGCTATTGGCAAGAAAAGAAACTGATGTCAGAGTGCAAGGGGGCCCCTATGAAGGTAATGTAACATCACTTCTGATGCAGGGCTGATCGAAGCCACCTACCAGCGTGCTGAGGTACTGTTCAAGATTCTCTAGATCCAGTCTGACCCCTGCAGGATATTCTAAGGTGAGGAATCTGTGGTTAGAGGTTTCAGTTTACTCACCCTGCAATGCATTACTCAGATTCTCAACAAGTAAACAACACATCCAGACACTACACAACTGTCTGGTGGGGGGGCACAAACTACACAACTGTGAGCTATGCCTGTACCAAGTGCATCGCCATCAGCCACGTGATTCTTAGGTGGGACAGTTTTACATAGCTTGCCAGATAGGTGTGTTTATTTTTTACTGCTTTCTGCCTTTGCTCGCATTTGTATAAATGTAAAATTCACGAATTCTACAACAGATGAGGGTGGGGTGTGTGGTGATTTTGGAGCAAAAATGGGGAAGGGCTCTCTTATTTCATGCAATTTCTCCAGCAGGTCTAGTTTTCACCAAACAACTTTTCCTCAGCGGTATAAAGCCCAACGGGATATGGGTTAAATACCCATATTTTTCATTTCTCTATAGAGATAAAGCTATACTTATTTTTCTATGGCATTGGAAGTCTAACCAGGTGAGTCGCCAAAATGGGAAGGGTACAGCAACAGTCTTGGTAGCTATCTGCGCAGTTAATCGTTGTGGTCTTGAATTCAGAAACAGATATAAAAGTAAGGCACTTCATGTTTACCTAAATGACGTCAAGTAATTCGTTTTGGGCTATTCGTGGTAATTTATGAGAAATCTTAAATATGCAGTAACGTCCAAGATGACAGTATTGAGTGAGAGCAACCTTTCGTTCAACTATTACATGGCTTTCCCTTATTAAAACAGTTTGGAAACAAACAATATAGATTACTTTCCCGGTAAGGTAGAGAATGAAGCCCACCATGAATTAAAAGATTGCCAACATGAGAAAATATTTATTTTAAATACAAAAAATGTAGTTTGATAGATGCCTGTTATTCGTGAATGACAATAAAACATTAAAAGGACGAAATCCTTCAGAGGCTGTACACAGTCTACTTGTTAAATAAAAATAAAAGTTGTCAAATTTTGAGGAGCAAGTGTTCTACATAAAATTGTTCCATGTAACACTGCAAATCAGTTCATTAAAAACATTTTAAAGCTATTTGTTTTCAGTTGGAAACAAAAATCCTGACTGCTTTATTAGTTTGAGCGCAAGCTACTAAATATTAAAATGTTGAGGCTTGTGAAAGAAAGTTGCTACAGGATAAATTTTCTGTGGGTCACCAGCAGGGAAAGTTTACCAACAAACGCTGAGGGTAAAAACCTCATTTGAAACTGAATCTTGGAAATGATAAAGTGGACCCTCAAACGTACACAGCACACGCAAAATCTCTGGAACTATACAAACGAGAATGCTAATACAATCCAAATTTTAACAGTTCATAGCCCTGAATCTCTCGCAATGCAGCCTTCACACGTTTAGATGCGAGACCTTATTAAAAGTAGACGCCAATCAAGAGTTTAACGAACTGAAAGTCTGAAACAAAAATGGGCATAAAAATAAACACTGCTAATACATTTTATGGGAACATGGACAGCATTCCTCAAAGCCACCGTACTTATAAAGTCATTTAACATCTCGTAGGCTAACAAATTATTCATGCTTGGAAGAATGGCTCCCACTCCCAATTTTAACTGAGCCTCAAACTGAGTAAATCAGAAAAGCACTTAAGTTTCACACAAAATACATTTTATATTTCAACGTTATTTATTGAGGGGTGAAGGAGTTAGTCAGACATGCCAAAGACATTTCACATTCAAGTATTAGAAGCTGAATTGCTTTCCACATTGAGTCACTACACAAGCCCTTTGCAAAAAAGAACTAAAATGTGACATCAATATGAAATCTTCATGCTTGTTTCCTTTACTTCACTAACTTTGGATTTAATATTTTGCTGGGTAGAAAGTCTATTTCCACCATCCAAGTACTCACACTTCATTGAATGCATTTAACACCAGATGTACCAATATGATTTTCTGCTACAACGCACATCACTTCTTAGGAACTTCCAGCTTTGTCAAATGACAATTTCCACTCTTTCCTCATTTAGGTCATACTGAGAATTACTTTTAAAAATACTCTGCGTGGTTGTAGCGCTTTGCAATGAACTATAGTCCTAAACATGAGTCTTCAAGATTCATTTGCTTCTTGGTACCGACAACTTGTGGTCTGTATAAGAATGGCCTACACGCACTACAATTCTTTTGCTCAAAAAAGAAACCAAGAAACCTAAACGAGAGGGGTATGATTTATTCAGTTAGTTGTCTTAGATATCTTGTACTGATATTAAGGCTCTTCATGCAATGCACAGGAGGTCCTGTAGAGCCTTCAGCTGTGTTGTATCCAGTTGTGATATGCACTCTGTCCACAATCCTCCGGAGCCCTAGGGGAAAGAAAAAGCACTTCATAAACCTCCATACATGGTTTTGTATAGCTCATTTAGTTAAACCGATCCGACAGCAAGTTAACAGTACTGAAATCAGTTTGACTTTCCCGATTCTGATAAAACAAATTAGGCGTTTTTGATGTTGAGAAAAAAGGAAACGTAACTTCATTCTGACCGCACTTAAAGCCAGTGTTCAAGCCCATCCCTTTCCAGTGTCAGGCTGGACAATACCCTCCCTGCAAAATTCAACTACTGACTAGAAGAAATGTAGCCAGGCCTAGTCGATTGACAGGCTGCTTGTATACCCAAGCATACATTTAGTAAACCATTCCGAATTATTTAGCAGGTACCTTCTTGCATTGCCAACAAGAGCCGATTCCAACGGATACACTCCTAAAAAAGTAAAACAGCACACAAAAGATAGCAAGGAGGAACATTTGCATGTTTTTAGAGACATCTAACAAGTTCAATTAAGGCTGTGCTCTAAGGATACAGGTCTCCTTTGAAAAACAGTGGGCTAGGTGATAAGGCAAGTCACAGTAGGGTCTCATGAAAAAATACTTAAATATTCTGTCTCTTTTGGGTCATATGGTCACTCGTTAACTTTAAGACTGCAAAGTTCAAATCCCAAACAGGACAGGGTGTTAAAACTGGAGATTAAGGGACAAGGCTAACAAAATGCTATTTGCAAATAAGTACAAAAAAATCCTTTCTAGAATGCCTACATTTACGACATCGCAGTTACATAAGATCTACACGTCTCCACCTAAATGTTATTAGCTGGTATAGTCGGAAAGACTGAGGGTGTCACTGCAAGAGAGTTATTCTACCTCCCAAAAGCCTGGTGGTTAAATATGTGAAACTCAGATGTGAGTGTAAATGCTTACCTCACATCTGAGTTTTGTAGGCTGGTGAGAACCATTCAAATGCTGTGGTAATACTGCCAACCCACTGTATTTGTTCATGTGTACAGAACTTCAACCACTAGTATATCAAAAAGAGCATGCCACCAGATCTACCACTTGGATATCAAAGGTACTTTCTGGTAGCGACTAACCGTAGACTGCTCGCCTTTTGAATGTTACCCCAAGCGTCAGACTGGATCCAGAAAATCTTCTGCAGTACCCTTATGTGCCAGCAGGTGGCACCTATATGCTGAAAGTTCCCAATGCAGTTCCCATATGGTGAGGTGGATGCCTCCTGCATATCCCTTTCAAGGTTAGCGCTTGGAAGCCGACCCAGGAACACCCACATGCTGAGTTTCCTGTGACTATTTTCTGGCAGCCTTCAGAAGAACTGCTTGTTGCCAATCTTGCATATGACAATTAGGAGACCTTATGCTCCCCTGGTGGCAAGTCAAAAATTGCCACACTAGACTTCTTGATGGCTGTATGAGTCTCCACTTCCCACGCTTGCACATCCTTCCTCTCTGAACCAGAAACCATCCTTCAACCAACTCAAAAAATGCAACAATTGCATTAAAAACTCAAGGGCCCAGCAAAAGAGGTTACTACACCAAGGAGCTATTTCTAAATGAGAACGAAAGGGTGGGAAGTCTCCATAATTACAGCAAAGCAGTCAGTTCAACAAACCTGATGCTTTTTAGTGCATGTGGAACAAAGGTCCTACAGCACCTCCATGATACTACCCAGAGGGCGGCAAACCCCCCAAAAATGTTGAATTCTCTAAAACTCTACAGGAATCCTCGTGATCTCACCCAGACTAAAACCTTTTATACCAATGTTTCAACATTAAGCCACACTATTAGAAATTAACAGCAAAATCAGAAATGTACTGAAAAAAACAAATGTTAAAGGGATGTTCTAGTTAGGTGACCATGTCGGATTTAAACCCCCAAAAACATTTAAATTAGCAAGTTAGTTAAGTGAGCTTACTTGCACCTCTGTCAAGCACTGCGTATGATCTGTCATCATCATTCATCAGACCTTGAAAAATCATTAATAAGTTACCAGACCTGCAGGTCTGACTTTACTGATCTACCAAATGGTAATGTACTTGACCCGTAAACAGTCTCCAATTGTGTGACCCTAGGCAAGTATTTTATTTCACAGAGGCACCCTTTTCATCTTTATCACACATGATAGCACCTTCAAGTATGTGAGTTCAGCATTTCTGTACAAAAAAACTGGTTTGATTTAATCTACAACTTTTGGTCCATATACAATAAGAATCTGGCCTACATATAGGGTATATGCATGACCCCTGACTTGCCTCGTAGTTCACTAATAGCATTGTCAGAGCGCTAAGCATGATGGAGTAGCTAAGCAGGATGTGGTAACGCACTGTCATTTATAAACAGCACATTCGCCATTGAAATGGCCACAAGTTTTCCAACTAACATGTAGTTGTACTAAAAAAACTATATAGTGTATGAACAATGTGTGGATATTGTGTTTCAGCAAAAATATTTATCATTTGCAGATCACTGAGTAAAGCATTCCTATTTGTTTTCATCCTATTAAAAACGCCCCCCACCCCCCACCCCCCACCCCCCACCCCCCATGACAAATACAAAAAACATTATTTTCTTAACTACTGAACTACATTTTACTCTGTTTTAGAGATTAAGATCTCCGGTGAGGTCAAAAACTATGTTGAATAAACTTAAAATATATTGTGAAATATTTGTACAGTTAATTTACAAGCTATTTGAATGCTGTGTTAGAAATAAACCTTGGCATCCTACAGCATTCCATTTCACGCGTGTTATACAGCATAGTTTACTTTACAAAAGCGACTAATTTTGCAATTAGAAAAAAAGTAACCCCAATTTCCGGGTAAAATAGTAGCAAATTGTGAAAAGGCGTAAGCTGACATTTGACCTCTGCCTGAACGCAGAACAAATGCAACAAGATAAGTGTACAAGTTACCTAGCTTCCGTAACAGATTATCTGGTAGAGACTCCATTTAGATGCAGATTCCATACCTTTGAAATTTCCCCAGGTGTGGGACTGGATCTGGAAACTTTTGCTCGAGCAATAGCCCTGCATGTGCCGTTGGGTGGCTCCCCGTGGCGTACTTTGTGCCAGAACTGACATCACAGTCACCAATACAGGAACCACCCAGGTGCATGGGCATCCGTTACTTCAATCAAGACTATCAACACCAGGAGTGCAGAGCCATGGCAAGATCTGGTGCATGTGTGTCCACACCAGGGCCCTCCAACCAGAGCAAAAAAAGTCGGCGGGAGGCATGGATGGGTGTAAGGAATCTAAAGCTAGCTAGAGTCTCTACCTGATAATGCCATACCAAAGGTAACTAACTTGTTCATCTGATAGAGACTTCTAACTGTCTTACCTTTCAATGGGATACCCAAGCCATATCCTCCTGGCAGTGGGCTGCAGACACTCTTTCAAACTAGAAATTCCTGCATGAGCGAACGGGGGAAATGCCCCTCTAGGCGGACCGTACTGTCCAGATAGTGTTTGGTAAACGTGTGCAGGGATGCCCATGTTGCCTGACAGATGCCTAGGACTGGGACTCCGTGAGCTAATGCCAAAGTTGCAGCTTTTCCCCTGGTGGAATGAGCTTGTAAGCCCTCAGGATGCTTCTTAGCCAAGGCGTAGCAGATCTTTATGCAGAGAACGACCCAGCATGAAATGGTTCATTTCTTTACGTTATTTTGCTCTCATATACACCACAAAGTTGGTCGTCCAACCAAAACTCTTGTGCGGTCAAAATAGTATGCCAATACTCTTTGGGTCCAGTTGGTGGAGTCACTCCTCTTCCTTATAGGGATGTGGGGGAGCAAGAAGGTGGGCAGCATGACAGTGACTCAAATGAAATGGGGTCACCACCTTCGGGAGAGAGGAAAGAGGCACTGGTGCAAAGCACTAACTGATCAGGAGACACAGATACAGAGGCCTGGATGATAAGACCTGTATCTGACTCACCCTCCGGGCAGATGTTACTGCCACTAAGAAAGATGTCTTGATGGTAAGCAGCTGGAGGGGACAATTGTGCAGTGGCCCGAAAGGACCACATATTAGGTTTTGGAGAGCTAGATTGAGATCCCAAATTAGGCATGATAAAAGGCATAGTGGGAAACATATGTACAAGCCCTTGGTCAAGCAGCTGCAGAAAAGCAGACAGCCCTTAAGAGCGCCCAGAGCAGAGCCCTGATGGACGAGACAGAATGAAAAAGAAGAACATATGAGAGAGAAGCAGAAAGATAATAGATATTCTTTCTGTCCAATATTTTACAAGCTTTTTCCAACAGCAGGCGTATACCATTTTGATGGAGGAACATCTGTCTGCCAAAATGGCATTATAGACTTCAAGAGGAAGTTTGAATGCTGTCAACTGCTGCCGCTCAATCTCCATGCATTCTGGCGTACAGTTGACAGAATCAGGTGGAGGACCTTCCTCTGCTGCTGTGACAGAAGATCCTCCAGATGGGACAGCCTGATCGGAGGATCAATGCCCATTTTCAGAAGCTCGGGATACTGGACTCTCCATGCCCAGTCCGGAGCCACAAGGATTACTTGGGTCTGTTTGCTCTTGTTCTTTTTGAGAACTCTGGGCAGTAGTGGTATGAGCTGAAAGGCAAACAGGAGGCCAGACTTCCACTTGGGACGAAAAGCATAGCCAAGTGATTGCTGCCTTGGAAACTCCAATGCGAAATACTGCTGACCGAGTTCTCTTCAGTGCGAATAGACCTAGCCAAGGCTCTCCCCACTGCTGAACAACCTTGTACCACCTATGGAGATGCCACTTAGGATCCGCTAGGCATCGATAGCTGAGTTTGTCTGCCCTTCAGAGAACCTGCCATGTGTTGAACCACCAGGGTTATGCCCTGCTGGTCCATCCATATCCAGAGACGCAGGGCTTCTTGACAAACCCACCTCACCCTGCTCCTTGCAGTACCACATGGCAGTGGTGTTGTCCGTGAACACCTGCACCAACTTCCCCTTGATAGAGGGAAGAAATGCTTTTAATGCTAGTCGGATTGCCCAGAGTGTCAAGATGTTGATGTGGATTCTGGATTCCACCGGAGCCCAGAGTCCTCTGATCTCCATCTCTCACAGATGGCCACCCCATCCCAGAAGGGACACGTATGCCACTACCACAAGTTCTGCTTCGGGAAGGGATAGGAGTCTGCTTCTGACCCAATCGCAGTCCATGATCTACCACTGCAAGTCTTTTGCAGTTCTCTCCGAGGTCTGGACCAAGTCGGAAAGATTTCCCTGATGCTGTGCCCACTGGAATTGTATGTCCCACTGCAGAGCCAGCATATGCCATCTGTCATGATTTACCAGCAGGATGCAGGAGGCCCAGCTGCCTCAGTCAGTCTCATTGAAACCTAGGATAGAGGGTGAAACATCAGTATCATAGCCTGAATATCCTGGGACTTGCTGCTAGGGAGGGTAAGTCCGAAACTGCACTGTGCCCAGAACAGCTCCTATGAAAGCGTCAGAGGGAGTCAGGTGTGACGTCAGCACGTTTATAGTGCACCCCAGCAAATGCAGAGGGTTTCCTGTAGTCCTAAGGTGGGAAACAACTGCCTGGGGAGAACCCGCCTTGAACAGCCAGTCATCAGGGTAGGGGGAAGACTGAAACCCCTGACCTACGATTACTGCCATCACTTTGGTGAACACCCATCGGTACTGGTAAGGCCGAATGGCAGCACGGTGAACTGAAAATGTTCATGGCCTACCTTGAGCTGCAGGTAATACCTGTGGGCCAGCAGGATGGGAATATGAAAATATGCATCCTTTAAGTCCAGCACTACCAACCAGTCTTCCAGGTCTAGGGCAGACTAGACTTGCACCAACGTGAGCATCTTTAACTTCATGAGGAAGAAACTCAGTCTGTAGGTCTAGAATAGGATAAAGACCCTTGTTCCTTTTGGGTATCATAAAGCAGCGGGAACAACCACTGCCTATTTCTGATATTGGGACGCTTTCTATGGCCCCATTGGCCACGAGAGCTCCAACTTCCACTCAGAGTAGAGATAAATGATCCTCTGCCAACAGTTTGAATGTTGATGGTATTGGGGGAGGTAAGGAAGGGTATAGCCCTTCTTGATGCTTGGTACCCATGCATCCGATGTAATGAAATGTCCGTGGAGGAGGAGAAGGTGACTTCTCCCTCCAACTGGGCTAGAATGGTCCTGCAGTACCAAACTAGGAGAGTTTTGAGGCTGTAGCTGCCAGGGGCTGGGTGGTGGATGACTTCTGGCTTTCAGATTCTCTAGGCCTGAAGGCACTGTGCACCCACGTCCTCACATACACTTGGGTGGTTGTGCAGGACTGACTGGCATAAGGCTGACGCTATGCTGCACACCTTCCGTAGCCATGTAAAGGGGCATATGGTAGACTGGAGGGGTTGCGGGGAGACCCAAGGACTTGGCCGTAGCCTGCGAGTCCTTAAAGTGCCCCACCGGCATGCGCCTTCTCGCCAATTAAGAGTGTCCCATTGAAGGGCATGTCCATCAGGTTTACCTGGACATCCCCTGAAAAACCAGATGTTTTCAGCCAGGTGTGGCACCTTAAGGTCACTGTCAAAGCAACCACTCTGCCTAGCGAGTCAGTCGTATCTAAGCCACACCGAATGGACCCTACCGTCTTATACTGCTAGAGAGTATGGCCTGGGCCCTCACCAGGACCTGCAGTAGCACTTGTGCAACTGTACCACAAATGGTGTGTGAGAAACAGCCCAGTAGGCATGAAGAGTTCACTAACATCAGTGCCAGGCTGGTAGAAGAAAACCTCTTCCCAAAGATTCCCTTTGTGGCTGAGCGGAAGAAGCGCCATGGGAATTCAAGGCTTGGACTTCCAAGCTCTCAGGGATGGGGTGCTGGCTGAGGAATGAAAATGTCACTTACCCAGTGTACATCTGTTCGTGGCATCAGTCGCAGTAGATTCGCATGTTCTGCAATAGCTCGCCATCTGGTGTTGGGCCGGAGTGTTACAAGTTGTTTTTCTTCGAAGAAGTCTTTCGAGTCACGGGACCGAGTGACTCCTCCTTTTGTCTCCATTGCGCATGGGCGTCGACTCCATCCTCGATTGTTTTTCCCCGCAGAGGGTGAGGTAGGAGTTGAATTGTAGTAATAGTGCCCATGCAATGGAGTGACTAAGTATGCACTTATTTAAGGTTGAGATGATACATATATAAATAATTGAAGGTAACTTCCAAACTGCTACAGGCTCCCGGGGAGGCGGGTGGGCACATGCGAATCTACTGCGACTGATGCCACGAACAGATGTACACTGGGTAAGTGACATTTTCAGTTCGATGGCATCTGTCGCTGTAGATACGCATGTTCTGCATAGACTAGTAAGCAGTTATTTCCCCAAAAGCGGTGGATCAGCCTGTAGGAGTGGAAGTAGTTTGAAATAATGTCCTTAATACGGCTTGACCTACTGTGGCTTGTTGTGCGGATAACACGTCTACACAGTAGTGCTTGGTGAATGTGTGAGGCGTAGACCATGTGGCTGCCTTACATATTTCTTGCATTGGGATGTTTCCTAGAAAGGCCATGGTAGCACCTTTCTTTCTGGTTGAGTGTGCCCTTGGTGTAATGGGCAGCTGTCGTTTAGCTTTAAGGTAGCAGATTTGGATGCATTTAACTATCCATCTGGCTATACCTTGTTTTGAAATTGGGTTTCCTGCATGAGGTTTTTGAAATGCAATAAAGAGTTGTTTAGTCTTTCTGATGTTCTTTGTTCTGTCAATGTAATACATCAATGCTCTTTTGACATCTAATGTATGTAGTGCCCTTTCAGCTACGGTATCTGGCTGTGGAAAGAACACTGGAAGTTCCACTGTTTGATTTAGATGGAACGGTGAAATAACCTTTGGCAAAAATTTAGGATTGGTCCTTAGGACGACTTTATTTTTGTGTAGTTGTATAAAAGGTTCCTGTATAGTAAACGCCTGAATCTCGCTTACTCTTCTCAGGGAAGTAATGGCGATGAGAAATGCCACCTTCCAGGTTAGGAACTGTATGTCGCAGGAGTGCATGGGTTCAAAAGGTGGACCCATAAGTCTAGTTAGGACAACATTTAGGTTCCATGAAGGAACAGGTAGTGTTCTTGGTGGTATAATTCTCCTAAGGCCCTCCATGAATGCTTTAATGACTGGTATTTTATATAGGGAAGTTGAATAGGTAGTCTGCAGGTATGCAGATATTGCTGCAAGGTGAATCTTAATGGAAGAGAAAGCTAGGTTAGATTTTTGTAAGTGAAGCAAGTAACCCACTACATGTTCTGGAGTTGTGTGTAATGGTTGTATTTGATTAATATGGCAGTAGCAAACAAACCTCTTCCATTTACTTGCATAGCAGTGCCTGGTGGATGGCCTTTTTGCTTGTTTTATGACTTCCATACATTCTTGGGTAAGTTGTAAGTGCCCGAATTCTAGGATTTCAGGAGCCAGATTGCTAGATTCAGCGATGCTGGATCTGGGTGTCTGATCTTTTGGTTGTGCTGTGTCAACAGATCTGGCCTGTTGGGCAATTTGATGCAGGGTACCACTGAGAGGTCTAGCAGCGTTGTGTACCAGGGTTGCCTTGCCCAAGTTGGTGCTATCAATATGAGTTTGAGTTTGCTTTGACTGAGTTTGTTTACCAGGTAAGGAAGGAGAGGGAGAGGAGGAAAAGCGTAAGCAAATATCCCTGACCAGTTCATCCATAGGGCATTGCCTTGGGATTGTTTGTGTGGGTACCTGGATGCGAAGTTTTGGCATTTTGCGTTCTCCCTTGTCGCAAACAAGTCTATCTGAGGTGTTCCCCAGAGTTTGAAATAAGTGTTCAGAATTTGGGGGTGAATTTCCCATTCGTGGACCTGTTGGTGATCTCGAGAGAGATTGTCTGCGAGTTGATTTTGTATCCCTGGTATAAACTGTGCAATTAGGCGAATTTGGTTGTGAATTGCCCAATGCCAAATTTTTTGTGCTAGCAGGCTTAACTGCGTGGAGTGCGTCCCTCCCTGCTTGTTTAGATAATACATTGTTGTCATGTTGTCTGTTTTGACGAGAATGTATTTGTGAACTATTATTGGTTGGAAAGCTTTTAGTGCTTGAAAAACTGCTAGAAGTTCTAGGTGATTGATATGCAGTTTTGTTTGATGTACGTTCCATTGTCCTTGTATGCTGTGTTGATCGAGGTGTGCTCCCCACCCTGTCATGGAAGCATCTGTTGTTATTACGTATTGTGGCACTGGGTCTTGGAAAGGCCGCCCTTTGTTTAAATTGATGTTGTTCCACCACAGAAGCGAGAGGTAAGTTTGGCGGTCTATTAACACCAGATCTAGAAGGTGACCCTGTGCTTGAGACCACTGTGATGCTAGGCATTGTTGTAAGGGCCTCATGTGCAGTTTTGCGTTTGGGACAATGGCTATGCATGATGACATCATGCCTAGGAGTTGTAATACCATCTTTGCCTGTATCTTTTGTGTTGGATACATGCGTTGTATGATGGTGTTGAAATTTTGAATTCTTTGTGGACTTGGAGTGGCTACTCCCTTTGATGTGTCTATTATGGCTCCCAGGTATTGTTGTACCTTGCGTGGCAGAATTTTGGATTTTGTGAAATTGACGGTGAACCCGAGTTTGAAGAGGGTTTGTATGATCTGATTTGTGTGATTTGAGCACTGTATGAACGAATGGGCCTTGATTAGCCAGTCGTCCAAATATGGGAACACATATATTTGCTGCCTTCTTATGTGTGCAGCGACTACCGCTAGACATTTGGTAAAGACTCTTGGTGCGGTTGGTAATCCGAAAGGCAGTACCTTGAATTGGTAATGTATTCCTTTGAATACAAACCTTAGGTATTTCCTGTGCGATGGGTGTATTGGTATATGGAAATAAGCATCCTTGAGGTCTAAAGTTGCCATGTAGTCGTGTAGTTTTAGCAATGGCAATACTTCTTGTAGTGTGACCATGTGGAAGTGGTCTGATTTGATGAAAGTGTTCACTACTCTGAGGTCTAGGATTGGTCTCAGCGTTTTGTCCTTCTTTGGTATCAGAAAGTACAGTGAGTAAACTCCTGTGTTTATTTGTGTGTTTGGCACTAATTCGATTGCATTCTTTTGCAATAGTGCCTGCACTTCTATCTCCAGGAGATTGGAATGGTGTGTTGTTAAATTTTGTGCTTTTGGTGGTATGTTTGGAGGGAATTGTAGAAATTCTATGCAATAACCATGTTGGATAATTGCTAGAACCCAAGTGTCTGTAGTGATTTCCTCCCATGCTTTGTAATAATGACCTATTCTTCCCCCCACTGGTGTTGTGTGGAGGGGGTGAGTGACATGTGAGTCATTGTTTAGTAGTAGGGGTTTTGGGGCTTTGAAATCTCCCTCTATTTCTAGGGAATTGCCCTCCTCTATATTGTCCCCGAAAACCTCCTCTATACTGTCCCTGGTAAGTGGACGGTGTTGCTTGTGAGGTGCTGGCTTGTGTGCTTTGACCCCGAAACCCCCCTCGAAAGGGCGTTTTACGGAATGTGCTGTAATTCCCTCTGCTCTGCGGGGAGTAGAGTGCGCCCATGGCTTTGGCAGTGTCCGTATCTTTTTTGAGTTTCTCAATCGCTGTGTCCACTTGTGGACCGAACAGTTCTTTTTCATTAAAAGGCATATTGAGAACTGCTTGTTGAATCTCTGGTTTAAATCCAGACGTTCGGAGCCATGCATGCCTTCTGATAGTTACAGATGTATTAATTGTCCGTGCAGCTGTATCTGCAGCGTCCATGGAGGAACGTATCTGGTTGTTGGAGATGGTCTGTCCCTCCTCAACCACTTGTTTTGCCCTATTTTGGAAGTCCTTGGGCAGATGTTCAATGAGATGTTGCATCTCGTCCCAGTGGGCTCTGTCATAGCGCGCAAGTAGTGCCTGGGAGTTCGCGATGCGCCACTGGTTTGCAGCTTGTGCTGCGACTCTCTTACCAGCTGCATCGAACTTGCGGCTTTCTTTATCTGGGGGTGGTGCATCTCCAGATGTGTGAGAGTTGGCCCTTTTCCTAGCTGCTCCTACAACAACAGAGTCTGGTGGCAGCTGTGTAGTGATGAAAACCGGGTCCGTAGGAGGCGGCTTATACTTCTTTTCCACCCTTGGTTTGATTGCCCTACTTTTGACCGGCTCCTTAAATATGTCTTTTGCGTGCCGGAGCATACCAGGGAGCATAGGCAGGCTTTGGTAGGAGCTGTGGGTGGAGGAGAGTGTGTTGAACAAGAAATCATCCTCGACCTGTTCTGAGTGGAGGCTTACGTTATGAAATTGTGCTGCTCTAGCCACCACCTGAGAGTACGCGGTGCTGTCTTCTGGTGGAGATGGCTTTGTAGGGTAGGCCTCCGGGCTGTTATCTGACACTGGGGCGTCGTATAGGTCCCATGCGTCCTGATCTTGGTCACCCTGGCTCATGGTGGTGTGAGCTGGGGAGTGAGATGGAGTTTGTGCTGGTGAAACGTTAATCACGGGCGGAGGAGAGGGTGGTGGTGTAACTCTTTTAACCACTTTTGGTTGTGGTGCTTGTTCCGTCTGGAACTCCAACCTTCTCTTTCTCCTAATGGGGGGAAGGGTGCTTATTTTTCCTGTCCCCTGCTGAATGAAGATACGCTTTTGCGTATGGTCCACATCAGTTGCTTGTAGCTCTTCCTCAAACCTATGCTTTTGCATTTGGGAGGTTAGCGAGTGCTCTTCTGTATAAGAGCCTGAAGCTGGGTCGCTTGCAGTTTGTTTCGGCGTCGAAACTTTGTCTGCGTGTTTTTTCGGCTCCGAGGTGACTTTTTTCCTTTTCGGGGCCGAAACCTCTCGTCGTCGATCTGTTTCGGTGCCGCTGTCTCGGCGTCGAGCCGTGTCCACACCGGCATCTCGGTGTCGAGGCTTGTCTCCAGCACTTTCTCGGTCCCGAGAAGGCTGCGTGCCGGTGTCTCGACCGGAGTCGGACGATCTTGGCACTGTTTGGGCCTTTTTCGGTGCCGACGGTCGGTCACCGAATTTATGGGTGGAGCCATGGCCTGGTGGCAGTGGCGTCCCCTGGGCCTTGTAAAATGTTTCTTTGTGTGGTTTTCGACGTCTTACTCACGGTTTGTGTGTCGTCGAATCCTTCGGAGTCTGAGTCTTGGATCGAGAAGGTACCTTCTTCTTCCTGTTCCTCGAACTCCCGTTGGGCGGTCGGTGCGGACGCCATTTGAAGTCTTCTGGCTCAACGGTCTCGGAGTGTTTTTCGGGACCAGAACGCACGACAGGCCTCGCAGGTGTCTTCGCTGTGCTCAGGTGACAGGCACAGGTTGCAGACCAAGTGTTGGTCTGTGTAAGGGTACTTATTGTGGCATTTGGGGCAGAAACGGAACGGGGTCCGTTCCATCGGCGTTCTTCAGCACGCGGTCGGGCCGACCAGGCCCCGACGGGGGATCGAAAAACTACCCCGAAGGGCACCGGAGCTCTTCGATCTTCGATGTGGTGTGGAATCTAAGTACGCCGATCCCGAACGCAACAATACCGACGAAAATCTTCCGAAATTAGCTAATTTTCCGTTCCGAAACTCGGAGCGACAGGAACACGTCCGAACCCGATGGCGGAAAAAAAACAATCGAGGATGGAGTCGACGCCCATGCGCAATGGAGACAAAAGGAGGAGTCACTCGGTCCCGTGACTCGAAAGACTTCTTCGAAGAAAAACAACTTGTAACACTCCGGCCCAACACCAGATGGCGAGCTATTGCAGAACATGCGTATCTACAGCGACAGATGCCATCGAACTCTAGGGTTACTCGGTGCAGGGCGATGGCAGCGGGCGATCGTCCACAGGAGGGCAGAAGAGGTTTGGCAGTGGAAGACCCAGGCTGATGTACATCTTGACAGCCACCGAGGGCAGTTTGAGGTCAAGGACCTCTACTGTCCTACGCACCACCACCATTGCACAGGAAGCTTCCTTCTACGTAGCCACAGTGGGTGGAGCGAGCAAGGCAGTAACTGGAGAGGTGTCCAGACCACTGGCCTCCCCTAGCTCCACATACCAGTCCAAAGATCATTCCAACTGAGGTCCTAAAGGTTCCAGGGGCCCCTCCCTATCTTCCCATGCCTGGCTGTGAAAAGTAAGGCTCAAGCAACGTTCTGGCACCGTTGGTGCCGGAATGTGGGTTGTGTGACTCCATTCCAGCTCTGGGTAGTTAGGAATGAGAATGGGGCCGCTGCTGGGAGCATCAGAACCAGCGCCGGAGAAAGTTGCCTGGGTCAGACTGTCACCAGTTCAGAATTGGATCAATGAAACTCCTTGAGAGCAGAGGCTGAAACCACTGCTGTGGAACCTGATGGGGCGTCAATCTCCCCCGCTCCCCCCCCCCCCCCAATCCCCAAAGACATCAGCCCGCTCAAATATTCAGTGCATGGCCTCAAAGTTCATTAATTTAAGTGGGCGTTGATCTGGCTCCCAAAAATGGGGGGAAAATGTGGAGTCTAACTGGGCAACGGCACAGCAGAACTGTGATGGGAACGCTGATGTTCTCCGCTCTGATGATGGACGAGATGAAGTCGAAGTCCTCTTGGACCTCTTTTGGTGCCTCTTCCAAGTGTACCAAGGACCTCAAGTGTGACCGAGGACTTGGGGCTCGTGGAGCAGAGCTTCTCGAGTGGGATCGAGACCATCAAGGAGAGCCACATGTCAGTGTCGGAGACTGCTGGGCCGCAAGCAGCTTTCGGGCCTGCTCCCTCAAAGCATTCAGCACCATGGTCCAGCAGTCGGTGCTCCACTTGGAGTTGTGGTTGCGTGTGAAGCATCAGAGAAACGAAATTGGGGTCCATAACTAACATGACTCAGTGACAGGCGCCACACAGTTTGAACCCTGCCGTCTTAGATGACATCCTCGAAACAATGAAGAAAAAAATTGACAAAATGTCAAAAAAAGGCCTGTTGAATAGCGACAGAGAGGTAGCTTTCTGGATGTGCACTAACTGGTGCTGAAAGAAAAGAACTGGCGCCTGTGCATCTGGGTGCGCCTACAGAGGGGACCATGACAACTTCTGGTTTCAACGACACGTAAAGCTGGATAGAGCCACCTGATGGTGCACGTAGAAGTACTGCTCAAGCAAAAGTTTCCGGATCCAGTCTGATGCCTGGGGAAACTCAAATGTAACGAATCTGCAACCTGAAGTCGCTATCAGGTACAAGATTTAATTGCATCTTAAATGATCATTCACTGAGTGACTGGATCACCTGTGGTCAGTTTGCTAGAATGGGCCAGTAGCCCCTACAAATTGCATGCTCGTCTAAAATTGCGACTTGCCACAGAGTGGGCGTATAGCTTTGAGGCCTGCTCATGGCATGTTCAATGATATTGATCACGGATTAGATCATTCTCCCTACTGCTGTTCAGGTTACAAACCAGTAGTCTTTCAAAAATGCAAGTAAGGTAGTAAATGGAGTAAAATCATAAAACAAATTACATGTGTTTATATAAAATAGTTTTTACAGCCCACTCCAACACAAAAGCCCCATCAAGTGGCCAGGACTCTACTAAGCACAGCCTTCATCCTGTGCCCAACTCTGAGAGCTCGCTCACTCTACGCACCCACATGACATGTGGCAAAGCTCCTCTTATGAACAGCCTTTGCCCTGTACAAAGCCCTACTAGCATAGACTACAAAGCACCCCCTAAAATTCATCTCTTGTAAGACAAACCTAGCACCTACAACAGCAAGGCCTGAAGGGAAGATGGAAGCATTCACTGTCAAAGTATCTTTTCTCAGATTCTCTAAGGACAAAGCCATCTTGCGAAACAAACTTCCAATTGATACCTGAATTCCCTACTGACTTGAATTCACCTTTTTTATGCTATGTTCTTTTCTTAAAAATTCAACATCAGCAGAAAGGTCATTACTTTCCTCAGACTTACACTGATGTAATACATCGACAAAACAAAGCGCATGCTTTCAGCCTGCATCATCTGCCACAGAAAAAAACAGGCATCTGCTACAAGGAAGAGGGAGGGTGCATTTCACCAGTAGCTCTGGAAGGGCTGCTGCAATCTATGTAGGTGTACCCTTGCAAGACATGTGTCTTACAGCCAACTGGAGGAACAGGCAAAGTACACAAAGCACTATTACCCTGATGTGAATACAGAAGAAGACTGCAGCAGGACAGGCAGCCCTCCATAACCTGTTTCAGTAAAGGTGAGCCTGCTTCCAGTTTTCAAATTATGGGCAGACCTCTGGTTACCTGTTCCACGAGCCTGTGGGAATCTGCGTCCCTGGCCCGCAGGGGCTAGCTAAGTAGCATGGGTGGCATGGTGGCTGGGAAAAGGACTTGACCGGGAGCCCCTTCCATGGCCACGAAAGGCAGACTGTTGGGGACAAGGGGCAGTCGAAAGGCTGAGGGACCTAACCATAGCTCGGGACTCCTTGAACCTCTCAAGTGCAAAGTTCCCTTATCTCTGAAAAGATGGGTGCCATTAAAGGGCATATCCATAAGGGTCTATTGGACATCCCCCGAAAAACCAGGTGCCCTCAACCAGGCATGGCACCAAAAGGTCACAGTTGACGCAACCGATCTCCTCAGAAAGTCGGTCGTGTCCAGCCGACATTGAATAGTGAACATCACTGCGTCTCTTCCATCAACAACAACTTGGGAGATGATAGCCCAGGACCTCCAGTATCTGCAGAAAGACCTGTGCAACCGTATCCCACAAGGAGTATAACCGCCCAAAAGGCATGCAGTGTTCACTGACCGCAACGCCAGACTGGAGGAAGAAAACATCTTCCCAAGTTGGTCCAACCTCTGATTCCCATTCCAGGGGAGCAGATGGGAATGCTCCAGATGATACTGCCTGGGTAACCAGGCTCTCAGGCGTGGGATGTTGGGACAGGAAGTTAGAGTCGTCTGCGTGCAAGTCGAAGGCGGCAAGCGATTGTCCTGTTCACAGCAGCCCCTGCACTGCATCTGGACCAAGTACCCAGAAGGACATCAGTGAGGGCTTCATTGAAAGGGAGGAGAGGCTCCGAAGCACCTCCATCAGATTAGTCCTGACCATTACAGTGGGCAGTTCAAGGCCAAGGACCTCAGCCACCCTACTGACCAGCACTGAATAAGAAGCTCCCTCCGCCATAGCCACAGTAGGAGGAGAAAGCATGCCAGTGTCGTGAACTATCCAGACTACTGGCTTCACCCAATTCCTGTGCCCAGTCCATATTAGGATCATCTCGGTTGTACTCCTAAGGGTCCAGCGACCCCTCCAATCGCTCCTCACACTCGTACCCATAGAAAAAAAAAAAAAGATACAAATCCAACCTGGGGTGAGAAGGCCCCATCGAAGTCGGAAGCAGCGTTCGGAATCAGGATTGCGTCGACAGGGATCGTGGGCCCAACTGATGTCAGGAGCACTGACGACTTTGCTGGCGCGGAACCCAAAGGGTCCCCAAGCTGAACTCTCCTAGACACTGACGGTGCCACGGGATGGGGGTTGAGGTGTCTGTCCAAATTTGAGATGCATGGCCTCACAGAATTTTTTGTTGGACAGGGGTCGCTTTGGCTCCTGGAAAGGCACGGGGCAGACCCAGAAGTAGGCTCACGGGACAAAGGCCTGGAGCGTCAACGCTTGTCCCATCAGCCGAGCAATGGGGTGAAGTCTAAGAATGCCTACATTTCTTCGATGACTTCTTGAGTGACCCAAAGACTTGGAGGATGATCTGTTGGGGACCCGTGAGCAGTCTCGAGATCCTCCTCTCGAGCGAGACCGGGAGTGATGCAGGGCCGCCATGAGCTTTAGGGACCGCTCCCTCAAAGCCCTCAGGTGCCTGATCCAGCACTCTGCTGGACTTGTGGTCGCGCTCCAAACATCACAAACCAATCCGATGCGGATCCGTCACTGCCATCATGTGGCGACAGTCCTTGCATTGTTTGAACCTGGTTTTTGGGGACATCCGACGCACCAAAGGTCACCAAAAACACAACAAAAGTGTTTGAATTGGGAGGAAAAAATAAATAAAAATTACATCACTGCGCCAAGGTGGCACTTATGTACAACCCAGAAGTCATCATGGCAACCACAACGCTAACAACGGAAAGGGAGTTGACAGACGCCACCTGACGGCGTGCAAGAGTACTGCTTGAAAAAAAATCTCCAGATCCAGTCTAACGCCTGGGGAAAACTCTAAGTTAAGTGTAGGAAAGTAGCCTCTTTCTAGCTTGGTTACCTCCACTTTTTGCTTGTTTGTCAGTGTGTGACTGTTCACTGGGATCCTGGTAACCCGGACCTCAGTGAGTATGCTCTCATCTAAATTTGGTTGCTGGTAACTTTCTTCCCACAACTGAAATACTGGTCCCCTCATGCAAGTCCCTAGTATTTGGTACCCAGGGAATTGATGTTTCAGAGGATCCCTATGGGCTGCAGCAGTTATTCTGCCACCCATAGAGAGCTAATGCAAAGGGTTCTGCAGGTCTACCATTGCAGTCTGGGGGAACTGGATGCACGCACCCGTTTTTCACTAAAGGTCACTGTATGTCATCCCTCTAGCATGCTGTAGGAAGTTGGCTCTGTATATAGTATATCAAAGTGAGAGATAGTGTGCACAGAATCCAAGGGTTCCCCTTAAAAGTGGATAGTGGTAAAATTAGAGAATAGTAATGCTCTATTCTGTGGTAGAGCAGTAGGCTGATCAAAGGGTAGTGCAAAAATCAACAGTTCCTAGGGGAGGCGAGTATTGGTTAGTTTTTCAGGTAAGTAAAGAACTTACAAGTTCAGTCTCTGGGGCATAGGCAACCCACTGTTGGGGGGGGTTCAAGTTAACACCAAACACCCAGCACCAGCAACACAGGGCCGGCCAGGTGCAGAGGTCAAAGTATGGCCCAAATAACATAGGTGCCTATGGAGACTAGGGGTGCTCCGGTTCCAATCTGCTAGCAGGTAAGTACCTGCGTCCTCAGGGAGCAGACCGCGCGTGGGGCGTGGGATTTATTACAAAAAATGCAGAGGGCATCTTATAGATGCCCCCTGTATTTTACCCAATCCTCTAGTGGAGGTCACACCTCAAACCACTGGTGGCCCCAGGCAGCTCAAACAAGTCAGACTATAATCCAAAAGTGCCCCAAGAAAGCTGCTAAAACAGAAGAACAAAATAGGGACAGGTCTTACTAGCACGATTTGGGGGAGGAATAGCAAGCTATGGGGAATTGGACAGAGGTAAGTGGCCCAGATTGGCCGCTCTTTGGAAATGATGGGCAAGCCCTTGCCCAGGCATGTCCCGCAAGGTCAGGGGCCACACTATATAGCGCTGAGATCTCCGCCCACTACTGCCGCAAGCGCACTGGTGGGAATCAAAGCCCCCAAATTGCAAAGTAACATTGTTCACGATCACCACTCAAAATGCATACTCTTGCTTCAGTGTGTTGAGGCATGGCGTTAAACCATTAGCATTATCAGACCTTTCATAAATGGGCTTCAGTGGCCTACAGTGGGTTATACGGTCAAGTTTAATCTTTTGCATCTCCTGCACACGTAAACTTGGTAAGAAACCCAAGGCGGTGACAGCCTGTTGGATCATTTTGTCAAGTGGCCTTTATGGACAGACAAAATTTTTCTGCAGACAGTGCAGGCTCCTAGTTTATCCACAGAGCTCAGAAATGTTCATGAGGCAGCAAGCTAGAATTCTACAAGACAACTAAATAAATCCCTGTTGCTCTGTTTCCAAAAACATTCACACATAACTTCACTATAAAAGGTCACAATTCCTGTGGGGGAGCACCTCGGAAACTAAGTACACTGCTCAATTAACAGGCTGTTTACAGTCCTAAATCTACGGAGAAGTGCCAAGAAGGAAACTAAGCACTGGCACAGCCAATAGGTCAAACCCATTTGGCGCAAAGGAGCAATGACACGGGCAGTGTTGATGGTCATGTCATTTTGAAGGCTCATGCATGGAGTAGGAGGATTTTCGGCAGTCGTGTTGGAAGGCAAGAACTAAGTTGAATGTGGAGGGATGAGGGGAAAAGCTGCATATGAAGTGAAGTGTAAGCAGTGGGAGACACGAAAGAAGCTGAAAGGAAAAAAATATTCCCCCAAAATGAGCACTGTAAGAATACAAGTCAACCAAACAAAAGGATGGTCAAGAGGTCAGGCTACTTGGGAATGACAAACACTATGGATAAGGCAAGCCACTGAATAAGAAGCAAACTATTGACTGACAAATCCATTCAATGGTAATAGCTGTGTAGTTATGAAAGACCTATTGTGTGGTCTGGTAGGTGAGAGAATAAGCTTTCTTCACACCTGGTGCAAATCAAAAGGTGTCAAGCATAATCTGTAAAGCAGGAGTTAAATTTGTAGCCAATTACAACATACATACCTGTACTTGGCGAACTACATTGGCTAGTCGTTTGCCACAAGCATCGTCGTTCTTCAGCGAATCGTTAACAAAGCCATCGGAGATTATTCTTAGAATTTTGGGCAGATTGGAGTTATTGGGCCCCAGGACCGTTGGATGATTACTAATGGAAATGGAAAACAATAGACATTACGAAGCAAAAGCAATTACATTATACATAAATCAACCGCACAAATAAACTGAGGCTAGAAGCTTTGGGGTGTATTCAGGTGAAGTATAATTTACTCATCACTGCACAGAGGGCTGACTGGTCGTGAGCCACTCCAAACCTAGACATGGGAAAGACATTGGACTGTTATCAGTATAAAGTGACCCACCCTACCTTCAAGCACACTGCACCACCCCCACGTTACAACAGTTTCTACACTCAAGTGGAAAGCATTCAATTTCTGTCTCCACATTGGATTTGATAATGGGTCTTAAGATTGAAAAGGCTCACACTGGCCTGATAAGCTGGATGGAGCAGTAGTTCTCATTGGGATATCCCTCCACCCAACTATACCCGGCCAAGTGTAACCCCACCCAGATCTCTCAGATGCAGGAACTCATTTTACAGGCCAGAAAATCCATCTGGTGGCAACTGCATCCGGAAGAGCCTCTACTGCAAACATCCAAGGCACTGCGGGGCATGTAAAAGTCCCTCTGGTGTTCTCTCCAGCCTTCTTCACAAGTGGTAAATGGAAGATTTGCCCTAGGACTGAGTACAGTGCATGCGGATTTGGACCCGTAATTCCAGGTCTGTAGGTTACAACCCCCATTCCGGTGGCAAATACTTCTAACAGCAGGATTTATTTGCTGTGATACACGCCAGAAACATTTCTAGCCACACTGTATCCTACAAATCTGGCCACCTCAGAATTGGCACCCAAGTACTAGAGTGAATAAAGATGTGTTACTCACTGTATTAACTGTACTTCACCCAAATGGAATTACTTCCTATTGTCCTGCCCCGAAGGTAGTGGATGCTGTTGGAAGGAAAGTTTCCTTTGTGGCTTTTTGAAGCTGTGCAGCCCTCCCCTTGAGGAGATAGTACTTTGTTTTTCCCTCAGATCTAGATAGTTATGCAAGAAACCAAAAGCTGAAAGCTTAACCCCCAATTGAAACCATGCATCTCTGTGGGTGGGAAAAGAGGATAAGCGCCTCTTAAGTACATAGTTCTCTCTCAGGGAGCACCCCATTCCATGGAACCATACCATAAAAAGTACCTGAGCTGGTTTAAAGCAGACAATGGCGGAACCATGGACGAACCACATCTCCCTAGGGTTTGGTAATTAGAGATCATCTGCTGGCACGGTCCAGGAAACAGAGGAGAGGAAGGCAAGTACTGGACCTACCATCTAGTACCTCGCTCATAGTGACCTTGCAATAATATCCGTTGATAAACTATGCCTCAGTGCTGTAAAGAAGACAAAGCAAAATCCCAGGAACAGAACCTCTGTAGGCTTACTCTCACCTGAACTCAGAAGCCTAAATTCCAGAAGTCTGTAGCCCAAAGTAGTGAACTGCTGGGGGAAGATCACCATGCCTGAAAGGCTAGACAAAGTAACAGGAAAAGTGTAAGACCCTTTAGTAAAGTGAGCTCTGCTTCACATTAGGGATCAATGTAGAACAGTTTGTTGCATCACAAATGTCCCAGAGACAGAAGGCAATCTCCTACCAGCAGCCCAAGCAGCAAGACCCAGTATACGACATTTAGGTTCAGAAAGTATCTTGCTTAGATGGATGCAACTGTTCAGTCAAAACACTTAGTGAGTTGCTACAGTGCCCCTCCAAGTCAGCATGGAATTTCTATCAATCTCTACTTCATCAGACTTGGGGACCCACCTAGGTAGCTAGAGGAATTCTTCCCATTTCCCAAAGCAATGCAATTATTTTAGCCTAAGCAGCAGTGGAAATATTCCAATCTGAACCTTAGGACAGGACCTTGGCTGAGAAGTTACTCTTTGGTGTCATGGCACTTTTAGATCAAAAATAACAGTCTAACTACTTGACCCACAGTGATTGATTTTCAGTGTGCTCCACTATCATTTTCACTTTTAGATAAGAAGCCTGAAAATAGCTAGCTGCACCTGCAACTAGGGGCCGGTCATCACCAAACTTCTCCCAGTGTTTGTCTGGGGAAGAAACAAGTACATGTTCTTAAAGCTCATTGGGGGAAAGTATAAAGCCATAAAAGTTTTGAAACATTTTCTGATGAAATGGAGCCGAAAAACAAACATCTTCAGAGTACTGTCAAAGTATGCAGAAAATGCCCAGCCTGTAGCAATGTAAATGATGGCATCAGAAAAGGTCTATAGAATTTTAAGCTGTTCCGGTGGTATCAACTTAAGTTAAAGCTACACATTCCTGACAAAGAACCAGAAGAAAGATTCTAGTCAACCAAAGTTCTTCACAAAATGTTCCTCAAATGAATAAAAACACCAGAGTGCCCAGGAAAAGATTGAAATGTTCAAATTAATCTTGGCCCAGAAATTGCTAGCACATTCTGGTTCTCTGTGTAGAGGAACAAGTTTAGTATCTTTGGTAACGACCTTTTTGGTGCATACTCTATCTCCAGATTCCTCTTCTTCAGATTCCTATCCAGCCACCAGACTGGATCCAAAAAGATTAAATCACTCTCCTGAGCAGATAGGTGGCACCTCTGCTCTGATCCCACATGTGAGTTGACAAAGTTATACAAGGGGCCATTACCAAGCACAGATGTTTGTTCCTAAGTCCCTTTCTTCTCATGCCATCAGGTGGAGAAAAAGTTTACTAATTATCAAAAACTGCTGTGAGCCAAAACTAGCTTGAGGCCATTGTTTAACTCACACGGCCACTCATCAGAACAGGGAAGCAGGTGGCAATGGTGATAATGCTGCAAGAAGAGTATCCCCTTGAAAGATTGCTTGCATTCAGAAACTACTTGTTCTTACAATGGAAACTTCTACCTGCAGATTACTCTCCTCTTGAATCAATATCAAAAGCAGCATCCCCAAGGTGCTGGGTCGGAGGAGATGGTCAAACCAAGAAGTTCTACGACAAATCTGTCAAAATGTCCCCCTTTGCAGACTTTAGTCTCAATGCAATAATGCCTGAAGGAAGGTACAGACTAAAGGTCATATCGAAACTCAGTGGATATCAAGAACAGGGACATTTATACACAATGAAGAGGAAGCGACATGGTCCTGGTGAGGACCTGGATGACAGAGTGGATGACGATGCACAGCATGATCCACTGGGAAATAGTCCATCTATGAACTGCCTTGCCTTTCTTGGAACCAATGCAGCCAAGGAAAAACTGATCTAACTGGTACTCGGGGGGGATCTGAGCAATGAATGAACAAAAAAAAGCCTGGTGTGGATCCAGGAGACACTCCTCTTCATCAAAGACTGATAGATTGTTGGTGGAGTGTTACATTGCCCTCTGAAGCTGGGTAACCATCTTTAGCAGCCAGGAAGTCTGTCTGAAGTAAGTCTGTTCAGGAAAAATAAGGCAAAGAAGGACAAACACAAAGCGTGCTGCTTGCTAATGAGCACAGCCAGGTTAATGGCAATCCAGAACACAGCCTCCAAAGAAAGTAGCCCCAAAAGACAACTGATCAAAGGCTTGAAGAGTGACCCCATCAAGAATATTAAGCACAGTCAGACTGAGGCATAACAAAAGGGGAAAAATGGGTCAACTCCTTAAAAAAAATGCATATGAGAATTTGAACAGCCAATCACACGAATAGGGAAACAGAAAGGACGGACAGTGCCTATATGTAAGGAAATGCCTCCTTGGCATGGTTACCCCCTGACTTTTTGCCTTTGCTGATGCTAAGTTTTGATTTGAAAGTGTGCTGAGGCCTGCTAACCAGGCCCCAGCACCAGTGTTCTTTCCCTAAGCTGTACTTTTGTTTACACAATTGGCACACCCTGGCATCCAGGTAAGTCCCGTGTAACTGGTACCCCTGGTACCAAGGGCCCTGATGCCAGGGAAGGTCTCTAAGGGCTGCAGCATATCTTATGCCACCCTGGGGACCCCTCACTCAGCACAGACACTGCTTGCCAGCTTGTGCGTGCTGGTGAGGAGAAAACGAGTAAGTCGACATGGCACTCCCCTCAGGGTGCCATGCCAACCTCACACTGCCTATGCAGTATAGATAAGTCTAGCAGGCCTTACAGCCCTAAAGCAGGGTGCACTATACCATAGGTGAGGGCACCAGTGCATGAGCACTGTGCCCCTACAGTGTCTAAGCAAAACCTTAGACATTGTAAGTGCAGGGTAGCCATAAGAGTATATGGTCTGGGAGTCTGTCATGCACGAACTCCACAGCACCATAATGGCTACACTGAAAACTGGGAAGTTTGGTATCAAACTTCTCTGCACAATAAATGCACACCGATGCCAGTGTACATTTTATTGTAACATACACCCCAGAGGGCACCTTAGAGGTGCCCCCTGAAACCTTAACCAACTACCCGTGTAGGCTGACTGGTTTTAGCAGCCTGCCACACTCGAGACATGTTGCTGGCCACATGGGGAGAGTGCCTTTGTCACTCTGTGGCTAGTAACAAAGCCTGTACTGGGTGGAGATGCTTATCACCTCCCCCTTGCAGGAACTAACACCTGGCGGTGAGCCTCAAAGGCTCACCCCCTTTGTTACAGCACCCCAGGGCATTCCAGCTAGTGGAGTTGCCCGCCCCCTCCGGCCACGGCCCCACTTTTGACGGCAAGGCCGGAGGAGATAATGAGAAAAACAAGGAGGAGTCACTGGCCAGTCAGGACAGCCCCCAAGGCAACCTGAGTGGAGGTGACTGACTTTTAGAAGTCCTCCATCTTGCAGATGGAGGATTCCCACAATAGGGATAGGAATGTGACCCCCTCCCCTTGGGAGGAGGCACAAAGAGGGTGTAGCCACCCTCAGGGCTAGTAGCCAACTGCCCTCCCAGACCTAAACACACCCCTAAATTCTGTATTTAGGGGCTCCCCTGAACCTAGGAACTCAGATTCCTGCAACCTAAGAAGAAGAGGACTGCTAAGCTGAAAAACCCTGCAGAGAAGACCGAGACACCAACTGCTTTGGCCCCAGCCCTACCAGCCTGTCTCCCCACTTCTAAAGACACTGCTCCAGCGATGCTTTCCCCAGGGACCAGCGACCTCTGAATCCTCAGAGGACTGCCCTGCTCTAGAAGGACCAAGAACTCCAGAGGACAGCTGCTCTGTTCACCCAAGACTGCAACTTTGTTACAATGGAGCAACTTTAAAACAACCTGAGTTTCCAGCCGGAAGCGTGAGACTTGCTACTCTGCACCCAACGCCCCCGGCTCGACTTGTGGAGAAACAACACTTCAGGGAGGACTCCCCGGCGACTACGAGACCGTGAGTAGCCAGAGTTGCCCCCCCCCCCCCCGAGCCCCCACAGCGACGCCTGCAGAGGGAATCCCGAGGCTCCCCCTGACTGCGACTGCCTGCTTCCCAGATCCCAACGCCTGGTAAAGACTGCACCCGCAGCCCCCAGGACCTGAAAGATCGGAACTCCAGTGCAGGAGTGACCCCCAGGAGGCCCTCTCCCTGGCCCAGGTGGTGGCTACCCCGAGGAGCCCTCCACCTTGCCTGCCTGCATCGCTGAAGAGACCCCTTGGTCTCCCATTGATTTCCATTGGAAACCCGACGTGTGTGTGCACACTGCACCCGGCCGCCCCCGTGCTGCTGAGGGTGTACTTTGTGCTAACTTGTGGCGTCTCTCTCCCCCCCCCCCCCGGTGCCCTACAAAACCCCCCTGGTCTGCCCTCCGAAAACGCGGGTACTTACCTGCTGGCAGACTGGAACCGGGGGACCCCCTTCTCCATTGAAGCCTATGCGTTTTGGGCACCACGGACCTCTGCACTAGACCGGCCCTGTGCTGCTGGTGTGGTAACTTTGGGGTTGCTCTGAACCCCCAACAGTGGGCTACTTTGGACCCAAACTTGAACCCCGTAGGTGGTTTACTTATCTGCAAAAACTAACTTACTCCCCCCAGGAACTGTTGAAAATTGCACTAAGTGGCTAGTTTTAAAATAGCTATATGTAATTTATTTGAAAACTGTATGCTATTTTGATTATTCAAAGTTCCTAAAGTACCTACCTGCAATACCTTTCATTTGAAGTATTACATGTAAAATTTGAACCTGTGGTTCTTAAAATAAACTAAGAAAATATATTTTTCTATACAAAAACCTATTGGCCTGGAATTGTCTCGGAGTGTGTGTTCCTCATTTATTGCCTGTGTATGTACAACAAATGCTTAACACTACTTCTTTGATAAGCTACTGCTCGACCACACTACCACAAAATAGAGCATTAGTATTATCTCTTTTTGCCACTATCCTGCCTCTAAGGGGAACCCTTGGACTCTGTAAATACTATTCCTAACTTTGAAATAGTGTATACAGAGCCAACTTCCTACACTATACCAATGTCTTGCCTGGCAAAGTAAAATACATCAGATAGATATACCTTGAAAGGTTAGACTTCCCCCTTGGTGCAACAAAACGAGCCCATTGTGCAGAATAAACAGGTTTGATAGACTGGGCAACAAGCTAACACTCAACCTCTGCTAGCAGCCAAATGAGCTCAGATTGCACCAGTCAATCTCCAGGCATGAAGGTTGAAGCTACAGTAGTTTGGATACAAAACATGTCCCCTTATTAGGAAAGGGGGTAGAAGGGGAGGATAAAAGCAAAAGCAGATTAGATCAGAGTACCACATCTGTCGCCAGTAGTGGGAATCATCTAAGCATGGTCCTGAGCCAGTTTCCCCAGAACCAGAGGAACTGGAGGAAATAAGTAGTGGAAATTAAGTCCCACCTCCGACAGAACAGTCCCCAGAGTTCCCAGCAGCAGAAAGTGTAAAATACTCAACTGTGGACCGTGCATGTTCTCCTGAGCAGCAATGAGGTTCACCAGAGGACTGCAATCAGAGGGTGAAAATGTACTGAAATAACTTTGGATGAAGTCATCACTTGTGATCAGCAAGATGAAGCTAACTGACTCATCTGCCTGTTTGTTCAGGTGGCTCACAACCAACCAGACCTGTGACGAGGTCTCGACCACCATTACCTTTGTCAATAATAGGCAGTAGATGTTTTACGAGTATTGGGGAGTGGGGGAATGAATGGGGTGGCTGTTTGTAGCTCAACAGTACCGTATGAGTGGGACGCGTTCACCCTAAAAGCAGGCATCTTATGAGACTGCAGGATTGGCACATGAAAGTACATCTTCAGCAAGTTGAAAGATACCCTTATCTATCCAGTCTGGGTATTAGCCAGAAAGACCTGCAAGGGTGAACACATTTTGACCTTATGGGGTGGTGGGTGCGGGAGACACAAAATGAAGGTCTAGAATAGGATGGGGAATTTTTGTCCTGGGACTAACTGCACAACGCAACAGATTGATAAAGTCCTGATGGAGAACACAAGCATAGTTGCCTGAGAAAACAGTGAAAAATGTTAGAAGGAATCAAATATGGAAAGGGTGCACCCTTGTTTAACAGTTTGGAGGGTTCCTAACGTACTACACTCACTATTAAAGGCTTCATGTTTCTTCAAAGACCAGTTAAAGCGGGTCTACAGGAGGCACTTAGTAGAAGGAGGTAGAGAACTGCTACAATTTCCCTCAATTGCCTTTGGAGCCATCACACCATAGGTAGTTGTGAGGGCTGACCTTGCCAAAAAGACAGGCCTCAAGAATATGCCTTGAACCTGTGGGATTCTTGATAAGACTGGCAAAACAAGTAAGGCCAATTGCAAGGACAGAGCCACAGCATGCCTTATTTAAAAGGCTCCAGTGCCTAATCGGCCTTCTCAGCAAAGAGTAAAGGACAATCAAATGGTATGTCCATAAGTTTGGCATTGAGATCACCTGAAAGGCTGGTGGTACATATTCAGGTAGAGTGATAGATGGCCAAAAAAAAAAGCAGCTGGACCATGCCATAGAATGCATCATGTACAGGCCTAAACAGATGTTTAGTTGAGACATGCCCATCTTCCATTCATAAAGGTAGATTGGAATTTTGTAACTACAATTTGTGCAATTTCCCGCAGATAATTGGAATAATAGGGCAGATAGCAAGGCACATCCACCGAGCAAAGGCTTCACAAAGAACACTTTCTTCACCACTGTGAGCGGTCAAAAAGTACAGGTACCTAGGAACAGTCATGTTGGCATGGCAGTTCACTGCAGGATCAGAAGCTAATTTGTTGCAAACTACAAATCAGATCCTTTAGTGCTTCACTTAGGGAGAGCAAAGGAAGGCTACACTACGCAAGATACTGGCTGCATGACGTCTGAGGAGATTTAGCCTTATTGCCTTCCACATGCAAAGGTAATTCCAGAACCTCTTTACTCTGTTTAAGGCATCCTTCTATGAAACAAAATGTTCTCTGGGGACCCCAAAGAACACAAAGTACACCTCCAGGGAGGGATCCAAGCGGCTGACATTCTGCATGTCTTAGTCACTACTGTCTGTCCCTTTAAGAAAATGCTGTTTTGACTAATGCTGCTGGTTTTTTGATTTAGAGTGCATTGAGGTGTGCTAACCAGACATCATTGCAAGTGCCTTGACCCTAAAGTGCATGTTGAACTGGCTGTACCCAGCTGGAAATGGCAAACGTCCCTAGTATATGGTACCCAGGGTATGCAAGTTAGAGGGGTACACCAGGACTTGCAGCACAGGTTATACCACTCTGGAGGTTCTCCAAGTAAAACAAGTCCCCCAGTTAGTCACTGTAGAGCGGAAGAGCAGTTATGCCCTGTTAGCCTGAGTGCCACTGAAAGCAATGACAGTCACCGCTTCCCCTGTACATCTATGTAAGTCACCTCTGTTGCAGACCTACTGAGCCCTAAGGAAGGGTGCAGCGTATGACACGCAGAATACGTACTTTACATGCCCTGGCACTAAACATGCAAAACTAACTGTGGAAAGACTTGGTCATGCAACTGGTGAGTACAGGATTACACGCTGACCCCCCTCAGCTGTGCTAACTCCTGAACAGTGCGACCATAGTGGCTACTCCAAGGTATCAAACAACTTGTTACATTAAGCCCAACTTATAGCTCAACTCGAAATTAGTGTAACTTGTTGCAGTATGCAGCTTTGTTGCCTTTAAAACTCATGTGCATTTCCAGGGCACACATGGAAGCTGTTACACAAGACTGCTTTCTACCCTCCTGTGGAGACATTCCAGCGACTCCCAGGAAGGAGAACAATGAGGGATGCAGGCCAGGGAGGTGCTACCTCCTTTCCTCCAGGAAGCCACTTCGGTATTAGCCCCAAAAGTTAGGCTTCAAAGGGTAAGCCACCTTTGAAGAGCAGATGTGTCACTAAAGAGGAAGGCTGCCCCACTGTTCAGGCAAACAGGCTGTTACAGGGAGCACAGGAGAAACCAGTTGCAAAAACCTGTATCCCTGGGGTGTAGCCACAACCCAGGCGTGTGCTAGGGTGGTCTGATCACAAGAGTGTTGGAAAATGCCTTTTTGACATGGCAAACCCCACTTTTTGCCCGATATCTGAAAGTGCACTGGGTTCCTGCCAAACAGGTCTCCAGTGCTAGATCTTAACACGGTACCATTGATTTCCCCCCAATTGGCAAATCCTTTAGCTCTGTAAGTTCCTAGTAAATGTTTCCCCAGGTACCTAGGGCCTGAGATACTAAAGTGTCCCCTAGGGCTGCAGCACGTATTGTGACAACCTAAGGGACCCCCTCACCAAGAACATTACAGGATGCATATCTTGGTGCAGACAAAGGAAAAAACACTACATGGAAACAGCTTGTGTCTCATGTCCCTTAACACTGCAAGCAATATATGCAAGTCACCCCTACAGCAGGCCTTAAAACCCTAAGGCAGGGTGCACTATATTACATATTAGGACATAGCTGCAAGAGCAGATAAGCCCCTCCTAGGTCTTTGTTGAGTCCTAGTCATAGTAAGTGGGGAGGGAAGTCATTCTAAATGCATGTGCAGGACACTGGTCAATACGAGTTCCCCAGCTTCATGATGGCTTCACTTAAGATAAGGATGTTTGTTATCAAACATCTCATACTGGTGAACCCACACTGAGATTTATCAATATATGCAAGAAGGCATGTAGAGGTGCTCCCTGAAAACCTACCAGCTTCTGGTGTGCTTGCGGACTAGTTTGAGCTAGCCCACAACCACCAGACAAGAGTATGACCCCCCCCCTCTAAGGTGAGAGCCTTTGCTCTCAGGCAGTCAGCTACAAAGTCTATTCTGGAAGGAGAGCTACACACCCCCACCTAACAGGATGACCTGCAAATCTACATTTCAAGGCAGGAGCGTCAACGAAGCCCACTGCCCTTTGCATGCAGATCTGGCTTCTGTCACAAGGGAGATGCTGACCCCCCCCACATACCCATCCCCCATTCTGCCTGCCTTCAATAAAGACTCGAACTCCTATGAACAGCAGACCTGTTCTCCTCCAAACTCCAAAGAAAGGAATTTGAAGCCTCTGGATCCACCAAAACCTGACACCTGAAGCCACCATTGCATCCTTCAGCTCTGGCCCAAGTAAACGTGTGCCACCGGTGCCAACAAGGTTCCCCGCCCTCTAGAGTCGGAGTCCATTGGTGGTTTCGCCCCTCCTGGACTCTCCAACAATGCCCACAGCCTATGCATGCAGCCCCCTTCTACTGCGACCGCTTCAGTAAGGAAAACTGGACACCTTTGCACCCAGCGCCCCTGAGAGGACCACTAAAGATGCCTACCTGTGTCTGAGCATCATGAGGCCAGATCCCTGCTGTTGGTTCAGCCCGACAGGCCTCCTGGTCAGAGCTTGCAGCCTTTTTGCACAGTGACTGATCTCCATAGGAATGCAATGGGCACCTGATACTATTTTGCACTCTGCACCTGGCTGACCTCGTGCCACTGAGGGTGTACTGTGGGTGCTGCCTTGGATCTTTTAACTCCTGGTAATTGGTCTTTTAAATCGCTGCACTACTTGTTTGCAGAATTTGATTTTACTCCCATACAATAACTTTGCACAGCTCTAGAATTTCACTGTGGCGACTTTAGAGTGAAAGTAATTCCCTTTAAAAAACGTACTTACCTGAACAATTTTTCTCTGATGCCTAAATATATAAAAGATTTATTTTTATAAATTGGTGTGGATCTCCTTTTTAGGTTGTGAGTCATTAACTACTGTGTGTACTTGTGGATGTTTTGCACTCCTGTGTTAAGCCCAAGGCCTACACTACCTCTCCAAAAAGGGCACTTTGGGATTGATTAGCAAGCCCCTGTTCACTCATTGGGGAACCCCTGGTCTCTTTACATGGTAAATCAAGATATTGACATTCCACTTTAAGAGCCAGCGGGCATGGAAGTGGGCAGAATGGTGCCCCCCTGGGATAGCCAGATGCCACACTCCATTGAAATGGTCACCATGTGGAAGGAAACTTGATAGCCTATTGGCTACCAATCACATCCTGCTCTGAAGACAATATTTTAGCATAAGGAGCACCCAGGCCTCAGATCTCGACCGGCTTTGAAAAAAGCCCTGCTGCACCAAAGACTGCACGTGGTGGCTAGCAAAGAGAGGGACTGTGCCTACTGTGTCATGTTGAAAGAGAAGCGGTCTCCAGAGCCAAATCTAGAAACTCCAAGGACCAGTTTACCGGCCTCCTGTTTGTAGCACAGACAGCTCAGCTGAAGAAGCCTGCTGGGGCAAGTTGGTAGCCTAAAATCTTTAAACTGCTACAACAGGTGAATTACAGCACCAAGGACCAGGACCAGATGCCCAGAGCTGCAGAGTTCACTGATCCTCAGGGGTGCTACTTGAGAATTACTGGGACCCTCAGTGAGTTATTGACCTTGGAAGGATTGGCCTGTGACAGACAAGGGGTGACTGGCTGTCCATTGGTAACTGGACTTCAGCCAGACCAAAGAGTAACTCGTGGGACTCTGCAACCAGGATCCCTCTCACCAGGTTTGTGGATGAGGAATCCCTGCAGGAAGTCTATAGTCAACCGTGTTGCATCTGCGGTATTCTTGGAACATGTTCAGCATACTTTGCAACTTGACCACTCTATAGGAATCCACTGCAATGCAGATAAAGTGCCTGGAACTGCTGGAGGACAGCTTTTGTGAAAGTAACTGTTCTTGAGGACCTTGTTAGCTCCCTGCTGGAGTTGCTCGGCACAAGTACTTCTAACCAACTGCATTGACACTTAGAAACTTTTCCAAAGAAAAAATTTGGTTAAGTGTTAAATTTGTTGACTTTGCAAAGCCTTGTTCACGGTTGAGTGAAATTGCTTCGATTTATTATTGCTTGTAAAATCAATATGTCCATGTAGAAAGCTGGCCCGGTGTGTGGTGGACACCTATGGTGTTTGCACTTTTTACAAAGTCCAGGTATCCCCAGTTAGTGAACAGTGTCTGGGAAGCCAGGGCTCTCTAGTGGTAGCTGTGGCAAGCAGTCAAGACTCATCTAGGAGTGTAAAGCATGTGCAATATCACAGTAGTCACACAGCAACTTCTCACATGAAAGGAACAGTGTTGAAAAAAGAAAGGTACTTTATTACAGGATCACTGAACTAGATTACTATAGGCAGCACCCCCAAACTGGATATATAGATATATATCTATCTATATCTATCTATACTTGCCTCCATTTTTTGCAACACTCTGTGGGTCCTTTCATGTGAGATAAGTTGCTGTGTGACTATATTGCAAATGATTTACACTCCTCTTAAATAAGTCTTGACTGCGCACCACAGCTACCACTAGAGAGCTCTGGCTTCCCAGACACTGTTTACTAACAGGGGATGCCTGGACCTGGTATAATGTAACTTACCCAGTAGACATCTGTTCGTGGCATGTAGTGCTGCAGATTCACATGCTTTGCACAAGTCCACCATCTAGTGTTGGGCTCAGTGTTACAAGTTTTTTTTTTTTTTTGAAGAAGCATTTTCGAGTCACGAGAGCGAGTGACTCCTCTTGGTGATAGGGCGCATGGGCATCAAGTCCTTTGTTCGATTGTTTTCCTGTGTGAGGGTGAAGTAAGGAGTGAATAAATATATATATAATGTCACTTACCCAGTGTACATCTGTTCGTGGCATGAGATGCTGCAGATTCACATGCTGTGCATATCCCGCCATCTAGTGTTGGGCTTGGAGTGTTACAAGTTGTTTTTCTTCGAAGAAGTCTTTGAGTCACAAGATCGAGGGACTCCTCCCATTTCGGCTCCATTGTGCATGGGCGTCGACTCCATCTTAGGTTGTTTTCCCCGCAGAGGGTGAGGTAGGAGTTGTGTATATAGTAATAATGCCCATGCAATGGAGTAAGTATGTTCACATAATGTGACTAAAAGTATTATATTTACAAATTCACAAATGTATGAGTTTAACTTTGATCAACTTACACCGACTACAGGCTCCCGGGGAGGTGGGAGGGCGCATGTGAATCTGCAGCATCTCATGCCACAAACAGATGTACACTGGGTAAGTGACATTTTCCGTTCGATGGCATGTGTAGCTGTTGTGATCACGTATTGAGACACTGGGTCCTGGAAAGGCCGCCCTTGGTTTAAATTTATAGGATTCCACCATTGAAGCGAGGAGTGTGTTTGGCGGTCTATTAACACTAGATCTTGAAGTTGACCCTGTGCTTGTGTCCATTGTGTCGCTAGACACTGTTGTAAGGGCCGCATGTGTAACCTTGCGTTTGGGATAATGGCTATGCATGAAGACATCATGCCTAGAAGTTTCATCACAAACCTTACTTGATACTGTTGATTTGGGTGCATGCTTTGTACTACGTTTTGGAATGCTTGTACCCTTTGTGGACTTGGGAGTGGCAATCCCTTTTTCTGTGTTGATTGTTGCTCCCAAGTACTGTTGTATTTGACACGGTTGTAAGTGTGATTTTAGGTAGTTTATTGAGAACCCTAGCTTGTGAAGGGTTTCTACGACGTATTTTGTGTGTTGAAGACACTGAGTGCTGGTTTTTATTAACCAATCGTCTAGGTACGGGAATACGTGTATGTGCTGTCTTCTGATATGTGCAGCTACTACTGCAAGGCATTTTGTAAATACCCTTGGTGCTGTTATCCCGAATGGTAACACTTTGAATTGGTAGTGTACTCCTTGGATTACAAACCTTAAGTATTTCCTGTGGGAAGGATAAATGGGTATATGGAAGTAAGCATCCTTGAGGTCTAATGTTGACATGTAGTCTTGTTGTTTGAGCAAGTGAATCAAGTCTTGAAGTGTTACCATGTGAAAGTGATCTGATTTGATGTAAAGGTTTAGTGTTCTGAGATCTAAGATGGGTCTCAGTGTTTTGTCCTTTTTAGGCATAAGAAAATACAGGGAATAAACACCTGTTCCTTTCTGATGGTTGGGCACTAGTTCTATTGCCTCTTTTTGTAATAACGCTTGGACTTCTGGAGTGGAGAAGTGTGGCACAATGGTTAGAGAGGCAGACCCTGATGCAGAGATCTAGCCCGGGACCAGGGTTCAATTCCCGCTTCAGCAGTTCTTGGGCTCAATTTCCCTGGACAGGAGATTTCTCGCCTCAGTGCCTAATCTAATTCATGGGTCTCACTCTGCAACTCTGGGCAATAGCTTGCTTAATCTCCACAATGGCCCCAACAGCGCTGGGATGCCTGGCTTCACCTTGGGGGTTGTCCAGGATTGGGCACCTCACAGGGAAAAGCCAGGAGGGGTTCCACAGCGGTATGCGTTCAGCGCTTCGATACCTCAGGGTCGGAGTGCGCTTTACAAGTACGAATTTACATTTACTTCTAGGTGTAATAGATCCAAGTGCTGTTTGGACATGTGTGCTTTTGGAGGCACATTTGGTGGTAATTGTAGGAATTATATGCAATAACCATGCTGGATAATGGCTAGGACCCACGAGTCCGTAGTTATATCTTCCCAATTTTTGTAATAATTTGTGAGTTCCCCTTCCCCCCGGTGTTATGTGTTGGGGATTTGTGACATTGGAGTCACTGTTTTGTTTGTGGGGTTTTTGGGCTTTGGAATTTCCCTCTTGTTTTAGGAAACTGTCCACCCCTATATTGACCCCGAAAACTTCCTCTTTGGTATTGGCCCTGGTATGTGGGTCTGGTCTGTGAGGTTGCAGGTTCTGTGCTTTGGGCTCGAAACCCCCCTCTAAAGTGTGGCTTCCTAAAGGTGCCTCTGCTCTGTGGGGAGTAAAGCGCGCCCATGGCTTTGGCTGTGTCCGTGTCTTTCTTTAGCTTTTCTATAGCTGTATCCACCTCCGGCCCAAACAACTGTTGTCCATTAAAAGGCATATTAAGCACAGCCTGCTGGATCTCTGGCTTAAATCCGGAGATGCGTAGCCATGCGTGTCTCCGAATAGTGACCACCGTGTTCACTGTTCTGGCGGCTGTGTCCACTGCGTCCGTAGCCGATCGTATCTGGTTGTTGGAGATACTTTAGCCCTCCTCCACCACTTATTGTGCATGCTTTTGAAACTCTTTGGGAAGATGTTCAATGAAATGCTGCATTTCGTCCCAATGAGCCCTGTCATATCTTTCCAATAAAGCTTGGGAATTGGCAATACGCCATTGATTGGCTGCAACCCTTTCCTGCTGCATCAAACTTTCGACTTTGTCGGGTCGCGGTGCATCCCAAAAAGTCTGTGAGTTTGCCCTTTTCTGGGCTGCCCCTACTATCACAGAGTCAGGTGTTAGTTGTTGCGTGATGTACACAGGGTCCGTAGGGGGAGGTTTGTATTTCTTCTCCACCCTAGGTGTGATGGCTCTGCCTTTGACGGGGTCTTGAAACACCTGTTTCGAGTGTTTTAACATGCCTGGTAACATAGGCAGACTCTGGTATTGGCTATGTGTTGAGGACAGGGTATTGAATAAAATGTCATCCTCTATAGGTTCTGCATGCAGTGCTACATTGTGAAGAGTAGCTGCTCTGGACACCACCTGCATGTAAGCAGTACTGTCTTCTGGTGGCGATGGTCTTGCCGGGTAGCAATCCGGACTATTGTCAGATAGTGGTGCATCATATAGATCCCATGCATCTGGGTCATCCTGGCTCATCCCTGTGTGCGTTGGTGATTGCAACATTGGGGGTGTTGCAATTGGTGACAGTTGTGGTGAGTGCTGTGGTGAAAACGTGGTGGAGTTTTCTTTAGCCACTTTTGCTTTTGGCTGTTTTTCTGTTTCTTGGAAAGCGAGTTTCCGTTTCATTTTAATTGGGGGAAGAGTTCTTATTTTCCCTGTGTCCTTCTGAATATGGAGTCTTCTTTGTGTATAGCCTGGCTCTCCCATCTCTAATTCTTGTCCAAATTTATGGCCTTGTAGTTGTGATGATCGGCCTTGTTCTTCTGAATAGGAGCTCTGTTTCGGCTCCGAGGCTGGGTGTTTCGGCACCGGAACCTTTTCCGCAGTCTTTTTTGGCTCCGAAGCCCCCTTTTTTCGGTATCGGGGTGCTGATATCTCGGTGCAGAGTTTGCTCGGAGACAGTATCTCGGTGCAGATTAAACTCTGTGCTGGTATCTCAACCAGAGTCGGATGTCTTCGACACATGTGTGCCCTTTTTCGGTGCCGATGGTTGGTCACCGTGCTTACGGGTTAAGCCATGGCCTGCCGGCGGTAGCATCCCCTGGGCTTTCATTATCTTTGTGTGAGTTTTGGCCGGGGGAGTTTTACTCCCGGTTTGTTGACTCGCCGGCTGCTCACTTTCGGCCTTGACCAAGTCCGAATCAGGAATGGAGAAAGTCTCTTCTTCGACATCGTGGGGTCCTGCCGACATCGATGCCATTTGAAGCCTTAGATCTCTCCAGTCCCGTAGCGTCTTCTTCGACCGAAATACCCGACAGGCCTCGCAGGTATCCTCTGTGTTCGGGGGACAAACACAAATTACAGACCAAATGCTGGTCTGTATAAGGATACTTATTGTGGCATTCGGGGCAGAAGCGGAATGGGGTCAGTTCTATGAGCCTCGAAGACGCACGCAGTCGGGCCGACCAGGCCCCGCCGGGGAGTGGAAGCCCCGAAGGGCTACTGGAGCACTTTTCTTCGGTGTCGATCTGCTATTACTAACCCGATACCGAACACAAACAATACCGTCGAATTTTCCAAGATTTATCTAACTTTCTGAACCGAAACACGGAGCGAAGAGGAACACGTCCGAACCTGATGGCGGAAAGAAAACAATCTAAGATGGAGTCGACGCCCATGCGCAATGGAGCCGAAAGGGTAGGAGTCCCTCGATCTCGTGACTCGAAAAAAGACTTCTTTGAAGAAAAACAACTTGTAACACTCCGAGCCCAACACTAGATGGCAGGATAATGCACAGCATGTGTATCTGCAGCTACACATGCCATCGAATATATATATATACATATATACATACATATATACACACATATACATATATATACATATATACACACATATACATATATATACATATATACACACATATACATATATACACACATATACATATATATACATATATACACACATATACATATATATACATATATACACACATATATATACATATATACACACATATATATACATATATACACACACATATATACATATATACACACACATATATACATATATACACACACATATATACACACATATATACATATATACACACATATATACATATATACACACACATATATACACACACATATATATATATATATACACACACATATATATATATATATACACACACATATATATATATATACACACACATATATATATATATACACACACATATATATATATATACACACACATATATATATATATATATATATATATATATACATACACACACACACACACGGAAAATGTCACTTACCCAGTGTACATCTGTTCGTGGCATTAGTCGCTGCAGATTCACATGCTGTGCACATCCCGCCATCTGGTGTTGGGCTCGGAGTGTTACAAGTTGTTTTTCTTCGAAGAAGTCTGAGTCACGAGACCGAGGGACTCCTCCCATTTCGACTCCATTGCGCATGGGCGTCGACTCCATCTTAGATTGTTTTCCCCGCAGAGGGTGAGGTAGGAGTTGTGTATGCTAGTAATAGTGCCCATGCAATGGAGTGAATGCGTATGTACATAATGAAGTTTAAAGTAATACATTTACAAATGTACAAATGTTTAAGATCTACTTCTAAACGGCTACAGGCTCCCGGGGAGGCGGGTGGGCGCATGTGAATCTGCAGCGGCTAATGCCACGAACAGATGTACACTGGGTAAGTGACATTTTCCGTTCGATGGCATGTGTAGCTGCAGATACACATGCTGTGCATAGACTAGTAAGCAGTTATCTCCCCAAAAGCGGTGGTTCAGCCTGTAGGAGTTGAAGTAGTTTGAAATAATGTTCTTAGTACAGCTTGACCTACTGTTGCCTGTTGTGCAGTTAACACATCTACACAGTAGTGCTTGGTAAATGTATGAGGCGTAGACCATGTTGCTGCCTTACATATTTCGTTCATTGGAATATTTCCTAGAAAGGCCATGGTAGCACCTTTCTTTCTGGTTGAGTGTGCCTTTGGTGTAATAGGCAGTTCTCTTTTAGCTTTAAGATAGCAGGTTTGAATACACTTAACTATCCATTTAGCAATGCCTTGTTTTGAAATTGGATTTCCTGTATGAGGTTTTTGAAAGGCGATAATGAAAATGTCACTTACCCAGTGTACATCTGTTCGTGGCATCAGTCGCAGTAGATTCGCATGTTCTGCAATAGCTCGCCATCTGGTGTTGGGCCGGAGTGTTACAAGTTGTTTTTCTTCGAAGAAGTCTTTCGAGTCACGGGACCGAGTGACTCCTCCTTTTGTCTCCATTGCGCATGGGCGTCGACTCCATCCTCGATTGTTTTTCCCCGCAGAGGGTGAGGTAGGAGTTGAATTGTAGTAATAGTGCCCATGCAATGGAGTGACTAAGTATGCACTTATTTAAGGTTGAGATGATACATATATAAATAATTGAAGGTAACTTCCAAACTGCTACAGGCTCCCGGGGAGGCGGGTGGGCACATGCGAATCTACTGCGACTGATGCCACGAACAGATGTACACTGGGTAAGTGACATTTTCAGTTCGATGGCATCTGTCGCTGTAGATACGCATGTTCTGCATAGACTAGTAAGCAGTTATTTCCCCAAAAGCGGTGGATCAGCCTGTAGGAGTGGAAGTAGTTTGAAATAATGTCCTTAATACGGCTTGACCTACTGTGGCTTGTTGTGCGGATAACACGTCTACACAGTAGTGCTTGGTGAATGTGTGAGGCGTAGACCATGTGGCTGCCTTACATATTTCTTGCATTGGGATGTTTCCTAGAAAGGCCATGGTAGCACCTTTCTTTCTGGTTGAGTGTGCCCTTGGTGTAATGGGCAGCTGTCGTTTAGCTTTAAGGTAGCAGATTTGGATGCATTTAACTATCCATCTGGCTATACCTTGTTTTGAAATTGGGTTTCCTGCATGAGGTTTTTGAAATGCAATAAAGAGTTGTTTAGTCTTTCTGATGTTCTTTGTTCTGTCAATGTAATACATCAATGCTCTTTTGACATCTAATGTATGTAGTGCCCTTTCAGCTACGGTATCTGGCTGTGGAAAGAACACTGGAAGTTCCACTGTTTGATTTAGATGGAACGGTGAAATAACCTTTGGCAAAAATTTAGGATTGGTCCTTAGGACGACTTTATTTTTGTGTAGTTGTATAAAAGGTTCCTGTATAGTAAACGCCTGAATCTCGCTTACTCTTCTCAGGGAAGTAATGGCGATGAGAAATGCCACCTTCCAGGTTAGGAACTGTATGTCGCAGGAGTGCATGGGTTCAAAAGGTGGACCCATAAGTCTAGTTAGGACAACATTTAGGTTCCATGAAGGAACAGGTAGTGTTCTTGGTGGTATAATTCTCCTAAGGCCCTCCATGAATGCTTTAATGACTGGTATTTTATATAGGGAAGTTGAATAGGTAGTCTGCAGGTATGCAGATATTGCTGCAAGGTGAATCTTAATGGAAGAGAAAGCTAGGTTAGATTTTTGTAAGTGAAGCAAGTAACCCACTACATGTTCTGGAGTTGTGTGTAATGGTTGTATTTGATTAATATGGCAGTAGCAAACAAACCTCTTCCATTTACTTGCATAGCAGTGCCTGGTGGATGGCCTTCTTGCTTGTTTTATGACTTCCATACATTCTTGGGTAAGTTGTAAGTGCCCGAATTCTAGGATTTCAGGAGCCAGATTGCTAGATTCAGCGATGCTGGATCTGGGTGTCTGATCTTTTGGTTGTGCTGTGTCAACAGATCTGGCCTGTTGGGCAATTTGATGCAGGGTACCACTGAGAGGTCTAGCAGCGTTGTGTACCAGGGTTGCCTTGCCCAAGTTGGTGCTATCAATATGAGTTTGAGTTTGCTTTGACTGAGTTTGTTTACCAGGTAAGGAAGGAGAGGGAGAGGAGGAAAAGCGTAAGCAAATATCCCTGACCAGTTCATCCATAGGGCATTGCCTTGGGATTGTTTGTGTGGGTACCTGGATGCGAAGTTTTGGCATTTTGCGTTCTCCCTTGTCGCAAACAAGTCTATCTGAGGTGTTCCCCAGAGTTTGAAATAAGTGTTCAGAATTTGGGGGTGAATTTCCCATTCGTGGACCTGTTGGTGATCTCGAGAGAGATTGTCTGCGAGTTGATTTTGTATCCCTGGTATAAACTGTGCAATTAGGCGAATTTGGTTGTGAATTGCCCAATGCCAAATTTTTTGTGCTAGCAGGCTTAACTGCGTGGAGTGCGTCCCTCCCTGCTTGTTTAGATAATACATTGTTGTCATGTTGTCTGTTTTGACGAGAATGTATTTGTGAACTATTATTGGTTGGAAAGCTTTTAGTGCTTGAAAAACTGCTAGAAGTTCTAGGTGATTGATATGCAGTTTTGTTTGATGTACGTTCCATTGTCCTTGTATGCTGTGTTGATCGAGGTGTGCTCCCCACCCTGTCATGGAAGCATCTGTTGTTATTACGTATTGTGGCACTGGGTCTTGGAAAGGCCGCCCTTTGTTTAAATTTATGTTGTTCCACCACAGAAGCGAGAGGTAAGTTTGGCGGTCTATTAACACCAGATCTAGAAGGCGACCCTGTGCTTGTGACCATTGTGATGCTAGGCACTGTTGTAAGGGCCTCATGTGCAGTCTTGCGTTTGGGACAATGGCTATGCATGAAGACATCATGCCTAGGAGTTGTAATACCATCTTTGCTTGTATCCTTTGTGTTGGATACATGCGTTGTATGATGGTGTTGAAATTTTGAATTCTTTGTGGACTTGGAGTGGCTACTCCTTTTGATGTGTCTATTATGGCTCCAAGGTATTGTTGTACCTTGCACGGCAGAATTTTGGATTTTGTGAAGTTGACGGTGAACCCTAGTTTGAAGAGGGTTTGTATGATATGATTTGTGTGATTTGAGCACTGTATTAATGAATGGGCCTTGATTAGCCAGTCGTCTAGATATGGGAACACATGTATTTGCTGCCTTCTTATGTGTGCAGCGACTACCGCTAGACATTTGGTAAAGACTCTTGGTGCGGTTGTTAATCCGAAAGGCAGTACCTTGAATTGGTAATGTATTCCCTTGAATACAAACCTTAGGTATTTCCTGTGCGATGGGTGTATTGGTATATGGAAATAAGCATCCTTGAGGTCTAAAGTTGCCATGTAGTCGTGTAGTTTTAGCAATGGCAATACTTCTTGTAGTGTGACCATGTGGAAGTGGTCTGATTTGATGAAAGTGTTCACTACTCTGAGGTCTAGGATTGGTCTCAGCGTTTTGTCCTTCTTTGGTATCAGAAAGTACAGTGAGTAAACTCCTGTGTTTATTTGTGTGTTTGGCACTAATTCGATTGCATTCTTTTGCAATAGTGCCTGCACTTCTATCTCCAGGAGATTGGAATGGTGTGTTGTTAAACTTTGTGCTTTTGGTGGTATGTTTGGAGGGAATTGTAGAAATTCTATGCAATAACCATGTTGGATAATTGCTAGAACCCAAGTGTCTGTAGTGATTTCCTCCCATGCTTTGTAATAATGACCTATTCTTCCCCCCACTGGTGTTGTGTGGAGGGGGTGAGTGACATGTGAGTCATTGTTTAGTAGTAGGGGTTTTGGGGCTTTGAAATCTCCCTCTATTTCTAGGGAATTGCCCTCCTCTATATTGTCCCCGAAAACCTCCTCTATACTGTCCCTGGTAAGTGGACGGTGTTGCTTGTGAGGTGCTGGCTTGTGTGCTTTGACCCCGAAACCCCCCTCGAAAGGGCGTTTTACGGAATGTGCTGTAATTCCCTCTGCTCTGCGGGGAGTAGAGTGCGCCCATGGCTTTGGCAGTGTCCGTATCTTTTTTGAGTTTCTCAATCGCTGTGTCCACTTGTGGACCGAACAGTTCTTTTTCATTAAAAGGCATATTGAGAACTGCTTGTTGAATCTCTGGTTTAAATCCAGACGTTCGGAGCCATGCATGCCGTCTGATAGTTACAGATGTATTAATTGTCCGTGCAGCTGTATCTGCAGCGTCCATGGAGGAACGTATCTGGTTGTTGGAGATGGTCTGTCCCTCCTCAACCACTTGTTTCGCCCTATTTTGGAAGTCCTTGGGCAGATGTTCAATGAGATGTTGCATCTCGTCCCAGTGGGCTCTGTCATAGCGCGCAAGTAGTGCCTGGGAGTTCGCGATGCGCCACTGGTTTGCAGCTTGTGCTGCGACTCTTACCAGCTGCATCGAACTTGCGGCTTTCTTTATCTGGGGGTGGTGCATCTCCAGATGTGTGAGAGTTGGCCCTTTTCCTAGCTGCTCCTACAACAACAGAGTCTGGTGGCAGCTGTGTAGTGATGAAAACCGGGTCCGTAGGAGGCGGCTTATACTTCTTTTCCACCCTTGGTGTGATTGCCCTACTTTTGACCGGCTCCTTAAATATGTCTTTTGCGTGCCGGAGCATACCAGGGAGCATAGGCAGGCTTTGGTAGGAGCTGTGGGTGGAGGAGAGTGTGTTGAACAAGAAATCATCCTCGACCTGTTCTGAGTGGAGGCTTACGTTATGAAATTGTGCTGCTCTAGCCACCACCTGAGAGTACGCGGTGCTGTCTTCTGGTGGAGATGGCTTTGTAGGGCAGGCCTCCGGGCTGTTATCTGACACTGGGGCGTCGTATAGGTCCCATGCGTCCTGATCTTGGTCACCCTGGCTCATGGTGGTGTGAGCTGGGGAGTGAGATGGAGTTTGTGCTGGTGAAACGTTAATCACGGGCGGAGGAGAGGGTGGTGGTGTAATTCTTTTAACCACTTTTGGTTGTGGTGCTTGTTCCGTCTGGAACTCCAACCTTCTCTTTCTCCTAATGGGGGGAAGGGTGCTTATTTTTCCTGTCCCCTGCTGAATGAAGATACGCTTTTGCGTATGGTCCACATCAGTTGCTTGTAGCTCTTCCTCAAACCTATGCTTTTGCATTTGGGAGGTTAGCGAGTGCTCTTCTGTATAAGAGCCTGAAGCTGGGTCGCTTGCAGTTTGTTTCGGCATCGAAACTTTGTCTGCGTGTTTTTTCGGCTCCGAGGTGACTTTTTTCCTTTTCGGGGCCGAAACCTCTCGGCGTCGATCTGTTTCGGTGCCGCTGTCTCGGCGTCGAGCCGTGTCCACACCGGCATCTCGGTGTCGAGGCTTGTCTCCAGCACTTTCTCGGTCCCGAGAAGGCTGCGTGCCGGTGTCTCGACCGGAGTCGGACGATCTCGGCACTGTTTGGGCCTTTTTCGGTGCCGACGGTCGGTCACCGAATTTATGGGTGGAGCCATGGCCTGGTGGCAGTGGCGTCCCCTGGGCCTTGTAAATGTTTCTTTGTGTGGTTTTCGACGTCTTACTCACGGTTTGTGTGTCGTCGAATCCTTCGGAGTCTGAGTCTTGGATCGAGAAGGTACCTTCTTCTTCCTGTTCCTCGAACTCCCGTTGGGCTGTCGGTGCGGACGCCATTTGAAGTCTTCTGGCTCGACGGTCTCGGAGTGTTTTTCGGGACCGGAACGCACGACAGGCCTCGCAGGTGTCTTCGCTGTGCTCAGGTGACAGGCACAGGTTGCAGACCAAGTGTTGGTCTGTGTAAGGGTACTTATTGTGGCATTTGGGGCAGAAACGGAACGGGGTCCGTTCCATCGGCGTTCTTCAGCACGCGGTCGGGCCGACCAGGCCCCGACGGGGGATCGAAAAACTACCCCGAAGGGCACCGGAGCTCTTCGATCTTCGATGCGGTGTGGAATCTAAGTACGCCGATCCCGAACGCAACAATACCGACGAAAATCTTCAGAAATTAGCTAATTTTCCGTTCCGAAACTCGGAGCGACAGGAACACGTCCGAACCCGATGGCGGAAAAAAAACAATCGAGGATGGAGTCGACGCCCATGCGCAATGGAGACAAAAGGAGGAGTCACTCGGTCCCGTGACTCGAAAGACTTCTTCGAAGAAAAACAACTTGTAACACTCCGGCCCAACACCAGATGGCGAGCTATTGCAGAACATGCGTATCTACAGCGACAGATGCCATCGAACATAGTTGTTTTGTCTTTCGAATTAGTTTTGTTCTGTCAATGTAGTACATTAGTGCTCTTTTGATGTCCAATGTATGTAATGCTCTTTCAGCTACAGAATCTGGCTGTGGGAAGAACACTGGTAATTCTACCGTTTGATTCAAGTGGAACGGTGAGATTACTTTTGGTAAAAATTTAGGATTGGTCCGTAGAACAACTTTATTTTTGTGTATTTGAATAAATGGTTCTTGAATGGTAAATGCTTGAATTTCACTCACTCTTCTTAGAGATGTGATGGCAATTAAAAATGCAACTTTCCACGTTAAGTATTGCATTTCACAAGAGTGCATGGGCTCAAAAGGTGGACCCATGAGTCGTGTTAAGACAATGTTGAGGTTCCATGAAGGAACTGGTGGTGTTCTTGGTGGTATAATTCTCTTTAGGCCTTCCATAAACGCTTTTATGACTGGTATCCTAAATAATGAAGTTGAGTGCGTAATTTGCAGGTAAGCTGAAATTGCCGTAAGATGTATTTTAATGGAAGAGAAAGCTAGTTTAGATTTTTGCAAATGTAGTAAGTAGCCTACTATCTCTTTTGCAGATGCGTGTAAAGGTTGAATTTGATTATTATAGCAGTAATAAACAAATCTTTTCCACTTATTTGCATAGCAGTGTCTAGTGGTAGGTTTTCTAGCTTGTTTTATGACCTCCATACATTCCTGTGTGAGGTCTAAGTGCCCGAATTCTAGGATTTCAGGAGCCAGATTGCTAGATTCAGCGATGCTGGATTTGGATGTCTGATCTGTTGTTTGTGTTGTGTTAACAGATCTGGTCTGTTTGGCAGTTTGACATGAGGTACTACTGAAAGGTCTAGTAGTGTTGTGTACCAAGGTTGCCTTGCCCATGTAGGTGCTATTAGTATGAGTTTGAGTTTGTTTTGACTCAACTTGTTTACTAGATATGGAAGAAGTGGGAGAGGGGGAAAAGCGTACGCAAAAATCCCTGACCAGTTCATCCATAGTGCATTGCCCTGAGACTGATGTTGTGGGTACCTGGATGCGAAGTTTTGGCATTTTGAGTTTTCTTTTGTTGCAAATAGATCGATTTGTGGCGTTCCCCACATTCTGAAGTAAGTGTTCAGTATTTGGGGGTGAATTTCCCATTCGTGGATCTGTTGGTGATCCCGAGAGAGATTGTCTGCTAACTGATTCTGAATCCCTGGAATAAATTGTGCTATTAGGCGAATGTGGTTGTGAATCGCCCAATGCCATATTTTTTGTGTTAGGAGACACAACTGTGTCGAGTGTGTTCCTCCCTGTTTGTTTAGGTAATACATTGTTGTCATGTTGTCTGTTTTGACAAGGGTGTATTTGTGGGTTATTATGGGTTGAAATGCTTTCAGCGCTAGAAACACTAACAGTTCTAAGTGGTTTATATGAAACTGTCTTTGCTGAATGTCCCATTGTCCTTGGATGCTGTGCTGATTGAGGTGTGCTCCCCACCCTGTCATGGATGCATCTGTTATTACGTATTGTGGCACTGGGTCTTGAAAAGGCCGCCTTTGGTTTAAATTTATACTGTTCCACCATTGAAGCGAGATGTATGTTTGGCGGTCTATCAACACCAGATCTAGAAGTTGACCCTGTGCTTGTGACCACTGTGATGCTAGGCACTGTTGTAAGGGCCGCATGTGCAACCTTGCGTTTGGGACAATGGCTACGCATGAGGACATCATGCCTAGGAGTTTCATTACTAATTTGACCTGTATCTTTTGGTTTGGATACATGGCTTGTATTACATTGTGGAATGTTTGGACTCTTTGTGGACTTGGAGTGGCAATTCCTTTTACTGTGTTGATTGTTGCTCCTAGGTATTGCTGTGTTTGACACGGCAGAAGGTGTGACTTTGAGTAATTGATTGAGAAACCTAGTTTGTGTAGGGTTTCTATGACATAATTTGTGTGTTTTGAACACTATTTGCGTGTTGGTTTTGATTAACCAATCGTCTAGGTACGGGAACACATGTATTTGCTGCCTTCTGATATGTGCAGCTACTACTGCTAGACATTTTGTAAAAACTCTTGGCGCAGTTGTTATTCCGAATGGCAACACTTTGAATTGGTAATGTATCCCTTGGAATACAAACCTTAGGTACTTTGTGTGAAGGATGTATTGGTATATGGAAATATGCATCCTTTAGATCCAGTGTGGTCATGTAGTCTTGTTGTTTGAGCAGTGGGATTACTTCTTGTAATGTAACCATGTGAAAGTGGTCTGATTTGATGTATGTATTTAATATTCTGAGATCTAGTATAGGTCTTAGGAGTTTACTCACTGTACTTTGATACCCAAAAAAGACAAAACTCTGTTTAGTTCTTGTTTTGGTACTAATTCTATTGCCTCTTTTTGGAGCAATGCTTGAACTTCTACTCCTAGAAGATTTATATGTTGTTTTGACATACTGTGTGTTTTCGGTGGGACAGTTGGAGGGAATTCGAGAAATTCTATGCAATAACCATGCTGGATAATTGCTAGTACCCAAGTATCTGTTGTTATCTCCTCCCAATGTTTGTAAAATTGGCTTAGTCTTCCCCCCCACAGGTGTTATGTGATGGGGATGTGTGACTTGTAAGTCACTGCTTATTTTGAGGACTTTTGGGGCTTTGGAATTTTCCTCTATTTTTTGGGAATGGTCCCCCTCTATATTGCCCCCGAAAACTTCCCCGCTGATATTGGCTTTGGTAAGTGGGCCTTGTTTGTGATGTTGTGGTTTCTGTAGGTTGTCCTCGAAACCCTCCCCTAAAAGGTGTTTTGCAAAATGTGCCTCTGCTCTGCGGGGAGTAGAGTGCGCCCATGGCTTTTGCTGTATCAGTGTCTTTCTTGAGTTTATCAATAGCAGTGTCAACTTCCGGCCCAAACAACTGCTGTTCATTAAATGGCATATTTAGCACGGCTTGTTGAATTTCCGGCTTGAAACCTGACGTGCGCAGCCATGCGTGCCTTCTTATTGTTATTGCAGTATTTACTGTCCTTGCAGCAGTATCTGCTGCATCCATTGAAGACCGTATCTGATTATTAGAGATACTTTGTTCTTCTTCCACCACTTGTTGTGCTCTTTTTTGGAACTCCTTGGGTAAGTGTTCTATCAAATGTTGCATCTCATCCCAGTGAGCTCTGTCATATCTTGCCAAAAGTGCTTGTGAATTGGCAATGCGCCATTGGTTTGCTGCTTGTGCTGCAACCCTTTTGCCCGCAGCATCAAATTTGCAACTCTCTGTCTGGAGGTGGTGCGTCCCCCGAGGTATGAGAGTTTGCTCTCTTACGAGCTGCCCCGACAACTACTGAGTCTGGTGTTAACTGCGTTGTAATATAAACTGGATCTGTTGGCGGTGGCTTGTACTTTTTCTCCACCCTTGGAGTTATGGCTCGGCCTTTAACAGGATCCTGAAAGATTTGTTTTGAATGTTTTAGCATTCCTGGGAGCATAGGTAGTCTTTGGTATTGGCTATGAGTGGAGGATAGCGTGTTAAACAGAAAGTCATCCTCAATTGGTTCGGAATGCAAGGTGACGTTATGGAAAGCAGCTGCCCTTGCGATCACCTGTGTGTAAGATGTACTGTCCTCAGGAGGGGACGGCCTGGCAGGGTACGAGTCTGGGCTGTTGTCCGATACTGGAGCATCGTAAAGGTCCCATGCATCGGGATCATCTTGACTCATGGCAGTATGAGTCGGGGAGTGCATCAGTGGAGGAGTTGCTACTGGTGATGTGTGCACTGATGGTGGTGGAGAAGGTGGTGGAGTTGTTTTCTTTGCCACCTTTGCCTGTGGCTCCTTGTCCTTTTCTTGAAAGGCAAGTTTTCTTTTTATTTTAATTGGGGGAAGAGTGGTTATCTTCCCTATGTCTTGATGAATGTGGAGCCTCCTTTGAGTATAGTCTGGCTCTACAGCTTGAAGTTCCTCTCCAAATCTGTTTTTGCATTTGGGAGGACCATCCTTGTTCCTCTGTATAGGAACCTGTTTTCGGCTCCGAGGCTGGATGTTTCGGAACCGAAACTTTTTCGGACGTCTTTTTAGGCTCCGAAGAAACCTTTGTAATTTTCGGCGTGGTGGTGTCTCGGTGCCGAATTTGTTCGGTGCCGCTGTCACGGTGCCGAAATTTCTCTGAGCCGATGTCTCGGGTCCGAGATTGCTGTGTGGCGGTATCTCGACCGGAGTCGGATGACTTCGACACCAGCGTGCCCTTTTTCGGTGCCTTGGCTCGGTCACTGATTTTTTGGGTTAAGCCATGGCCTGTTGGCGGTGGCGTCCCCTGGGCTTTTGTTGACTTCTCGTGAGTCTTATGTTTCGACGTCTTACTCACGGTTTTCGGCATTTCTTCGGCCTCGAGCTCTTCAGAGTCCGACTCGTGGATAGAGAAAGCTTCCTCCTCCTCCTCGAAACGCTCTTGTCCGGTCGGCGTCGACGCCATCTGCAGTCTTCTGGCTCTTCGGTCTCTTAACGTCTTTCTGGACCGAAATGCTCAACAGGCCTCACAAGTATCTTCCTTGTGCTCTGGGGACAAGCACAAGTTACAGACCAGATGCTGATCCGTATACGGATACTTGTTATGGCATTTTGGACAGAAGCGGAATGGGGTCCATTCCATCAGCCTTGAAGTCACATGTGGCCGGGCCGACCAGGCCCCGACGGGGGATCGAAAGAACCCCAAAGGGCCACCGGAGCTCTTCTAAATTCAGTGTCGATCTGTTGTAACTAACCCGATACCGAACGCAAACAATACCAACGTTTTTTCCGAGATTCTAACTAACTTTCCGACCCGAAACACGGAGCGAAAAGGAACACGTCCGAACCCGATGGCGGAAAAAAAACAATCTAAGATGGAGTCGACGCCCATGCGCAATGGAGTCGAATTGGGAGGAGTCCCTCGGTCTCGTGACTCGAAAAGACTTCTTCAAAGAAAAACAACTTGTAACACTCCGAGCCCAACACCAGATGGCGGGATGTGCACAGCATGTGTATCTGCAGCTACACATGCCATTGAACATATACATATATACATATAAATATAAATAAAGATGTCCATATAACATATGGAAAAGGTCACTTACCCAGTGTACATCTATTCATGGCATGTTCTGCTGCAGATTCACATGCTATGCATATCAACTCGAGCTCTAGTGTTGGCCTCCGAGTGTCATGGGATAGAGGGACTCCTCTTCGGTTCCATTGTGCATGATCATCGACTCCATTGTTTGATTGTTTTCCCGCAGAGGGTAAAGGAAGGAGTGAGTGTATAAGTGAAAAAAAAAAAGAAAAAAAAAAAAAAGAAGAAAAAAAAATAGATGTCCATGCAAATGTATATGGATATGTACAAATGTGTTAACTTAAACGACTACAGGCTTCCGGGGAGGAGGGAGGGTGCATGTGAATCTGCAGCAGAACATGCCACGAACAGATGTACACTGGGTAAGTGACATTTTCCGTTCAATGGCATGCGTAGCTGCAGATACACATGCTATGCATAGACTACAAAGCAGTTTGTCCTCCCAAAAAAATAGCAGTGGCTAGCCTGTAGGAGTTGAAGTGGTCTGAAATAATGTTCTTAGAACAGCTTGTCCTACTGTGGCTTGTTGTGATAATACGCCCACATAGTAGTGTTTAGTAAATGTATGAGGTGGTAACCATGTAGCTGTTTTACATATTTCAGCCACTGGTATATTTCCAAAAAAAAGCCATTGTTGCACCTTTTTTTTCCCGTGTAGAATGTGCTTTAGGGGTGATTACAAGTGGTCTTTTTGCTTTGATGTAGCATGTTTGTATGCACCTTATAATCCATCTTGCTAAACCTTGTTTTGATATAGGATTGCCTGTATGCGGTTGTTGGAAAGCCACAAAAAGTTTTGTCGTTCTAAATTGTTTAGTTCTGTCTATGTAGTACATTACAGCTCTTTTGAGGTCTGATGTATGTAGAGCTCTTTCTGCCACAGAATCTGGCTGTGGGAAGAAGACTGGCAGTTCCACTGTGATATGAAATGGTGAGACTACTTTTGGTAGAAGTTTTGGATTCGCTCTTAGTACAACTTTGTGTACTTTGAAGAAAGGTTCCTCAAGAGTAAAAGCTTGTATTTCACTTACTCTTCTTAAAGTATTAATTGCCACTAGGAAGGCAACTTTCCATGTTAGAAATTGAATTTGGCAAGAGTGCATGGGTTCAAAAGTTGGTCCCATAAGTCTTGTAAGCACTATGTTTAGATTCCAAGATGGACATGGTAGTGTTCTTGGTGGAATGATGTGTTTTAAGCCTTCCATGAAAGCTTTAATGACAGGAACTCTAAAGAACGATGTTGAATAGTTTGTAAATATGTAGCTATTTCAGTGAGGTGTATTTTTTAGGAAAATGCTAAATTTGATTTTTGCAAATGACGTAAATAGCATACAGTATCTTGTATTGATGCTGTAAGAGCATCTATATTTTTAGATTGGCAGTAATAGACAAATCTTTTCCGTTTGCTTGCATAGCACTGTCTAGTAGCGGGTTTTCTTGCTTCTTTAATAACCTCCATACATTCTGATGCAAGTTGTAAAAATCCAAATTCTATGACTTCAGCATTGGGGTTTGGATGTCTGATTTGACCTTTGTTTTGTGTTAACAGATCTGGTCTGCATGGGAGTTTGGAGTGCGGTACTATAGATAGATCAAGTAGTGTTGTGTACCATGGCTGACATGCCTATGTTGGTGCTATGAGTCATGTTGAGGGAAGTTTGATGCAACTTGTTGACTAGAAATGGAAGGAGTGGGAGAGGGGGGAAAAAGCATAAACAAATACCCCTGGGCAATTGATCCATAGAGCATTGCCCTTGGATCGAGGGTGTGGGTACCTGGATGCAAAGTTTGGCATTTTGCATTTGCTTGTTACGAAATGGTCTATGCCTGGGGTTCCCCACATGTGGTAGTACTGCTGAATCACTTGTGGGTGAATATCCCATTTGTGTATTTGTTGCTGCATCCTGCTTAAGACGTCTGCTAGTCTGTTGTGTATCCCTGGGATATAATCTGCTAGTTAGTTGAATGTGATTGTGAATTGCCCATTTCCAAATGTCTGTGCTAGAAGGGACAATTGAGAGGAGTGTCTCTCCCCCCCCCCCCCCATGTTTTTGCAGATAATGATAATACATTGCGGTCATATTGTCTGTCCTTATCAACACGGTTTTGTGCGTGATCTGTGGCCAAAATGCTTTGAGGTACAATTTACTTACCTTCGGTAACAAAATATCTGGTAGAGACATTCTAGTTGCAGATTCCTTACCTTAGAATTTTCCTCCAGGTGTCAGACTGGATCTGGAGATTTTTTTCTTTGAGCAATACCCTTGTGCGTCGGTAGGTGGCGTCGTGGTCGCCGTGATGACGCCAGGACTAGTACATAGACGCCGCCCTTGCACAGTGACGTCAGTTTAACGACTTTCCACACCAGAGCGCAGAGCTGCTAAGAACACCGATATTGGGGCGCCAGAGCTAAGGACCTGAAAGGGGGAATCCCTGTCCCTAGAAATCAGTTCGCAAGTGGGGAGGATGGGTGGGCAGTAAGGAATCCGCAACTAGAATATGTCTCTACCAGATATTTCGTTACTGAAGTTAAGTAACTTGTACATCTGATAGAGACTTCTAGTTGCAGATTCCTTACCTTAGAATGGATACCCAAGCAATGCCATCCTCTGTGGTGGGCTGCGAACTGAGATCATACTAGAAAGTCCTGCAAGACCGAACGACCAAAGTAGCTGTCCCGACGGACCTGACTGTCCAAGCAGTAATGTTTAGCAAACATGTGCAGGGATGCCCACGTAGCTGCCTGACAGATGTCCAGGACAGGAACTCTGCGTGCTAACCCAGTGGATGCAGCAGTGGCCCTGGTAGAATGAGCTCACAAGCCTTCTGGAGGTTGTTTTTTCGTCAAGGCGTAGCACTTTTTGATGCAAAGAAGCACCCATTGAGAGATGGTACGTTTCTGCACCGCCTTCCCTTTCTTCGCACGCACATAATCAACAAAGAGTTGATCGTCCACCCGGAAGTCTTTAGTACAACTGAGATAGAACGCAAACGCTCTTTTTGGGTCCAGACGGTGGAGTCTCTCACCTCCTCATGAGAAGGATGTGGGGGTGCGTAGAAGGTAGGCAAAGTGATGGACTGGCCAACATGGAACAGTGTAACCACCTTAGGAAGAAAGGAAGCTCTAGTGTGTAACACCACTTTGTCAGAGTGTACGGACAAGTACGGAGGTTTTGAAGAAAGGGCCTGAAGCTCACTCACCCTGCGAGCAGAGGTGATGCCGATAAGAGACAGTTTTGAATGTGAGGAGTCGTAAGGGACAATTATGCATAGGCTCAAAGGGAGTACACATCAAGAAAGTAAGTACAATATTAAGATCCCACTGAGGCATGATGAAGGGATTGGGAGGAAATAAGTGGGTGAGCCCCTTCAAGAATCTACTCACAAGAGGAGATTTAAAGAGTGAGGGCTCATCAGGAAGCCTAAGAAAGGCAGAAATGGCAGAAAGATACCGCTGTAGGGTGGCCAATGCAGAGCCCTGCTGGGCTAAGGAAAGAATGAATAGAAGAACCTCTGAAAGAGGGGCAGATAGGGGGTCAACAGATTTGTTAGTGCACCATGCCACAAATTTATTCCAACGACTGGCGTATACAGTTTTAGTCGAGGGACGCCTGGCTGCCAAGATAACATTGCAGACTTCAGGTGGAAGGGCTAATGCCGTCAACTGTTGCCGCTCAATCTCCACACATGAAGGCAGAGGTTGGACAGGTTCGTTGGTGGACTGTTCCCCTGCTGCTGCGACAGAAGATCCGCCCGAAGAGGCAGTCTGAGTGGAGGATCGATGGACATGCTCAGTAGCTTGGAATACCACACTCTTCGAGCCCAGTGCGGAGCCACCAAGATAACGTGGGCCTGGTCGTTCTTGATGATCTTAAGAACTCTGGGCAGAAGAGGGATAGGCGGGAGGGCGTAAAGGAGGCCGGAGTTCCACTCGAGACAAAAAGTCTCAAAGCGAGTGCCGCCTTGGAAACTCCAACACGCAAAATAACTGACATTGCGCATTCTCTGCGGAGGCAAACTGATCTTACCAAGGCTCTCCCCACTAGAGAAAGAGACCTTGCGCCACCTCCAGATGGAGACGCCATTCGTGATAGACAGTGCATCGGCAGCTGTGTTAGTCTGCTCTGGCGCTGAGCCCGCCAGATGTTGAACCATCAGGGTAATGCCCGGATGTTCCAGCCATGTCCAGAGGCGTAGTGCCTCTGACATAGGGTCTAGGAGCCTAACCCGCCTTGCTTGTTGGAGTACCACATGGCGGTAGTGTTGTCCGTGAACACCTGCACCACTTTCCCTTAGAGAGGGAAGGAATGCCTTCAACACAAGTCTGATCGCTTGGCGCTCCAGCAAGGTGATATGGAGGCCCGACTCCGCCGGAGACCAGAGGCCTCTGATCTCCGCCTCTCCCATGTGGCTGCCCCAACCCAGAAGCAACGCATCTGTCACTATTGAGAGATCTGGTTAGGGAAGGGAGAGGGATTTGCCACGGACCCAATGCATATTCAAAAGACCACTGCAGATCCTTTGCAGTCCCCTCTGAAATCTGGACCATGTCGGAGAGATTTCCCTGATTGTGTGACCACTGGAACTTCAAGTCCCACTGCAGAGCCCGCATTTGCCATCTGGCACGTGTTACTAGCAGGATGCCAGAGGCCATGAGGCCTAGCAGCCTCAGTCAGTCTCACTGAAACTGAAGACAGAGGCTGAAAGATCAGAATCCTAGCCGGAATATCTTGGACTCATTTCGGGAGGATAAGCCCGAAACTGCACTGTGTCCAGAACAGCTCCGATGAGAGTGTGAGAGGGAGTAAGGTGTGACTTTGGCATGCTTATAATGAACCCCAGCATGTGCAGGAGGCTCGCAGTAGTCTGAAGAGGGGGGGGGGGGGGGGAAAGACTACTTTCTGGGGCGAGTCCGCCTTCAACAGCCAGTTGTCGAGGTAGTGGAAGACAAACCGTAAACCTGAGCAGAAGAGCTGCAACCACTGCCATCACTTTTGTGAACACCCAAGGGGCACTGGGGTAAGGCTGAAGAGGAGCATGGTAAACTGAAAGTGCTTGTGACTTACCATGAATCCTAGTTAACATCTATGGGCAGGCAGAATAGGAATGTAGAAATAAGCATCCTTCAAGTCCAACACTACCATCCAGTCTCCTGGGTCCAAGGCAGACATGAGCATTTTGAATTTCTCCTTCTTGAGGAAGTAACAGAGGTCCCGAAGGTCTAGGATAGGACGTAAACCCATGTCTTTTTTGGGCACCAGAAAGTAGCGGGAATAACAACCACAACCTACTTCTGGCCCAGGGACCTTCTCTATGGCTCCATTGACCAAGAGAGCTACGACTTCCTGGCAGAGAAGTGCCAAATGTTCCTCTGAAAGATGGTTGACTGATGAGGCATGGCTGGTGGGGCAGACTCGAAGGCAAGAGTAGCCCCTTCAAACTATCTGCAAACCCCACCTGTCCTCAGTGATGGATTTCCAGTGGGGCAGATGATGGAGAATCCTGCTGCCAACTGGATCTGAGTGAGGGGACGGATTAGGAGAGTTTGAAGGCTGCACTGGGGGCAGGGGTAGACTGGGCAGACCTCTGGCTCCCTGTCCCACACGGGATTCCGTGACCCTGGCCACGCAGCTTCTAAACCGCTTGTGCCACAAGGTGGCTGGGGTGGGGTTGTGACAGGGAGCCCCTTCCTTGGCCATGAAAGGCGGACTGTTTGGGGGGGGTGGGGGGTTTGAACCTAGAAATCTCTATCAGATTTATAAATCTTAAAGAGTACATGAAGTAGGAGACATTGGTCATGACATGCAAAACAAACAGAAAAGTAATTTGCCCATGGGGCAGATTTTGTCAGGATCAAACACTACTTCCTACCTAAAACAGGTAGACCACATTTGTAGGGCTATATGGGAAAATATAAATGTGTTCAAAAAAGCAATGAACTATACAATCATTTAATACATAACACGGACATTTAAAAAAAAAAAAAAAATTGCTAAATTTTCTGCATTAAAAACAGACCAAAACGACGGAAAGACCAGAAAAAGATATGCACAACTTGTCCTCAACTAAAAGGAGGAACAAAGTTACTAAGCCTGCTTTTCTAGCGATTAATATTTTCTTTGCTATCCTAAACAGAATGTTTGTAGCAACACATCGTTTAGCAAATTTCAACAGTCAACAATTTCAGGGATCACTTAGTATCCACATTTGACAATACGTTTGGCTGAACAGCCCACTCATTCATACACCCTCAGAAAACATACTAATGAAGGTAAACATGACAACTTCCACGCTCTTTGAAGGCATGCAAATGTTTCATTACACCAGCAGTGTTAAAAAAGTCGATCAGTTTTCCACTTCAAGGCAGGCTCCCCAAACTCTTATATTTTAAAGATAGATGTGCTCTTTCCCACCTCGGGCAGTCACATTCTTATCTTCAACGGACTATTTCAACATGATCTGGCTCTCCCCTATGGTGAAAAGAAATCCTAAAGCACTCGGTGTTTGGTTCACCTTGCAGATTCTCACACCATTGGGGAGTGTGACATCACTCAATCTGAAGGGCCTCCATTCATTCAAGTTTTCAGTATCAGGGAATACAAAACAGAACAAAGACCATCCATGTTATTACATGGACGGTCTTACAACTTACAATCAAACCTCTGCTTCAAGAGAAGCAACCTCAACATCTTGTGGTGGTACCTCTACCACAAGGATGCCCTTGGGCAGGGTCCTGGGAAGTAGGGAGCATGCCTTGCCAGATAATATTGCCCTTAATGTGGTATGTAGAGCATAGAGAGCTGTGGACCAGGGAGCATTGTAATACAATCTCCTGAATCCATGCTGTAAAGAAAGCCCTCACATTATTCAAATTGCAAACTTCAATCCCTTTACACCTTGTAGTCCAATCCTGCATTAATACCAGCTTTTGCTGAATGTTTTAATGGTACTTAAAGAAACCTCACCTTTCAATCAAGTCACATAAGTAATTGAAGGTGTGAACGGCTTCTTCTTTGTCTTCTTGTAGTGGTAGCCAGGATAACCAATGAGGAAGGACTTCATCCACATTTACACATTCAGGCCTAAACTTCATTATCTTCCCAACTGCCGAAATGCAGTTCTCTGTGGCATTAATATTTTCTTTGGTTTTTGAATCTGGAGCCTGGATCACACTAACCATTTGTGGAAGGGCCTCTGTAGGATTGCCAAGTACACAGTTTGGTTAAATAAGACAATTACTGACGACTGGAAAACGAACACTGCAAACATACAGAAGACTGCTTACAGACAATGAACATACAGTAGCAGTCTGACACAGAATCTTGAAAAAAAACACTAAAATAGGATAGGAATGTTAACCATGTCAGATTATCTCTTTTGTTGCCCCCACCCCCAAAACTACTAGTAGACCGTAATAGCCATCATCAAGCAACATCTTCGATTATAAATGTGAAGAAGTTGATGCTTGTAATCCAGGTTCTGTATTGCAAGGATTTTATAGCCTTTATGACTCAAGTGAATAGTTTCCTCCTATGTTTGTGTAACCTGGAACACTTCGCATAAAATTGAAACTGTTTTTAACAGGTCTAACACTGGTGGGGCATGGGGGGGGGGAGCAACCCGGTACAGTTATCGTAGAGAAGGTTGAGAAACTTTAATTTCAAGATGCTTTGAGTTTCCACTACTTTTAATCTTTTCACCAACAGTTGCCTCAAAGTGAGATTTTTGTGAACAGATATGGTGCAAATAGAAGGCAGGAGGGTCATTTGGCTGAAAAAAAAAAAAAAGAAAAAAAAAAAAAAAAAAACATTCCTAGGATGCAGAACCAGGACTACAAGTAAGCATTCCTTCTGTATCATAGGAGCTTTGGCAGTCAAATGTTAGATAGCAAGACAAACGAAACGTCCCTGTGGCTGAGCCGAAGAAAGCAAAAGCTGTATTCACAAGATCTCCCCCTCCCCACCCCCCCAAAAAATAGTGCGGACCGGTTTGCCAAACCGTGAGGCCAAATTACAGAAATGCAGTCAAACATCGCAAAATTCGCAGTACTTTCATGACAGGAACACAATGTACCTGTCACAAAAATACTGTGAGCAAACCAGCACCACGCAGCAAGCTTAACATGGAAAGGGGGGTGTATAATGCCAGCGAGTACAGACTACAATGTAAATTGTGCGCTCAATGGCACCACCATGACATTTCATGACTGGGAGGGGGTGACTATAAAAAGGTGACAGGAAGGCAGGGTAGAAATAAGTGAAGGGGTGTCAGGTAGGTTGGGGGGTGGGAGGGGGTGAGGAAGCGGGGCTGGGAGAGGAAGCGGGGAGGTGAAAGGGAAAGTGTAAGGAAATGCCTCCTTGGCATGGTTACCTCCCGACTTTTGCCTTTTGTTGATGCCAGTTATGTTTAAGTGTTCTGGGACCCTGCTAACCAGGCCCCAGCACCAGTGTTTTCCCTAAACTGTACCTTTGTTCCCACAATTGGCACAGGTCTTTAAGGGCTGCAGCATGTCTTATGCCACCCTGGGGACCCCTCACTCAGCACATGCACACTGTCTCACAGCTTGTGTGCTGGTGGGGAGAAAATGAGTAAGCCAACATGGCACTCCCCTCAGAGTGCCATGCCCACCTCACACTGCATGTGGCATAGATAATTCACCCCTCTAGCAGGCCTTACAGCCCTAAGGCAGGGTGCACTATCCCACAGGTGAGGGCATATGTGCATGAGCACTATGCCCCTACAGGGTTTAAGCAAATCCTTAGACATTGTATGTGCAGGGTAGCCATAAAGAGAATATGGTCTGAGAGTCTGTCATACGCAAACTCCACAGTTCCATAATGGCTACACTGAAATCTGGGAAGTTTGGTATCAAACTTCTCAGCACCATAAATGCACACTGATGCCAGTGTGGGATATGTTGTAAAATCCATCCAGAGGGCATCTTAGAGATGCCTGCTGAATACCAGTCTGACTTCTAGTGCTAGGCTGACCAGTTTCTGCCAGCCTGCCCCAATCAGACGAGTTCCCAGCCACATGGGGAGATTGCCTTTGTCACTCTGTGGCCAGGAACAAAGCTTGTACTGGGTGGAGGTGCTTCTCACCTCCCCCTGCAGGAACTAACACCTGTCAGTGAGCCTCAGAGGCTCATGCCTTTTGTTACAGCAGCCCAGGGCATCCCAGCTACTGGAGATGCCCGCCCCTCAGGCCACTGACCCCACTTTTGGCAGCAAGGCTGGAGGAGATAATGAGAAAAACAAGGAGTCACATCAGTCAGGACTGCCCCTAAGGTGCCCTGAGCGGAGGTAACCCCTGCCTTTAGAAATCTTCCATCTTTAGATTGGAGGATTCCCCCAATAGGATTAGGGATGTGCTGCCCCCCACCCCTCCCCCCTCAGGGAGGAGGCACAAAAAGGGTGTAGCCACCCTCAAGGACAGCAGCCACTGGCTACTGCCCTCCTGGCCTAAACACACCCCTAAATCTAGTATTTAGGGGCGACCCAGAACCCAAGAAATCAGATTCCTGTAATCCTACACAAAAGGACTGCTGACCTGAAAGCCCAGCAGAGACAATGGAGACAACTGACTTGGCCCCAGCCCTACCAGCCTGTCTCCTGACTCAAAGAACCTGCACAGTGATACATCTGACAGGGACCAGCGACCTCTGAAGACTCAGGACTGCCCTGAACGGAAGGCCCAAGAAACTCCAGAGAACAGCAGCACTGTTCACCAACAGCAACATTGAAGCAATTTTTAAAGAACTCACTCTTCCCGCCAGAAGCATGAGACTTCACCCTCTGTACCAGACTCCCCTAGCTCGAGCTCCAGAGAACCAACACTACAGAGAGGACTCCCAAGTGACAGACCTCGTGAGTAACCTGACATGACCCCCCCCGGCACTCACACAGCGATGCCAGCAGAGAGGATCCAGAGGCGCCCACTGACCACGACTGCCTGGAACAAAGAACCAGACGCCTGGACAAAGCACTGCACCTGCTGCCCCTAGGACTGAAAGGAACCAACCTCCAGTGCAGGACTGACCAGCAGGCGGCCCTCTCCCTAGCCCAGTCGGTCGCTGGCACGAGAAGCCCCCCTGTGCCCTACCTGCATCGCCTAAGTGACCCTCCTGGGTCCCTCCATTGCTTTCTATAGCAAACCCAACACCAACTTTGTACACTGCACCCAGCCACCCCTGTGCTGCTGAGGGTGTGTTTTGTGTTCCTGTTTGTGTCCCCCCCCCAAGTGCTCTACAAAATCTCCCCTGGTCTGCTCCCCGAGGACACAGGTACTTACCTGCCAGCAGAACGGAACCGGAGGACCCCTGTTCTCCATAGGCACCTATGTGTTTTGGGCTCTCCTTTGGCCTCTGCACCGGACCGGCCCTGTGTTGCTGGCGAGGTGACTTTGGGGTTGCCTTGAACCCCCAACGGTGGGCTGCCTATGCCCAGGAGACTGAACTTGTAAGTGCTTTACTTACCTCAGAAACGTAACCATACTTACCTCCCCCAACTGTTGATTTTTGCACTGTGTCCACTTTTAAAATAGCTTATTGCCATTTTAACCTATACTGTGTGTACTACTGCTTTAATTCAAAGTTCCTTACTTACCTGTGTGGAGTACCTCGCATTTTATGTATTTCCTTCAAATCTTGAATCTTGTGGTTCTAAAATAAAGAAAAGATTTTTCTATATAAAAACTATTGGCCTGGAGTTAATTCTGTGTGTGTGTTCCTCATTTATTGCCTGTGTGTACAACAAATGCTTAACACTACCCTCTGATAAGCCCACTGCTCGACCACACTACCACAAAATAGAGCATTATTATTAACTAATTTTGCCACTATCAACCTTTAAGGGGATCCCTTGGACTCTGTGCACACTATCTCACTGAGATAGTGTGCACAGAAAATTTGAGTGCAAGTTCGTTTTTTAGGGTTGAACATGTGCTAGTGAGATGTAGTCAGTCAGAAAAGGGCTTGGAGTCAGTCTGTCGCGTATCATTTGTTTATTACATGGTACTTCACAGCCTCGCAGTTGGTCACAGCAGGCATTTCATAATTTCCATTTTAATCCCTGGCACAGGGACCAAGCAGTTAATCAGTGCCCGTCCACTGCTCCGGGCATGGAGGTTCTTTTTAATTTCTCCTGCCAACAAACGGCGCGTGACAAAAACTTGGTCACCAAAACAAATAAAACTGCAAAGTTTTATTTTGGATGAGTGTACACATTACTAAATGTTTGCAGCATTGTGTCTGCATGTACTATGTACATATTCATAAATGTGTACATGCAACAGCATGTCTTTAGGTACCTAATTTTACATATATGTAGCAAAGAAAATAGAGCTCTGTAAATAGGTGTGCGTGCCATAAACGTAATGAATTTCATTCCTTCCAGCCAATCTATTCTCAATGTGAATTATAGGCTGTTCTTTGACCTCACTTCTTGGCCTACAGGGGAGCATTGGGTGTGGAACTTGTAGCTCAGATAGTTGAGAGCCTGCTGCAATGTGTGTTACCAGCAAGACCAACTCTGTCTTCAGTGTTATTACAATAGGTGCCACTGATTTGATTTGTAAAAACAGCTGTTAAAAATCTGATACACCGTTTTTGTTTACTGCTTGCGCTGCATCAATGCTCGATATGCTGGTATATTGTCACTCGGGTGCCTTATGGATAAGAGGCCAGCTGTTTCACAGCAGATGGTTGGTGGGCCTACCCTGCATGGAAGATCGGAGGAAGGCAGGAGTCCTGCGGTTCAAAACGCATAGAATGTAGCACCCTCCATGCATCATGAAGAGCAGCCTCTATCGTCAAAAGGACAACAAGGCACGAGCGCGCCTGGAGTCAATGGTGGCGTCTCACTAGGCTTACACTGCTCATGGAGTGCTAGGTGGTGTAGGAAAATGCCACTGTTAGCATGGTCATACGCCACTTTTTGCCTAGTGTTGATGTTGGAAGTGTGCTGGGACCCTGCTAACCAGGCCCCAGCATTTTCCCTAAAACAGTACCTTTGTTTCTGCAACTGGCATAGCTCTGGCACACAGTTAAGTCACTTGTAAAAGGTACCCCTGGTACCAAGGGCCCTGTGGCCAGGGAAGGTCCCCAAGGACTGCTGCATGTATTATGCCACCCTCAGGGACCCCTCACTCAGCACATGCACACTGCTTTGTCTTTTCTCCCCACTAATACACACAAGCTGCAAAGTCAACATAGCACTCAACTCAGAGTGCCATGCTCACCAACCACTGCCTGTGGCATAGTTAAGTTCACCCTCCAGCAGGCCTTATAGCCCTAAGGCAAGGTGCACTATACCACAGGTGTGGGGATTGGCTGCATGAGCACTATGCCCCTACAGTGTAAGTCCATTCTTAGACACTAAGTGCAGGGTAGCCATACTGAGTATATGGTCTGGGAGTTTTTCATTATGAACTCCACTGCACCATAATGGCTACACTGAATACTGGGAAGTTTAGTATCAAACTTCTCAGCACAATGAACCCAGCTCTTCAGATTCCTAATAACCTCAAGAAAGAAGGTCTACCGAGCTGAAATCCCTGCCGAGAAGAGAATGAGACAATTGACTGCCCCAGCCCTACCGGCCCATCCCCTGCTTCAAAAAGCTGCAATAAAAGCAGCAACACGTTCTGCAGGACCAGCAACCCCTGAAAAACCTCCAGGGGACTGCCTACATCACTGAGGACCAAGAAACCCCCGTGGACAGCAGACTTTTCCAAAAAGAAGTCAAAGAAACCATCTTTAAAGGGACTCTCACCTCACTCCAAAAGGGTGAGTCCAACTACTCTGCACCCAACATCCCTGGCCAATGTCCAGAGAAACCAACTAGCCAGAGTATCCCCAGGCGACTCAGCGACGTGTCCACCCTGGGCTGACCTACACCCCACGATGATGCCTGCAGAGGTAATCCCAAGGACCCCCCTGACTGGGACAAAGATGTCATCACCTGGAGAAGCACTGCACCCACAGCCCCCCAGACCCGAGAGAAACAGACCACTGGTGCAGCAACAACCAGCAGGCGGCCCTCTCCCAGTCTGTGGCTTGCCTGAGAGGCCCCCAGTGCCCTGCCTGCAGGGTTTAAGTGACCCCTGGGTCCCTCTATAGAGTTCTATTAAGAAACCCAAAGCCCTGTTTGCACACTGCCCCTGTGCCGCTGAGGGCGTCATTTTTATGCATACTCCAGTACTACGCCAAACCCCCCCGGTCTGCCCTCCAACAAGACAGTTCCTTGCCTGCAAGCAGACCAGAACCGGAGTACATCTCGGTATCTTGAGAACCCCAACCCCCCCCCCCCCCTCCCCAGTCTCTATAGGGGCCTACGTTATATGCGCCTGTTTGACCTCTGCACATATCCGGTCCAGTGTTGCTGGGTGTTTGGCGTTATCTTGAACCTCCAACAGTGAGCTACCTATGCCCCAGAGCTTTTTGCCATTTTAAAGAAAACCGTGTACATTGTTGATTCCATTCAAAGTTATTAGTATTACTATGCAAAGTACCTTTCATTTAATGTACTTACCTGCTAAACACATTTTGTGGTTCTAGAAATAAACAAAATATTTTTCTATATAAAAACCTATTGGTCTGGAGTGAAGTCATGGAGTGTGTGTTTTCACTTATTGCTTTTGTGTACAACAAATGCTTAACATTACCCCTCTGATAAGCCTAACTGCTCGACCACACTACCACAAATCGAACATTATTATCTATTATTGCCTCTGTCAAGCCTCTTGGGGAACCCCTGGACTCTGTGCACACTATATCTAATTTTGATATAGTATGTGCAGAGCCAGCTTCCTACAGGTGGTGTGTCGTCAGGCGAACACATCGCCTCCAATGGACACTCAGCAGCAGACATGTATGAAAGGCAGGTCTGGGGTGGCAGAGAAAAGGAACGAGGATGTCAAATGTTATTCATATTTGGATGTTCTCTAGCGCAGACAATCCATGAAGAATGATAAAGCACTTAAAAACAAGAACAGTAAGTGCGTGGTTACATGCAGAACATTGCGAACGGTACTGGTGGCATTCCCTTCGAGGTGTTTGCTATAACGATGCTTATAAAAAAAAGACAGTTACTCAACTAGATGTCTTTCCAGATCGTAGATGCAAAACCAGATATGGACCAAGTTAGAATTGAGGATTTCTTGCTTACAGTTGAGCCTACGATAGGCATGGCAAGAGATACGTTAGAGCATGTTAACAGCCACATTGATGTGCACCATAGCAAAAACATTGCCAACGCCAATACCTTTTGTATAGGGAAAAGCTACTGGCTTTGCCAATGTTCGTTCTGCTTCTTGGAGGCTGTGTCTGCCTCCAGAAAGCTTGTAGTGCTGTCATCACGCACAGCAGGATAGAGTATGAAACCACCTCTCCCGCCCACCTGCTTTTTACTGACAGCACAGCAGCGTCAATAAAAAGGGTTTTTTTTTTGTAAAGATTGTGGGAACTTCTGTAAATGTCATGTGATTTTTTTTTTTTAACAAAAGTCCCAATTTCACATTTTTTTGGGTGAAAATCGCAAAATCCTTGGTCTGTGTAGGAAGCTGGCCTGGTGTGTGGTGAGTACCTATGTTATCACCTTATACCAGGTCCAGCTATCCTCTTATTAGTGAAGTGTAGGCAGTGTCTGTAGGAAGTTGGCTCTGTATGTGCTATTTCAAAGTAAGGAATAGCATGCACAGAGTCCAAGGGTTCCCCTTAGAGGTAAAATAGTGGTAAAAAGAGATACTAATGCTCTATTTTGTGGTAGTGTGGTCGAGCAGTAGGCTTATCCAAGGAGTAGTGTTAAGCATTTGTTGTACATACACATAGACAATAAATGAGGTACACACACTCAGACAAATCCAGCCAATAGGTTTTGTTATAGAAAAATATATTTTCTTAGTTTATTTTAAGAACCACAGGTTCAAAGTTAACATGTAATATCTTGTTTGAAAGGTATTGCAGGTAAGTACATTAGGAACTTTGAATCACTTCAATTGCATGTATACTTTTCAAGTTATTCACAAAATAGCTATTTCAAAAGTGGACACAGTGCAATTTTCACAGTTCCTGGGGGAGGTAAGTTTTTGTTAGTTTTACCAGGTAAGTAAGACACTTACAGGGTTCAGTTCTTGGTCCAAGGTAGCCCACCGTTGGGGGTTCAGAGCAACCCCAAAGTTACCACACCAGCAGCTCAGGGCCGGTCAGGTGCAGAGTTCAAAGTGGTGCCCAAAACGCATAGGCTTCAATGGAGAGAAGGGGGTGCCCCGGTTCCAGTCTGCCAGCAGGTAAGTACCCGCGTCTTCGGAGGGCAGACCAGGGGGGTTTTGTAGGGCACCGGGGGGGGGGGGGGGACACAAGCCCAAACAGAAATTTCACCCTCAGCGGCGCGGGGGCGGCCGGGTGCAGTGTTAGAACAAGCGTCGGGTTCGCAATGGAAGTCAATGAGAGATCAAGGGATCTCTTCAGCGCTGCAGGCAGGCAAGGGGGGACTTCCTCGGGGAAACCTCCACTTGGGCAAGGGAGAGGGACTCCTGGGGGTCACTTCTGCAGTGAAAGTCCGGTCCGTCAGGTCCTGGGGTCTGCGGGTGCAGGGTCTTTTCCAGGCGTCGGGACTTAGGTTTCAGAGTCGCGGTCAGGGGAAGCCTCGGGATTCCCTCTGCAGGCGGCGCTGTGGGGGCTCAGGGGGGACAGGTTTTGGTACTCACAGTCGAAGAGTAGTCCGGGGGTCCTCCCTGAGGTGTTGGTTCTCCACCAGCCGAGTCGGGGTCACCGGGTGCAGTGTTGCAAGTCTCACGCTTCTTGCGGGGAGTTGCAGGGTTCTTTAAAGCTGCTTCTTGAAACAAAGTTGCAGTCTTTTTGGAGCAGGTCCGCTGTCCTCGGGAGTTTCTTGTTGTCGTCGAAGCAGGGCAGTCCTCAGAGGATTCAGAGGTCGCTGGTCCCTTTGGAAGGCGTCGCTGGAGCAGAGTTCTTTGGAAGGCAGGAGACAGGCCGGTGAGTTTCTGGAGCCAAGGCAGTTGTTGTCTTCTGGTCTTCCTCTGCAGGGGTTTTCAGCTAGGCAGTCCTTGTTGTTGCAGGAATCTAATTTTCTAGGGTTCAGGGTAGCCCTTAAATACTAAATTTAAGGGCGTGTTTAGGTCTGGGGGGTTAGTAGCCAATGGCTACTAGCCCTGAGGGTGGGTACACCCTCTTTGTGCCTCCTCCCAAGGGGAGGGGGTCACAATCCTAACCCTATTGGGGGAATCCTCCATCTGCAAGATGGAGGATTTCTAAAAGTTAGAGTCACCTCAGCTCAGGACACCTTAGGGGCTGTCCTGACTGGCCAGTGACTCCTCCTTGTTGCTTTCTTTGTTCCCTCCAGCCTTGCCGCCAAAAGTGGGGGCCGTGGCCGGAGGGGGCGGGCAACTCCACTAAGCTGGAGTGCCCTGCTGGGCTGTGACAAAGGGGTGAGCCTTTGAGGCTCACCGCCAGGTGTTACAGCTCCTGCCTGGGGGAGGTGTTAGCATCTCCACCCAGTGCAGGCTTTGTTACTGGCCTCAGAGTGACAAAGGCACTCTCCCCATGGGGCCAGCAACATGTCTCTAGTGTGGCAGGCTGCTGGAACTAGTCAGCCTACACAGACAGTCGGTTAAGTTTCAGGGGGCACCTCTAAGGTGCCCTCTGGGGTGTATTTTGCAATAAAATGTACACTGACATCAGTGTGCATTTATTGTGCTGAGAAGTTTGATACCAAACTTCCCAGTTTTCAGTGTAGCCATTATGGTGCTGTGGAGTTCGTGTTTGACAAACTCCCAGACCATATACTCTTATGGCTACCCTGCACTTACAATGTCTAAGGTTTTGTTTAGACACTGTAGGGGTACCATGCTCATGCACTGGTACCCTCACCTATGGTATAGTGCACCCTGCCTTAGGGCTGTAAGGCCTGCTAGAGGGGTGACTGACCTATACTTGCATAGGCAGTGAGAGGCTGGCATGGCACCCTGAGGGGAGTGCCATGTCGACTTACTCGTTTTGTTCTCACTAGCACACACAAGCTGGCAAGCAGTGTGTCTGTGCTGAGTGAGAGGTCTCCAGGGTGGCATAAGACATGCTGCAGCCCTTAGAGACCTTCCTTGGCATCAGGGCCCTTGGTACTAGAAGTACCAGTTACAAGGGACTTATCTGGATGCCAGGGTCTGCCAATTGTGGATACAAAAGTACAGGTTAGGGAAAGAACACTGGTGCTGGGGCCTGGTTAGCAGGCCTCAGCACACTTTCAATTGTAAACATAGCATCAGCAAAGGCAAAAAGTCAGGGGGCAACCATGCCAAGGAGGCATTTCCTTACAGTGTCTAAAAGCCAGGCTCTCTAGAGGTAGCTGCGGATGAGCAGCCAAGGCTCATCTAGGGGACATGCAAAGCTCATGCAATACCACTGTAGTCACAAAGCACTTACAAACATGAAAGAACCACAGAAGGTTACAAAAATAAAAGGTACTTTATTTAAGTTACACAAACACTAAATCACTAAACACATTGTATGTGCAATGGCAATCCTAAATAGGCATAAAAAGCAACAGAAAACAGTGAAAAGCAATAGGCAATACTGAAGGCCTAGGGGTGAGACCAAACCATATACCAAAAAATTGCAATGTGAAGGTCGGGTCCCCACCCAAGGAAGCATAATCGGTAGAGGGAAGCTGGAGGTACTAGGACATCCCAGAAGTACTACAGTGCGCCTAACCGACCAGGAGAAAAGAGGTAAGTTACTAGTTCTACCCAAACCAACCGAAAGGACTTCAGAAGATATTACAAGACTGCAAGAAACCAAAGGTGGATCCTGGAAGAGGAAGACATGGAAAAGAAGGCAACCAAGTCCAGTTCCAGTTGGTGTCTGGTGGTGGCAGGAGCCACTATCCACCTGTCTGGATGTAATTGTTGGTTGACAGTCAGGTAGGGGGAAATGAGTCAGCAATGCAGCACTAGAGTATATGAAGAGTTCCTGGGTGATGCAGTTCGATGTCCCATGCTGGATAAAGGATTGCAGTCAGTCTGTGGTGTGGAAAAACCACCAATAAGCCTTGGCAAAGGCAAATGTCGCGGTTGGAGGAAACGTGAAGCTGCTGGGGAACAGCAAAGTCCAAGGGGGTCAACTCACGGGGAAAGTCCTAGGCGACCCTCAGCAGTGCAGAGTCTCTGAAGGAGGCAGCCGCCACAGAAGAGCCACTGGCGAGGAGCCCAGGAGTCGGAGGCCATTGCAGCACACGTAAGGGCTGTGCGTCACAGGGAAGAGTGCTGGGGGCTGGGGCTACAACAGAGCCTGAAGATCCCTTGGAGAAGATGCAAACAGGACTTGGTAGCTGCAAGAGACACTGTGCCCAGGGGTACTGTCCTGCATGGGAAGGCAAGGGCTTACCTTCTCCAAAGTTGGAGAGCTGGCAGTGAGAACCAAGGGGACCACTCCAGACCACCACCTGTGATGCAGGATACACGCAGCTCAGGATGAGAGAAGATCCATGCAGCACGAATATCTGCAGCTGCACATACCATCAAACGGAAAATGTCACTTACCTAGTGGACATCTATTCGTGGCATGTAGTGACATTTTCCGTTTGATGGCATGTGCAGCTGCAAATACTCATGCTATGCATAGACTGAAAAGCAGTCCCCTCCCAAAATAAGTGTTGGCTAGCCTATAGGAATTGGAGTAGTTTGAAATAGTGTTTTCGGCACTTATTGACCAATATTTGCTTGTTGGCGAGATAGTACATCCACACAGTAGTGTTTAGTACATGTGTGTGGTGTTGACCATGTGGCTGCTTTGCATACGTCTGCCATTGGTATATTTGGTAAGAATGCCATTGAAGCTCCTTTCTTTCTAGAAGAATGTGCTTTAGGAGTTACTAATAGTTGCCTTTTAGCTTTAAGATAGCAAGTTTGAATACACTTCACTATCCATCTGGCTAGTCCTGGTTTTGAAATAGTATTACCTTTATGAGGCTGCTGAAAAACCACAAAAAGTTGTTTTGATTTTCTGAAATCTTTTGTTATGGCTGTAGAATACATGAGCTCTTTTGACATCAAGAGTGTCAAGATCTTTCAGCTACTGAATCTGGCTGTGGAAAGAAGACTGTCAAGTCTGAGTGATTGATGAGAAATGGTGAAACTACTTTAGGTAGGAATTTTGGGTTAGTCCTAAGTACTATTTTGTTCTTGTGAATTTGAAAGAAAGGTTCTTCTAAAGTGAATGCCTGAATTTCACTAACTCTCCTTAAGAAAGTAATTGCTACTAGGAAAGCAACCTTCCATGAGAGAAATTGCAGAGTGCAAGAACGCGTGGGTTCAAATGGTGGACCCATAAACCTGGTGAGCACAATGTTAAGATTCCAGGCAGGAGCTGGTTGAGCTCTAGGTGGAATAATTCTTTGAAGGCCTGCCATAAAAGCTTTTATGACCGGAATCCTAAAGAGAAGCATGCATTTGTAAATGAAGCAAATATCAGACAATATCCTGTACTGACGCTTTGAGTGGATCAACGTTTTTGGGTTGACCGTAATATACAAAACGTTTCCATTTAGCTGCATAGCACTATCTGGGTGTAGGTTTACACGCTTCTTTTAGAATGTCCATACATTCTGAAGGAAGCTGTAGATATCAACTATGAACTCTGGAGCCAAATTGCCAGGTTGAGCATACTGGGATTGAGATGCCTGATCTGATCTTTGTTTTGAGTCAATAGGTCTGGTCTGTTTGAGAACTTGTGATATGGTACTACACAGATCCAACAGTGATGTGTACCAGTGTGGACATGCCCACATGGGAGCTATGAGTATCATAGTGAGAGGGGTGAGATGGATCTTGCTGACCAGAAATGGAACTAGTTGGTGGGGGAGTGTCCCTGACCAATTTATCGATAGAGCATTGCCCTTGGATCAAGGGTGTGGGTATCTGGATGCAAAGTTTGGGCATTTTGAGTTTGCTTGTTGCAAAATGGTCTATGTCTGGGGTTCTCCACATGTGTAAGTACTGTTGAATTACTTGTGGGTGAATTTCCCATTTGTGTATTTGTTGCTGCTTCCGGCTTAAGAGGTTTGCTAGTTGGCTATGTATCCCTGGAATTTACTCTGTTAGTAGTTGAATGTGATTGTGGATTGCCCATTTCCAAATTGTCTGTGCTACAACGGACAATTGAAATGAGTGTGTCTCCCCCCCCCTATTTTTGCAGTTAATACATTGTGGTAATGTTGTCTGTCCTTATCAACACTGTCGTGTGTGATCTGTGGTTGAAATTCTTTGAGTGTTAGAAACACTACTGGTATTTCCAAGTGATTTATGTGGTAAGTTTGTTGAATTCCATTCTCTCTGTATGGTAAGATTGTTGAGATGGGCTCCCTAACCTGTCATTGATGCATCTGTGGCAATTATGGTCTATGGCACAGGGTCCTGAAATGGCCACCCTTTAGATAAGCTGGTGTGATTCCACCATTGAAGAGCGTTGTAAGTCTGACAGTCCAACAACACTAGATCGTGAAGTTGACCCTGTGCCTGAGACCATTGTTTGCGAGAGACTGTTAAAGGGGTCTCATGTTTAGACGTGTGTTGGATACTATTGCTATGCACGTTGCCATCATTACCAATAGTTTCATGATAAATCTTACTTTGTACGTTTGTTTGTATTGTAGCTGTTGTAGGAGATTGTGGAAAGCTTGAATTCTGTGGGTTTGGGTACACCGATGTTGAAAGTGTTCAGAATTGCTCCAAATTACGGTTTTATTTGCACTGGTTGCAGATGAGATTTTTGGGAATTGATTGTGAACCCTAGACTGTGTGGGGTATTGATTGTGTGTGCTATTAACATGTTTGAATGGTGCTGGCTTTTATGAGCCAGTCGTCCCGATAGGAAAAGACATATGTTACCTTCTGAGGTACGCTGCAACCACTGCGAGGCATTTGGTGAATACCCTTGGTGCTATTGTCACTCCAAAGGGTAGCACTTTGAACTGGTAGTGCTTGCCTGCTATCACAAATCTTAGATCTTTGCGATGTGCTGGATGTATGGGAATGTGGAAGTAGGCATCTTTTAGATCTAATGCAGTCATGTAGTCCTGTTTTTGTAGTTAGGGAATGCAATCCTGAAGAGTGACTATGTGGAAATGCTGAGAAGATGTACTGATTAAAGGGTCTGAGATCCAGGATTGGTCTGAGAGTACCATCCTTTTTTGGTGTAAGGAAGTATAGACAATTGTAAGGAAATGCCTCCTTGGCATGGTTGCCCCCTGACTTTTTGCCTTTGCTGATGCTATGTTTACAATTGAAAGTGTGCTGAGGCCTGCTAACCAGGCCCCAGCACCAGTGTTCTTTCCCTAACCTGTACTTTTGTATCCACAATTGGCAGACCCTGGCATCCAGATAAGTCCCTTGTAACTGGTACTTCTAGTACCAAGGGCCCTGATGCCAAGGAAGGTCTCTAAGGGCTGCAGCATGTCTTATGCCACCCTGGAGACCTCTCACTCAGCACAGACACACTGCTTGCCAGCTTGTGTGTGCTAGTGAGAACAAAACGAGTAAGTCGACATGGCACTCCCCTCAGGGTGCCATGCCAGCCTCTCACTGCCTATGCAGTATAGGTAAGACACCCCTCTAGCAGGCCTTACAGCCCTAAGGCAGGGTGCACTATACCATAGGTGAGGGTACCAGTGCATGAGCATGGTACCCCTACAGTGTCTAAACAAAACCTTAGACATTGTAAGTGCAGGGTAGCCATAAGAGTATATGGTCTGGGAGTCTGTCAAACACGAACTCCACAGCACCATAATGGCTACACTGAAAACTGGGAAGTTTGGTATCAAACTTCTCAGCACAATAAATGCACACTGATGTCAGTGTACATTTTATTGTAAAATACACCACAGAGGGCACCTTAGAGGTGCCCCCTGAAACTTAACCGACTGTCTGTGTAGGCTGACTAGTTCCAGCAGCCTGCCACACCAGAGACATGTTGCTGGCCCCATGGGGAGAGTGCCTTTGTCACTCTGAGGCCAGTAACAAAGCCTGCACTGGGTGGAGATGCTAACACCTCCCCCAGGCAGGAGCTGTGACACCTGGCGGTGAGCCTCAAAGGCTCACCCCTTTGTCACAGCCCAGCAGGGCACTCCAGCTTAGTGGAGTTGCCCGCCCCCTCCGGCCACGGCGCCCACTTTTGGCGGCAAGGCTGGAGGGAACAAAGAAAGCAACAAGGAGGAGTCACTGGCCAGTCAGGACAGCCCCTAAGGTGTCCTGAGCTGAAGTGACTAACTTTTAGAAATCCTCCATCTTGCAGATGGAGGATTCCCCCAATAGGGTTAGGATTGTGACCCCCTCCCCTTGGGAGGAGGCACAAAGAGGGTGTACCCACCCTCAGGGCTAGTAGCCATTGGCTACTAACCCCCCAGACCTAAACACGCCCTTAAATTTAGTATTTAAGGGCTACCCTGAACCCTAGAAAATTAGATTCCTGCAACTACAAGAAGAAGGACTGCCTAGCTGAAAACCCCTGCAGAGGAAGACCAGAAGACGACAACTGCCTTGGCTCCAGAAACTCACCGGCCTGTCTCCTGCCTTCCAAAGATCCTGCTCCAGCGACGCCTTCCAAAGGGACCAGCGACCTCGACATCCTCTGAGGACTGCCCCTGCTTCGAAAAGACAAGAAACTCCCGAGGACAGCGGACCTGCTCCAAGAAAAGCTGCAACTTTGTTTCCAGCAGCTTTAAAGAACCCTGCAAGCTCCCCGCAAGAAGCGTGAGACTTGCAACACTGCACCCGGCGACCCCGACTCGGCTGGTGGCGATCCAACACCTCAGGAGGGACCCCAGGACTACTCTAAGACTGTGAGTACAAAAACCTGTCCCCCCTGAGCCCCCACGGCGCCGCCTGCAGAGGGAATCCCGAGGCTTCCCCTGACCGCGACTCTTTGAATCCTAAGTCCCGACACCTGGGAGAGACCCTGCACCCGCAGCCCCCAGGACCTGAAGGACCGGACTTTCACTGGAGGAGTGACCCCCAGGAGTCCCTCTCCCTTGATCAAGTGGAGGTTTCCCCGAGGAACCCCCCCCTTGCCTGCCTGCAGCGCTGAAGAGATCCCTAGATCTCCCATTGACTTCCATTACAAACCCGACGCTTGTTTTTACACTGCACCCGGCCGCCCCCGCGCTGCTGAGGGTGAAATTTCTGTGTGGGCTTGTGTCCCCCCCGGTGCCCTACAAAACCCCCCTGGTCTGCCCTCCGAAGACGCGGGTACTTACCTGCAAGCAGACCGGAACCGGGGCACCCCCTTCTCTCCATTCTAGCCTATGTGTTTTGGGCACCACTTTGAACTCTGCACCTGACCGGCCCTGAGCTGCTGGTGTGGTGACTTTGGGGTTGCTCTGAACCCCCAACGGTGGGCTACCTTGGACCAAGAACTGAACCCTGTAAGTGTCTTACTTACCTGGTAAAACTAACAAAAACTTACCTCCCCCAGGAACTGTGAAAATTGCACTAAGTGTCCACTTTTAAAACAGCTATTTGTCAATAACTTGTAAAGTATACATGCAATTTTTATGATTTGAAGTTCCTAAAGTACTTACCTGCAATACCTTTCGAATGAGATATTACATGTAGAATTTGAACTTGTGGTTCTTAAAATAAACTAAGAAAAGATATTTTTCTATATAAAAACCTATTGGCTGGATTTGTCTGAGTGTGTGTACCTCATTTATTGTCTATGTGTATGTACAACAAATGCTTAACACTACTCCTTGGATAAGCCTACTGCTCGACCACACTACCACAAAATAGAGCATTAGTATTATCTATTTTTACCACTATTTTACCTCTAAGGGGAACCCTTGGACTCTGTGCATGCTATTCCTTACTTTGAAATAGCACATACAGAGCCAACTTCCTACAACAATATATTAATCTCCCTTGTTGAGGTATAGGTACCATCGCTATTGCACCTTTGAGTAGAAGTGATTGTACTTCTTGTTTTAATAGAATATGATGCTCCTGAGTTAATTTGTGTGAACGAGTTGGAATGTTTGGTGGAGTGGAAATGAGTTCTAGACAATAATCATGTTGGATAATTGATAGAACCCACTGATCCGTAGTGATGTGACATCGTGGGTAGAAATTTTCCAGTCTTCCTCACAGGAGATGTGTGCTCTGTGAGGATGGTCAGAAAGTCACAGATTGTGAGGAACTCTGGATGTGGAAGGCTTACCTCTTCTATTGTTGGATCCTCTACAGGAGCCTCTAAATGATCCTCTAGTGTTGAATTGAGAGGATAGTTTTTGATGGGTGATTGCGGTTTCTGTAGCTGATGGTTTGAAACCCCCTTCAAATTGTGGTCTACAAAAAGTACCCCTGGTGGGTGTGGTATACAACACCCACAAAGCTTCAGCTGTTTTCAAATCTTCTGTAAGTTTGTCTATCGCTGTGTCCACCCTAAGATCAAATAAATGCTGTTTATCGAAAGGAATGTTTAGGACTGCCTGCTGTATTTCAGGATTGAAACCTGAACATCTTAACCAGGCATGTCTACTAATAAGCACACTGGTGTTAACTGACCGAGCTGCTGTAGCCGCTGCATCCACAGCCGATCTAATAGCATTATTAGATATTGCTTGCCCTTCATTAACTATTTGCTGTCCCCCTTTTTTGGTGTTGTGGAAGGAGGTATTGTAGCAGCTCCTCCATTTCGTCCCAGTGTGCTCTGTCATATCTAGCCAAAAGACCTTGTGAATTGGCTATACTCCAGTGATTTGCAGCTTGTGAAGCTACCCTTCTCAGCTGCATCCATTTTCCCGCTTTCCTTATTGGGAGATGGGGCCTCTCCTGTGGACTGACTATTAGCCCTTTTTCTCGCGGCACCAACTACAAGGGATTCAGGAGGTAGTTGACCTCTTATAAACACAGGGTCTGAGGGTGCTGGTTTATATTTCTAGTCCACTCTAGGAGTGATAATCCTAGCTTCAACAAGCTCTTGAAAGATATCAGAAGCCTGTCTGAGCATGCCTGGAAGCCTAGGAAGACAATCATATTGGTTATGCATGGATGCTAGTGTCTCACACAGAAAATCCTGTTCTATGTGGTCAGTGTGCAGTTGCACATTATGGTAGGCTGCAGCTCTAGCCACTACTTCTGTGCTCTAGTGTCTTCTAGTGTTGAGGGTCTGGCAGGATATAACTGAGGGTCATTTGGTAAAATGGGATCACAGACTGATGTGTTCCATGGATCTGTGTCCTGTTGGTCATCACTAAGATCATCCCTATGTGGTGAAATTGAGGATGTATGTGTTGACAATTGTGCCTCATATGTGGGTGATGGAGGTGGTGTGGAAGGAGGAACAGTAGAATGTGGTGGTGAAGGCTATCTGCTGTGAAGTCTCTCCCTGTTTGTCCTTGAAGACCTTCTTTGGTGGAGGTTTCAAAGTGTCTTTAAAAGTTAATTTCCTTTTAAAGGACATTGGAGGGGAGACAATTATTCTTCCTGTGCCTTTTTGAATAAGTATCTCTGTTTGGCGTCCATCACCTCTAAAATAGGTTAAATGTCTATGGATTCCTGGGTAGAAGTAGTTTCTTTACTACCCATGGCTTTCGACTCAGTTTGTGTTTTGGTCGAATCGAAAGTGTCTGCTTTGAAGACGTAATTGTTTTTGGCTCCAAAGATGTTGCTGATCTTTCTGCTCTGAAGATGTGGTTTCGTATTTTCGGCTCGACTCAGACTGGCGTAGGAGTCTGTTTGGTCGAAGCTGAGTGCACCTTAGTCTTCAATCTCGGTGTTGAACCTGAAGGTTGGTCATCCGGACAGTCTTTTCAAATCTAACCAGGGCCCGAAGGCAGTGGAGGATCGACGACTAGCGCTGGAGTCTTTAGTCATTTTTGTGTGGTGTGATGGCAGTTGTACTACTGTACTGCACCACAGGCACGTAGTGGCTGTCGTCATCTGAATGTTCTTCGAAGTCTGAGTCTTGGATGGAAAAGACTGCCCCTTGTCAAACTTCTTCTTGGGCATGTTCTTCGTCGAAGATGTCCTGTGTGTCTTCTGTTGATTTAGATGCCATCTTGCGACAACAAGCTCTACGGTCCCGAAGAGTCTTTAGATCAAAAAGATCTACAGGCGTCACAATTGTCCTCTTGATGGTCTGGAGATAGACAGACTGCACACAGAATGCTGATCGGTGTCACGCAAAATTTCCGTACACCGAGGACAGAATCGAAACAGTTCGTTCCATCAGGCGCACATTGAAGAAGGCCCTTAAAGGGCACTGCCCTTGTAAGGACGAGAAATCAGACTCAGACGGTCTAAATCGGATCGAGTATAGATAGAAACACGATCGAAAACAATACTGACGATATTATAGAAAGAGCAGAATAAGTTCTGAATTACCAAACCTGAGATTCACTGTTTCCAGAGGAGACACATCCGAACCAGATGACGGAAAGAAAACAATTTAACAAAGGACTCGATGCCCATGAGCATTATCACCAAGAGGAGGAGTCACTCAATCTTGTGACTCGAAAAAACTTATTCGAAGAAAAACTTGCAACACTCCAAGCGCAACACTAGATGGTGGACTGATGCACTGCATGTGAATCTGCAGCTATACATGCCATCAAATGAATACGGGGAAAACGTCACTTACCCAGTGTACATCTGTTCGTGGCATGTTCCGCTGCAGATTCACATGCTGTGCACTGTTCCTGCCATCTAGTGTTGGGCTCAGAGTGTTACAAGTTGTTTTTCTTCAAAGAAGTCTTTTCGAGTCACAGGACCGAGTGACTCCCTTTCAGCTCCATTGCGCATGGGCATCGACTCCATCTTAGACTGTTTTCCCGCATAGGGTGAGGTAGGAGTGGTAGAATGATAATAGTAAAGATGTTCATGCAATGGAATAGATATGTATGTACATGGTTAGTGCTAAAGGAATGTTTATTTACACATTATTTACATATATACAATTTCTATCTGCAACTGAAACGGCTACAGGCTCCCGGGGAGGTGTGAGGGCACATGGGAATCTGCAGCGGAACATGCCACGAACAGTTGTACACTGGGTAAGTGACATTTTCCTTTCGATGGCATGTGTAGCTGCAGATACAAATGCTGTGCATAGACTACAAAGCATTAATCCTCCCAAAAGCAGTGGTTAGCCTGTAGGAGTTGAAGTTGTTAGAAATAATGTTCTCAGTACAGCCTGTCCTACTGTGGCTTGTTGTGATGATGCTAACACATCTACACAGTGTTTAGTAAACGCATGAGGTGTAGACGAAGTGGCTGCTTTACAAATCTGTCATTGGTATGTTACCTAGAAAGACCATTGTTGCTCCTTTCTTTCTAGTGGAGTGTGCCTTTGGTGTAATGAGTAACTCATTTAGCTTTTAGGTAACCGGTTTGTATGCATTTGACTATCCATCTGGCTATGCCCTGTTTGGATACGGGGTTACCAGTATGGGGTTTTTGGAAAGCAACGAACAATTGCTTAGTTTTACGAAATGGCTTTGTTCTGTCTATAATACATTAGTGTTCTTTTTATGTCTAAAGTATGCAGTGCTTTTTCTGCTACTGAGTCTGGCTGTGGGAAGAAGACTGGGAGTTCCACAGTTTGGTTTAAATGAAATGGTGAAATGACTTTTGGCAGAAATTTCGGATTAGTGCGGAGAACCACTTTGTGTACTTGTATAAATGGTTCTTCGATAGTGAAAGCCTTTATTTCGCTAACTCTTCATAGTGAAGTGATGGCTATTAGAAATGCTATCTTCCAGGTTAAGAATTGGATTTGGCAAGAATGCATGGGTTCAAAAGGTGGGCCCATGAGTCGTGTAAGTACAATATTAAGATTCCACAAGGGCACTGGTGGGGTTCTTGGAGGTATGATCCTTTTTAGTCCTTCCATAAAGGCTTTAATAGCTGGGATTCTTAGAAGTGACTTAGTATGTTTAATCAGCAGGTAAGCAGAGATTGCAATTAGATGAATTTTGATGGAAGAAAAAGCCAGATTTGCTTTTTGTAGGTGTAGTAAGTACCTCACAATGTTTTGTATGGAGGCATAACATGGTGTGATTTGGTATCCTTGGCAGTAGAAAACAAAACGTTTCCATTTATTAGCATAACAATGCCTTGTTGTCGGTTTCCTTGCCTGTTTAATGACTTCCATACACTCATTTGAAAGGTTTAGATAGCCAAATTCTAAGACTTCAGGAGCCAGATTGCTAGGTTGAGCGATGCTGGATTGGGGGGGGGTCTGATCTGTTTGTGTTAATAGATCTGGTCTGTTTGGGAGTTTGATGTAAGGTACTACTGAGAGGTCCAACAGTGTGGTGTAGAGCATTGCCCTTGGACTGAGGGTGTGGATAATTGGATGCAAAGTTTTGGCATTTTGCGTTTTGTTGCGAACAGATCTATGTCTGGTGTTCCCCAGTGGTGAAAGCACTGTTGTAGAATCTGGGGATGTATCTCCCACTCGTGAGTTTGCTGGTGATCTCAACTGAGATTTTCAGCCAACTGATTGTGAATGCCCGGTATATATATTGCGCTATGAGGTGAATGTTGTTGTGAATTGCCCAATGCCAAATTCTTTGTGCTAGGAGGCATAGTTGTGATGAGTGTGTTCCCCCCCCCCCCCCTGTTTGTTTAGGTATTACATTGTCGTCATATTGTCTGTCTTGACAATGTGTTTGTGAGCTAGCAGGGGTTGAAAGGCTTTTAGCGCTAGGGAGACCGCTAGCAGCTCTAAGTGATTTATGTGTAGTTTGTTGATTGTCCCATTGTCCTCGTATATATTGTGATTGTTGTGTGCTCCCCACCCAATCATCGAAGCATCTGTTGTGAGAATGGCGAGAGGCACAGGGTCTTGAAATGGCCGCCTTTTGTTTAAATTTACAGGGTTCCACCATTAAAGCAAATAGTGTGTTTGGCGGTCTAGCAACACTAGATCCTGAAGTTGACCCTGTGCCTGCGTCCATTGTTTTGCTAGGCACTGCTGTAAGCGCCGCATGTATAGCCGCGCGTTTGGGACATTAGCGATGCATGATGCCATCATGCCTAGGAGTTTCATGACAAATCTGACGGTGTACTGGTGATTTGGTTGTATGTTTGACACCATCGTTTGAAATGATTGAACTCTCTGCGGGCTTGGAGTGACAATTGCTTTGTGTGTTGAGTGTTGCTCACAAGTATTGTTGTAGTTGGGATGGTTGCAGATGAGATTTTTGGTAATTGATAGAATAGCCTAGTCTGTGTAGGGTATATATTATATAATGTGTGTGATTCCGACATCGGTGTTGAGTGTTTACTTTTATTAGCCACTCGTCGAGATATGGGAATACATGCATGTGATGTCTCCTTGTATGAGATGGTACTACAGCGAGGCATTTTGTAAATACTTTGGGTGCTGTTATCCCGAAGGGCAAAACCTTGAATTGGTGCGGTTTGCCCTGTATGACAAATCTGAGGTATTTTCTGTGATATTGATGGGTATATGGAAATGCACATCTTTTAGATCCAGTGTTGCCATGTATTCTCCAGGTTTTAGAAAGGGGACTACATCTTTTAGTGTGACCATGTGGAAATGATCTGATTTGATGAAGAGGTTTAATGTCCTGAGATCTAAAATTGGTCTTAGTGTTGTCTTTTTTGGGAATAAGGAAATATAGGGAAACCCCTGTTCCTTTTTGGTGGTGAGGTACTAGTTCTATGGCTTGTTTTGCTAATAGTGCCTGCACCTCAGTTTGTCGGCACAACATCTAGCATTACAGTTTGTGCGCTTTTTTTTTTTTGGGGGGGGGGGGGGGGGGGGGGGCATCTGGAGGGAAATGTGTGAACTCTATGCAGTAACCATGCTGGATAATTGATAGGACCCGTGTGTCCGTGGTTATGTCTGACCAATGTTTGTGGTAAAGTTAGTCTTCCCTCTACTGGTGATGTGTGTTGGGGAAAGTTGACAGTGAAGTTGTTGGGGGCTTGCTTGGTGGGCTGAAACTTTCCCCTTGATCTTGGGAATTGTCCCCTGAAGGATCCACGAAACCCCCCCTCTCTGATATTGGACTGGTAGGTTGGTTTTGCTTGAGGGGGATGCCTCTGTAGGTTGTCTGAAACCTAAATTGCGGTTTCCTAAATGTCCCTCTATACTGGAACGAGTAGAGCGTGCCGATGGCTTTGGGCGTGTCAGTGACTCTCTTCATCTTTTTGATGGCTGTGTCCACTTCCGGCCCAAATAGTTGCTGCTGGTTAAATGGCATGTTTAATACTGCCTGTTGTATTTCAGGTTTCAATCCCGAGGATCGTAACCAAGCATGCCTCCTAATTGTGACTGCCGTGTTCACAGTTCTTGCAGCAGTGTCAGCAGAATCCAGTGCCGAATGAATTGGATTGTTCAAGATCGCTTGCCTTTCCTCTACCAGTTGTTGGGCCGGTTTCGGAAACTCTTTAGGTTGAGCTCACTGGGATGAAATGAGTCATCATCCAGCATCTGTCGTAACGGGCGAGGAGGGCCTGCGAATTTGCGATACGCCATTGGTTGGCAGCTTGCAATGCCACTTCCCAGCTGCGACAAATTTGTGACTTTATCCGGAGGTGGTGCATCTCCCAAAGATAGGAGTTTGCTCGTTTCCTTGCGGCACCAACCACTACAGAGTCCGGTGGGAGTTGCTGCGTAATGAACACGGAGTCCGACGGGGTGGTTTGTATTTTTTTTCCCCACCCGCGGTGTGATGGCTCTTCCCTTTACTGGCTCCTGAAACAATTGCTGTGCATGCTTAAGCATGCCTGGTAGCATCAGCAGGCTCTGGTATGACACATCCGTGGAAGCCAGGGTATTGAAAAGGAAGTCATCCTCCAATGGTTCAGAATGCATACTGACATTATGGAATGCCGCAGCCCTAGCTAAGACTTGGGTGTATGAGGTGCTATCCTATGGTGGAGATGGTTTGGAGGGGTAGCACTCAGAGCTACTGTCCGAGACAGGGGGGGGGGGGGGGGGGGGGGGGGAATCGTAGAAGTCCCAGGGGTCTCAATCCTGCGTTTGTACAGTATGCATGGGTGACAGCAGTAGGCTTGCCAATTGGTGATCCTGTCCTTTGTGACGAATGCGGTGGAGAAATTTCTGGCGAAAAGTGGCAAGTTGGTGATTTCTCTCTAGCCACTTTAGCTCTTGACTGATCAGTCTGTCTGTCTGTGTTTGAAAAGCCAGCTTTCTCTTAAATTTGAAAGGAGGGGCAGTTTGGATCTTTCCAGTATCCTTATGGATCCGAATCCGTGCCTGCGTTTGGTCAAACTCTTCAATGTCCAGCTCCTCTTCAAATCTGTGCCTCTCCTTCAGTTGTTTGGAGAGCCCATGTTCCTCTGTGTAAGAGGTCTTTTTCGGATCCGAAGCCAGTTTTCTCAGCACCGAAATGCCCCTGGTGATGGGTCACCTGGACTCCGAAAGGCTCTTTCGAGGCTTAGTGGCTTTGACAAGGCGATGTCCACTTTTTTCGACACCAGGGTCTCGGCTCGAGTCGGATGACTTTGCCACGATTTTGGCCTTTTTCGGTGCCGAAGGTGTTGCTTGGTCACCGCCTTTTTTTTATGGGTCGAGCCATGGCCTTCAGGCAGTGGCGTCCCCGAGGCCTTTTGTTTCTTCGGCTGAGTTTAGGGTTGGGTCGGGGAAGGCGTACTCACTTTTTGGCCTGCTGGCGGTCTCAGTCGGAGACATCAGATTCCGATCCCTGAATGGAGATAGCCATCTCCTCCTCTTCGACGTAGAGGTGTTGCGATGATTTCGACGCCATCTGCATGCGTCTCGCCCTCCGATCTCACAAGGTCTTTTTCGACCGAAAGGCCTTGCAGGCCTCGCAAGTATCTCCTCTGTGCTCTGGTGACAGACACAGATTACAGACCCGATGCTGGTCTGTATATGGATACTTAGCGTGGCACGTCGGACAGAAACGGAAGGGGGTCTGGTCCATGAGGCTTCAACAAAGTGTGTGTTTAGGCCGACCAGGCCTCGGCTGGGAGTGGAAGCCCCGAAGGGCCACCGAAACTGTTGTGTTGTCGGTGTCGATCGAAGATCTATCCCAAACGCAAACAATAGCAATGGTTTTTGTGAGGATTTTAATAATTTCCTGTAAGGAAATGTCTCCTTGGCATGGTTACCCCCGACCTTTTGCCTTTGCTGATGCCAAGTTGTGATTTGAAAGTGTGCTGAGGCCTGCTAACCAAGACCCAGCACCAGTGTTCTTTCCCTAAACTGTACCTTTGTCTCCACATTGGCACAACCCTGGCACCCAGTTAGTCCCTTGTAACTGGTACCCCTGGTGCCAAGGGCCCGGATGCCAGGGAAGGTCTAAGGGCTGCAGCATGTCATGCCACCCTGGGGACCCCTCATTCAGCACACACACTGCTTGCCAGCGTCTGTGCTGGTGGGGAGAAAATGACTAAGTTGACATGGCACTCCCCTCAGGGTGCCATGCCAACCTCACACTGCCTATGGCATAGATAATTCACCCGTCTAGCAGGTCTTACAGCCCTAAGGCAGGGTGCACTATTCCACAGGTGAGGGCATAGATGCATGAGCACTATGCCCCTACAGTGTCTAAGCAAAACCTTAGACATTGTAAGTGCAGGGTAGCCATAAGAGTATATGTCTGGGAGTCTGTCATACACGAACTCCGCAGCACCATAATGGCTACATTGAAAACTGGGAAGTTTGGTATCAAACTTCTTAGCACAATAAATGCACACGGATGCCAGTGTACATTTGTAGGAAGATGGCTCTGATTGTACTATTTCAAAGTAAGAAATAGCATGCACAGAGTCCAAGGGTTCCCCTTAGAGGTAAGAGTGGCAAAAAGATAATTCTAATGCTCTATTTTGTGGTAGTGTGGTCGAGCAGTAGGCTTATCAGAGGGTTGTGTTAAACATAGGCAATAAATGAGGAACAAAGACAATTCCAGGCCAATAGGTTTTTGCATAGAAACATCTTTTCTTAGTTTATTTTAAGAACCACAGGTTCAAGATTTACAATCAATACTTCAAATGAAAGGTATTTCACTCCGGTATCATAGGAACTTTGAATCAGAAAAATAGCATGTACAGTTTTGGCAAAAATGGCAATAAGCTATTTAAAAACTAGACAGTGCAAATTTCAACAGTTCCTGGGGGAGGTAAGTATGTTAGTTTAGCAGGGAAGTAAACCACCTACAAGGTTCAAAGTTGGGTCCAAGGTAGCCCACCGTTGGGGGTTCAGAGCAACCCCAAAGTTACCACACCAGCAGCTCAGGGCCGGTCAGGTGCAGAGGTCAAAGTGGTGCCCAAAACGCATAGGCTTCAATGGAGAAGGGGGCGCCCCGATCCCAGTCTGCCAGCAGGTAAATACCCGTAACTTCGTAGGGCAGACCAGGGGGGTTTTGTAGGGCCTGAGTGGGTGGGGGGTGGGTGGGGGGGGGGGGGGGGGGGGGGGAATCACAAGTCAGCACAAAAAGTACACCCTCAGCGGCACAGGGGCGGCCGGGTGCTGAGTGCAAACAGGCGTCGGGTTTGCAATGGAGTTCAATGGGAGACCCGGGGGTCTCTTCAGCGAAGCAGGCAAGGGAAAGGGACAACTGGGGGCTGCGGGTGCAGTGTCTTTACCAGGGGGAGCCTCTGGATTCCCTCTGCAGGCGTCGCTGGGGGGGGGTTTCAGAGGGGTCAACTCTGGCTACTCACAGGGTCGCAGTCACTGGGGAGTCCTCCCTGTAGAGTTAGTTTTCCACAGGTCGAGCCTGTGAAACAGGATCTTAGTGCAATTGATTATGTAATTAGCTCCCATCCCAATGCTCACTTCATTAGCCAGTGTTCTAGGATTTAGTTGATCAGTTATTTCATGCAATTAAGGGAAAGTCCATATCATCTTAAGTGGGAAGCACATATGACTTACAGCTACCACAAATGTGTAGTGTTGCTAGTAGTAGTTGGGGCACATGAGTATTTCCGTTATAAACCCTGAGGAGTGCAGGTCTTTGACGGGCATTTCAATCAAAACTCCTGTTCATAAACAGACTATCAAGAGCAGAAGAAACTTGTGTGGATTTTCATGTTATGGTAGGAGGGTGCGATTCTCTTGATGTGCGCCATCTGAAGTCAGAACAACATGATGCAATATAAAGCTGTTAGTGAACAACTTCTTTGGGCTGTTCATCCTTGCACAACTGACCACTTGAGGATATAGTTATATATATATATATATTAAAAAAAACACACAAAAAAACACTTACCTGTGCAGAACGGGCGGTAGTTTTCACCACCAAACTGGGCCATGACACCAATGCCATATGCTGATGCTTGCCTGACTTCTGGGCTGCTATCACAGATCGACTGTAGCATCGGCCTTAAGAAGTATTCTACATATTTGAATGAAGCAGGACTGCAGTGCTCTATAATGTCATCAAATATACACAACCCCCACTGTCTGTCTGGCCAGGGTCTGTGCGAACACTGCAAGACAAACAGAACAGTGTCACTTTAAGTCCATATTAGCCATAACAGACATGTTTAATGGCAAAACATTTACTTCCCAACACAGTGTGGTGTGAATATGTTTGTAGTTTGAGATTTCCATTGCGAAAAGGATTTGCTTTCTATATATTTAGAATTTCGCCAGTTTCTAATTTACAGTGAACCAACTACTTAAAGTTTAATATAAGGAATGGCCAACAGCACCATTTTCTGTTGATATTGCGGTCAGGACTTGACTAGATAATAGACCATTGCAATATGATTTGATAAAGAGAAGAGCACATGGTCCCAGGACTTCACCTAAATCCCCCTGCCATATTGTGAAAAAAAAAAAATCAGACATGCATGGAGGTTCAGTGTAAGGTATGGAAAGTTAACTGGGAAGAAAAAAAGGCTTGTCAAGGGGTCGAACAAGACTCCCAAACCACAAAGTTCTCAGTGTTTATTTTGGGGGATTTTAGTGGTGTGTGATTAGTGTTTTCCTCAACATCTGAAATCAGTGCTTATTCAGCTGTTCAACTGCCATAGTAGACACACTGTTTTGCAGTATTTCCAAAACACATTTTTGCAATGATTGTTATAAAGCACATATTTAATTTCAAGTAATGTAGGGTATGTAGTTTCTTCCCATTGGCAGTGTGTCTAAGTGGACTTATGTTAGACTGTTTTAACCATAGAAAGTCTATTAAACTCACATTTCATTACCTAACACTGTCAGGATTTTGTCTGGTTTAATGGAGTATTAATGGTTTAAAAAAATAAAATATACAAGTGCTATGTTCAAAAGCTTTAATAAACAAATTCCTGGACACAGTGAAATAAGTAAGGAGTAGGTGAATGTCCCCCAACTATGTGTGGCCAGCCATGCCAAAAGCATAGTACATTGTGAAAACTTTAAAGTTTTGAATGACTTCAGAATAATTGGTAGACCTGTTGGATTTTGGCTCTGTATATACTATCTCAAAGTGAGTGTGCAGAGTCCAAGGGTTCCCCCTTAGAGGTTGATAGCGGCAAAAGTTTATAATTCGAATGCTCTATTTTGTGGTAGTGTGGTCAAGCAGCAGGCTTATCAGAGGGTACTGTGAAGCATTTGTTGTACACAGGCAATAAATGAGCACACACAATGACTTAACTCCAGGCCAATAGGTTTTTATATAGAAAAATATTTTCTTAATTTATTTTAGAACCACAAGATTCAAATTTTAGGTAAGTACTTAAATTGTAAGTTACTTACCACCGATTAAGTATGGAATTTTGAATTAAAACTAATGTACACAGTTTTGGCAAAAATGGCAATAAGCTATTTTAAAAGTGGGCACATAGTGCAAAAATCAACAGTTCCTGGGGGAGGTAAGTAATAGTTTCTCAGGTAAGTAAAGCACCTACAAGTTCAGTCTCCTGGGCATAGGCAGCCCACTGTTAGGGGTTCAAGTCAACCCCAAAACACCCAGCAACACAGGGCAGGTCCAGTGCAGAGGTCAAAATGGGGCCCAAATAACATAGGTGCCTATGGAGAACAGGGGTGCTCCGGTCCCAGTCTGCTAGCAGGTAAGCACCTGGGTCCTCGGACAGGAGACCAGGGGGGTTTTGTAGAGCACTGGGAGGGGGAGAGGCCAGGGGGGGTGGGAAGATTGGTCCCAAACAGGCACAAAATACGCCCTCAGCTGCACAGGGTCAGCTGGGTGCAGGGTGTGAACAAGGCATCAGGTTGTAGATAGGAATCCAGGATCAATGGAGGGGGGGGGGGGGGGGGGGAGGGGTCACTCTGGCAATGCATACAGGGCACAGGGGGGCTTCTTGGGCCAGCCACCAACTGGGCTGGGATGCGGGCCACCTGCTGGTCACTCCTGTACCGGTGGTTGGTTAGGAGGGTCCCAGTACACTTTCAATCATAACTAGCACAACAAAAGGCAAAAAGTTAGGGGGTAACCATGCCATGAGAGGCATTTTCCTGCATGCTAGTCACTGCTTTTCTGCATTCAAAAATTTATGCTTCTATTGTGCGGCCATTCACAGCAGCTAAGTGTTGCCTTGGTAAATGGCTCATTTTAAGTCATTTCAAACTTTCACAGGCCTTGGGTTGCATTTTGAGACTTGAAATGTGTAAGGAAATGGCTCCCTGTTGCAGTTACCCCCTACTTTTTGCCTGATGCTGACTTGACTGAGGAGTGTGCTGGGACCCTGCTAACCAGGCCCCAGCAGTGTTTTTTCACTAAACATATACCATTGTTTCCACAATTGGCACACAGATAACTCCCTTGAAAATGTGACCAGGGAAGGTCCCTAAGGGCTGCAGCATATATTGCGCCACCCAAAGGGACCCCTCACCTAACACATGCACACTGCCATTGTAGATAGTGTGTGTTGGTGGGGACAAAAAGGCAAAGTCGACTCGGCATCCCCTCAGGATGCCATGCCTACAAAATACTGCCTGTGGCATAGGTAAGTCACCCCTCTAGCAGGCCTTACAGCCCTAAGGCAGGTTGCAATATACCACAAGTGAAGGCATAGCTGCATGAGCAATATGCCCCTTCAGTGTCTAAGTCTATTCTTAGACATTGTAAGTACAGTGTGGCCATATTAAGTATATGGTCTGGGAGTTTGTCAAAACGAACTCCACAGCTCCATCATGGATGCACTGAATACTGGGAAGTTTGGTATCAAACTTCTCAGAATAATAAACCCACACTGGTGCCAGTGTTGGATTTATTAAACATTCACAGAGGGCATCTTAGAGATGCCCCCCATGTTTTACCCAATCCTTCAGTGCATGACTGACTGGTCTGTTGCAGCCTGCTGCTGAGAGACAAGTTTCTGACCCCCTGGGGTGAGAGCCTTTGTGCTCTGAGGCCAGAAACAAAGCATGCACTGGGTGGAGATGCTTAACACTACCCCCTGCAGGAACTGTAACACCTAGCAGTGAGCCTCAAAGGCTCAAGCTTCGTGTTCCAATGCCCCAGGGCACTCCAACTAGTGGAGATGCCAGCCCCATGGACACAGCCCCAACGTTTGGTGGCCAGTCCAGGGGAGATGGGAAAACAAGGAGTCACCCACCAGTCAGGACAGCCCCTATGGTGTCCTGAGCGGAGATGACCCCTGCCTTTAGAAATCCTCCATCTTGGTTTTGGAGGATTCCCCCAATAGGATTAGGGATGTGTCCCCCTCCCCACAGGGATGAGGCACAAAGAGGGTATAGCCACACTCTAGGACAGTAGCCATTGGCTACTGCCCTCCCAGACCTAAACACACCCCTACATTTAGTATTTAGGGGCACCCCAGAACCCAAGAAATCAGATTCCTGCAACCTGCAGAAAGGAGGACTGCTGACCTACAAGCCTGCAGAGAAGGAGGAAGACGACAACTGATTTGGCCCCAGCCCTACCGGCCTGTCTCCAACTTCGAAAACCTGCTCCAGCAACACATCCGACAGGGACCAGCGACCTCTGAAGCTTCGGAAGGACTGACCTGGACTACATGACCCAGAAACTCCCGTGAACAGCGGCCCTGTTCAAAACCTGCAACTTCTTTGCAACAAAGCAGCAACTTCCAAAGACTTCACGTTTCCCGCCAGAAGCGTGAGACTTCTCACACTGCACCAGATGCCCCCGGCTCGACCTGCAGAAAACCAACACCTCAGGGAGGACTCCCTGGCGACTGCGAGCCTGTGAGTAACCAGAGACGACCCCCCTGAACGCTCACAGTGACTCCTGCAGAGGGAATCCAGAGGGTCCCCCCTGACTGCAACTGCCTGTAACAAGGGACCCGACGCCTGGAACCAACACTGCACCCGCAGCCCCCAGGACCTGAAGGAACCGAACTTCAACGCAGGAGTGACCCGAAGGCAACCCTCTGCCTAGCCCAGGTGGTGGCTGTCCCGAGAAGCCCCCTGTGCCTGCCTGCACCTGCCTGCACCACTAGTGACCCCGGGTTCCCTTCATTGATTCCTACCTGAAACCAGACGCCTGCTTTGCTCACTGCACCCGGCAGCCCCTGTGCCGCTGAGGGTGTACTTTGTGTGCCGCGTGCCCCCCCTTCCCTGGAGCTCTACAAAACCCTCCTGGTCTGCGCCCCCCCCCCCCCCCCCCGAGGACGCAGGCGCCTATGTGTTTTGGGCACCTCTTTGACCTCTGCACCTGACTGTCCCTGAGCTGCTGGTGAGTTAACTTTGGGGTTGCCTTGAACCCCCCCCAACGGTGGGCTGCCTATGCCCTAAACTTGAGACTTGTAAGTGTTTTACTTACCTCCAAAACTAACCTTTACTTACCTCCCCCAGGAACTGTCGATTTTTGCACCGTGTCCACTTTGATAATAGCTTGCCATTTTTACAAAGACTGTACATGATAATATTTCATTCTCAGTTCCTAAGGTATCTAAGTGAAGTACCTTACATTTAAAGTGTTTGATGTAAATCTTGAACCTGTGGTTCTTAAAATAAACTAAGATATTTTTCAATATAAAAACCTATTGGCCTGGAGTAAGTCTGTGTGTGTACAACAAATGCTTAACACTACCCTCTGATAAGCCTACTGCTCGACCACACTGCCACAAAATACAGCACAATTATCTACTTTTGCCACTATCTTACCTATAAGGGGAACTCTTGGACTGTGCACACTATTTCTTACTTTGAAATAGTATATACAGAGCCAACTTCCTACAAAATGTCTGTTAACATTTTAACTATGGGCTAAAAAATCTCTGCAGTGAAGTGTAAAATGGAATACCTTGCAGGTATGAATTTTGTTGGCATGTAGAAAGTGGTGTCATGTTTTTACCACACTCCTGTGTGCATGATAGAACTCCTTTCACAGGTATTGGTTGCTACACCTTGCCCTGAATATTCAATGTCTGGAGTGTTTGGCAGCTGCCCTATCAATACTGACCTGGTAGAAAAGGGGACTGATGTATCAAAGGGTTTTACCCATTCGGTGTCTATTGGTCAACATGCTGATTGTAGGAAGTTGGCTCTGTATGTGCTATCTCAAAGTAAGGATAGCATGCACAGAGTCCAAGGGTTCCCCTTAGAGGTAAGATAGTGGCAAAAAGAGATAATACTAATGCTCTATTTTGTGGTAGTGTGGTCGAGCAATAGGCTTATCAAAGGAGTAGTGTTAAGCATTTGTTGTACATACACATAGACAATAAATGAGGTACACACACTCAGAGACAAATCCAGCCAATAGGTTTTGTATAGAAAAATATCTTTTCTTAGTTTATTTTAAGAACCACAGGTTCAAATTCTACATGTAATATCTCATTCGAAAGGTATTGCAGGTAAGTACTTTAAATCATAAAAATTGCATGTATACTTTTCAAGTTATTCACAAATAGCTGTTTTAAAAGTGGACACTTAGTGCAATTTTCACAGTTCCTAGGGGAGGTAAGTATTTGTTAGGTTAACCAGGTAAGTAAGACACTTACAGGGCTTAGTTCTTGGTCCAAAGTAGCCCACCGTTGGGGGTTCAGAGCAACCCCAAAGTTACCACACCAGCAGCTCAGGGCCGGTCAGGTGCAGAGTTCAAAGTGGTGCCCAAAACACATAGGCTTCAATGGAGAAGGGGGTGCCCCGGTTCCAGTCTACCAGCAGGTAAGTACCCGCGTCTTCGGAGGGCAGACCAGGGGGGTTTTGTAGGGCACCTTGGGGGACACAAGCCCACACAGAAATTTCACCCTCAGCGGCGCGGGGGCAGCCGGGTGCAGTGTAGAAACAGGCGTCGGGTTTCTAATGGAAGTCAATGGGAGATCTAGGGATCTCTTCAGCGCTGCAGGCAGGCAAGGGGGGGGTTCCTCGGGGAAACCTCCACTTGGGCAAGGGAGAGGGACTCCTGGGGGTCACTTCTCCAGTGAAAGTCCGGTCCTTCAGGTCCTGGGGGCTGCGGGTGCAGGGTCTCTCCCAGGCGTCGGGTTTTGGATTCAAGGAGTCGCGGTCAGGGGAAGCCTCGGGATTCCCTCTGCAGGCGGCGCTGTGGGGGCTCAGGGGGGACAGGTTTTTGTACTCACAGTATCAGAGTAGTCCTGGGGTCCCTCCTGAGGTGTTGGATCTCCACCAGCCGAGTCGGGGTCGCCGGGTGCAGTGTTGCAAGTCTCACGCTTCTTGCGGGGAGCTTGCAGGGTTCTTTAAAGCTGCTGGAAACAAAGTTGCAGCTTTTCTTGGAGCAGGTCCGCTGTCCTCGGGAGTTTCTTGTCTTTTTGAAGCAGGGGCAGTCCTCAGAAGATGTCGAGGTCGCTGGTCCCTTTGGAAGGCGTCGCTGGAGCAGGATCTTTGGAAGGCAGGAGACAGGCCGGTGAGTTTCTGGAGCCAAGGCAGTTGTCGTCTTCTGGTCTTCCTCTGCAGGGGTTTTCAGCTAGGCAGTCCTTCTTGTAGTTTGCAGGAATCTAATTTTCTAGGGTTCAGGGTAGCCCTTAAATACTAAATTTAAGGGCGTGTTTAGGTCTGGGAGGTTAGTAGCCAATGGCTACTAGCCCTGAGGGTGGGTACACCCTCTTTGTGCCTCCTCCCAATGGGAGGGGGTCACAATCCTAACCCTATTGGGGGAATCCTCCATCTGCAAGATGGAGGATTTCTAAAAGTTAGAGTCACCTCAGCTCAGGACACCTTAGGGGCTGTCCTGACTGGCCAGTGACTCCTCCTTGTTGCTTTCTTTGTTCCCTCCAGCCTTGCCGCCAAAAGTGGGGGCCGTGGCCGGAGGGGGCGGGCAACTCCACTAAGCTGGAGTGCCCTGCTGGGCTGTGACAAAGGGGTGAGCCTTTGAGGCTCACCGCCAGGTGTTACAGCTCCTGCCTGGGGGAGGTGTTAGCATCTCCACCCAGTGCAGGCTTTGTTACTGGCCTCAGAGTGACAAAGGCACTCTCCCCATGGGGCCAGCAACATGTCTCTAGCGTGGCAGGCTGCTGGAACTAGTCAGCCTACACAGACAGTCGGTTAAGTTTCAGGGGGCACCTCTAAGGTGCCCTCTGTGGTGTATTTTACAATAAAATGTACACTGGCATCAGTGTGCATTTATTGTGCTGAGAAGTTTGATACCAAACTTCCCAGTTTTCAGTGTAGCCATTATGGTGCTGTGGAGTTCGTGTTTGACAGACTCCCAGACCATATACTCTTATGGCTACCCTGCACTTACAATGTCTAAGGTTTTGTTTAGACACTGTAGGGGTACCATGCTCATGCACTGGTACCCTCACCTATGGTATAGTGCACCCTGCCTTAGGGCTGTAAGGCCTGCTAGAGGGGTGTCTTACCTATACTGCATAGGCAGTGAGAGGCTGGCATGGCACCCTGAGGGGAGTGCCATGTCGACTTACTCGTTTTGTTCTCACTAGCACACACAAGCTGGCAAGCAGTGTGTCTGTGCTGAGTGAGAGGTCTCCAGGGTGGCATAAGACATGCTGCAGCCCTTAGAGACCTTCCTTGGCATCAGGGCCCTTGGTACTAGAAGTACCAGTTACAAGGGACTTATCTGGATGCCAGGGTCTGCCAATTGTGGATACAAAAGTACAGGTTAGGGAAAGAACACTGGTGCTGGGGCCTGGTTAGCAGGCCTCAGCACACTTTCAATTGTAAACATAGCATCAGCAAAGGCAAAAAAGTCAGGGGGCAACCATGCCAAGGAGGCATTTCCTTACACAACCCCCCCCAAACGAAAGAGGATGAGACTAACCTTTCCCAAGAGAGTCTTCATTGTCTAAGTGGAAGAACCTGGAAAGGCCATCTGCATTGGCATGGGCAGTCCCAGGTCTGTGTTCCACTGTAAAGTCCATTCCCTGTAGGGAGATGGACCACCTCAGTAGTTTTGGATTTTCACCTTTCATTTGCATCAGCCATTTGAGAGGTCTGTGGTCAGTTTGAACTAGGAAGTGAGTCCCAAAGAGGTATGGTCTCAACTTCTTCAGGGACCAAACCACAGCAAAGGCCTCCCTCTCAATGGCACTCCAACGCTGCTCCCTGGGGAGTAACCTCCTGCTAATGAAAGCAACAGGCTGGTCAAGGCCATCTTCATTTGTTTGGGACAAAACTGCCCCTATCCCATGTTCAGAGGCATCAGTCTGCACAATGAACTGCTTAGAATAATCTGGAGCTTTTAGAACTGGTGCTGAGCACATTGCTTTTTTCAGGGTGTCAAAGGCCTGTTGGCATTCTACAGTCCAGTTCACTTTCTTGGGCATTTTCTTGGAGGTGAGTTCAGTGAGGGCCGTCACAATGGATCCATATCCCTTCACAAACCTCCTATAGTATCCAGTCAAGCCAAGGAATGCCCTGACTTGAGTCTGGGTTTTTGGAGCTACCCAGTCCAGAATAGTCTGGATCTTGGGTTGGAGTGGCTGAACTTGGCCTCCACCTACAAGATGGCCCAAGTAAACCACAGTTCCCTGCCCTATCTGGCATTTGGATGCCTTGATAGAGAGGCCTGCTGATTGCAGAGCCTTCAAAACCTTCTTCAGGTGGACCAGGTGATCCTGCCAGGTGGAGCTAAAGACAGCAATATCATCTAGATAAGCTGTGCTAAAGGACTCCAAACCAGCAAGGACTTGATTCACCAACCTTTGGAAGGTGGCAGGGGCATTCTTTAAACCAAAGGGCATAACAGTAAACTGATAATGCCCATCAGGTGTGGAGAATGCTGTCTTTTCTTTTGCTCCAGGTGCCATTTTTATTTGCCAGTACCCTGCTGTCAAGTCAAAGGTACTTAGGAATTTGGCAGCACCTAATTTATCAATGAGCTCATCAGCTCTTGGAATTGGATGGGCATCTGTTTTGGTGACAGAGTTGAGCCCTCTGTAGTCCACACAAAACCTCATCTCTTTCTTTCCATCTTTGGTGTGAGGTTTGGGGACTAAGACCACTGGGCTAGCCCAGGGGCTGTCAGAGCGCTCAATTACTCCCAATTCCAGCATCTTGTGGACTTCCACCTTGATGCTTTCCTTAACATGGTCAGACTGTCTGAAGATTTTGTTCTTGACAGGCATGCTGTCTCCTGTGTCCACATCATGGGTACACAGGTGTGTCTGACCAGGGGTTAGGGAGAAAAGCTCAGGAAACTGTTGTAGGACTCTCCTACAATCAGCCTGCTGTTGGCCAGAGGGTGTGTGAGTAGATCACTCCATCCACTGAGCCATCTTTGGGGTCTGATGATAGAAGATCAGGGAGAGGTTCACTCTCTGCCTCCTGATCCTCATCTGTCACCATCAACAGATTCACATCAGCCCTGTCATGGAAGAGCTTAAGGCAGTTCACATGGATCACCCTCTTGGGGCTCCTGCTTGTGCCCAGGTCCACCAGGTAGGTGACCTGACTCTTCCTCTCTAGTACTGGGTAAGGGCCACTCCATTTGTCCTGAAGTGCCCTTGGAGCCACGGGCTCCAGAACCCAGACTTTCTGCCCTGGTTGGAATTCAACCATTGCAGCCTTTTGGTCATACCAAAACTTCTGGAGCTGTTGGTTGGCCTCAAGGTTTTTACTTGCCTTTTCCATGTACTCTGCCATTCTAGAGCGAAGGCCTAGTACATAGTCCACTATGTCCTGTTTAGGCTCATGGAGAGGTCTCTCCCAGCCTTCTTTAACAAGGGCAAGTGGTCCCCTTACAGGATGACCAAACAGAAGTTCAAAGGGTGAGAACCCTACTCCCTTCTGTGGCACCTCTCTGTAAGCGAAAAGCAGACATGGCAGGAGGACTTCCCATCTCCTTTTGAGTTTTTCTGGGAGCCCCATGATCATGCCCTTTAATGTCTTGTTGAATCTCTCAACTAAGCCATTAGTTTGTGGATGGTATGGTGTAGTGAATTTATAAGTCACTCCACACTCATTCCACATATGTTTCAGGTATGCTGACATGAAGTTTGCACCTCTGTCAGACACCACCTCCTTAGGGAAACCCACTCTGGTAAAGATACCAATGAGGGCCTTGGCTACTGCAGGGGCAGTAGTCGACCTAAGGGGAATAGCTTCAGGATAACTGGTAGCATGATCCACTACTACCAGGATATACATATTTCCTGAGGCTGTGGGAGGTTCCAGTGGACCAACTATGTCCACACCCACTCTTTCAAAGGGAACCCCCACCACTGAAAGTGGAATGAGGGGGGCCTTTGGATGCCCACCTGTCTTACCACTGGCTTGACAGGTGGGGCAGGAGAGGCAAAACTCCTTAACCATGTTGGACATATTGGGCCAGTAGAAGTGGTTGACTAACCGCTCCCACGTCTTGGTTTTTCCCAAATGTCCAGCAAGGGGAATGTCATGGGCCAATGTTAGGATAAACTCCCTGAACAACTGAGGCACTACCACTCTCCTAGTGGCACCAGGTTTGGGGTCTCTGGCCTCAGAGTACAGGAGTCCATCTTCCCAATAGACCCTATGCGTTCCATTTTTCTTGCCCTTGGATTCTTCAGCAGCTTGCTGCCTAAGGCCTTCAAGAGAGGGACAGGTTTCTTGTCCCTTACACAGCTCTTCCCTTGAGGGTCCCCCTGGGCCTAGGAGCTCAACCCGATAAGGTTCAAGCTCCAAAGGCTCAGTTCCCTCAGAGGGCAGAACTTCTTCCTGAGAAGAGGTTCTCTTTCTTTTGCTGTGTTGCAGTTGGTTTCCCAACTGACTTTCCTTTCCTCTTGGTAGGCTGGGCCTTTCTTCCAGACTCCAGCTCTACTTGTTCACCCTGTGCCTTGCATTGTGCTCTTGTTTTCACACACACCAGTTCAGGGATACCCAGCATTGCTGCATGGGTTTTTAGTTCTACCCCAGCCCATGCTGAGGACTCCAGGTCATTTCCAAGCAGACAATCCACTGGGATATTTGAGGAGACCACCACCTGTTTCAGGCCATTGACCCCTCCCCATTCTAAAGTAACCATTGCCATGGGATGTACTTTTCTCTGATTGTCAGCGTTGGTGACTGTGTAAGTTTTTCCAGTCAGGTATTGGCCAGGGGAAACCAGCTTCTCTGTCACCATGGTGACACTGGCACCTGTATCCCTCAGGCCCTCTATCCTAGTCCCATTAATTAAGAGCTGCTGTCTGTATTTTTGCATGTTAGGCGGCCAGACAGCTAGTGTGGCTAAATCCACCCCACCCTCAGAGACTAGAGTAGCTTCAGTGTGGACCCTGATTTGCTCTGGGCACACTGTTGATCCCACTTGGAGACTAGCCATTCCAGTGTTACCTGGATGGGAGTTTGGAGTGGAACCTTTCTTGGGACAGGCCTTGTCTCCAGTTTGGTGTCCATGCTGTTTACAGCTATGACACCAGGCCTTTTTGGGATCAAAGTTTTTACCCTTGTACCCATTGTTTTGTGAAGAGGCTCTGGGCCCACCCTCCTGTGCAGGTTTTTGGGGGCCTGTAGAAGACTCTTTACTATTTTTAGTTTTGGTTGTCTCATCACCCTTCCCCTGGGGAGTCTTTGGGACCCCTTTCTTTTGGTCACCCCCTGTGGAAGTTTTGGACACCCTTGTCTTGACCCAATGGTCCGCCTTCTTTCCCAATTCTTGGGGAGAAATTGGTCCTAGGTCTACCAGATGCTGATGCAGTTTATCATTGAAACAATTACTTAATAGGTGTTCTTTCACAAATAAATTGTACAGCCCATCATAATTACTTACACCACTGCCTTGAATCCAACCATCTAGTGTTTTCACTGAGTAGTCAACAAAGTCAACCCAGGTCTGGCTCGAGGATTTTTGAGCCCCCCTGAACCTAATCCTGTACTCCTCAGTGGAGAATCCAAAGCCCTCAATCAGGGTACCCTTCATGAGGTCATAAGATTCTGCATCTTTTCCAGAGAGTGTGAGGAGTCTATCCCTACACTTTCCAGTGAACATTTCCCAAAGGAGAGCACCCCAGTGAGATTTGTTCACTTTTCTGGTTACACAAGCCCTCTCAAAAGCTGTGAACCACTTGGTGATGTCATCACCATCTTCAAATTTTGTCACAATCCCTTTGGGGATTTTTAACATGTCAGGAGAATCTCTAACCCTATTTATATTGCTGCCACCATTGATGGGTCCTAGGCCCATCTCTTGTCTTTCCCTTTCTATGGCTAGGAGCTGTCTCTCTAAAGCCAATCTTTTGGCCATCCTGGCTAACAGGAGGTCATCTTCACTGAGAGCATCCTCAGTGATTTCAGAAATGTGGGACCCTCCTGTGAGGGACTCACCATTTCTGACTAACACAGTTGGAGACAGGACTTGAGGGGTCCTGTTCTCCCTATTTAGGACTGGAGGGGGGAAGTTGCCCTCCAAGTCACTAATTTCTTCCTCTGTGATGTCATCATCAGAGGGGTTGGCTTTTTCAAACTCTGCCAACAGCTCCTGGAGCTGAATTTTGGTAGGTCTGGAGCCAATGGTTATTTTTTTGATATTACAGAGAGACCTTAGCTCCCTCATCTTAAGATGGAGGTAAGGTGTGGTGTCGAGTTAGACCACATTCATCTGTGTATCAGACATTATTCTGCTAAAAGTTGGAAGACTTTTTAAGAATCTAAAACAGTTTCTAGAATCTAATTTCAAACTTAACAAACTTTTAAAGTCTAAAAGACAATGCTAAAACAGGGACTTAACACCCAAGGCCCTAGCAGGACTTTTAAGAATTCAGAAAAATTTCAAATTGCAAAAATGAATTTCTAATGACAATTTTGGAATTTGTCGTGTGATCAGGTATTGGCTGAGTAGTCCAGCAAATGCAAAGTCTTGTACCCCACCGCTGATCCACCAATGTAGGAAGTTGGCTCTGTATGTGCTATCTCAAAGTAAGGATAGCATGCACAGAGTCCAAGGGTTCCCCTTAGAGGTAAGATAGTGGCAAAAAGAGATAATACTAATGCTCTATTTTGTGGTAGTGTGGTCGAGCAATAGGCTTATCAAAGGAGTAGTGTTAAGCATTTGTTGTACATACACATAGACAATAAATGAGGTAGACACACTCAGAGACAAATCCAGCCAATAGGTTTTGTATAGAAAAATATCTTTTCTTAGTTTATTTTAAGAACCACAGGTTCAAATTCTACATGTAATATCTCATTCGAAAGGTATTGCAGGTAAGTACTTTAAATCATAAAAATTGCATGTATACTTTTCAAGTTATTCACAAATAGCTGTTTTAAAAGTGGACACTTAGTGCAATTTTCACAGTTCCTAGGGGAGGTAAGTATTTGTTAGGTTAACCAGGTAAGTAAGACACTTACAGGGCTTAGTTCTTGGTCCAAAGTAGCCCACCGTTGGGGGTTCAGAGCAACCCCAAAGTTACCACACCAGCAGCTCAGGGCCGGTCAGGTGCAGAGTTCAAAGTGGTGCCCAAAACACATAGGCTTCAATGGAGAAGGGGGTGCCCCGGTTCCAGTCTACCAGCAGGTAAGTACCCGCGTCTTCGGAGGGCAGACCAGGGGGGTTTTGTAGGGCACCGTGGGGGACACAAGCCCACACAGAAATTTCACCCTCAGCGGCGCGGGGGCAGCCGGGTGCAGTGTAGAAACAGGCGTCGGGTTTCTAATGGAAGTCAATGGGAGATCTAGGGATCTCTTCAGCGCTGCAGGCAGGCAAGGGGGGGGTTCCTCGGGGAAACCTCCACTTGGGCAAGGGAGAGGGACTCCTGGGGGTCACTTCTCCAGTGAAAGTCCGGTCCTTCAGGTCCTGGGGGCTGCGGGTGCAGGGTCTCTCCCAGGCGTCGGGTTTTGGATTCAAGGAGTCGCGGTCAGGGGAAGCCTCGGGATTCCCTCTGCAGGCGGCGCTGTGGGGGCTCAGGGGGGACAGGTTTTTGTACTCACAGTATCAGAGTAGTCCTGGGGTCCCTCCTGAGGTGTTGGATCTCCACCAGCCGAGTCGGGGTCGCCGGGTGCAGTGTTGCAAGTCTCACGCTTCTTGCGGGGAGCTTGCAGGGTTCTTTAAAGCTGCTGGAAACAAAGTTGCAGCTTTTCTTGGAGCAGGTCCGCTGTCCTCGGGAGTTTCTTGTCTTTTTGAAGCAGGGGCAGTCCTCAGAAGATGTCGAGGTCGCTGGTCCCTTTGGAAGGCGTCGCTGGAGCAGGATCTTTGGAAGGCAGGAGACAGGCCGGTGAGTTTCTGGAGCCAAGGCAGTTGTCGTCTTCTGGTCTTCCTCTGCAGGGGTTTTCAGCTAGGCAGTCCTTCTTGTAGTTTGCAGGAATCTAATTTTCTAGGGTTCAGGGTAGCCCTTAAATACTAAATTTAAGGGCGTGTTTAGGTCTGGGGGGTTAGTAGCCAATGGCTACTAGCCCTGAGGGTGGGTACACCCTCTTTGTGCCTCCTCCCAATGGGAGGGGGTCACAATCCTAACCCTATTGGGGGAATCCTCCATCTGCAAGATGGAGGATTTCTAAAAGTTAGAGTCACCTCAGCTCAGGACACCTTAGGGGCTGTCCTGACTGGCCAGTGACTCCTCCTTGTTGCTTTCTTTGTTCCCTCCAGCCTTGCCGCCAAAAGTGGGGGCCGTGGCCGGAGGGGGCGGGCAACTCCACTAAGCTGGAGTGCCCTGCTGGGCTGTGACAAAGGGGTGAGCCTTTGAGGCTCACCGCCAGGTGTTACAGCTCCTGCCTGGGGGAGGTGTTAGCATCTCCACCCAGTGCAGGCTTTGTTACTGGCCTCAGAGTGACAAAGGCACTCTCCCCATGGGGCCAGCAACATGTCTCTAGCGTGGCAGGCTGCTGGAACTAGTCAGCCTACACAGAAAGTCGGTTAAGTTTCAGGGGGCACCTCTAAGGTGCCCTCTGTGGTGTATTTTACAATAAAATGTACACTGGCATCAGTGTGCATTTATTGTGCTGAGAAGTTTGATACCAAACTTCCCAGTTTTTAGTGTAGCCATTATGGTGCTGTGGAGTTAGTGTTTGACAGACTCCCAGACCATATACTCTTATGGCTACCCTGCACTTACAATGTCTAAGGTTTTGTTTAGACACTGTAGGGGTACCATGCTCATGCACTGGTACCCTCACCTATGGTATAGTGCACCCTGCCTTAGAGCTGTAAGGCCTGCTAGAGGGGTGTCTTACCTATACTGCATAGGCAGTGAGAGGCTGGCATGGCACCCTGAGGGGAGTGCCATGTCGACTTACTCGTTTTGTTCTCACTAGCACACACAAGCTGGCAAGCAGTGTGTCTGTGCTGAGTGAGAGGTCTCCAGGGTGGCATAAGACATGCTGCAGCCCTTAGAGACCTTCCTTGGCATCAGGGCCCTTGGTACTAGAAGTACCAGTTACAAGGGACTTATCTGGATGCCAGGGTCTGCCAATTGTGGATACAAAAGTACAGGTTAGGGAAAGAACACTGGTGCTGGGGCCTGGTTAGCAGGCCTCAGCACACTTTCAATTGTAAACATAGCATCAGCAAAGGCAAAAAAAGTCAGGGGGCAACCATGCCAAGGAGGCATTTCCTTACACTGATCAGCCAGCCATTTCACCAATAAGCGAAAGCATTAAACACTGCTGTAGGAAGCTGGCCCTTTTTGTGGTATTTGAATACTGTGTAAAGGGTCCAGGGGTTCCCTGTGAGTGGACAAGGCTTGCTGTGCAATCCCATAATACTCTATTTAGGGGCAGTTTGATCGAGGAGCCTTAGGCTTAACACAGAGGAGTTGAAGACATCTACAAATACACAATAGTTAATAAATGAGACATGACTCAAGAAGGAGATCCACATCAATTTATCAAAATAGCAAGAATCGTTATATAGGATAGGGTATCAGAGAAATTGTTATGGTCAGTATGTTTAAAAAAAAAAAAATCACTTTGAAAAATGGGCAGTGCAATTTCTGAGTTCTGCAATGTTATCCTATGAGAGGAAAACAAGTTCTACAAACAAGGCAGAGTACAATGAACTACAAGACCAATATCCAGGGGTTAAGGTAAGTAGTGGGCAAGGTCGAAGGCAGCACCCACAGTACACCCTCAGCAGCACAAGGGCGTCGGGTGCCCGATGTGTTCCTATGGAGATCGGTCAATGCAGAAAGAGGCTTCAGTTTCGGTCCCGTGACTCGAAAGACTTCTTCGAAGAAAAACAACTTGTAACACTCCGACCCAACACCAGATGGCGGGCTATGCACATGTGCATCTACAGCGACAGATGCCATCGAACGCAATGTTTCACCATCAAATGGCATGTCCAGTATTCTACTCTGGATCTGTGTGTGTAAGGAAGTGGATTTTAAACCATCCTTCTCTGCAGAGAACTGCAGCACCCACAAGCTGCCTGGACCCAGTCGTCGGTACATCAATGGTGCAGTTCATTATCTCTGCAGATATCCGTACCCCTTCCTGCATAATCTTTTGAGCTTCCAGCTTGGTGTCCCATGGCAGCAAGTTCAGGTAAGTGGACATATCGGACCACATTTGGGGGGGGGGGGGGGGGGGGGGGGGGTGTCTTAAAGGCTCAATATAGCCAGTGAGTCTGCCGCTTTTACTATCCTGGCTGCCATGGTGGAGAATCTCTTGCCAATATCAAAACGACGCCCATCACTGTCATGAGGAGAGGAAATTGGTGTGGAGGGAGGTCTTAGAGCGATGAGCTGCCTGTGATACCACAGAGTCTGGTTTCAGCTGCCCAATAAGACAAGTTGGAGTCAACCGGAGCTTTGTATTCCTTCTCCAATCGTGGGATGATTGCGGACGCCATAGCTGGGTTCTTCATGCCTTTAAGACCTTTTTGTCAAAATCTAATCAGGACAGCTCCCACAGATTTCTTGGCTAGCTCTTTAAAATTCTATATGAAACTGTTTCTTTGGTAAGCAGTCGAAGTTCAATTAGCTTAGATGTTCTCTCCATTAAGTTATGGAAGCTGAAAATGTCCTCTGGCAGAGAATTTAGTGGTGCCACCACTGGTGGAGATGAGAAGTCATCCCACTCATTTGGTTCTAAGGTAGCATCTGAAATTTCTCCCTCTCGTCTTTGTAGACTGAGCTTAGTCAGCAGGAAGGGGGCTGTGAGCTAAAGTATCTTCCAAATCTGGTAGAGGGGAGGCAGGTGTCTCAAACATTCTTGATGGCAATGATGTAGGGGTTTGCAACACCTGCAAACGTCATGGTGCTTGCAGCATAGGAGTTGCAGGAGCAGATGGTGGAAATCTACATTAAATGTCTTGGAGCATCCTTTGAAAAATTGTTACCAGCGACAGGCATTGAAATAGATGGCTGTTCACAACAGTATGTGTAGGAAAGTACCATTTTTCTTGGCATGGTTACCCCCATTTTCTGCCTGCTAGTGTGTTTGACTGGGTCTACTAGGATCCTGCTGATCAGGAACCCCAAAGTTTTACACTCCTCTAAACTGTACATTTTTCTTCGCACAGTTGGCATGCTGGTCCCTCCATGTAAGTCTCTAGACTATGGTAGCTAGGTAGCCAGGGCAATGGGTTTCCAGGGGATTCCTATGGGCTGCATCACCAATAGGGAGCCCTTGTAAAAGGTTCTGCAGGCCTGCCATTGCAGCCTGCATGAAACTGGTGAATGCACCAATTTCCACTACACCAGGTCACTACAAGCCACCCCTATGGTAGGCCCTCAGCCCAGAGGGCAGGGTGCAGGTACCTGTGTGCGAGGGGACCCCTGCACTAGAAGAATTGCCCTCACAAACTCCAGATCCATTTTCCTGGAGTTTGTGAGGGCAGGGATGCCATTTTAGGCGTGTACTGGACGTAGGTCACTACCTATGTCCAGATACATAATGGTAACTCCAAAACGGGTCATGTTTGGTGTCAGACATGTCTGAATCATGCCCCAATACTGCTGCATTGGAATAATGATTCCATGCACTCTGAGGGCTCCTTAGAGGACCCCCAGCATTGCTACCACCAGTCTTACAAGGTTTTCCGGGCAGACCAGCTGCTGCCACCACTCAGACAAGCTTCTGCACTCGTGCTGCTTGGTTTGATCAAGCCCAGGAAGGCAGAATAAAGGATTTCGTTTGGGAGAGGGAGGGAACACCCTCTCCCTTTGGAAATAGGTGTGAGTGGGTTGGGAGGGGTAGCCTCCCAAAGCCACTACTCTGCAGGGGACATTTAGTGCCCTTAGTGCTTAAACCAGTCCACACTGGATCAGGGATCCCCAGTCCCTGCTCTGGTGCAAAACTGGATTACAGAAAGGGGAGTGAGCACTCCTCTGTCCATCACCACCTCAGAGCTCCTCGAGTGGGTCCTTGAGTTCTGCCATCTTGTTTCCAAAGTTGGCAAGGAACTCTGGGAGCCTGAGTGGCCAGGCCGGTGACGTCAGAGCCACCTCCTGATAGGTGCTTACCTGGTTAGGTGACCAATCTCCCTTTCAGGGCTATTTAGGGTCTCTCTTGGGTGGGTCCTCTGATTCAGCTTGCAGGATTCCAGCAGGACTCCTCGGTAACCTCTCCTTTGACTTCTGGACACTGGAACCACAACTGGACCCTCCAGGAACCGACAAATGCTGCTACAAAGACTACTTCTGCAAATTTGTTTCCACATATCCTGCCAGCTTTGCAACATTTCCCCAGCTGTGCATCCTCAGAAAACTGCAACTCTTCAGCCTGCACAAAAAGAAGGAATCTCCCTTGGAATGAAGGAGTCACTCCCCTGCAACGGCAGATATCTACAGCAAGAAACTACCTGCTGTGTGGATCTCCCCTCATCTTGAGCTGCATGGATCCAGCATCAGATGGTGGTCCGGAGTAGTCCTCTTGGTACTCTCTGCCAGTAGTCCAACTTTGGTGGAGGTAAGTCTTTGCCTTCCCACGCAGGACAGTATCCCTGTGCACTGAATCTCTGCCAGCTGCCAAGGCTTGTTTGCATCTCCTCTAAGGGATCTTCAGGAGATGTGTATCACAAGCCTCCAGCACTCCATCCTGCAAAGCACAGCCTCCTGTGACATAGGATCCTCTTTTGTAGTGCTGCATGGGCTCCTTCTGCGACTCCTGTGATCCCATCCTGTGGGACTCCTGTGGGTGCTGCCTCTGCTCCTGTGGACACTGATGAAGGTCCCCTGTGACTGTCACTCCTGGGTGGAGTCCTCCTGGGCCTTGCTGATCCCTGGCAGCACCTCTTTTCGACTAACCACAAGTTTGCCTTTGCCAAGGCTTATTGGTGGAATTCCTGCACCGACACCAGTCTGCAATCTTCCTTCCAGCGTGGGACTTAATCTGCATCCATCAGGAACTCTTCTCCAGCTCCAGGGCTGCAGTGCTAACCTGTTCTTCATCACCATCGACCAACTCCTGTATCCACAGCTGGGTGGGTAGTAGCTCCTACTCCTCCTGGACTCTCCACAGCTCTCCTTTCTTCAGGAATCCACCGCTGGTTTTCTTGTAGTCTTTCCTGGGTGCCTTTCCTTCCTTTTGGGTGGTTTGGGGAAAGTCCAGTGATTTACTCCTGCATTCCTGGTTGGGGGGTGTTTTTGGTTTAGGGTGTTACCTCTGGTTTTCTAGTACTCCCAGCTCCCCTCTACACATTTTACTTACCTAGGTGGGGGTACCTTGCTCGCATTTCATTTGTTTTAGTATATGGTTTGTGCTCCCCCCAAGGTCACTACTGGTTATTGCTATTTGCACCGTTTTCTAACCTTTTCTGTGCCTATTTGCTTGCTAGTGTATATTTAGTGTATTACTTACCTCCTATTGGTGGGTTACACTAGTATTTTGTGGTGATTTGTTCCAAAAATAAAGTACCTTTATTTGTGTAAAACTGAGTGTTTTCTTCCATGTGTAAGTGCTGTGTGACTACAATGGTATTGCATGAGCTTTGCATGCCTCCCTGGTAAGAATTGGTTGCTCATCCACAGCTACCTCTAGAGAGCCTGGCTTCTACACACTGCCCACACTTCACTAAGAGTGGATAACTGGACCTGGTATAAGGTGTAAGTACCATAGGTACCCACCACTCCTAAGGCAAGCATCGTCAGCTTCCTACAGTATGGGTCTGAGTTCTTCCTCACAGAGTAATAGTCCTTGTGATACTGTTCGTCATGATCTCACTATTCGTTATCTCCAATGTCCTGGCATTTTACCTGTAGCTGGGATGGACTACTAACTACTCCAAAAGGGACCTCCATCCTCTGAGTCTTCATCCTTATCCAAGAGGTGCGCAGGCACATAGAGCAACGGCAACCCCTTACTCGGGGAGGTGTGAATTGGTAGAATCGTGGATGCAGATTTATCCCTTAAAGAGATCAAAGGAGACAGAGGAAATGCCATCTTTGTAGGTGGTTTTTCTTCTGACTGATTATTCTATTATGTTCTCTTCCATGATGGTAAGGTTGTCAGCATAGTTGACTGTAGCGGCACAGATGTTCTTGTCAAGTTCACCATCTTCAACTCTACCGTCGCCAAGCGCAGCATTGACATAACTGAGTGCCAGCGAGTATTGTGTTGTTAACTGGATCTTCGTTGTAGACGGTAAGTTGGGGAAAGAGATCGACTGCATCGTCAGCAACTGCCATTGCAGTATCATTGTGATAATTGTCAATGACACTGGTGACAAGAAACTCTGCTTTAGTAAAGGTAGACATGGCTGTCGTTACTGTAGACGCAGCTGAAGAGCGTGTCGACAGTGTCTTCGTCAAAGAGGGTACATCTGTAGAGCCTAATGGGTTTTTCTTTGGTTTTGTCGATGGCACAAACTGAAGCACATTTTGGAAGTGCTTCTGTAGGAAGTTGGCTCTGTATGTGCTATTTCAAAGTAAGGAATAGCATGCACAGAGTCCAAGGGTTCCCCTTAGAGGTAAAATAGTGGTAAAAAGAGATAATACTAATGCTCTATTTTGTGGTAGTGTGGTCGAGCAGTAGGCTTATCCAAGGAGTAGTGTTAAGCATTTGTTGTACATACACATAGACAATAAATGAGGTACATACACTCAGAGACAAATCCAGCCAATAGGTTTTTGTATAGAAAAATATCTTTTCTTAGTTTATTTTAAGAACCACAGGTTCAAATTCTACATGTAATATCTCATTCGAAAGGTATTGCAGGTAAGTACTTTAGGAACTTCAAATCATCAAAATTGCATGTATACTTTTCAAGTTATTCACAAATAGCTGTTTTAAAAGTGGACACTTAGTGCAATTTTCACAGTTCCTAGGGGAGGTAAGTATTTGTTAGGTTAACCAGGTAAGTAAGACACTTACAGGGCTTAGTTCTTGGTCCAAGGTAGCCCACCGTTGGGGGTTCAGGGCAACCCCAAAGTCACCACACCAGCAGCTCAGGGCCGGTCAGGTGCAGAGTTCAAAGTGGTGCCCAAAACACATAGGCTAGAATGGAGAGAAGGGGGTGCCCCGGTTCCGGTCTGCTTGCAGGTAAGTACCCGCGTCTTCGGAGGGCAGACCAGGGGGGTTTTGTAGGGCACCGGGGGGGGACACAAGCCCACACAGAAATTTCACCCTCAGCAGCGCGGGGGCGGCCGGGTGCAGTGTAGAAACAAGCGTCGGGTTTGTAATGGAAGTCAATGGGAGATCTAGGGATCTCTTCAGCGCTGCAGGCAGGCAAGGGGGGGGTTCCTCGGGGAAACCTCCACTTGATCAAGGGAGAGGGACTCCTGGGGGTCACTCCTCCAGTGAAAGTCCGGTCCTTCAGGTCCTGGGGGCTGCAGGTGCAGGGTCTCTCCCAGGTGTCGGGACTTAGGATTCAAAGAGTCGCGGTCAGGGGAAGCCTCGGGATTCCCTCTGCAGGCGGCGCTGTGGGGGCTCAGGGGGGACAGGTTTTTGTACTCACAGTCTTAGAGTAGTCCTGGGGTCCCGCCTGAGGTGTTGGATCGCCACCAGCCGAGTCGGGGTCGCCGGGTGCAGTGTTGCAAGTCTCACGCTTCTTGCGGGGAGCTTGCAGGGTTCTTTAAAGCTGCTGGAAACAAAGTTGCAGCTTGTCTTGGAGCAGGTCCGCTGTCCTCGGGAGTTTCTTGTCTTTTCGAAGCAGGGGCAGTCCTCAGAGGATGTCGAGGTCGCTGGTCCCTTTGGAAGGCGTCGCTGGAGCAGGATCTTTGGAAGGCAGGAGACAGGCCGGTGAGTTTCTGGAGCCAAGGCAGTTGTCTTCTGGTCTTCCTCTGCAGGGGTTTTCAGCTAGGCAGTCTTTCTTCTTGTAGTTGCAGGAATCTAATTTTCTAGGGTTCAGGGTAGCCCTTAAATACTAAATTTAAGGGCGTGTTTAGGTCTGGGGGGTTAGTAGCCAATGGCTACTAGCCCTGAGGGTGGGTACACCCTCTTTGTGCCTCCTCCCAAGGGGAGGGGGTCACAATCCTAACCCTATTGGGGGAATCCTCCATCTGCAAGATGGAGGATTTCTAAAAGTTAGAGTCACTTCAGCTCAGGACACCTTAGGGGCTGTCCTGACTGGCCAGTGACTCCTCCTTGTTGCTTTCTTTGTTCCCTCCAGCCTTGCCGCCAAAAGTGGGGGCCGTGGCCGGAGGGGGCGGGCAACTCCACTAAGCTGGAGTGCCCTGCTGGGCTGTGACAAAGGGGTGAGCCTTTGAGGCTCACCGCCAGGTGTCACAGCTCCTGCCTGGGGGAGGTGTTAGCATCTCCACCCAGTGCAGGCTTTGTTACTGGCCTTAGAGTGACAAAGGCACTCTCCCCATGGGGCCAGCAACATGTCTCTAGTGTGGCAGGCTGCTGGAACCAGTCAGCCTACACAGATAGTTGGTTAAGTTTCAGGGGGCACCTCTAAGGTGCCCTCTGTGGTGTATTTTACAATAAAATGTACACTGGCATCAGTGTGCATTTATTGTGCTGAGAAGTTTGATACCAAACTTCCCAGTTTTCAGTGTAGCCATTATGGTGCTGTGGAGTTCGTGTTTGACAGACTCCCAGACCATATACTCTTATGGCTACCCTGCACTTACAATGTCTAAGGTTTTGTTTAGACACTGTAGGGGTACCATGCTCATGCACTGGTACCCTCACCTATGGTATAGTGCACCCTGCCTTAGGGCTGTAAGGCCTGCTAGAGGGGTGTCTTACCTATACTGCATAGGCAGTGAGAGGCTGGCATGGCACCCTGAGGGGAGTGCCATGTCGACTTACTCGTTTTGTCCTCACTAGCACACACAAGCTGGCAAGCAGTGTGTCTGTGCTGAGTGAGGTCTCCAGGGTGGCATAAGACATGCTGCAGCCCTTAGAGACGTTCCTTGGCATCAGGGCCCTTGGTACTAGAAGTACCAGTTACAAGGGACTTATCTGGATGCCAGGGTCTGCCAATTGTGGATACAAAAGTACAGGTTAGGGAAAGAACACTGGTGCTGGGGCCTGGTTAGCAGGCCTCAGCACACTTTCAATTGTAAACATAGCATCAGCAAAGGCAAAAAGTCAGGGGGCAACCATGCCAAGGAGGCATTTCCTTACACAACCCCCCCCCAAACGAAAGAGGATGAGACTAACCTTTCCCAAGAGAGTCTTCATTTTCTAAGTGGAAGAACCTGGAAAGGCCATCTGCATTGGCATGGGCAGTCCCAGGTCTGTGTTCCACTATAAAGTCCATTCCCTGTAGGGAGATGGACCACCTCAACAGTTTAGGATTTTCACCTTTCATTTGCATCAGCCATTTGAGAGGTCTGTGGTCAGTTTGAACTAGGAAGTGAGTCCCAAAGAGGTATGGTCTCAGCTTCTTCAGGGACCAAACCACAGCAAAGGCCTCCCTCTCAATGGCACTCCAACGCTGCTCCCTGGGGAGTAACCTCCTGCTAATGAAAGCAACAGGCTGGTCAAGGCCATCATCATTTGTTTGGGACAAAACTGCCCCTATCCCATGTTCAGAGGCATCAGTCTGCACAATGAACTGCTTAGAATAATCTGGAGCTTTTAGAACTGGTGCTGAGCACATTGCTTGTTTCAGGGTGTCAAAGGCCTGTTGGCATTCCACAGTCCAGTTCACTTTCTTGGGCATTTTCTTGGAGGTGAGTTCAGTGAGGGCTGTCACAATGGATCTATATCCCTTCACAAACCTCCTGTAATACCCAGTCAAGCCAAGGAATGCCCTGACTTGAGTCTGGGTTTTTGGAGCTACCCAGTCCAGAATAGTCTGGATCTTGGGTTGGAGTGGCTGAACTTGGCCTCCACCTACAAGATGGCCCAAGTAAACCACAGTTCCCTGCCCTATCTGGCATTTGGATGCCTTGATAGAGAGGCCTGCTGATTGCAGAGCCTTCAAAACCTTCTACAGGTGGATCAGGTGATCCTGCCAGGTGGAGCTAAAGACAGCAATATCATCTAGATAAGCTGTGCTAAAGGACTCCAAACCAGCAAGGACTTGATTCACCAACCTTTGGAAGGTGGCAGGGGCATTCTTTAAACCAAAGGGCATAACAGTAAACTGATAATGCCCATCAGGTGTGGAGAATGCTGTCTTTTCTTTTGCTCCAGGTGCCATTTTTATTTGCCAGTACCCTGCTGTCAAGTCAAAGGTACTTAGAAATTTGGCAGCACCTAATTTATCAATGAGCTCATCAGCTCTTGGAATTGGATGGGCATCTGTCTTGGTGACAGAATTGAGCCCTCTGTAGTCCACACAAAACCTCATCTCTTTCTTTCCATCTTTGGTGTGAGGTTTGGGGACTAAGACCACTGGGCTAGCCCAGGGGCTGTCAGAGCGCTCAATTACTCCCAATTCCAGCATCTTGTGGACTTCCACCTTGATGCTTTCCTTAACATGGTCAGACTGTCTAAAGATTTTGTTTTTGACAGGCATGCTGTCTCCTGTGTCCACATCATGGGTACACAGGTGTGTCTGACCAGGGGTTAAGGAGAAGAGTTCAGGAAACTGTTGTAGGACTCTCCTACAATCAGCTTGCTGTTGGCCAGAGAGGGTGTCTGAGTAGATCACTCCATCTACTGTGCCATCTTTTGGGTCTGATGACAGAAGATCAGGGAGAGGTTCACTCTCTGCCTCCTGATCCTCATCTGTTACCATCAACAGATTCACATCAGCCCTGTCATGGAAGAGCTTAAGGCGGTTCACATGGATCACCCTCTTGGGGCTCCTGCTTGTGCCCAGGTCCACCAGGTAGGTGACCTGACTCTTCCTTTCTAGCACTGGGTAAGGGCCACTCCATTTGTCCTGGAGTGCCCTGGGAGCCACAGGCTCCAGAACCCAGACTTTCTGCCCTGGTTGGAACTCAACCAGTGCAGCCTTTTGGTCATACCAAAACTTCTGGAGCTGTTGGCTGGCCTCAAGGTTTTTGGTTGCCTTTTCCATGTACTCTGCCATTCTAGAGCGAAGGCCAAGTACATAGTCCACTATGTCTTGTTTTGGCTCATGGAGAGGTCTCTCCCAGCCTTCTTTAACAAGAGCAAGTGGTCCTCTTACAGGATGACCAAACAGAAGTTCAAAGGGTGAGAATCCTACTCCCTTCTGTGGCACCTCTCTGTAAGCGAAAAGCAGACATGGCAAGAGGACATCCCATCTCCTTTTGAGTTTTTCTGGGAGCCCCATGATCATGCCTTTTAATGTCTTGTTGAATCTCTCAACCAAGCCATTAGTTTGTGGATGGTATGGTGTAGTGAATTTATAAGTCACTCCACACTCATTCCACATGTGCTTTAGGTATGCTGACATGAAGTTGGTACCTCTGTCAGACACCACCTCCTTAGGGAAACCCACTCTGGTAAAGATACCAATGAGGGCCTTGGCTACTGCAGGGGCAGTAGTCGACCTAAGGGGAATAGCTTCAGGATACCTGGTAGCATGATCCACTACTACCAGGATATACATATTTCCTGAGGCTGTGGGAGGTTCTAGTGGACCAACTATGTCCACACCCACTCTTTCAAAGGGAACCCCCACCACTGGAAGTGGAATGAGGGGGGCCTTTGGATGCCCACCTGTCTTACCACTGGCTTGACAGGTGGGGCAGGAGAGGCAAAACTCCTTAACCATGTTGGACATATTGGGCCAGTAGAAGTGGTTGACTAACCTCTCCCACGTCTTGGTTTGTCCCAAATGTCCAGCAAGGGGAATGTCATGGGCCAATGTTAGGATGAACTTCCTGAACAGCTGAGGCACTACCACTCTCCTAGTGGCACCAGGTTTGGGATCTCTGGCCTCAGTGTACAGGAGTCCATCTTCCCAATAGACCCTATGCGTTCCATTTTTCTTGCCTTTGGACTCTTCAGCAGCTTGCTGCCTAAGGCCTTCAAGAGAGGGACAGGTTTCTTGTCCCTTACACAGCTCCTCCCTTGAGGGTCCCCCTGGGCCTAAGAGCTCAACCTGATAAGGTTCAAGCTCCAAAGGCTCAGTTCCCTCAGAGGGCAGAACTTCTTCCTGAGAAGAGAGGTTCCCTTTCTTTTGCTGTGTTGCAGTTGGTTTCCCAACTGACTTTCCTGTTCTCTTGGTAGGCTGGGCCATTTTTCCAGACTCCAGCTCTACTTTTTCACCCTGTGCCTTGCACTGTGCTCTTGTTTTCACACATACCAGTTCAGGGATACCCAGCATTGCTGCATGGGTTTTTAGTTCTACCTCAGCCCATGCTGAGGACTCCAGGTCATTTCCAAGCAGACAGTCCACTGGGATATTTGAGGAGACTACCACCTGTTTCAGGCCATTGACCCCTCCCCATTCTAAAGTAACCATTGCCATGGGATGTACTTTTCTCTGATTGTCAGCGTTGGTGACTGTGTAAGTTTTTCCAGTCAGGTATTGGCCAGGGGAAACCAGTTTCTCTGTCACCATGGTGACACTGGCACCTGTATCCCTCAGGCCCTCTATTCTAGTCCCATTAATTAAGAGTTGCTGTCTGTATTTTTGCATGTTAGGCGGCCAGACAGCTAGTGTGGCTAAATCCACCCCACCTTCAGAAACTAGAGTAGCTTCAGTGTGGACCCTGATTTGCTCTGGGCACACTGTTGATCCCACTTGGAGACTAGCCATACCAGTGTTACCTGGATGGGAGTTTGGAGTGGAACCTTTCTTGGGACAGGCCTTGTCTCCAGTTTGGTGTCCATGCTGTTTACAGCTATGACACCAGGCCTTTTTGGGGTCAAAGTTTGTACCCTTGTACCCATTGTTTTGTGAAGAGGCTCTGGGCCCACCCTCCTGTGCAGGTTTTTGGGGGCCTGTAGAAGACTCTTTACTATTTTTAGTTTTGGTTGTCTCATCACCCTTCCCCTGGGGAGTCTTTGTGACCCCTTTCTTTTGGTCACCCCCTGTTGAAGTCTTGGACACCCTTGTCTTGACCCAATGGTCCGCCTTCTTTCCCAATTCTTGGGGAGAAATTGGTCCTAGGTCTACCAGATGCTGATGCAGTTTATCACTGAAACAATTACTTAACAGGTGTTCTTTCACAAATAAATTGTACAGCCCATCATAATTACTTACACCACTGCCTTGAATCCAACCATCTAGTGTTTTCACTGAGTAGTCAACAAAGTCAACCCAGGTCTGGCTCGAGGATTTTTGAGCCCCCCTGAACCTAATCCTGTACTCCTCAGTGGAGAATCCAAAGCCCTCAATCAGGGTACCCTTCATGAGGTCATAAGATTCTGCATCTTTTCCAGAGAGTGTGAGGAGTCTATCCCTACACTTTCCAGTGAACATTTCCCAAAGGAGAGCACCCCAGTGAGATCTGTTCACTTTTCTGGTTACACAAGCCCTCTCAAAAGCTGTGAACCACTTGGTGATGTCATCACCATCTTCAAATTTTGTCACAATCCCTTTGGGGATTTTTAACATGTCAGGAGAATCTCTGACCCTATTTATATTGCTGCCACCATTGATGGGTCCTAGGCCCATCTCTTGTCTTTCCCTTTCTATGGCTAGGAGCTGTCTCTCTAAAGCCAATCTTTTGGCCATCCTGGCTAACAGGAGGTCATCTTCACTGAGAGCATCCTCAGTGATTTCAGAAATGTGGGACCCTCCTGTGAGGGACTCACTATTTCTGACTAACACAGTTGGAGACAGGACTTGAGGGGTCCTGTTCTCCCTATTTAGGACTGGAGGAGGGACATTGGCCTCCAAGTCACTAATTTCTTCCTCTTTGAGGTCATCATCAGAGGGGTTGGCTTTTTCAAACTCTGCCAATAGCTCCTGGAGCTGAATTTTGGTAGGTCTGGAGCCAATGGTTATTTTCTTTATATTACAGAGAGACCTTAGCTCCCTCATCTTAAGATGGAGGTAAGGTGTGGTGTCGAGTTCCACCACCTGCATCTCTGTATCAGACATTATTCTGCTAAGAGTTGGAATACTTTTTTAAGAATCTAAAACTGTTTCTAGAATCTAATTTCAAACTTTTAACAAACTTTTAAACTCTAAAAGACAATGCTAAACAGGGACTTAACACACAAGGCCCTAGCAGGACTTTTAAGAATTTAGAAAAATTTCAAATTGCAAAAATCAATTTCTAATGACAATTTTGGAATTTGTCGTGTGATCAGGTATTGGCTGAGTAGTCCAGCAAATGCAAAGTCTTGTACCCCACCGCTGATCCACCAATGTAGGAAGTTGGCTCTGTATGTGCTATTTCAAAGTAAGGAATAGCATGCACAGAGTCCAAGGGTTCCCCTTAGAGGTAAAATAGTGGTAAAAAGAGATAATACTAATGCTCTATTTTGTGGTAGTGTGGTCGAGCAGTAGGCTTATCCAAGGAGTAGTGTTAAGCATTTGTTGTACATACACATAGACAATAAATGAGGTACACACACTCAGAGACAAATCCAGCCAATAGGTTTTTGTATAGAAAAATATCTTTTCTTAGTTTATTTTAAGAACCACAGGTTCAAATTCTACATGTAATATCTCATTCGAAAGGTATTGCAGGTAAGTACTTCAGGAACTTCAAATCATCAAAATTGCATGTATACTTTTCAAGTTATTCACAAATAGCTGTTTTAAAAGTGGACACTTAGTGCAATTTTCACAGTTCCTAGGGGAGGTAAGTATTTGTTAGGTTAACCAGGTAAGTAAGACACTTACAGGGCTTAGTTCTTGGTCCAAGGTAGCCCACCGTTGGGGGTTCAGGGCAACCCCAAAGTCACCACACCAGCAGCTCAGGGCCGGTCAGGTGCAGAGTTCAAAGTGGTGCCCAAAACACATAGGCTAGAATGGAGAGAAGGGGGTGCCCCGGTTCCGGTCTGCTTGCAGGTAAGTACCCGCGTCTTCGGAGGGCAGACCAGGGGGGTTTTGTAGGGCACCGGGGGGGGACACAAGCCCACACAGAAATTTCACCCTCAGCAGCGCGGGGGCGGCCGGGTGCAGTGTAGAAACAAGCGTCGGGTTTGTAATGGAAGTCAATGGGAGATCTAGGGATCTCTTCAGCGCTGCAGGCAGGCAAGGGGGGGGTTCCTCGGGGAAACCTCCACTTGATCAAGGGAGAGGGACTCCTGGGGGTCACTCCTCCAGTGAAAGTCCGGTCCTTCAGGTCCTGGGGGCTGCGGGTGCAGGGTCTCTCCCAGGTGTCGGGACTTAGGATTCAAAGAGTCGCGGTCAGGGGAAGCCTCGGGATTCCCTCTGTAGGCGGCGCTGTGGGGGCTCAGGGGGGACAGGTTTTTGTACTCACAGTCTTAGAGTGGTCCTGGGGTCCCGCCTGAGGTGTTGGATCACCACCAGCCGAGTCGGGGTCGCCGGGTGCAGTGTTGCAAGTCTCACGCTTCTTGCGGGGAGCTTGCAGGGTTCTTTAAAGCTGCTGGAAACAAAGTTGCAGCTTGTCTTGGAGCAGGTCCGCTGTCCTCGGGAGTTTCTTGTCTTTTCGAAGCAGGGGCAGTCCTCAGAGGATGTCGAGGTCGCTGGTCCCTTTGGAAGGCGTCGCTGGAGCAGGATCTTTGGAAGGCAGGAGACAGGCCGGTGAGTTTCTGGAGCCAAGGCAGTTGTCGTCTTCTGGTCTTCCTCTGCAGGGGTTTTCAGCTAGGCAGTCCTTCTTGTAGTTGCAGGAATCTAATTTTCTAGGGTTCAGGGTAGCCCTTAAATACTAAATTTAAGGGCGTGTTTAGGTCTGGGGGGTTAGTAGCCAATGGCTACTAGCCCTGAGGGTGGGTACACCCTCTTTGTGCCTCCTCCCAAGGGGAGGGGGTCACAATCCTAACCCTATTGGGGGAATCCTCCATCTGCAAGATGGAGGATTTCTAAAAGTTAGTCACTTCAGCTCAGGACACCTTAGGGGCTGTCCTGACTGGCCAGTGACTCCTCCTTGTTGCTTTCTTTGTTCCCTCCAGCCTTGCCGCCAAAAGTGGGGGCCGTGGCCGGAGGGGGCGGGCAACTCCACTAAGCTGGAGTGCCCTGCTGGGCTGTGACAAAGGGGTGAGCCTGTAGGAAGTTGGCTCTGTATGTGCTATTTCAAAGTAAGGAATAGCATGCACAGAGTCCAAGGGTTCCCCTTAGAGGTAAAATAGTGGTAAAAATAGATAATACTAATGCTCTATTTTGTGGTAGTGTGGTCGAGCAGTAGGCTTATCCAAGGAGTAGTGTTAAGCACTTGTTGTACATACACATAGACAATAAATGAGGTACACACACTCAGAGACAAATCCAGCCAATAGGTTTTTATATAGAAAAATATCTTTTCTTAGTTTATTTTAAGAACCACAGGTTCAAATTCTACATGTAATAGCTCATTCGAAAGGTATTGCAGGTAAGTACTTTAGGAACTTCAAATCATCAAAATTGCATGTATACTTTTCAAGTTATTCACAAATAGCTGTTTTAACAGTGGACACTTAGTGCAATTTTCACAGTTCCTAGGGGAGGTAAGTATTTGTTAGTTTTACCAGGTAAGTAAGACACTTACAGGGTTCAGTTCTTGGTCCAAGGTAGCCCACCGTTGGGGGTTCAGAGCAACCCCAAAGTCACCACACCAGCAGCTCAGGGCCGGTCAGGTGCAGAGTTCAAAGTGGTGCCCAAAACACCTAGGCTAGAATGGAGAGAAGGGGGTGCCCCGGTTCCGGTCTGCTTGCAGGTAAGTACCCGCGTCTTCGGAGGGCAGACCAGGGGGGTTTTGTAGGGCACCGGGGGGGACACAAGTCCACACAGAAATTTCACCCTCAGCGGCGCGGGGGCGGCCGGGTGCAGTGTAGAAACAAGCGTCGGGTTCGCAATGTTAGTCTATGAGAGATCTCGGGATCTCTTCAGCGCTGCAGGCAGGCAAGGGGGGGGTTCCTCGGGGAAACCTCCACTTGGGCAAGGGAGAGGGACTCCTGGGGGTCGCTTCTCCAGTGAAAGTCCGGTCCTTCAGGTCCTGGGGGCTGCGGGTGCAGGGTCTCTCCCAGGCGTCGGGACTTTAGATTCAAAGAGTCGCGGTCAGGGGAAGCCTCGGGATTCCCTCTGCAGGCGGCGCTGTGGGGGCTCAGGGGGGACAGGTTTTGGTACTCACAGTATCAGAGTAGTCCTGGGGTCCCTCCTGAGGGGTTGGATCGCCACCAGCCGAGTCGGGGTCGCCGGGTGCAGTGTTGCAAGTCTCACGCTTCTTGCGGGGAGCTTGCAGAGTTCTTTAAAGCTGCTGGAAACAAAGTTGCAGCTTTTCTTGGAGCAGGTCCGCTGTCCTCGGGAGTTTCTTGTCTTTTCGAAGCAGGGGCAGTCCTCAGAGGATGTCGAGGTCGCTGGTCCCTTTGGAAGGCGTCGCTGGAGCAGGATCTTTGGAAGGCAGGAGACAGGCCGGTGAGTTTCTGGAGCCAAGGCAGTTGTCGTCTTCTGGTCTTCCGCTGCAGGGGTTTCAGCTAGGCAGTCCTTCTTCTTGTAGTTGCAGGAATCTAATTTTCTAGGGTTCAGGGTAGCCCTTAAATACTAAATTTAAGGGCGTGTTTAGGTCTGGGGGGTTAGTAGCCAATGGCTACTAGCCCTGAGGGTGGGTACACCCTCTTTGTGCCTCCTCCCAAGGGGAGGGGGTCACAATCCTAACCCTATTGGGGGAATCCTCCATCTGCAAGATGGAGGATTTCTAAAAGTTAGAGTCACTTCAGCTCAGGACACCTTAGGGGCTGTCCTGACTGGCCAGTGACTCCTCCTTGTTGCTTTCTTTGTTCCCTCCAGCCTTGCCGCCAAAAGTGGGGGCCGTGGCCGGAGGGGGCGGGCAACTCCACTAAGCTGGAGTGCCCTGCTGGGCTGTGACAAAGGGGTGAGCCTTTGAGGCTCACCGCCAGGTGTCACAGCTCCTGCCTGGGGGAGGTGTTAGCATCTCCACCCAGTGCAGGCTTTGTTACTGGCCTCAGAGTGACAAAGGCACTCTCCCCATGGGGCCAGCAACATGTCTCTAGTGTGGCAGGCTGCTGGAACCAGTCAGCCTACACAGATAGTTGGTTAAGTTTCAGGGGGCACCTCTAAGGTGCCCTCTGTGGTGTATTTTACAATAAAATGTACACTGGTTTCAGTGTGCATTTATTGTGCTGAGAAGTTTGATACCAAACTTCCCAGTTTTCAGTGTAGCCATTATGGTGCTGTGGAGTTCGAGTAAAACAGACTCCCAGACCATATACTCTTATGGCTACCCTGCACTTACAATGTCTAAGGTTTTGTTTAGACACTGTAGGGGCACAGTGCTCATGCACTGGTACCCTCACCTATGGTATAGTGCACCCTGCCTTAGGGCTGTAAGGCCTGCTAGAGGGGTGTCTTACCTATACTGCATAGGCAGTGAGAGGCTGGCATGGCACCCTGAGGGGAGTGCCATGTCGACTTACTCATTTTGTTCTCACTAGCACACACAGGCTTGTAAGCAGTGTGTCTGTGCTGAGTGAGGGGTCTCTAGGGTGGCATAAGACATGCTGCAGCCCTTAGAGACCTTTCTTGGCATCAGGGCCCTTGGTACTAGAAGTACCAGTTACAAGGGACTTATCTGAATGCCAGGGTGTGCCAATTGTGGATACAATGGTACATTTTAGGTGAAGGAACACTGGTGCTGGGGCCTGGTTAGCAGGGTCCCAGCACACTTCTCAGTCAAGTCAGCATCAGTATCAGGCAAAAAGTGGGGGGTAACTGCAACAGGGAGCCATTTCTTTACACAAGCCCCCCCCAGCCCACAGGCCAGGAGACTCAGCCCAAGCTGGGAGAGTCTTCCTAGTCTGTCAGGCGAGGAAGAGTAGGAGAAATAGGCTGGTTAGTTGCAGGGCCTACTCTGCCTTACATCCTTCTGTTCAGGTCATTCCCTTTGGGGAACTGACCCACTTCCACAGTGATAGGACCTAGTCTGAATTGCCTCTTGTCTGCCTCTTCAATGTCTCCACCCATTCTTTTTATTTTGGGTTTAGAGGTATCCACCTCTGCTAATCTTATCTTAGCCAGGGTCATCCCTAGCTTACCCAAAGAGGTTACCCAGAGCTGGAGTAACCCCACCATGACCAACAGGGTCAGGGGGCCTAACTTGCTATTTGGCATGGGGTCTGACCACCATGCCAAGGATAGTGCAGCCATAAAGGCTAACACCCAGCAGAGGCCACTGACAGCTGTCAGTGCCCAGAACCACACCTTTAGCTCTTCACCTAAAAGGGAAGGGGCTAAGTTACAGGCCTCTTTGGGTTCAGGCTGCCTGTCTGCTGTATTAGAGTGGGGGGTTACCACATCTTGTAGTAAACACCCTTCTTCCACTCTTTCTTCTGTTAGCTGAGGAGCCACCCACTCAGGTTTAACAGTTGCCTGACTAGCCAGGACTTCTTGTGGGTCAGGTTGGACTTTATCAGGGCCATTTTTGGAGTTCTCCCCTACTGGAGCAGAATCTCCTTGGCTTGCTGTAACCTTGGCTAAAGGTTGTCCACCCTTCCTACTCTGTTTTCTTTTCTTCTTCTTCTGGGGCCTGCTTGCATTTACTGCAGAGGCAGGACTTCCAGAATCCTTGGGAGAGGACTGGCACTGGACCAGTTCCTCTCTTGGGCTCTGACTAACCTCTGGGTAGTCATTTCCAAGGAGACAATCAAGGGGGAGGTCTGTACTGACTACTACCCTTCTCCAGCTAAGAGTGCCACCCACTTCTATGGGTACTAAAGCCACAGGCCTCTTAGTGACCCTGTCTAGGCTAACTCTTACCCTGGCAGTCTCACCTGGGATGTACTGGTTTGAGAGCACCAGCCTGTCATGCACAATAGTGTGACTGGCACAAGTGTCTCTCAGGGCAGTGGTTGGGATTCCATTCACCAGTAGGTGGTGGAAGTGTCTACTTCCCTCTGGAATCTCCAACTCACCTGTTGGGCCCTGTTTCCAGTTGAAGGCTATGAAGACCTCCTCATCTGAGGAGTCATCTCCCATGGCTACACTGGTTACCCCTGGAATTTTGTTCTGGGGTTTGTTTTTGGGACAAGAAGTGTCCTTGGTGTGGTGCCCAGACTGTTTACAGTTGTGGCACCATGCCTTAGTGGCATCCCAGTTCTTACCCTGGTACCCACCTTTGTTTTGGGTTGTGTCTTGGGGCCCACCCACCTGTTCTGGTTTTTGGGGGCCTACAGAGGACTCTTTTTCTTTGTTTCTAGTGTCACCCACTTTCTCCTGGGGAGTTTTTGTAACCCCTTTCTTTCGGTCACCCCCAGTGGAAGTTTTGGTTACCCTAGTCTTGACCCAGTGGTCTGCCTTCTTTCCCAATTCTTGGGGAGAAATTGGACCTAGGTCTACCAGATACTGATGCAACTTTTCATTGAAGCAGTTACTTAAAATGTGTTCTTTCATAAACAAATTATAAAGCCCAACATAGTCACACACTTCATTTCCAGTTAACCAACCATCTAGTGTTTTTACTGAGCAGTCTACAAAATCAACCCAGGTCTGGCTCGAGGATTTTTGAGCCCCCCTGAATCTAATTCTATACTCCTCAGTGGAGAATCCAAAGCCCTCAATCAGGGTACCCTTCATGAGGTCATAAGATTCTGCATCTTTTCCAGAGAGTGTGAGGAGTCTATCCCTACACTTTCCAGTGAACATTTCCCAAAGGAGAGCACCCCAGTGAGATCTGTTTACTTTTCTGGTTACACAAGCCCTCTCAAAAGCTGTGAACCATTTGGTGATGTCATCACCATCTTCATATTTTGTTACAATCCCTTTGGGGATTTTTAGGATGTCAGGAGAATCTCTGACCCTATTTAAGTTGCTGCCACCATCGATGGGACCTAGGCCCATCTCTTTTCTTTCCCTTTCTATGGCTAGGAGCTGCTTTTCCAAAGCCAATCTTTTGACCATCCTGGCTAACAGGGGGTCATCTTCACTGGAGTTATCCTCAGTGATTTCAGAGGTGTTGGTCTCTCCTGTGAGGGAACCAGCATCTCTGACTATTATTTTTGGAGTCAGGGTTTGAGGGACCCTGTTCTCCCTAGATAGGACTGGTAGGGGGGAATTTTCCTCCAAGTCACTATCCTCTTCCTCTGAGTTGCCACCCTCAGAGGGGTTGGCCTTTTCAAACTCTGCCAAAAGCTCCTGGAGCTGTATTTTGGTAGGTTTGGGGCCCATTGTTATTTTCTTTATTTTACAGAGTGACCTTAGCTCCCTCATCTTAAGATGGAGGTAAGGTGTGGTGTCGAGTTCCACCACAGTCACATCTGTGCTAGACATTTTGCTTCTAAAAGTTGGAATACTTTTTAAGAATCTACAACTGGTTCTAGAATCTAATTCAAACTTTTAAAAACTTTTAAACTCTAAAAGAAATGCTAAACAGGGACTTAACACACAAGGCCCTAGCAGGACTTTTAAGAATTTAGAAAACTTTTCAAATTGCAAAAATCAATTTCTAATGACAATTTTGGAATTTGTCGTGTGATCAGGTATTGGCTGAGTAGTCCAGCAAATGCAAAGTCTTGTACCCCACCGCTGATCCACCAATGTAGGAAGTTGGCTCTGTATGTGCTATTTCAAAGTAAGGAATAGCATGCACAGAGTCCAAGGGTTCCCCTTAGAGGTAAAATAGTGGTAAAAATAGATAATACTAATGCTCTATTTTGTGGTAGTGTGGTCGAGCAGTAGGCTTATCCAAGGAGTAGTGTTAAGCACTTGTTGTACATACACATAGACAATAAATGAGGTACACACACTCAGAGACAAATCCAGCCAATAGGTTTTTATATAGAAAAATATCTTTTCTTAGTTTATTTTAAGAACCACAGGTTCAAATTCTACATGTAATAGCTCATTCGAAAGGTATTGCAGGTAAGTACTTTAGGAACTTCAAATCATCAAAATTGCATGTATACTTTTCAAGTTATTCACAAATAGCTGTTTTAACAGTGGACACTTAGTGCAATTTTCACAGTTCCTAGGGGAGGTAAGTATTTGTTAGTTTTACCAGGTAAGTAAGACACTTACAGGGTTCAGTTCTTGGTCCAAGGTAGCCCACCGTTGGGGGTTCAGAGCAACCCCAAAGTCACCACACCAGCAGCTCAGGGCCGGTCAGGTGCAGAGTTCAAAGTGGTGCCCAAAACACCTAGGCTAGAATGGAGAGAAGGGGGTGCCCCGGTTCCGGTCTGCTTGCAGGTAAGTACCCGCGTCTTCGGAGGGCAGACCAGGGGGGTTTTGTAGGGCACCGGGGGGGACACAAGTCCACACAGAAATTTCACCCTCAGCGGCGCGGGGGCGGCCGGGTGCAGTGTAGAAACAAGCGTCGGGTTCGCAATGTTAGTCTATGAGAGATCTCGGGATCTCTTCAGCGCTGCAGGCAGGCAAGGGGGGGGTTCCTCGGGGAAACCTCCACTTGGGCAAGGGAGAGGGACTCCTGGGGGTCGCTTCTCCAGTGAAAGTCCGGTCCTTCAGGTCCTGGGGGCTGCGGGTGCAGGGTCTCTCCCAGGCGTCGGGACTTTAGATTCAAAGAGTCGCGGTCAGGGGAAGCCTCGGGATTCCCTCTGCAGGCGGCGCTGTGGGGGCTCAGGGGGGACAGGTTTTGGTACTCACAGTATCAGAGTAGTCCTGGGGTCCCTCCTGAGGGGTTGGATCGCCACCAGCCGAGTCGGGGTCGCCGGGTGCAGTGTTGCAAGTCTCACGCTTCTTGCGGGGAGCTTGCAGAGTTCTTTAAAGCTGCTGGAAACAAAGTTGCAGCTTTTCTTGGAGCAGGTCCGCTGTCCTCGGGAGTTTCTTGTCTTTTCGAAGCAGGGGCAGTCCTCAGAGGATGTCGAGGTCGCTGGTCCCTTTGGAAGGCGTCGCTGGAGCAGGATCTTTGGAAGGCAGGAGACAGGCCGGTGAGTTTCTGGAGCCAAGGCAGTTGTCGTCTTCTGGTCTTCCGCTGCAGGGGTTTCAGCTAGGCAGTCCTTCTTCTTGTAGTTGCAGGAATCTAATTTTCTAGGGTTCAGGGTAGCCCTTAAATACTAAATTTAAGGGCGTGTTTAGGTCTGGGGGGTTAGTAGCCAATGGCTACTAGCCCTGAGGGTGGGTACACCCTCTTTGTGCCTCCTCCCAAGGGGAGGGGGTCACAATCCTAACCCTATTGGGGGAATCCTCCATCTGCAAGATGGAGGATTTCTAAAAGTTAGAGTCACTTCAGCTCAGGACACCTTAGGGGCTGTCCTGACTGGCCAGTGACTCCTCCTTGTTGCTTTCTTTGTTCCCTCCAGCCTTGCCGCCAAAAGTGGGGGCCGTGGCCGGAGGGGGCGGGCAACTCCACTAAGCTGGAGTGCCCTGCTGGGCTGTGACAAAGGGGTGAGCCTTTGAGGCTCACCGCCAGGTGTCACAGCTCCTGCCTGGGGGAGGTGTTAGCATCTCCACCCAGTGCAGGCTTTGTTACTGGCCTCAGAGTGACAAAGGCACTCTCCCCATGGGGCCAGCAACATGTCTCTAGTGTGGCAGGCTGCTGGAACCAGTCAGCCTACACAGATAGTTGGTTAAGTTTCAGGGGGCACCTCTAAGGTGCCCTCTGTGGTGTATTTTACAATAAAATGTACACTGGTTTCAGTGTGCATTTATTGTGCTGAGAAGTTTGATACCAAACTTCCCAGTTTTCAGTGTAGCCATTATGGTGCTGTGGAGTTCGAGTAAAACAGACTCCCAGACCATATACTCTTATGGCTACCCTGCACTTACAATGTCTAAGGTTTTGTTTAGACACTGTAGGGGCACAGTGCTCATGCACTGGTACCCTCACCTATGGTATAGTGCACCCTGCCTTAGGGCTGTAAGGCCTGCTAGAGGGGTGTCTTACCTATACTGCATAGGCAGTGAGAGGCTGGCATGGCACCCTGAGGGGAGTGCCATGTCGACTTACTCATTTTGTTCTCACTAGCACACACAGGCTTGTAAGCAGTGTGTCTGTGCTGAGTGAGGGGTCTCTAGGGTGGCATAAGACATGCTGCAGCCCTTAGAGACCTTTCTTGGCATCAGGGCCCTTGGTACTAGAAGTACCAGTTACAAGGGACTTATCTGAATGCCAGGGTGTGCCAATTGTGGATACAATGGTACATTTTAGGTGAAGGAACACTGGTGCTGGGGCCTGGTTAGCAGGGTCCCAGCACACTTCTCAGTCAAGTCAGCATCAGTATCAGGCAAAAAGTGGGGGGTAACTGCAACAGGGAGCCATTTCTTTACAGAGCCTTTGAGGCTCACCGCCAGGTGTTACAGCTCCTGCCTGGGGGAGGTGTTAGCATCTCCACCCAGTGCAGGCTTTGTTACTGGCCTTAGAGTGACAAAGGCACTCTCCCCATGGGGCCAGCAACATGTCTCTAGTGTGGCAGGCTGCTGGAACCAGTCAGCCTACACAGATAGTTGGTTAAGTTTCAGGGGGCACCTCTAAGGTGCCCTCTGTGGTGTATTTTACAATAAAATGTACACTGGCATCAGTGTGCATTTATTGTGCTGAGAAGTTTGATACCAAACTTCCCAGTTTTCAGTGTAGCCATTATGGTGCTGTGGAGTTCGTGTTTGACAGACTCCCAGACCATATACTCTTATGGCTACCCTGCACTTACAATATCTAAGGTTTTGTTTAGACACTGTAGGGGTACCATGCTCATGCACTGGTACCCTCACCTATGGTATAGTGCACCCTGCCTTAGGGCTGTAAGGCCTGCTAGAGGGGTGTCTTACCTATACTGCATAGGCAGTGAGAGGCTGGCATGGCACCCTGAGGGGAGTGCCATGTCGACTTACTCGTTTTGTCCTCACTAGCACACACAAGCTGGCAAGCAGTGTGTCTGTGCTGAGTGAGAGGTCTCCAGGGTGGCATAAGACATGCTGCAGCCCTTAGAGACCTTCCTTGGCATCAGGGCCCTTGGTACTAGAAGTACCAGTTACAAGGGACTTATCTGGATGCCAGGGTCTGCCAATTGTGGATACAAAAGTACAGGTTAGGGAAAGAACACTGGTGCTGGGGCCTGGTTAGCAGGCCTCAGCACACTTTCAATTGTAAACATAGCATCAGCAAAGGCAAAAAGTCAGGGGGCAACCATGCCAAGGAGGCATTTCCTTACAGCTTCTTTCAGGGAAGGAGTAATGGGCTGAGAGCCAACATTTTCTAAGGCAAGATTTTCCTGGAAGGAAGGTCCTCATGCCTCTTTTCATGCTCAGTAGTGGTGTTTGGCATTTGTAATAGCCTTTGCAGGTGGTTCTGAAGTGATTTTCAGGTGTCCCTTCCTGCACAAAAACAATCCTGCCTACAATGCAGAAACCCTTGCACCATGGTGCAAGGGTGCTTGCATTGACAGTAGGCTTGCAAAACTGTCAGTGCAGTAGGAATGGACAGGAGTACATAGATACAATGCATTCCTGCCCTTTCCCTTTGACACAAAGTGACCTGCTTGGCTGCCTGCTGCAAAAGCCTATAAATGTAGGCCTTGGTGCCTAGAATGTACATGCATCAAAAGGTTGGTGATCTCAGCCCATTTCTTTTTTCAAACTCTTCTGCTTACCTTTAAAGCCAAGCCTCATTTATCCTTGAGCATATAGTACTGGCTAGACAGAGTGCTATTACAGTAGCCCTCAATATCTTAGTGTTGCAATTACTCCCCTCTAGGGCAAGTCTAGACTTTTAACCTTTCTACATCCTGGGAAGAGATTCAAATAGTTTATTAGTTGAGTCAGCACTGTATCAAGTCCACACAAAGGAGGAGGATATTTTATCTGAGGAAATGTCCTGAATAGGCCTTTGAGAAATCCCTTTATAAATCTGATGGACCAAAGAGATTGCTGATTTCATATTCTTTCAAAACGAGAACACAGCCAGATGGGCTCTAACTGAAGCATAAATGAGTACTGAATTTAACAAATGCAGAAGATGTGGTAATGTGTTGAGGCAAGATAGATATTGGATTTAGTAATTTTGCATACACCAGCTACAAAAAGTTTCCCTTTTGAGGAGTAGGTTTTGGTTATTGATGTTGCTATGGCTTTGTGCAGTATCTCTTACATTCCTATTGGATGTAGCTGAATTCAGGGGCGAAGCCAACAGATTGAGAGCTTGAGGATCATTGTTGTTAAACAGTAAAGTTGGTTACAATAGTACTGCTATGACAGGAGAAGCATCTCTAAACCAAATCTTGGTCAAGACGAAGCTAGGATGACTATTCAGCATGGTTCCCTTCTCACTTTCAGTAATATTGCTGGCATAAATGGGATCGGAGGAAATGTGTATGCAAAGGTCCTTAACCAATTTACCAAAAGGGCATTCCCCCCACAAACCTTGCAGGAGATGCCTACTACCATAAACAACTGGCATTTCATGTTTCATTTGGTAGCCAACAGGTCTAGTTTTGGTTGGCACCATTTTCAAAATATTTTCCATAGCTAGAAATAGTTGTTCGTATTAGTGAAATTCCTTTGTTGATCTGCTGACTGTCTGCTCAGAGGTTCGATAGGCCTGGTGGATGCTCGGCACCATATCCAGATAAAAGCAAACACCCCCACCCAAACATCCCTCCTTCCATTGGCATAATACACATTGGGTGTTTTGCCTGTTCTTATCAAAACTCACGAGTTCCTTAGTGGACAATGAAAAGTGGAGCCCTAGTTCGATTGCCTCAATTCCAGGATATTGATGTGAATCCAGATTTCTTTTTCTGTCAATTTTCCATTAACTTTCAACTCAAGTGTACACCCCAGCCTTCCAAGAGGGATACGCAGTCATGCATCTCCTTTTGCAGAAAGGACATTCGAACTACACCGTTTTTGCACCGAAGCCACCACGTCAATGCCCTTTGCATGCTCCATCCTTGAACTTCTTGAAAGGACTGATTGCGTTTGCTCTAAAGTTCTAAGAAATTTTTCTCTCCCTGCATCTGACTTAACTGTCTGCAGTGCTTCCTCAATGTGCGACCAAATAGGGATTTACCATTGTGAAAAGCTTTCTAGCTTTTTAACTTCTCTAGCTGGAGGAACAGTGTATGGTGCTGATGGGTTTCTGGGGCTTGAGTGCCTTGTGTAAAAACAGATTCTACCAGAGCATGACCGAGCAGACTTATCTAGGTGTTATCAAGCGTTTTTATATTTTTTTGACCAATCAAGGGATCAGCGCTGCAGTTGTGGATGAGGTGTTAATTAGGGTTTAAACCTTCCTCCCAAATGTGATATATTATAGGGATGGATTTCAGTCTTTCTGGCAGGCTGGCTGAAATCAAAGAAACAATTAAACTCCTTTGCTGTAACAGGTAAAGGAAACCTCTTTGATGCTGGTGGTGAATCCGCTGCTAGAGGACTAATGTCAGCCAGGCTTGAAGTCACCAACTGATCCTATTTAGGATCTGAATACTACTGCCCTTCCTCCTGATAATCATCTGTATCTAATGGTGGTGGCATGAATTGAGATGGTGCTGCGGCAAGGACATTTAAGCAGGAAAAAAAGAATTGTCCTGATGGAGGTGGAGTAGTAGACCCCACCTGAGGTCTGGAAATACTTTGTGTTGCCGGCATTGACGTTTGTCGGCTCTACCAACATGCTTGAGCGTATGGGAAGAGTTTGTTGTAATCGGTTACCATTAGGTGTAGATTTTTAACCAGGCCAAAAGGGATTATCTGTTCCTGTGGATCGGTTATTCATAAGGTCCCATGCCATATTTCCATTCACTGTCATCGTCCTCAGTTTGCACAAAAGATAAATTATGGCATTCTTCTTTATTGAATTAACAACTGTTTTATCATATTCTTCATCCTCAAAGACGTGGTATTTTACTTACACTATATGCTGGTCCAAAATGACCTGCCTCATCAGATTTAATTCCTCTGTATCAGATAATTGTCTTGGTTGGTAAGGGGACACTTGGCTAAGAAGTTTATTTGGCATTATAATGTCTGAAATGCTTTCATCTGAAATTCTAATTTGAGATTATTTTGCAGTTAGTCTTTGTTCATGGTGCTGTGGTAAAACATGCTTGATATAGCAGTTTGTCTTTGTTGATTGTATCTTGTTTTCTGGTTGACTGGGCCATTCACTATTTAGCTGTTGATGGCATGGGCAGTGTCACCATAGTAGACCTTCGTCACCAGTATTGGTAAAGGTATTTTTGTCAATGACCTCGTAGATGTGGCCAACGATTCTTTAGTCAACAGGATTCTCATGAAGACCGTGTCTTCATTGAAGACTTTTTTGTAGGCTGTCATTGGCCGCTATTTATTTTGACAGACAATGTATCAGACTCAGTGGTAAAGATGAAAATTGCTTTAAAGGCTCAGTACTTAATTTCTTTTTTAGGACTTGGCAGAGCTGATATTCGTGGACGTGTCAGATTTATGACCAGACTCTGAAGCAGTCCTATCCTCCTGATATGCAAGGGGCTTTTAGAGAGGCTCTCCTTAAGATTAACCCCTTGAAGAATAATCAGAACGCTGGTTGATGGCCATTGGAGGCTCTACCAGAGAAAATCATATACGTCCGTGCTGTCAGGGATTGGGCATGCTTCAGTTAAAGTTCACTTGGCAGCAATATCCTCTTATAGGCGTTCAGGCTCATACAAATTTATGAAAGGTTTTACTCTTCCCACCCCCAGTGTGACCACCGCCTCCTCAATGGCACCTAAACATGATCCTTTCTCAAATAATGAAAGCACCGTTCAAGCCCATACACAGCAGATCAAAAGTTTCTCACATGGAATGTGGCAACTCTCAATGCACTCACTTCCACTAGAAGAGTTGGTGACATACAAGCATTTACCACCAAAGAACTGTTTCTAACTTTCTCAAATGATTTTGTTCTTCTAAGCACTACTGAGATACATTCCCAGAGTGCCTTCATATGTTCATTCATTTAAACGAACCAGTTATATTGAGAACGTTCTTTCCAAACCCATCGACTGTAGCCGAGAAAAAAAAACAAAAAAAAACTCTCCACTCGCTAGATGTTGAGCGATATTTGAAATTCTATCTCCAGTGTACCAAACAGTTCTGTAAAACAGACCAACAGTTAGTTGCTTACTGACAAGGTCAGCAGGGCACAGGACTAACTAAAGCATTGATAGCCCCATGGATTTCATCCATCATTCAATTTTGTCAGACGAAGGCAGGGAAACCGCTAACCAATCGACCGAAGGCACACTCTACAAGAGCAATCTAACCTCAGCTGTTCTATTTCAAGGTATCACCTTGGACAGGATATGCCAAGCTGCAACATGGAAGACTACTCATTCTTTCACGCAGAATTACTGTTTGGAATCTACAGCGCAGCAATACACTTGTGGGGCAGGTGGTTTTCCAGCATCTGTTCCATTAAGCTGAGCCTCATTGATATATAACTTAATTTATGTGAGTCAGCTTTAAAGTTCCTTCTCACTGTGCAGTTGGCTATATATGCATATAAAAGTGTATCTAGATATAGATTTATACAATTAAGGTATACGTACAATGTTTCATACATACTAAGCTGGCAAACGCCACCCCCACACACCACTATGGGCACAACAGCTATTTTAAGTACTGCTGGCTATTTAGATTAAAGCACGTGAATCTATGAAAGATCCAATACTGGATACGAAATCTAGTTACTTACCTGTAACTACAGTTATTCAGTATTGGTATCTTTCATACATTCACATGCGACCCACCCTTCTTCCCTCTGAGGCTCACCCTCATTTTCAGTATATATTCTTTGCTCTAGTGCTGGAAAACCTGAGGGAAGGAGCCTCTCTTGGGAGTATGCAAGAGGGTGCTGGCACCTGATTGGTTATAGGTCAATTGGAAAATAACATGGATAGGCTATATGTTTTAAGTTTGCTTGCATTATAGTCTATGGTTCTTACTTACTGCTTTCTAAGGTACCGTGGGACTCCCACTTAGACGATGGGGATGATTCAAGCATGTCAAATCAAATCAAATCATTAACATTTATAAAGCGCGCTACTCACCCGTGCGGGTCTCAAGGCGCTAGGGGGTTACTGCTGCTCGAAGAGCCAGGTCTTGAGGAGTCTCCGGAATGCGGAGTGGTCCTGGGTGGTCCTGAGCCTGGTGGGGAGGGTGTTCCAAGTCTTGGCCGCCAGGTAGGAGAAGGACCTCCCACCCGCCGTGGAGCGGCGGATGCGAGGGATGGCAGCGAGAGCGAGGCCGGTGGAACGGAGGAGACGGGTGGGGGCGTAGAAGCTGAGGCGTCGGTTGAGGTATTCTGGTCCCTTGTCGTGGAGGGCTTTGTGTGCGTGGGTGAGAAGTCGGAAGGTGATCCTTTTGCTGACTGGGAGCCAATGCAGGTGTCGCAGGTGGGCGGAGATGTGGCTGTTGCGGGGTACGTCGAGGATGAGGCGGGCGGAGGCGTTTTGAATACGTTGCAGACGTTTTTGGAGTTTTGCAGTGGTCCCAGCATACAGGGTGTTGCCGTAATCCAGGCGGCTAGTGACGAGGGCGTGGGTCACGGTTCTTCTGGTGTCGGCGGGGATCCAGCGGAAGATCTTGCGAAGCATGCGGAGGGTGAGGAAGCAGGCGGAGGACACGGCGTTGACTTGTTTGGTCATGGTGAGAAGAGGGTCCAAGATGAAGCCGAGGTTGCGGGCGTGGTCAGAGGGGGTCGGTGTGGTGCCAAGGGCCGTGGGCCACCAGGAGGAGTCCCATGCGGTCGGGGTGTTGACGAGGATGAGGACTTCCGTTTTGTCGGAGTTCAGTTTCAGACGGCTGAGCCTCATCCAATCTGCGACGTCCTTCATACCATCTTGTAGGTTGGTCTTAGCGCTGGCGGGGTCCTTGGTGAGGGAGAGTATAAGTTGGGTGTCGTCAGCGTAGGAGGTGGTGATGAGGATGATGATGATGATTTTGTGCTTGCGTACTATGTTGGCGAGGGGGCTCATGTAGACATTGAAGAGTGTCTGGCTGAGCGAGGAGCCTTGAGGGACGCCGCAGATGATCTTGGTGGGGTCTGAGCGAAAAGGTGGGAGGTAGACTCTTTGAGAGCGGTTGGAGAGGAAGGAGGCGATCCACTCCAGGGCCTGGCCTTGGATCCCGGTGTAGCGGAGGCTGGTTATTAGGGTGCGGTGACAGACGGTGTCGAAGGCAGCCGAGAGGTCGAGGAGGATGAGGGCGACTGTTTCACCATTGTCCATCAGGGTTCTGATGTAGTCTGTGACTGAGATGAGGGCGGTTTCAGTGCTGTGGTTGGCTCGGAATCCTGATTGTGAGGGGTCGAGAAGGTTGTTGACTTCTAGGAATTTGGTAAGCTGTTTGTTGACGGTCTTCACTATTACTTTGGCAGGGAACGGGAGGAGCGAGATGGGGCGGAAGTTCTTCAGGTCGCTTGGGTCAGCCGTAGGTTTCTTTAGTAGGGCGTTGACTTCGGCGTGTTTCCAGCTTTCGGGGAAGGTAGCCGATGAAAAAGAGGAGTTGATGATGGCCTGGAGGTGCGGGCGATGATGTCGTCGGCTTTATTGAAGATGAAGTGTGGGCAGGGGTCCGAAGGGGCGCCGGAGTGGATTGAGTTCATGGTGGTTTTGGTCTCTTCAGTGTTGATGTGGGTCCAGGCGTTGAGGGTGATGGGTTCCGTGTTGCTCGGCTGGGTCTGGTGTCCGAAGCGGTCGTGGAGGTCGGTGATCTTGCGATGGAAGAAGGTGGCGAGGGAGTTGCACAGGTCTTGTGAGGGCGTGATGGCGTTGGCGAACTCTTTAACGATGCTGAAGAGTTCTCTGCTGTTGTGGCTGTTTTTGTACAGTCTATCAGTGAAGAAATTCCGTTTGGCTGCGCGGATCAGGTGGTGGTGTTCGCGGGTCGCATTCTTGAGGGCGGTCATGTTGTCAGCGGTGTGGTCCTTACGCCAGGCTCTCTCGAGGGCGCGACAGGTTTTCTTCGATTCCTTAAGGGCGTCAGAGAACCAGAGAGGTTTTTTGGTGTTGGCCTGTCGTGGAGGGCGTCTGAGGGGAGCAAGGTTGTCTGCGCAGTTGGTGATCCAGTTCGTGAGGTTGAGGGCTGCGTCGTTGGGGTCGGTGGTGAAGGTAGGTTGGTTCTCAATGAGCGTGGAGAAGCTGTTCTTCGGGGATTTTGTTCCACTGTCGACGAGGGATGGGTTGAGTGCGGAGGTGGCGGGTCTCGCGTCGGAAGGTGAAGTGGACACAGCTGTGGTCGGTCCAGTGTAGAGCGGAGGCGTGGCTGAAGGAAACGTGTTTGCTGGTGGAGAAGATGGGGTCAAGCGTGTGTCCGGCGATGTGGTTGGGGGTGTTCACCAGTTGCTTGAGGCAGAGGTTGGCGAGCAGGGCTGTGGTGTTGGGGTCGTTGTTCTGTTCCAGATGGAAGTTGAGGTCGCAGAGGAGGATGTAGTCCGGCGAGGCGAGGGCGTGCAGAGAGACGAAGTCAGTGATGGAGTCGCTGAAAAGGGCGCGCGGTCCGGGGGGACGGTAGATGAGGGATCCTCTGAGGGTGGTCCTGGGGTCGGTGTGAATCTGGAAGTGCAGGTGTTCTGCGGCGAGGGAGGTGTCTTCGGTGGAGGTGGTGACGCTGATGGGAGTCTTTGAAGACGATGGCGATTCCTCCTGCGACTTGGTAGGTGCGGTCTTTCCTGGAAATCTTGTAGCCTTCGGGATGGCTATGGCGATGTCTGGGGCCGAAGAGGCGTTCATCCAGGTCTCCATGATGAAGGCGACGTCCAGTGCTATGGAGTCCAGGAGGTCCGAGAGTTCAACGGCGTGCTTGTGGACAGATCGAGCGTTGACCAGGATGCATTTGAGGTGGTTGATGGCGCGAGGGCTGGTGGTCATGGTAGTTACGTGGTGGAAGATACGTTTGCAGGTGTGGCAAGCGAAAGGTCCATGGGTGCGTTTTGGGTTAGCTTGGAAGCAGGTGCTGGAGCGCCCTGGGTTGAGGGCGTGGAGGGTGGTGGGGTCGTAGCGGAGCAGCAGGGTTTGGGAGTGCCGAGGACCAGGGGTCGTGGCGCTGGGCCCGGGCGCAGACGGGCTTGCCTTTGGCGTGCCCGCGCCCGGTGAGCGGTCGCGCAGCGGCCGCCATAAGAGGGGGAGGGAATGATGAATGGGAGCTGGGGGGCGGGAGCATGTGAATCTGAGTGATCCAATACTTGATAATTCTGAAGATTGTGTTCACTTCAGGCTGGTCACCCAAAAGGTTTCCAGCCTGCAAGTGCAACACACCTCCTGCAAAGCAAATTTTCCTGCCTGTTCAGGCACCAAATGGGCCCTGACCAGAGGGGGGTCTGCATCTCCTCACTTCTGAGGGAAGCCAGATCGGCATACCAAAGGTGGTGGGCTCTTTGAAGTCCCCTGACTTGGAATGCAGATTTGCAGGCAATCCTGTTGGGAGGGATGTGCACCACCACTGTGAGAGCAGGCTTTGTTCCTCAAAGTCCAAGATCAGGGGCTCTCACCCCTGGGGCCAGAAACTAGACTATTGGTGGCAGACTAGTGGAAACCAGTCAGTCAGTACAGCAGCAGATGGGTAGGTTTTCAGGGGGCTCCTTTAAGGTGCCCTCTGGGTGCATGTAGTAATAAATGGATCACCAGAATCTGTGAGAGTTTATTAAAGAGATGTTTGATACCAAACATCCCTATTTATTGTCCTCACCTGTAATATAATGCAACATGTCTTAGGGCTGAGAGGCCTTCTGTAGGGGCGATTTACAAATATTACAGACAGTGTAAATGGACATGGCACACAAGTGTCATTTTGTGTTTTTACTTTTTAGAGCACCTTGTCACACAGTGGCAGTCTGTGTGAGTTTGGTGCTGGGTCCCTTACAGTGGCACAAGTTATGCTGCAGCTATTAGGGGATCCTCTTTAGTACCTATATGTAAGGAAATGCCTCCCTGGCATTGTTACCCCCTGACTTTTTGCCTTTGCTGATGCTAAGTTATGATTTGAAAGTGTGCTGGGACCCTGCTAACCAGGCCCCAGCACCAGTGTTCTTTCCCTAAACTGTACCTTTGTCTCCACAATTGGCACAACCCTGGCACTCAGGTAAGTCCCTTGTAACTGGTACCCCTGGTACCAAGGGCCCTGATGCCAGGGAAGGTCTCTAAGGGCTGCAGCATGTCTTATACCACCCTGGGGACCCCCTCACTCAGCACATGCACAATGCCTCACAGTTTGTGTGTGCTGATGGTCTCCTCAGAGTGCCATGCTAACCTCACAATGCCTGTGGCATAGGTAAGTCACCCCTCCAGCAGGCCTTACAGCCCTAAGGCAGGGTGCACTATACCACAGGTGAGGGCATAGCTTCATGAGCACTATGCCCCTACAGTATCTAAGTCCATTCTTAGACATTGTAAGTGCAGGGTAGCCATAAGAATATATGGTCTGGGAGTTTGTCAAACACGAACTCCACAGTTCCATAATGGCTACACAGAAAACAGGGAAGTTTAGTATCAAACTTCTCAGCACAATAAATGCACACTGATGCCAGTGTGCAATTTATTGTAACCTACACCCAGAGGGCATCTTAGAGATGCCCCCGTATACCTACCCGACTTCTAGTGTAGGCTGACCAGTTTCTGCCAGCCTGCCACACACCAGACATGTTGCTGGCCACATGGGGAGAGTGCCTTTGTCACTCAGTGGCCAGCAACAAAGCCTGTACTGGGTGAAGGTACTTCTCACCTCCCCCTGCAGGAACTAGAACACCTGGCGGTGAGCCTCAAAAGGCCCACCCCTTTTGTTACAGTGCCCCAGGGCATCCCAGCTAGTGGCCCCACTTTTGGCAGCAAGGCTGGAGGAGATAATGAGAAAAACAAGGAGGAGTAACCCATCAGTCTGGACAGCCCCTAAGGTGTCCTGAGCTGAGGTGACCCCTGCCTTTAAAAATCCTCCATCTTGAGTTTAGAGGATTCCCCCAATAGGATTAGGGATGTGCCCCCCTCTCCACAGGGGGGAGGCACAAAGAGGGTGTAGCCATCCTCAAGGACAGTAGCCATGGGCTACTGCCCTCCCAGACCTAAACACACCCCTAAATTCAGTATTTAGGAGCTCCCCAGATCCCAGGAAATCAGATTCCTGCAACGTGAAGCAACAAGAAGGACTGCTGGCCTACAAGCCTGCAGAGAAGGAGGAAGACAACTGCTTTGGCCCCAGCCCTACTGGTCTGTCTCCAACTTCGAAAACCTGCTCCAAGGCTGCATCAGACAGGGGACCTGCGACCCCTGAAGCCTCAGAGGACTGCCCTGGACTAAAGGACCAAGAAACTCCCATGAACAGCGGCCCTGTTCAAAACCAGCTACTTCTTTGCAACAAAGAAGCAACTTCCAAAGACTTCACGTTTCTCGCCGGAAGCTTGAGATTTCACACTCTGCACCCGACTCGAGATCCAGAGAATAAACACCTCATGGAGGACACCTCGGCGACTGCAAGCCCGTGAGTAACCAGAGACGACCCCCCTGAGCCCCCAAAGCGACACCTGCAGAGAATCCAGAGGCTCCCCCTGACCACAACTGCCTGTAACAAGGGGCCTGATGCCTGGAACCGACACTGCACCCGCAGCCCCCAGGACCTGAAGAAACTGAACTTTGACGCAGGAGTGACCCCCAGGCGTCCCTCTGCCTAGCCCAGGTGGTGGCTGTCCCGAGAAGCACCCCCCCACTGTGCCTGCCTGCACTGCTAGAGTAACCCCCGGATCCCTCCATTGTTTACCTGAAACCAGACGCCTGCTTTGCACACTGCACCCGGCCGCCCCTGTGCCACTGAGGGTGTGTTGTGTGCCTACTTGTGTGTAACCCCCTCCTCCCCCCGCAGTCTCTTAAAAAACAAACAAAAAAAAAAACCCGGTCTGCCCCCCAAGGACGCAGGTACTTACCTGCTGGCAGACTGGAACTGGAGCACCCCCTGTTCCCCATAGACTGTTTTGGGCACCTCTTTGACCTCTGCACCTGACCGGCCCTGAGCTGCTGGTGTGGTAACTGGGGTGTCCTTGAACCACCAACGGTGGGCTGCCTAAGCCCCAGAACTGAGACTTGTAGGTGTTTTACTTACCTAATCTAACCTTTACTTACCTCCCCCAAGAACTGTTGATTTTTGCACTGTGTCCACTTTGAAAATAGCTTACTGCCATTTAAAAAAAAAGACTGTACATGATATTGCTTTCATTCAAAGTTCCTAAGGTATGTAAGTGAAATACCTTACATTTAATGTATTAACTGTAAATCTTGAACCTGTGGTTCTTAAAATAAACTAAGAAAATATATTTTTCTATATAAAAACCTATTGGCCTGGAATTGTCAGTGTGTGTTCCTCATTTATTGCCTGTGTGTACAACAGATGCTTAACACTACCCTCTGATAAGCCTACTGCTCGACCACACTACCACAAAAGAGAATTAGAATTACCTACTTTTGCCACTAGCTTACCTCTAAGGGGAACCCTTGGACTCTGCACACTATTTCTTACTTTGAAATAGTATATACTGAGCCAACTTCCTACAAAAAGGTATTTAGCTGGGGCTGCTCAATCTCCATACATGAAGATGAACACTGAATGCCAAACTTGCTGCTGCAAAAGCATATCCTCCAGGAGGGGGAAGCCTGATTGCAGGGCAGATGATCAAGCCCAGGATTTCTGGATACCATACTCCCTGTGCCCAGTACAGAGCTACTAAGACAACATGGGCCAGAACTCCTGAACTGATTTCTGTTGATACCACTCCTGCCAGAAATCCACTTGAGGCTTAGTGTCTGAAGAGAGACACCTTGGAAGCTACACCACAGACGTGCTGACTGTGTTCTCTGCAGTGGTGAACAGATTGAGGTAAAGTTCTCCCCATTCACAGAAGATATCTTGTGACACCTCTGGGTAGAACTGCCAGTTGTGATCCATTAGGAGGAGTCAACTGAATTTGTCTGCCCTGTCCTTCAATGAGCCCACCAGATGGTTCATTACCTGGAAGATCCCTTGGTGGTCCAGCCTTTTCCAGAACTGCAAGGCCTAGTAAACTGGGTCTGTGACAACCAACATGCCCAGTATGTTGAAGTATCACACGGTGGTGGTGCTGTCCATGAGCACGTTTACCAGCCTCTCCTTGATGGATGTCAGGAAGGCTTTCAAAGCCAAGGAGACGGCCCTTCGCTCCAAATGACTGATACAGTGCTAGGACACTACCGGATACCAGAGACCTCTGCTCGCCACCCCTCCCAGATGGCTACCTCAAACAAGAAGCAATGAATCCGTCACCATTGTCAGTTCTGAGTGGGGGAAGGGAGAGGGGCCTGCCGCAGACTCAACTGCAGTCTAGTAACCACCACTGCAGAACATTCACATTTTCCTCTAAAATCTGAACATGGCTGGAAAAGTACCCTTGACGTTGAGCCAACAGACTTCAGATACCACTGCAGATCCCACATATGCCACCTGGTGTGCTCAACCAGCAGGATGGAGGAGGCGGTCAGTCCTACTTGCCTTAAGTCGACGTCCCTGGAATCCAGGACAGAGGCTGAAAGATCAGGATCAGAACCTGAATGCCTTGGACTCTTAGCTCGGGGGGAAAAAAAACACAAAACTGAACAGTTTCCTGAATGGCTCCGATGAAGTGGAGTGTCTGAGAAGGAGTCAGGTTTGACTTCGACACTTTGATAGTGAATCTCAAAAGATAAATGCCTAGGGGTGATCCCACCTTCAACAGCCACATGGTGGTAAGAACGGGACAGGGGAGCGCACGCATGAAGGTGCGCAGTTTCCTCCGTCACACCTATATGAACACCTGATGGGCACTGGTGAGACTAAGGGAAAAACAGCAAGTTGAAAGTGCTTTCATCACAAACCGCAGGAAGAGCTGATGGGCCTGCAGGACAGGCATACTGAAATAGGTGTCATACAGGTCCAAAGTCACCATCCAGTCTCCAGGGTCGAGGGCTGACCAGACCTGGGAGAAACATTTGAATTTGTCCTTCTGGAGGAAGGCTTTGAGTGTGCAGGTCTAAAATAGGACAAAGGACTCAGTCCTTCTTGAGTACTAGAAAGTAGAAGGAACAACCACCATGTCCTACTTCTAGTACTGGCATCCTCTTGATAGCTTCTTTGGCCAAAAAAGGCTGGCACTTCCTGCATGCCAATCCTCCATCAATCACCCGATGAAAGGTGTGGCAGCAAAAGAATTAAAGGTAGGGCTTTATCCTTGAACAAGCTACTTACCTTTGGTAAGTATCTATCTGGTAGAGACATTCTAGCTACAGATTTACCTTAAAATGTCCCCCCCATCTGTCAGACTGCATCTAGAGATTTTTCTTCAAGCAATACCCTATGCGTCTTTAGGTGGCATCTGTCAACACCGCGAGTGCCGTAGTTGCCGTGATTACATCAGTAGTACATAGATGCAACCTCAGTGCAGTGATGTCTGTGCTTTGGTGTGGAAAGTCGTGAAAAGAAAGACGCGAAAAACACAAATTGGTATGCCAGAGCTAAGGCTCTGAATGAGGAAGGCCTGTGCTGAGAAAATCGGGGAGGATGCATGGCTCGGTAAGTAATCCAACTAGAATAGGTCTCTACCAGATATATCGTTACCGAAGGTAAGTCACTTGAAGATCTGATAGAGACTTCCAGTTGCAGATTTCTTACCTTAGAATAGATACCAAGCAATGCCATCCTCAGAGGTGGGCTGCGAACCAAGATCATAACACAAAGTCCTGTAGGACCGAATGACCAAAGTAGCCATCCCTACGTACCAGACTGTCCAGGCAGTAATGTTTAGTAAACATGTGCAGGGATGCCCACGTTGCTGCCTGCCAGATATCCAGGACAGGAATGCCGCGTGTGAATGCTGTGGAAGAAGCAGTTGCTCTGTTGGAACAAGCACTCATGCCCTCTGGGGGTTGCTTCTTTGCAAAGCATAGCAGATCTTGATGCAAAGAAGGACCCATTGCGAGATGGTACATTTTTGCACAGCCTTCCCTTTCTTCACACCCACATATCCAACAAAGAGTTGATCGTCCACCCGTAAATCTTTAGTACGATTGAAATAGAACGCAACGCTCTTTTTGGATCCAGACAGTGGAGTCTCGCCTCATGAGAAGGACGTGGAAGTGCATAAAAAGTAGGCAAAGCGATGGACTGGCATACATGAAAAGGTGTAACTACTTTGGGATGGAAGGAGGCCCTATTGCGTAACACCAATTTGTCAGGGTGCACAGACAAAAATGGGGGCTTAGAAGACAGAGCATGAACCTCACTCGCTCTGCGAGCAGAAGTGATAGCAAAAAAAAGAAAAAAAAGTTTTGAAACTAAGAAGCTGTAAGCAACAATTGTGCAACAGCTCAAAGGGAGCACACATTAAGGACAAAATTGAGGTCCCACTGTGGCATGCTAAACAGAGTGGGAGGAAATAATTGGGTGAGACCCTTAAGGAATCTACTAACAATAGGCGACTTAACGGTTGAAGGCTGATCAGGCAACCTAAGAAAGGGTGAGATAGCTGAAACAGCCTTTAAGGGTGCCCAAATCAGAGCCCTGCTGGGACAAAAAGAACGAACAAAAGAACCTCAGACAGAGGAGCAGAGAGGGGAACAGATTTGCTGGTACACCATGCCACAAATTTATGCCGACAGGCATATACTGTTTTGGTGGAGGGACACCGGCTGACGAGATTACATCAGACTTCAGGTGGAAGGTCAAAAGCTGTCAACTGCTGCCGCTCAATCTCCATGCATGAAGGTGGAGATTGGACAGGTTCGGGTGGAGAACCGTCCCCTGTTGCTGCTACAAAAGATCATCCCAAAGGGGCAGTCCGAGTAGAGGATCGGTGGCCATGCTCAGTAGTTCTGGATACCATACTCTGTGCCCACTCTGGAGCCACCAAGATTACTTGGGCCAGGTCGTTCTTGATCTTCTTGAAAACTCTGCAAAGAAGTGTTATAGGCGGAAATGAGGCTGGCTGTCCACTCAAGATGAAGTCACTGAACAAGTGCTGCCTGGAAACCCCAACGCAGTAAACAGGTGACATTGCGTGTTCTCTGCGGAGGCTAACCGATCTAACCAAAGCTCTCCCCAGTGCTGAAAGAACTTGCACCACCTCCAGATGGAGACTCCATTCGTGATTGACTATGCATCAACAGCTGAGTTAATCTGCTCTGGCGTTCAGAGAGCCCGTCGGATGTTAATCCACTAGGGCGATGTTTCGATGTGCCAGCCATGTCCAGAGACGCAGCACCTCCTAACAAAGGATCCAGGACACTACTCCGCCCTGTTTGTTGCAGTTCCACATGGTGGTAGTGTTGTCCGCAAACACTTGCACCCCTTTCCCTTATAGAGGGAAGAAATCTTTTCAATGCAAGCCTGTTCACCCGGAGCTCCAAAAGATTGATATTGAGTCCAGAGGCCTCTGATCTCCATCCCTCCCATGTGGCCGCCCCTCCCAGAAGTGATGTGTCTGTCACTATCGAAGGATCTGGCTGGGTAAAGGGATCTGCTGTTGACTCAGTGCCGATTCAAAAGCCACCATGCAGGTCTTTCGCAGTCCCCTCCAAGATCTGGACCATGTCAGATTGCCCTGACTCCGTGCCCACTGGAAGTCCCACTACAGAGCCCACATATACCATCTGGCGTGTCACTAGCAGGATGCAGGAGGCCATGAGGCCCAGCAGCCCCTCAGTCACTCTCACTGAAACCCAAGATAGAGGCTGAAAGATTGGAATCATAGCCTGAATATTCTGGACTTGCTTTTCGGGAAGATAGGCCCGAAACTGCACTGTGTCCAGAACAGCTCTGATGAAAGGGAGCATCTGAGAGGGAGTCAGGTGTGAGTTTGACATGTTTATAGTGAACCCAATTCGGGGCTTTAACTCTGGCGCACCAATTTCAGTATTCTTAGCTGCTCTGCGCTTTGGCGTGGAAAGACAAAAAGAAACCAACATCACTGCGTTGAGGCTGCGTCTATGTACTACTCCTGATGTCATCATGGCGACTGCAATGCCAGTTGAGTCTGCTGACACCACCTAGCAACACACAAGAGTATTGCTCCAAGAAAAATCTACGGATCCAGTCTGACACCTGGGGGAAATTCTAAGGTAAGGAATCTGCAACTAGAAGTCTATCAGATAAACAATCTTTCGGAAACACCTACCTGACAGGCAGAGCCTGTATTATCCCTAAAAAATGGGAGTCCTGTTGAGCGGCATGTCCTAGAGGGACGTGTGGAAATCACCGGGGGGGAATGGATGGGGTGGACGGGCTGCTTGGAATTTTGAACCGAAACGTGGCATGGTGGCTAACAGCAACACTTTTCCCAATAGCTTGCCTGATGGAATCCATGGCATCCAAGCAGGCCAGCCAGCACCAGCTCAGGTTGTGCTGGAATAAGCTGAGGGATGGGTTCGGAAGTGGATTGACATTGCAATGTATGGTGCTGCCCAAGCACTTTCTATGAAGAGTGAGTAGTGGCAAGGGTCAGAGTCCATTTAGATTTCTTGTGTTCCTTGACTGACTTGATTTGAAACAAGAGAAAGACCGACCCCTGCAACTACGCTTGACAGATCTGGAAAAGGACTGAACTTTCAACCAGTTTCAGAGTCTTCTGGTGCTTGGCTATGTAGAATATATGCTCATATGCAAATTAACTGACATCCGGGTGCAGCTGGGATGCTATATAGGCTCTGCAGAAATTTCCAGAGCAGAATGGAGTCAGTGCGGAGCTGCATGGCACAATTTGCCAGCACACAAATGCACTGCTGAAAAGTTTCCAGATCCAGTGTGTCACTTGGCAAACTTTCAAGAAGTGAGGAATCTGCAGGTAAAAGTCTTAATCAGAAGCATCAGACAATATTTAGAGATGGTTCTCTTCTGCACAGCTTTTCACTTTTCGGCCCCAGAAAACGCCATAGAGAGTATCTTCAACCTGATGATGCATAAAACAAGTAATGTAAAAGCTGGGAGCTCTCCTTGGGTCTAGGCAATGAAGTCCCTTCTCTTGGATGGAGGAGGCAGGGCGAAGAAAGCTGGCAGGGTAATGAACAGTCCTTTGTGGAAAGGCATCATAAGTTTTTTGGGAGAAATGCTGCTTTAGTCCTGAGCACTAGCTTATCGGGAAGTTGATGTTTAACAGTTGCTGGATACACAGTGCTTGCAGGTGAATCGAATAAAGTACTGATGTTATTGCTAAGCAACACTATCTTTAACCCCTTCGCTGCCAGGCCGTTTCCCCTTCCTGTGCCAGGCCTTTTTTTGCCTATTTGGAATAGTTCTCGCTTAGGCCCTCATAACGTTTTGTCCACATAAGCTACCCATGCCAAATTTGCATCCTTTTTTCCCCCAACATCCTAGGGATTCTAGAGGTACCCAGACTTTGTGAGTTCCCCTGAAGGAGGCCAAGAAATTAGCCAAAACAGTGAAAATGTTTAAAAAAATAAAAAAAATAAAAAATAAAAAAAATAAAAAATAAAAAAAATGGGAAAAAAGGGCTGCAGAAGGCGGCTTGTGTTTTTCCCCCTGAAAATGGCATCAACAAAGGTTTGCGGTGCTAAAATCACCAACTTCCAGGAACAGGCAGACTTGAATCAGAAAACCCAATTTTTCAACACAATTTTGGCATTTTACTGGGACATGACCCACTTTTACGATTTTTTGTGCTTTTAGCCGCCTTCCAGTCAGTGACAGAAATGGGTGTGAAACCAATGCTGGATCCCAGAAACCTAAACATTTCTGAAAAGTAGACAAAATTCTGAATTCAGCAATGGGTAAATTGTGTAGATCCTATAAGGGTTTCCTGCAGAAAATAACTGAAATAAAAAAAATATTGAAATGGAGGTAAAAAAAAAAAAGAAGAAAAAAAAAAACAGCCATTCTTCTCTACATTTTGCTCTTTTTCCTGCGATTTCTCCAATAGATGTCTTTTTTTTTTTTACACAGTCTTATATTTGGAAGGTAAACATGTAGAGAAAGACAAGGGGCAAAAACACTTGTTTTGCTATTCTATGTTCTCCCAAGTCTCCCGATAAAAATGGTACCTCACTTGTGTGGGTAGGCCTAGTGCCCGTGACAGGAAATGCCCCAAAACACGAAGTGGACATCACATTTTTCAAAGAAAAGGTGTTTTTTGCAAAGTGCCTACCTGTGGATTTTGGCCTCTAGCTCAGCTGCCACCTAGGGAAACCTACCAAACCTGTGCATTTTTTTAAAAACTAGAGACCTAGGGGAATCCAAGATGTAGAAACAGCCAAAAATTAAATCGCCCCCCTTGACCAAGGGGCCGCTCTCCTTATGAAATAGACGGGAGAAAAAAAAAATCCCTGGTGTCTAGTGGCATTTCTGCTGCCCGATCGCATTGCGAACAGGCAGCAGAAATGCTCAGAGACCTAGAAGGAGAGGAAAGGCCTTTCCTCTCCGCCCCCTCCACGTGATCGTAGGAGAAATGCTTTGCGTTTCTCCTCTGATCCGGCGCTGGAAGCTCAGGGAAGGCCTCTGATGAGGTCATGGTGCTGATGTCAGACGCCACAGGGAGTCACGGGTGGGGGAGGGAATTCCCCTTCCATCCCTGCCTAGGGTGGGGTGTGCCTGGCCATCGGGGGGAGCGCTAGGGCTCCTCCTGGGGCCCCTAGCAGGACGAGGTGATCTCGTCCAAGGCACTGGGGAACCAGCGCCTTGGACGAGATCACATCGTCCTGGGCACCCAAGGGGTTAAGTATTGGTGCAAATGGCGAGGCCATGAGAAAAACAAAGCAGCAGATTGAGATCCCATTAAAACATTAAAGTTGCCACAAACATATGGGTGAGCCCTTTTAGAAAAGGGATCACAACAGTTGATTTGAATAAAGACAGCTGATTGGGTGAACGTTAAAAGACTGAAAAAGCTGAGGAAAAAAACCCTTTAACTGCTGCCACGGCTAGGCCATGTTCGGTTAAGGATAAACTGTAGTAAGTTGGCTCTGTATGTACTATTTCAAAGTAAGAAATAGCATGCACAGAGTCCAAGGGTTCCCCTTAGAGGTAAGATAGCAGCAAAAACAGATCATTCTAATGCTCTATTTTGTGGTAGTGTGGTCGAGTAGTAGGCTTATTGGAGGGTAGTGTTAAGCATTTGTTGTACACACAAGCAATAAATGAGGAACACACATTCAAATACAATTCCAGGCCAATAGGTTTTTATACAGAAAAATATATTTTCTTAGTTTAAGAACCACAGGTTCAAGATTTACAAACAATACTTTAAATGAAAGGTATTTCACTCAGGTATCTTAGGAACTTTGAATCATCACAACAACATGTACAGTTTTGGCAAAAATGTGAATAAGCTATTTTAAAAATGGACAGTGCAAAAATCAACAGTTCCTGGGGGAGGTAAGTATTTGTTAGGTTCACAGGTAAGTAAAGCACTTACAAGGTTCAAAGTTGGGTCCAAGGTAGTCCACCGTTGGGGATTCAAGACAACCCCAAAGTTACCACCGCAGCAACTCAGGGCCGGCCAGGTGCAGAGGTCAAAGTGGTGCCCAAAACACATAGGCTTCAATGGAAATAGGTGTGCCCTGGTTCCAGTCTGCCAGCAGGTTAGTACCCGCGACTTCGGAGGGCTGACCAGAGGGGTTTTGCAGGGGGGGGTGAGGGGGCACAGAAAGTACACCCTCAGCGGCACAGGGGCGGCGGGTGCAGAGTGCAAACAGGCGTCGGGTTTGCAATAGAGATCAATGGTCTCTTCAGCGATGCAGGCAGGCAAGGGGGGGGGCTCCTCGGGGTAGCCACCACCTGGGCTAGGAAGAGGGCGGCCTGGGGGGGGGGGGGTCTCTCCTGAATTGGAGTTTGGATCCTTTTCAGGTCCTGGGGGCTGCGGGTGCAGTGTTTCCCAGGCATCGGGTTCTTTGAAGCAGGCCAGGGGGAGCCTCTGGAGTCCCTCTGCAGGCGTTGCTGTGGGGACTCGGGGGGTCAACTCTGGCTACTCACGGGCTCGTAGTCGCCGAGGAGTCCTCCCTGTAGAGTTAGTTTCCGGCAGGTCGAGCCGGGGGCGTCGGGTGCAGAGTGGAAAGTCTCACGCTTCCGGTGGGAAACGTGTGGTCTTTAAAAGTTGCTTCTTTGTTGAAAAGTTGCAAGTTGGTTGAACAGGGCCGCTGTCTCAGGAGTTTATTGGTCCTTTAGAGATGCAGGGTAGTCCTCTGACCCTGGGGGACGCGTCGCTGGTGCAGTTTCTCGAAGTGGGGAGACAGGACGGTAGGGCTGGGGCTGTGTCTCAGTCTTCTCTGCAGGGCTTCAGGTCAGCAGTCCTTAGTCTTCAGGTTGCAGGAACCTAGTTTCCTAGGTTATGGGGAGCCCCTAAATACTGAATTTAGGGGTGTGTTTAGGTCTGGGAGAGCGGTAGCCAATGGCTACTGTCCTCGAGGTTGGCTACACCCTCTTTGTGCCTCCTCCCTGAGGGGAGGGGGGCACATCCCTATTCCTATTGGGGGAATCCTCCAAAATCAAGATGGAGGATTTCTAAAGGCAGGGGTCACCTCAGCTCAGGACACCTTAGGGGCTTGTCCTGACTGGTGGGTGACTACTCCTTGTTTTTCCTCATTATCTCCCCTGGACTTGCCGCCAAAAGTGGGGGCTGTGTCCAGGGGGCAGGCATCTCCACTAGCTGGAGTGCCCTGGGGCATTGTAACACGAAGCCTGAGCCTTTGAGGCTCACTGCTAGTTCCTGCATGGGGGGGGGGAGGTGTGAAGCACCTCCACCCAGAGCAGGCTTTTGTTTCTGTCCTCAGAGAGCACAAAGGCCCTCACCACATGGGTCAGAAACTATTCTCTCAGCAGCAGGCTGGCACAGACCAGTCAGTCCTGCACTGAACAATTGGGTAAAACACAGGGGGCATCTCTAAGATGCCCTCTATGTGCATTTTTTAATAAATCCCACACTGGCATCAGTGTGGGTTTATTATTCTGAGAAGTTTGATACCAAACTTCCCAGTATTCAGTGTAGCCATTATGGAGCTGTGGAGTTCGTTTTTGACAAACTCCCAGACCATACACTTAATATAGCCACAACTGTACTTACAATGTCTAAGAATAGACTTAGACACTGTAGGGGCATATTGCTCATGCAGCTATGCCCTCACCTGTGGTACAGTGCACCCTGCCTTAGGGCTGTAAGGCCTGCTAGAGGGGTGACTTACCTATGCCACAGGCAGTATTTTGTGTGCATGGCATCCTGAGGGGGGATGCCATGTCGACTTTGCCTTTTTCTCCCCACCAACACAAACAATCTGCAATGGCAGTGTGCATGCATTAGGTGAGGGGTCCCTGAGGGTGGCACAACATATGCTGCAGCCCTTAGGGACCTTCCCTGGTCACAGGGCCCTTGTTACCAGTGGTACCTTTTACAAGGGACTTATCTGTGTGCCAGTTGTGGAAACAATGGTACATTTTAGGTGAAAGAACACTGGTGCTGGGGCCTGGTTAGCAGGGCCCCAGCACACTTCAGCATCAGTATCAGGCTGAGGCAAAAAGTGGGGGGTAACTGCAACAGGGAGCCATTTCCTTACATAAACAAAAAAAAAAAGCAATAGGTTGGACAACTATGCCTCCAAAGGTTGGATATTTTGGGAAAAACACCAGACAAACTACTCCCAGCATTCCACATGGTTTTAGGTGAGGGACGCCTGGCTGCCAAGATAACACTACTTCAATATAGAGATCAAAAGCAGTCAGCTGTCACCACTCGACCTCAAAGCATGGAAGTGGAGGTTGTGTAGGCTCGGGTTTAGGACCCTGCCTTCCTGTGTAATAGGAGGCCCTCCGAAAAAGGCAGCCAGATCGGAGGACAGATGCTCATGCCCAAAAGTTCTGAGTTTCATATTCTGCTCGTCCAGTCTGGAGCCACTAGGATGATTTGGGACTGCTTGTTCCTGATCTTCAGATCTTTGGATGGGAGAAGCAAGGCGGCTTTCCAGGAGTCCCAGGCTCCTAATGAGCATAAGGGGTCTCCCAGGTAAAACCGCCTTGGGAACTCCAACTTGCAAAAGTTTGGACATCACATGTTTTTATTGGGGTGGTAAGAGTGGATTGACCCAGGGTTCTCCCAATTGTTGGCCATCATTCATGATCTGCTGGCTGGGCAAAATTGGCAGTTTGTCCACCTTGTTTAAAGATTCTGCCAGGTGTTAAGCGACTAGGGAAATGGCCTGATTACTACTATTTTCAGGAGGAGCACAGCACATGTAACCCCCATGCCCCTTTACTGAAAAAACACATGGCGGTAGTGCTTAACAGTAGAACCTGCACCCACTTCCATTTGATGGATGGGATTAACTCTTTCAATGGCAAATAAGAAATTAAGTTACTTACCTGTAACTGCAGTTCTCCAGTATTGGATCTTTCATAGATTCACATGCTTGAATCAGAATAGTAAGCAGATACTGTATTTGTATATCTTATAGTATTAGTGCAAATAGTGGATGGTGTGTAGAAAAGGATAAGTTACTTACCTGTAAATCCTAGTTCTCTTCCAGGGGTATCCTCATCAAAGTCATAAACATTGAATATTCCCGCCCTTGTGCGGGGACCCCGGAGCATATATATATAAAATACATACATATTATCATGTGTAAAACAGCAATGCAGGCTATAATCATAAATAGGCTAAAATGCTTTATTTCTATGCAAGTTTTTTTTAAATTTTTTTATTTTTATTATAAAATCACAATAGATCATAAATATCTACCTAAGCCCCAAAAACTGGACTTAGGGAAGTAAACAGCAGTAAATAGCAGAGAAAAATAGAAAAAACCACATTGAAAAACAATGAAGCATTCTTAGCCAATAGGCTGCATGCAGGTTAACACAGGAGAACCATAAAAACTTTGGCACCGTGCCTTTAAGACCCTGAGCACCTCCAGTATCCCACCATGCCTCAGGGGTGAAGGGAAGGTGACAGTTGGTTCACAGTTAGGTCAGTACTTTTTTACGGTGACAATCTGTGTAACTGATCAGAAAGATAATCTGTCCTGCACTTCTAGGAGACTTGAGTCCGGGGAGGAGGGTGGGTTGTTTATGACTTTGATGAGGATACCCCTGGAAGAGAACTAGGATTTACAGGTAAGTAACTTATCCTTCTCTTCCAGGGGATCCTCATCAATAGTCATAAACATTGAATAGATTAGCAAGCCCATCCCTAAACTCTGCGGACTGTCTGAAAGAAGTGCAGGAAAGAATACATATTCATGCAAATAGATTTCTAAGAGAGGCCTGCCCCACCTGGGCATTCGCTCTTGCATCCGAGTCTAAACAGTAATGCTTAGTAAAGGTATGCACAGACTTCCATGTAGCAGCCTTACAAATCTCGGAAATTGGTACATTGTTAAGGAGGGCAGCAGTAGCCGCTTTTCCCCTTGTGGAATGCGCTTTTGGCCTAGCCAGTAATTGCTTATTAGCCAGTTGGTAAGTGTTAACAATACAAGACACAATCCATCTTGATATCGTTCGTTTAGACGCTGCCTCTCCTGTTCTTAAATGACCATAATTCAGAAACAAATGGTTAGAATGTCTAATCGGTTTTGTTTTGTCCAAATAGAATTTCAGCACTCTTTTCAAGTCTAAAGAATGCAATGCTTTCTCAGCCGGAGTCTCCGGATTGGGAAAGAAAGTCGGTAAAGATATAGTCTGATTGATATGGAATTCTGACACCACCTTCGGAAGGAAAGATGGGTGAGTTCGCAGAACCACTATTATCGTGAAAAACCATGTACGGTTCTCTGCAAGACAGAGCCTGAATTTCGCTGACCCTCCTCGCTGAAGTAATGGCCACCAAAAAAGCCGTCTTCCACGTAAGGTGCTGTAAAGAGGCCTTGTGGATAGGTTCAAAGGGAGGGCCCATAAGTTTTGACAGGACTACATTCAGTTCCCATGGAGGAGAAGGCCTCCGAATGGGAGGAAAAACCTTTTTCAAGCCTTCTAAGAAATCCTTGACTACAGGTATCGTAAAGAAGGATTCCTGAGAAGGCGACTTACGATACGCTGTAATTGCAGACAAATGAACCTTAATAGAAGATACCTGCAGACCAGACTTCGCCAGATGAAGCAAATAGGACAGTATGACATCCTCCTGAGCTCGTATGGGATTTATACCTTGTTGAGAGCACCAGATGTAAAATCTCTTCCACTTAAAAGCGTAAGAACGCCGCGTGGAAGGTCGTTTTGACTCTTTCAAGATGTTCATGCACTCCTGTGAGAGCCCTAGGTGCCCATACTGTAGGAATTCAGGAGCCATGCTGTCAAGCTCAGAGAGGGAAGGTTGGGATGTAGGATTCTGCCTTCCATTCTGCTCAGGAGATCCGGTCTGCACGGCAACCTCCTGTGAGGTTTTTCCGATAAGTTGAGTAGATCCGTGTACCAGAATTGGCGGGGCCATTGTGGCGCTATCAGAATCATTCTGGTTCTGGAGTTGTAAAGTTTGTTGATTACTGCCGGTATGAGGGGAATCGGTGGAAAGGCGTAGAGAAATATCCCTGACCAGTTGATCAACAGGGCATTCCCTTGAGATCCCGGACGGCAGAACCTGGATGCGAAGTCTGGGCATTTCTTGTTTGCTTCGTCTGCAAAGAGATCCAACTGGGGTCGACCCCATTGACCGAAGATGTCCTCGACGACTTCGTCGTGTAGGACCCAGTCGTGCGCGTCTTCTAGATGTCTGCTCAGGAAATCTGCCTCTACGTTTTGCTGACCTGGCAGGTGTATCGCTGTGATAGACATTCCCCTGGCCAGGAGCCAATGCCATATCGTTTGGGACTCTCGAGACAGAGGTAGTGATCTTGTTCCCCCCTGTTTGTTCAGGTAATACATTGTGGTTGTATTGTCTGTCTGAATTAGGAGAGATTTCCCCTGAACCAATGGAGAGAAAGATTTGAGAGCCAGATGGACCGCTCTGAGCTCCAGTAGATTTATGTGATAGTTCTTTTCCTTGTCGGACCACAGACCCTGAGCTTGGAAGGAACCCAGATGAGCACCCCAACCCTGAAGAGACGCATCCGTTACCAGAGTGTCGGCTGGAATTGTCTGGTGAAACGGAGAACCTATCGACAGGTGAGGTCTGTGCATCCACCATTGTAGTGATTGAAAAGCCGCTGCTGGTAGTCGTACTCTGTCCTCCCAGCGACCAGTCTTTTGGCTCCAGTTGTTCTCTAATGCCTCCTGAAGGGGCCTCATGTGTAGCCTGGCATTCGGGACAATGAAGATGCATGAAGCCATGGAGCCCAGAAGCGATGTCACCTGACGAGCAGTAGGTGCATCGGCTGTTAATAGTTGTTGACACTTCCTGTGGATTGATAAAAGTCGTTCCTCCGAAGGATACACTCTTTGGAGCTCTGTGTTTAGTATAGCTCCCAGGTAGTGGAGGTTTTGTGTTGGAATCAAGGTTGACTTGTTGTGGTTGATTTGAAGACCTAGAGACTCGAAAGTTCTTAGTACAATGTCTCGATGTTTTCTCGCCTGATCCGGAGAGGAAGCCTTCAATAGCCAGTCGTCCAGGTAGGGGTAGACGAATATTTTTTGCCTTCGAAGATGTGCCGCTACCACTGCTACACATTTTGAAAAGACTCGGGGTGCAGACTTCAGGCCGAATGGTAGGACTCTGAATTGGTAGTGCTGTGACGCTATCTGGAAACGTAAGAATTTCCGATGTTTGGATGCTATTGGGATGTGAAAATATGCATCCTGTAGGTCGATGGAGCACATCCAGTCTCCCTGATGCAGTTGCGGAACAATCTGGTGAAGGGCTAGCATCCTGAACTTCTGTTTTCTTATGTACTTGTTCAGGAGCCATAAGTCCAGAATTGGCCTGAAGATGCCCTGTCGACCTTTTTTCGCCACCAGAAAGTAACGGGAGTACACCCCTTTTCCTTTTTGTGCCGGAGGAACCTTTTCTACAGCTTTCTTTTGTAGGAGTGCAAGAACTTCCTTGCGTAGCAGGCTGAGATGAGAAGGAAAACATCTTGCTGGCGGCAAGTGTGGCGGAGGTTTTTTGAAAAGGAGAGAATAGCCATGTTCGACAATATTGAGCACCCATTTGTCTCTTGTGATGGAGTGCCACTCGTGAAGATGATGCGTAATACTTCCCCCCACCGGAGTGGTGCACAGTGCTGAGGGAAGCAATGCTTCATTGCTTTGTTGGTGTCTTTGCTGTAGACTGTTGAGGTCTACTTGCCCCTCGGTCTCTTGTGGGTCTACGTGCCTGAAACAGGGGACGTCCCGGTCGTTGTTGTGGCCTCTGAGACCAGTGAGGGGTTTGAACCCTCTGCTGGAATGGTCGTCTGTCGTACGGCCTGTACCTCCGCCTGAAGTCTCTTACGTTCCAGGCCCACTGCCCTCATAGTGTCCACCTCCGTTTTCATTCGGGCCATCTCTTCATCCGCGTGGGTACCGAACAACGAATTCCCGCTGAATGGGAGGTTTAAAATGCGTTGCTGTGCTTCCTGTTTCAGACCTGTGAGCCGTAGCCAGGAAGACCTCCTAGCGCAGATTCCGTGCGCATACCCATGTGCAGCCAAATCCGCACCGTCCGCCGCCGCGCTGATGACCTGGTTAGATACTAGGCCCCCTTCCTGCAAGATTTCCTGGAAGTCCTGTCTATCTTCCCTGGGCAACTTTTCTGTAAATCTGTGGAGTGAGTCCCACAGAGAGCGGTCATATCTGCCCAGAAGTGCTGAGGCGCTGGAGACCTTCATAGCAGATGCCGCCGTACCGCACATCTTTCTCCCCAGGGAGTCTAGGTGTCTGCTCTCCTTATCCGGGGGGACTGTGGAAGATGATGCCACAGAGTGTGTTTTTCTGGCTGCGGCTAAGATAACAGAGTCCGGTGGCGGATCCTTCCGCAGGAATAAAGGATCTTGCTCCAGAGCTTTGTACTTCTTTTGAATCCTAGCCGGGGCAGACTTGAGAGTGGCTGGAGTCAGAAAGGTGTCCATAGTAGGTTGCAGCAAACCCGGTACTAGTGGCAGCAGTTTTCTCGAGACTGATCTGTGTTGTAGGGTCTCAAAGATAACTGAGGATGAGGTGGCCGGCTCCGGTACCTCAATATTTAGTTTCTGCGCTCCCCTTAAAAGAACCTCATTAAAAGTGGTGATATCATCCACCGGTGAGATCCTAGCAGGTGGAGAATCTGTCAGTGTGGGGGAGTAGCGCCCAACAGACGATCCTGAAGAAGACCAAGAAGGTGATCTTCTGTGTGGTGTTCGCGACCTGGTTCTCCTTCGGGAACGAGACCTGCTACGAGAAGCTGTAGCAGAGTGTGCAGGTCTTGTGGTCGGCTGACGAGAAGCAGAACGAGCCCGTCCTGCTCTAGCTGTAGGCGATGGCGTTCTAGGTAATGAGGCAGTAGGAGAATACATCCTAGAGTATTGGGAATCCGGGGATGCTGCCGGTCTATTCAGGCTCTCTAACCATCTAGGTGATAGAGTGATGGGAGAAACATGCCCCGATGAGCCCGCTCTGGAATGGGATGATGCACTCCGTATAGAGACCACCGGTGAGGGAGCTTTATCCGCTGGCTCTACTGCCTGTGACACAGCTGAAGGTTGTGTCGACGTCGATTGCATCCTCGAAGTCGAAAGTTGCGATGGCTGGTCTGTTCTCGACGTCGAAGGTCTTGACGTTGAAGGCCTCGACGTTGAAGGTCTTGACGCCGATCGCGGGACCTGGACCTACTCGCCGTCGTGTGTCTCGACGTTGAGTGGCGAGTGGTCGACGGCGGATGTTCATGCCGTCGTGGTGTCTTTGGCGTCGTGTCCTTCGACGCCAAGGGGCGAGATGTTCGACGGCGAACGGGAGCGCCGGAGATGGCTCGACGTCGAATGGCGGTCTGCCGTCGACGGAGATGTACCCCTGTGCTGTCCATGCTTCGACGCTTTGTCCCTCGACGTCGGTCTGGTCACCGTCGACGGCGATCTATGCCGGTGAGACGGTGGCGCCGATGACGTCGATGGAGAACAAACAGGCACAATCCTACCTGTCTACGTCGATCTGGCCATTCCTTCTGTTGTAGGCCTGGGAAGTGAAGAGGATGTTGACTTTTTCCTCTCCTGAAGCCCATGTAGCCTGATTTTCTCTCTGTCTTTGAGAGTCCTCCTTGACATCTTCTTACAATACTTGCAGGTGTCAGGACAGTGACTGTGGCAGGCAGACAATACACAGAGTGTGGGTCTGACTGGGCTTTCTTCTTCCCACAAGAAGGACATTTTACAAAAAGAGATGGCATTTTCTGTCAGAAAAGACTGCCAAACTCAGACAAAAGATGTTATCTGTCGAGTAAACAGGAAAAACACTATTTTTAGGGATTTTTCTGAAGAAAAAACTCAGAAAAACTGAGAGCTCAATGCTCCAGGATCCTCTCAGAAGAAGCCGGAAAAAAGAACTGACCTAACTGTGAACCAACTGTCACCTTCCCTTCACCCCTGAGGCATGGTGGGATACTGGAGGTGCTCAGGGTCTTAAAGGCACGGTGCCAAAGTTTTTATGGTTCTCCTGTGTTAACCTGCATGCAGCCTATTGGCTAAGAATGCTTCATTGTTTTTCAATGTGTTTTTTTCTATTTTTTCTCTAGTGATTACTACTGCTTATTTCCCTAAGCCCAGTTTTGGGGGCTTGGGTAGATATTTATTCTCTATTGTAATAAAAAAAAATAAAAAAAACTTCATAGAAATAAAGCATTTTACCCTGTTTATGATTATAGCCTGCATTGCTGTTTTACACAAGTATGAGTTTGGTATGAAAGATATGTCTACTAAAAATGCTATATATTGAAAATGTCACTTACCCAGTGTACATCTGTTCGTGGCGTCAGTCGCAGTAGATTCGCATGTTCTGCAATAGCTCGCCATCTGGTGTTGGGCCGGAGTGCTACAAGTTGTTTTTCTTCGAAGAAGTCTTTCGAGTCACGGGACCGAGTGACTCCTCCTTTTGTCTCCATTGCGCATGGGCGTCGACTCTATCCTCGATTGTTTTTCCCCGCAGAGGGTGAGGTAGGAGTTGAATTGTAGTAATAGTGCCCATGCAATGGAGTGACTAAGTATGCACCTATTTAAGGTTGAGATGATACATATATAAATAATTGAAGGTAACTTCCAAACTGCTACAGGCTCCCGGGGAGGCGGGTGGGCACATGCGAATCTACTGCGACTGACGCCACGAACAGATGTACACTGGGTAAGTGACATTTTCAGTTCGATGGCATCTGTCGCTGTAGATACGCATGTTCTGCATAGACTAGTAAGCAGTTATTTCCCCAAAAGCGGTGGATCAGCCTGTAGGAGTGGAAGTAGTCTGAAATAATGTCCTTAATACGGCTTGACCTACGGTGGCTTGTTGTGCGGATAACACGTCTACACAGTAGTGCTTGGTGAATGTGTGAGGCGTAGACCACGTGGCTGCCTTACATATTTCTTGCATTGGGATGTTTCCTAGAAAGGCCATGGTAGCACCTTTCTTTCTGGTTGAGTGTGCCCTTGGTGTAATGGGCAGCTGTCGTTTAGCTTTAAGGTAGCAGATTTGGATGCATTTAACTATCCATCTGGCTATACCTTGTTTTGAAATTGGGTTTCCTGCGTGAGGTTTTTGAAATGCAATAAAGAGTTGTTTAGTCTTTCTGATGTTTTTTGTTCTGTCAATGTAATACATTAATGCTCTTTTGACATCTAATGTATGTAGTGCCCTTTCAGCTACGGTATCTGGCTGTGGAAAGAACACTGGAAGTTCCACTGTTTGATTTAGATGGAACGGTGAAATAACCTTTGGCAAAAATTTAGGATTGGTTCTTAGGACGACTTTATTTTTGTGTAGTTGTATAAAAGGTTCCTGTATAGTAAACGCCTGAATCTCGCTTACTCTTCTTAGGGAAGTAATGGCGATGAGAAATGCCACCTTCCAGGTTAGGAACTGTATGTCGCAGGAGTGCATGGGTTCAAAAGGTGGACCCATAAGTCTAGTTAGGACAACATTTAGGTTCCATGAAGGAACAGGTGGTGTTCTTGGTGGTATAATTCTCCTAAGGCCCTCCATGAATGCTTTAATGACTGGTATCCTATATAGGGAAGTTGAATAGGTAGTTTGCAGGTATGCAGATATTGCTGCAAGGTGAATCTTAATGGAAGAGAAAGCTAGGTTAGATTTTTGTAAGTGAAGCAAGTAACCCACTACCTGTTCTGGAGTTGTGTGTAATGGTTGTATTTGATTAATATGGCAGTAGCAAACAAACCTCTTCCATTTACTTGCATAGCAGTGCCTGGTGGATGGCCTTCTGGCTTGTTTTATGACTTCCATACATTCTTGGGTAAGTTGTAAGTGCCCGAATTCTAGGATTTCAGGAGCCAGATTGCTAGATTCAGCGATGCTGGATCTGGGTGTCTGATCTTTTGGTTGTGCTGTGTCAACAGATCTGGCCTGTTGGGCAATTTGATGCAGGGTACCACTGATAGGTCTAGCAGCGTTGTGTACCAGGGTTGCCTTGCCCAAGTTGGTGCTATCAATATGAGTTTGAGTTTGCTTTGACTGAGTTTGTTTACCAGGTAAGGAAGGAGAGGGAGAGGAGGAAAAGCGTAAGCAAATATCCCTGACCAGTTCATCCATAGGGCATTGCCTTGGGATTGTTTGTGTGGGTATCTGGATGCGAAGTTTTGGCATTTTGCGTTCTCCCTTGTCGCAAACAAGTCTATCTGAGGTGTTCCCCAGAGTTTGAAATAAGTGTTCAGAATTTGGGGGTGAATTTCCCATTCGTGGACCTGTTGGTGATCTCGAGAGAGATTGTCTGCGAGTTGATTTTGTATCCCTGGTATAAACTGTGCAATTAGGCGAATTTGGTTGTGAATTGCCCAATGCCAAATTTTTTGTGCTAGCAGGCTTAACTGCGTGGAGTGCGTCCCCCCCTGCTTGTTTAGATAATACATTGTTGTCATGTTGTCTGTTTTGACGAGAATGTATTTGTGAACTATTATTGGTTGGAAAGCTTTTAGTGCTTGAAAAACTGCTAGAAGTTCTAGGTGATTGATATGCAGTTTTGTTTGATGTACGTTCCATTGTCCTTGTATGCTGTGTTGATCGAGGTGTGCTCCCCACCCTGTCATGGAAGCATCTGTTGTTATTACGTATTGTGGCACTGGGTCTTGGAAAGGCCGCCCCTTGTTTAAATTTATGTTGTTCCACCACAGAAGCGAGAGGTAAGTTTGGCGGTCTATTAACACCAGATCTAGAAGGTGACCCTGTGCTTGAGACCACTGTGATGCTAGGCATTGTTGTAAGGGCCTCATGTGCAGTCTTGCGTTTGGGACAATGGCTATGCATGATGACATCATGCCTAGGAGTTGTAATACCATCTTTGCTTGTATCTTTTGTGTTGGATACATGCGTTGTATGATGGTGTTGAAATTTTGAATTCTTTGTGGACTTGGAGTGGCTACTCCTTTTGATGTGTCTATTATGGCTCCCAGGTATTGTTGTACCTTGCGTGGCAGAATTTTGGATTTTGTGAAATTGACGGTGAACCCTAGTTTGAAGAGGGTTTGTATGATATGATTTGTGTGATTTGAGCACTCGATTAACGAATGGGCCTTGATTAGCCAGTCGTCTAGATATGGGAACACATGTATCTGCTGCCTTCTTATGTGTGCTGCGACTACCGCTAGACATTTGGTAAAGACTCTTGGTGCGGTTGTTAATCCGAAAGGCAGTACCTTGAATTGGTAATGTATTCCTTTGAATACAAACCTTAGGTATTTCCTGTGCGATGGGTGTATTGGTATATGGAAATAAGCATCCTTGAGGTCTAAAGTTGCCATGTAGTCGTGCAGCTTTAGCAATGGCAATACTTCTTGTAGTGTGACCATGTGGAAGTGGTCTGATTTGATGAAAGTGTTCACTACTCTGAGGTCTAGGATTGGTGTCAGTGTTTTGTCCTTCTTTGGTATCAGAAAGTACAGTGAGTAAACTCCTGTGTTTATTTGTGTGTTTGGCACTAATTCGATTGCATTCTTTTGCAATAGTGCCTGCACTTCTATCTCCAGGAGATTGGAATGGTGTGTTGTTAAATTTTGTGCTTTTGGTGGTATGTTTGGAGGGAACTGTAGAAATTCTATGCAATAACCATGTTGGATAATTGCTAGAACCCAAGTGTCTGTAGTGATTTTCTCCCATGCTCTGTAATAATGACCTATTCGTCCCCCCACTGGTGTGTGGAGGGGGTGAGTGACATGTGAGTCACTGTTTAGTAGTAGGGGTTTTGGGGCTTTGGAATCTTCCTCTATTTCTAGGGAATTGCCCTCCTCTATATTGTCCCCGAAAACCTCCTCTATACTGTCCTTGGTAACTGGACGGTGTGGCTTGTGAGGTGCTGGCTTGTGTGCTTTGACCCCGAAACCCCCCTCGAAAGGGCGTTTTACGGAATGAGCTGTAATTCCCTCTGCTCTGCGGGGAGTAGAGTGCGCCCATGGCTTTGGCAGTGTCCGTATCTTTTTTGAGTTTCTCAATCGCTGTGTCCACTTCTGGACCGAACAGTTCTTTTTCATTAAAAGGCATATTGAGAACTGCTTGTTGAATCTCTGGTTTAAATCCAGACGTTCGGAGCCATGCATGCCTTCTGATAGTTACAGATGTATTAATTGTCCGTGCAGCTGTATCTGCAGCGTCCATGGAGGAGCGGATCTGGTTGTTGGAGATGGCCTGTCCCTCCTCAACCACTTGTTTTGCCCTATTTTGTAAGTCCTTGGGCAGATGTTCAATGAGATGTTGCATCTCGTCCCAGTGGGCTCTGTCATAGCGCGCAAGTAGTGCCTGGGAGTTCGCGATGCGCCACTGGTTTGCAGCTTGTGCTGCGACTCTTTTACCAGCTGCATCAAACTTGCGGCTTTCTTTATCTGGGGGTGGTGCATCTCCAGATGTGTGAGAGTTGGCCCTTTTCCTAGCTGCTCCTACAACGACAGAGTCTGGTGGCAGCTGTGTAGTGATGAAAACCGGGTCCGTAGGAGGCGGCTTATACTTTTTTTCTACCCTTGGTGTGATTGCCCTACTTTTAACCGGCTCCTTAAAGATGTCTTTTGCGTGGCGGAGCATACCAGGGAGCATAGGCAGGCTTTGGTATGAGCTGTGGGTGGAGGAGAGTGTGTTGAATAAGAAATCATCCTCGACCTGTTCTGAGTGGAGGCTTACGTGGTGAAATTGTGCTGCTCTAGCCACCACTTGAGAGTACGCGGTGCTGTCTTCTGGTGGAGATGGCTTCGCAGGGTATGCCTCCGGACTGTTATCTGACACTGGGGCGTCGTATAGGTCCCATGCGTCCTGATCTTGGTCACCCTGGCTCATGGTGGTGTGAGCTGGGGAGTGTGATGGAGTTTGTGCTGGTGAAACGTCAATCACGGGCGGAGGTGAGGGTGGTGGTGTAACTCTTTTCACCACTTTTGGTTGTGGTGTTTGTTCCGTCTGGAACTCCAACCTCCTCTTTCTCCTAATGGGGGGAAGGGTGCTTATTTTTCCTGTCCCCTGCTGAATGAAGATACGCTTTTGCGTATGGTCCACATCAGTTGCTTGTAGCTCTTCCTCAAACCTATGCTTCTGCATTTGGGAGGTTAGCGAGTGCTCTTCTGTATAAGAGCCTGAAGCTGGGTCGCTTGCAGTTTGTTTCGGCATCGAAACTTTGTCTGCGTGTTTTTTCGGCTCCGAGGTGACTTTTTTCCTTTTCGGGGCCGAAACCTTTCGGCGTCGATCTGTTTCTGTGCCGCTGTCTCGGCGTCGAGCCGTGTCCACACCGGCATCACGGTGTCGAGGCTTGTCTCCAGCACTTTCTCGGTCCCGAGAAGGCTGCGTGCCGGTGTCTCGACCGGAGTCGGACGATCTCGGCACTGTTTGGGCCTTTTTCGGTGCCGATGTTCGGTCACCGAATTTATGGGTCGAGCCATGGCCTGGTGGCAGTGGCGTCCCCTGGGCCTTGTAAATGTTTCTCTGTGTGGTTTTCGACGTCTTACTCACGGTTTGTGTATCGTCGAATCCTTCGGAGTCGGAGTCTTGGATCGAGAAGGTACCTTCCTCTTCCTGTTCCTCGAACTCCCGTTGGGCTGTCGGTGCGGACGCCATCTGAAGTCTTCTGGCTCGACGGTCTCGGAGTGTTTTTCGGGACCGGAACGCACGACAGGCCTCGCAGGTGTCTTCGCTGTGCTCAGGTGACAGGCACAGGTTGCAGACCAAGTGTTGGTCTGTGTAGGGGTATTTATTGTGGCATTTGGGGCAGAAACGAAACGGGGTCCGTTCCATCGGCGTTCTTCAGCACGCGGTCGGGCCGACCAGGCCCCGACGGAGGATCGAAAAAACTACCCCGAAGGGCACCGGAGCTCTTCGATCTTCGATGCGGTGTTGAATGTAAGTACGCCGATCCCGAACGCAACAATACCGACGAAAATCTTCCGAAATTAGCTAATTTTCCGTTCCGAAACTCGGAGCGACAGGAACACGTCCGAACCCGATGGCGGAAAAAAAACAATCGAGGATAGAGTCGACGCCCATGCGCAATGGAGACAAAAGGAGGAGTCACTCGGTCCCGTGACTCGAAAGACTTCTTCGAAGAAAAACAACTTGTAACACTCCGGACCAACACCAGATGGCGAGCTATTGCAGAACATGCGTATCTACAGCGACAGATGCCATCGAACATATATTTTTCGTGCATATTTCATACTTTATACTGTATGTGTGTATTTTGTGTATGCTCCGGGGTCCACGCACAAGGGCGGGAATATTCAATGTTTATGACTTTGAGGATACCCCTGGAAGAGAACTAGGATTTACAGGTATGTAACCGCATGTGCAACCTTGCGTTTGGGACAATGGCTATGCATGAAGACATCATGCCTAGTAGTTTCATCACTAGTTTGACTTGTATCTTTTGTTTTGGATACATGGTCTGTATTACATTGTGAAATGTGTGAACTCTTTGTGGACTTGGAGTGGCAATCCCTTTTGCTGTGTTGATTGTCGCTCCTAAGTATTGCTGTGTTTGACACGGCAGAAGGTGTGACTGTGTAGTTGATCGAGAAACCTAGTTTGTGGAGGATTTGTATGACATATTTTGTGTGTTGTGAACACCGTCTTAGCGTGTTGGTTTTGATTAACCAATCGTCTAGGTACGGGAACACATGTATTTGCTGCCTTCTTATATGTGCAGCTACTACTGCCAGGCATTTTGTAAAAAAACTCTTGGTGCAGTTGTTATTCCGAATGGCAACACTTTGAACTGGTAATGTATCCCTTGGAATACAAACCTTAGGTACTTTCTGTGTGAAGGATGTATTGGTATATGGAAATATGCATCCTTTAGGTCTAGTGTTGTCATGTAGTCTTGTTGTTTGAGCAGTGGGATTACGTCTTGTAATGTAACCATTTGAAAGTGATCTGATTTGATGTAGGTATTTAATGTTCTGAGATCTAGCATAGGTCTCAGAGTCTTGTCTTTTTTGGGTATGAGAAAGTAAAGGGAGTAAACTCCTGTGTTTATTTGTTGTTTTGGTACTAATTCTACTGCTTCTTTCTGTAGCAATGCCTGAACTTCTAGTCCTAGAAGATCTCTATGTTGTTTTGACATTGTGTGTTTTCGGTGGGACGTTTGGAGGGAATTTGAGAAATTCTATGCAATAACCATGCTGGATAATTGCTAAGACCCAAGTGTCTGTTGTTATTTCCTCCCAATGTTTGTAAAACTTGGTTAGTCTCCCCCCCCCACGGGTGTTGTGTTGGGGATTTGTGACCTTGAAGTCACTGCTTGTTTGGAGGAGTTTTGGGACTTTGGAACTTTCCTCTATTCCTTTGAAATTGTCCCCCTCTATATTGTCCCCGAAAACCTCCCCGCTGATACTGGCTCTGGTAAGTGGGCTTAGTTTGTGAGGTTGTGGCTTCTGTGGTTTGTCAGGGGTATTTTAGGAAAGTGAGGAATCTGCAGTTAGAGCCATCATAAAGGCAAAGTGCGACTACACCCACCTTCAAGGACACACCAGAGGATTCCTCGGACTGCCATAATTTTTCCAGTCAGCATACCTAATGTACATTACTTCATATGTGTCATACAGGAAGCATGCCTCCTGAGAACTAGTTTACTGCCACAGTGATAAAGGGGTTTCTGCATGTGCTTGGGTGCAATGTCCTCATTAACATTAGGGAGCTACCACTTAAGACCCCACAGGTGCATATGTAGTGTAAAAACAGAGGCAAATATCCACTGTGGTTCTGGCTCATTTCATTAAAATGGCTCTAAATCTTGCTGATTGAGGAGAAAAACTGAGGTTACTGAATGAATAGGCAGCCAAAATTTTTTCATACTTACAATTAAATTTACTATCAAAGGAAGTAGCTGTTCAAACCATGGGAGAACTTTATCTTTGTAGCTGCTGAACAAGGAGTGCAAAACATCAGAGACCTTGGTGAGGACATACACATCACTATCATCCTGTTAAAAGAAGTATCAAAAGATCAATCACCACACGCATATTAGATATTCCATGGCAATAAAGCAGAAAAATTACATTCGATTCAGTCCCACAATTGTTATACCTGTGCGATTTCCATCTTCGCCTGCAAGTAAGTTTCAGTCAGAAATTAAATAAATGTTGTGAGGAAATGGAGCTTATTATATGGTGTGGTTGTGCAACCTCACCATGTAATAAACTCACCAACACCTATAGAACCAGTAGGTTTTGTTAAACCTTCAACCCAACCCTGGGTGCTGTTGCTCGGAGCAGCACCTTCACACAAAGGAAGAAAATGGGTTACTTGCCTGTAACTTAGTTCTCCAGTATTGGGATCTTTTATAGATTCACATGCTTGAATCATTCCCAGTCGTTGAGATGGGAACCCCCACGGTACATTTAACCAAGCAGTGTTACCATAGATTTAAATCTAAGGCCCTTTAGGCCTCTTAAACACTCTTATCAGAGTAATTTTAAGAAAAAGGACCAAACTTCGGAATCCACCAATGAGGCGGCACCATTTAGAACACTCCTGAAAGAAACTCCACTACCTCAGATTTTCAAAGCACAAGTGCGTATGAAAAGATAAAGAAAGGTGAAGGTGAGATTCTCCGGTGAGGCGGGCGGGTCGCATGTGAATCTCTGAAAAATTCCAACATTGAAGAATGAAAATGTCACTTACCCAGTGTACATCTGTTCGTGGCATCAGTCGCAGTAGATTCGCATGTTCTGCAATAGCTCGCCATCTGGTGTTGGGCCGGAGTGTTACAAGTTGTTTTTCTTCGAAGAAGTCTTTCGAGTCACGGGACCGAGTGACTCCTCCTTTTGTCTCCATTGCGCATGGGCGTCGACTCCATCCTCGATTGTTTTTCCCCGCAGAGGGTGAGGTAGGAGTTGAATTGTAGTAATAGTGCCCATGCAATGGAGTGACTAAGTATGCACTTATTTAAGGTTGAGATGATACATATATAAATAATTGAAGGTAACTTCCAAACTGCTACAGGCTCCCGGGGAGGCGGGTGGGCACATGCGAATCTACTGCGACTGATGCCACGAACAGATGTACACTGGGTAAGTGACATTTTCAGTTCGATGGCATCTGTCGCTGTAGATACGCATGTTCTGCAATAGACTAGTAAGCAGTTATTTCCCCAAAAGCGGTGGATCAGCCTGTAGGAGTGGAAGTAGTCTGAAATAATGTCCTTAATACAGCTTGACCTACTGTGGCTTGTTGTGCGGATAACACGTCTACACAGTAGTGCTTGGTGAATGTGTGAGGCGTAGACCATGTGGCTGCCTTACATATTTCTTGCATTGGGATGTTTCCTAGAAAGGCCATGGTAGCACCTTTCTTTCTGGTTGAGTGTGCCCTTGGTGTAATGGGCAGCTGTCGTTTAGCTTTAAGGTAGCAGATTTGGATGCATTTAACTATCCATCTGGCTATACCTTGTTTTGAAATTGGGTTTCCTGCATGAGGTTTTTGAAATGCAATAAAGAGTTGTTTAGTCTTTCTGATGTTCTTTGTTCTGTCAATGTAATACATTAATGCTCTTTTGACATCTAATGTATGTAGTGCCCTTTCAGCTACGGTATCTGGCTGTGGAAAGAACACCGGAAGTTCCACTGTTTGATTTAGATGGAACGGTGAAATAACCTTTGGCAAAAATTTAGGATTGGTCCTTAGGACGACTTTATTTTTGTGTAGTTGTATAAAAGGTTCCTGTATAGTAAACGCCTGAATCTCGCTTACTCTTCTCAGGGAAGTAATGGCGATGAGAAATGCCACCTTCCAGGTTAGGAACTGTATGTCGCAGGAGTGCATGGGTTCAAAAGGTGGACCCATAAGTCTAGTTAGGACAACATTTAGGTTCCATGAAGGAACAGGTAGTGTTCTTGGTGGTATAATTCTCCTAAGGCCCTCCATGAATGCTTTAATGACTGGTATTTTATATAGGGAAGTTGAATAGGTAGTCTGCAGGTATGCAGATATTGCTGCAAGGTGAATCTTAATGGAAGAGAAAGCTAGGTTAGATTTTTGTAAGTGAAGCAAGTAACCCACTACATGTTCTGGAGTTGTGTGTAATGGTTGTATTTGATTAATATGGCAGTAGCAAACAAACCTCTTCCATTTACTTGCATAGCAGTGCCTGGTGGATGGCCTTCTTGCTTGTTTTATGACTTCCATACATTCTTGGGTAAGTTGTAAGTGCCCGAATTCTAGGATTTCAGGAGCCAGATTGCTAGATTCAGCGATGCTGGATCTGGGTGTCTGATCTTTTGGTTGTGCTGTGTCAACAGATCTGGCCTGTTGGGCAATTTGATGCAGGGTACCACTGATAGGTCTAGCAGCGTTGTGTACCAGGGTTGCCTTGCCCAAGTTGGTGCTATCAATATGAGTTTGAGTTTGCTTTGACTGAGTTTGTTTACCAGGTAAGGAAGGAGAGGGAGAGGAGGAAAAGCGTAAGCAAATATCCCTGACCAGTTCATCCATAGGGCATTGCCTTGGGATTGTTTGTGTGGGTATCTGGATGCGAAGTTTTGGCATTTTGCGTTCTCCCTTGTCGCAAACAAGTCTATCTGAGGTGTTCCCCAGAGTTTGAAATAAGTGTTCAGTATTTGGGGGTGAATTTCCCATTCGTGGACCTGTTGGTGATCTCGAGAGAGATTGTCTGCGAGTTGATTTTGTATCCCTGGTATAAACTGTGCAATTAGGCGAATTTGGTTGTGAATTGCCCAATGCCAAATTTTTTGTGCTAACATGCTTAACTGCGTGGAGTGCGTCCCTCCCTGCTTGTTTAGATAATACATTGTTGTCATGTTGTCTGTTTTGACGAGAATGTATTTGTGAACTATTATTGGTTGGAAAGCTTTTAGTGCTTGAAAAACTGCAAGAAGTTCTAGGTGATTGATATGCAGTTTTGTTTGATGTACGTTCCATTGTCCTTGTATGCTGTGTTGATCGAGGTGTGCTCCCCACCCTGTCATGGAAGCATCTGTTATTACGTATTGTGGCACTGGGTCTTGAAAAGGCCGCCCCTTGTTTAAATTTATGTTGTTCCACCACAGAAGCGAGAGGTAAGTTTGGCGGTCTATTAACACCAGATCTAGAAGGTGACCCTGTGCTTGAGACCACTGTGATGCTAGGCATTGTTGTAAGGGCCTCATGTGCAGTCTTGCGTTTGGGACAATGGCTATGCATGATGACATCATGCCTAGGAGTTGTAATACCATCTTTGCTTGTATCTTTTGTGTTGGATACATGCGTTGTATGATGGTGTTGAAATTTTGAATTCTTTGTGGACTTGGAGTGGCTACTCCTTTTGATGTGTCTATTATGGCTCCCAGGTATTGTTGTACCTTGCGTGGCCGAATCTTGGATTTTGTGAAATTGACGGTGAACCCTAGTTTGAAGAGGGTTTGTATGATATGATTTGTGTGATTTGAGCACTCTATTAACGAATGGGCCTTGATTAGCCAGTCGTCTAGATATGGGAACACATGTATTTGCTGCCTTCTGATGTGTGCAGCGACTACCGCTAGACATTTGGTAAAGACTCTTGGTGCGGTTGTTAATCCGAAAGGCAGTACCTTGAATTGGTAATGTATTCCTTTGAATACAAACCTTAGGTATTTCCTGTGCGATGGGTGAATTGGTATATGGAAATAAGCATCCTTGAGGTCTAAAGTTGCCATGTAGTCGTGCAGCTTTAGCAATGGCAATACTTCTTGTAGTGTGACCATGTGGAAGTGGTCTGATTTGATGAAAGTGTTGACTACTCTGAGGTCTAGGATTGGTCTCAGTGTTTTGTCCTTCTTTGGTATCAGAAAGTACAGTGAGTAAACTCCTGTGTTTATTTGTGTGTTTGGCACTAATTCGATTGCATTCTTTTGCAATAGTGCCTGCACTTCTATCTCTAGGAGATTGGAATGGTGTGTTGTTAAATTTTGTGCTTTTGGTGGTATGTTTGGAGGGAACTGTAGAAATTCTATGCAGTAACCATGTTGGATAATTGCTAGAACCCAAGTGTCTGTAGTGATTTTCTCCCATGCTCTGTAATAATGACCTATTCGTCCCCCCACTGGTGTTGTGTGGAGGGGGTGAGTGACATGTGAGTCACTGTTTAGTAGTAGGGGTTTTGGGGCTTTGGAATCTTCCTCTATTTCTAGGGAATTGCCCTCCTCTATATTGTCCCCGAAAACCTCCTCTATACTGTCCTTGGTAACTGGACGGTGTGGCTTGTGAGGTGCTGGCTTGTGTGCTTTGACCCCGAAACCCCCCTCGAAAGGGCGTTTTACGGAATGAGCTGTAATTCCCTCTGCTCTGCGGGGAGTAGAGTGCGCCCATGGCTTTGGCAGTGTCCGTATCTTTTTTGAGTTTCTCAATCGCTGTGTCCACTTCTGGACCGAACAGTTCTTTTTCATTAAAAGGCATATTGAGAACTGCTTGTTGAATCTCTGGTTTAAATCCAGACGTTCGGAGCCATGCATGCCTCCTGATAGTTACAGATGTATTAATTGTCCGTGCAGCTGTATCTGCAGCGTCCATGGAGGAGCGGATCTGGTTGTTGGAGATGGCCTGTCCCTCCTCAACCACTTGTTTTGCCCTATTTTGGAAGTCTTTGGGCAGATGTTCAATGAGATGTTGCATCTCGTCCCAGTGGGCTCTGTCATAGCGCGCAAGTAGTGCCTGGGAGTTCGCGATGCGCCACTGGTTTGCAGCTTGTGCTGCGACTCTTTTACCAGCTGCATCAAACTTGCGGCTTTCTTTATCTGGGGGTGGTGCATCTCCAGATGTGTGAGAGTTGGCCCTTTTCCTAGCTGCTCCTACAACAGTCTGGTGGCAGCTGTGTTGTGATGAAAGCCGGGTCTGTAGGAGGCGGCTTATACTTTTTTTCCACCCTTGGTGTGATTGCCCTACTTTTGACCGGGTCCTTAAATATGTCTTTTGCGTGCCGGAGCATACCAGGGAGCATAGGCAGGCTTTGGTAGGAGCTGTGGGTGGAGGAGAGTGTGTTGAACAGGAAATCATCCTCGACCTGTTCTGAGTGGAGGCTTACGTTGTGAAATTGTGCTGCTCTAGCCACCACCTGAGAGTACGCGGTGCTGTCTTCTGGTGGAGATGGTTTTGTAGGGTATGCCTCTGGGCTGTTATCTGACACTGGGGCGTCGTATAGGTCCCATGCGTCCTGGTCCTGGTCACCCTGGCTCATGGTGGTGTGAGCTGGGGAGTGTGATGGCGTTTGTGCTGGTGAAACGTTAATCACGGGCGGAGGAGAGGGTGGTGGTGTAACTCTTTTCACCACTTTTGGTTGTGGTGCTTGTTCCGTCTGGAACTCCAACCTTCTCTTTCTCCTAATGGGGGGAAGGGTGCTTATTTTTCCTGTCCCCTGCTGAATGAAGATACGCTTTTGCGTATGGTCCGCATCAGTTGCTTGTAGCTCTTCCACAAACCTATGCTTCTGCATTTGGGAGGTTAGCGAGTGCTCTTCTGTATAAGAGCCTGAAGCTGGGTCGCTTGCAGTTTGTTTCGGCGTCGAAACTGTGTCTGCGTGTTTTTTCGGCTCCGAGGTGACTTTTTTCCTTTTCGGGGCCGAAACCTCTCGGCGTCGATCTGTTTCGGTGCCGCTGTCTCGGCGTCGAGCCGTGTCCACACCGGCATCTCGGTGTCGAGGCTTGTCTCCAGCACTTTCTCGGTCCCGAGAAGGCTGCGTGCCGGTGTCTCGACCGGAGTCGGACGATCTCGGCACTGTTTGGGCCTTTTTCGGTGCCGACGGTCGGTCACCGATTTTATGGGTTGAGCCATGGCCTGGTGGCAGTGGCGTCCCCTGGGCCTTGTAAATGTTTCTTTGTGTGGTTTTCGACGTCTTACTCACGGTTTGTGTATCGTCGAATCCTTCGGAGTCTGAGTCTTGGATCGAGAAGGTACCTTCCTCTTCCTGTTCCTCGAACTCCCGTCGGGCTGTCGGTGCGGACGCCATTTGAAGTCTTCTGGCTCGACGGTCTCGGAGTGTTTTTCGGGACCGGAACGCACGACAGGCCTCGCAGGTGTCTTCGCTGTGCTCAGGTGACAGGCACAGGTTGCAGACCAAGTGTTGGTCTGTGTAGGGGTATTTATTGTGGCATTTGGGGCAGAAACGGAACGGGGTCCGTTCCATCGGCGTTCTTCAGCACGCGGTCGGGCCGACCAGGCCCCGACGGAGGATCGAAAAATTACCCCGAAGGGCACCGGAGCTCTTCGATGCGGTGTTGAATGTAAGTATGCCGATCCCGAACGCAACAATACCGACGAAAATCTTCCGAAATTAACTATTTTTTCTGTTCCGAAACTCGGAGCGACAGGAACACGTCCGAACCCGATGGCGGAAAAAAAAACAATCGAGGATGGAGTCGACGCCCATGCGCAATGGAGACAAAAGGAGGAGTCACTCGGTCCCGTGACTCAAAAGACTTCTTCGAAGAAAAACAACTTGTAACACTCCGGCCCAACACCAGATGGCGAGCTATTGCAGAACATGCGTATCTACAGCGACAGATGCCATCGAACCTAAAGTTACAGTTAAGTAACTGTAGGAAGTTGGCTCTGAATATACTATTTCAAAGTAAGAAATAGTGTGCACAGAGTCCAAAGGTTTCCCTTAGAGGTATGATAGTGGCAAAAAGAATTCTAATGCTCTATTTTGTGGTAGTGTGGTTGAGCAGTAGGCTTAGAGGGTAGTGTTAAGCATTTGTTGTGCACACAGGCAATAAATGAGGAACACACTCAGACTTACTTCAGGCCAATAGGTTTTTATATTAAAAAATATCTTAGTTTTGTTTTAAGAACCAAAGGTTCAAGATTTACGAGTAATACTTTAAATGAAAGGTATTTCACGTAGATACTTTAGGAACTTTGAATGAACACAATATCATGTACAGTCTTTGTAAAAATGGCAATAAGCTATTTTAAAGGCGGACACTGCAAAAATCAACAGTTTTTGGGGGAGGTAAGTAGAGGTTAGTTTTGTAGGTAAGTTAAACACTTACAAGCCTCAAAATGGGTCATAAATAGCCCACCGTTGGGGGTTCAAGGCAACCCCAAAGTCACCACACCAGCAGCTCAGTGCCGGTCAGGGGCAGAGGTCAAAGATGTGCCCAAACATAGGCTTCTATGGAGAACAGGGGTGCTCCAATTCCAGTTGACCAGCATGTAAGTACCAGTGTCCTCGGGGGCAGACTTGGGGGGGTGGGGGAGGGGGGACGGGAGGACTTCGGTTCCTTCAGGTCTTGGGGGCTGCGGGTGCAGTGTTGATTCCAGGCGTCGGGTCCCTTGTTACAGGCAGTCAGGGGGAGCCTCTGGATTTCCTCTGCAGTCGTCACTGTGGGGGGAGGAGGGGGCTCGTCTCTGGTTACTCACAGGCTCGCAGTCGCCAGGGAGTCCTCCCAAAGTGTTGGTTTTCCGCAGGTCGAGCCGGGGGCTGAAGTAAGGGTCAGCTCAGGACACCTTAGGGGCTGTCCTGACTGGTGGGAGACTCCTCCTTGTTTTCCTAATTATCTCCTCCAGCCTTGCCGCCAAAAGTGGAGGCAGTGGCGGAGGGGTGGGCATCTCCACTAGTTGGGATGCCCTGTGGTGCTGTAACAAAGGGGGTGAGCCTTTGAGGCTCACCGCCAGGTGTTCGTTCCTGCAGGGGGAGGTGAGAAGCACCTCCACCCAGTACAGGCTTTGTTCCTGGCCACAGAGTGACAAAGTCACTCTCCCCATATGGCCAGCAACATGTCTGGTGTGTGGCAGGCTGGCAGAAACTAGTCAGCCTACACTGGAAGTCAGGTATGTTTTCAGGGGGCATCTCTAAGATGCCCTCTGGGTGTATTTTACAATAAATTGCACACTGGCATCAGTGTTCATTTATTGTGCTGAGAAGTTTGATTCCAAACTTCCTGGTCTTCAGCGTAGCCAATATGGAACTGTTAAGTTTGTGTTTGACAAACTCCCAGACCATATAATCTTATGGCTACCCTGCACTTACAATGTCCAAGGTTTTGCTTAGACACTGTAGGGGCATAGTGCTCATGCACCTATGCCCTCACCTATGGTATAGTCCACCCTGCCTTAGGGCTGTAAGGCCTGCTAGAGGGGTGACTTACCTATGCCACAGGCAGTGTGAGGTTGGCATGGCACTCTGAGGGAAGTGCCATGTCAACTTAGTCATTTTCTCCCCACCAGCACACACAAGCTATGAGGTAGTGTGCATGTGCTGAGTGATGGGTCCCTAGGGTGGCATAAGACATGCTGCAACCCTTAGAGACCTTCCCTGGCATCAGAGCCCTTGCTACCAGGGGTACCAGTTACAAGGGACTTACCTGAGTGCCAGGGTTGTGCCAATTGTGGAGACAAAGGTACAGTTTAGGGAAAGAAAACTGGTGCTGGGGCCTGGTTAGCAGGGTCCCAGCACACTTTCAAGTCATAACTTAGCATCAGCAAAGGCAAAACGTCAGGGGGTAACCATGCCAAGGAGGCATTTCCTTACAGTAACTAATTTTCTTATTCCAGTATTGGAACTTTCATATAGATTCACATACTTGAATCAGAGTAGCAAGCAGTACGTATGCACATTGTAACACACTTGTAATCTATTCGGTACATACACTGAAAGCATATTAACACACCAATATATCGAATTTTTTTTTATTTTATTTTTTAAACATTATAGTCACATCACCATTAACATTTAGCATGAATCTGAGACAACTAGGCATAGACAATGTGCATATCTGACATCAGGATGGTGGGATGAAAGAAGCAGCTCACCTTCACTGGAAAAGGTTCTGGAGGACTGCTTCACCCACCGCTACCTCTCCTTGAGATAATGCTTCCAGGCAGTAATGTCTGGTAAATGTATGGCAGCTCTTCCAAGTTGCTGCTCTACAAATGTCTTGCAGCGGTACACCAGTAAACTGTGCTGAAGAAGAAACTGCCCGCGTTGAATGTGCACAGACAGAAGATTGTAGTGGCTTGCCCGCTGCTTGATAGCAAATTTGAATTGCTCGGGAGATCCATCTAGCTATGCTGGGTTTAGAGAGCAGTTGATCCATCTGGGTGCACTGTATGCCACAAATAGTTTGTTGGACCTGCAAAATGGTTTAATCCTGTAAAGAAAATTTAATACACCCTTTAATGTCTAAAGAGTGTAATGTTCTCTCCGCTGGAGTCGTCGGATCTGGAAAGAACGTATTGAAAACTAAGGGCTCATTCAGATGAAAATCCAAAAGGGACCTTTGGAATAAAATGCGGATTAGTGCGCAAGATTAGTCTATCTTTTTTAAAATGTAAAAACAGCTCCTGTATGGAAAGTGTATGCATCTCACTGACTCGTCTGGCTGATGAGGGCAACACGTAAGGTGACTTTCCAGGAGAGGAATTTCATAGAAGCTCGATGAATTGGCTCGAAAGGCTTCTTAATATGTTGCGTGAGAATAATATTTAAATTCCAAGAAGGAGGACTGAATGGTGGAAACACTGAAAAGCCCTTTAGGAAATCCTTTAATCAACCTGGAGGACCATAACGAAGGTGAAGAGTGAGCATCTATAAGATGCAATCACCGCCAGCTGAACCTTTATAGAGGAATGTGCAAGGCCTGAATGCGCTAAATACAACAAGTAAGGTAATATCTGCTCCGGAGATGAGGAAAGAATCAATTTGCTGTTGACACCACAAACGCAACCTTTTCCACTTACATAAGTAAGCTTTATTGGTGCTGGCTGCTCTGGCTTTGGATAGAATGTCCCTGCACTCTTGTGGAATGTTTAAATGTGCAAATCCCCTGTGCTCAGGAGTCATGCTAATAATCGCATTGAGGATCTGGATGCAAGGTCTGACCGTTTCTCATTGTTAGCAGATGGAGATACTCATTGGGATGTGAGGCTTCACTGACCGAAGAAGTTCCGCGAACCAATTTTGGCGAGGCCAGTACAGGGCTTTTAATATCAGCTAGCATGGTTCTCTCCATTTCTGCTAGGACTCTCAGGATCAAGGTGATTGGTGGAAAAGCGTAGGCAAAGATTCCTGACCAAGCTCTGGAAAATGCATTCCCCATGCCAGCTTGCTAAATATCAGCATTTGGCATTCAACTCGCTGGCGAATAGGTCAAGTTTGGGTGTTCCCACTGGGAAAAAATTTGGTTAACGGGACTGGTCCAGTTAACATTTGTGACACATTGATTTTTGCCTGCTTAGCAAGTCTCCTATTGTGTTCTGTATGCCTGGAAGGTGCACTGCTGTGAGCAGGATGCCCTGCTGTGCCATCTAGTTCCAGATCTTCTGAGCGTCCCTGGGCGGAGGAAGAGATCGTGTGCCTCCCTGTTTTGTTGAGGTAAGGCATTGTAGTTGTGTTGTCCGTTCTTATTACCACTTCTGAACCGGCAATCTTTGGGAGGAAAGCCTGTAAAGCTAGATGAACTACTTTGAGCTCCAGCAGATTGATGTGCATTGTCCGCAACTCTAGTGGCCACTTGCCACTTACCCGTAGGTCTTGTAAAACCGCTCTCCAACTTTCCAGGGAGGCATCTGTGGTGACTGTCCACGGTGCTGGGCGATGAAGAAAAGATAGACCGACAGATGTTTGAGACCACCACACCAGAGCTTTGATGATCACCAGAGTAATTGTCATCTGATGTTCGATGCTTCCTGGAGCCATTGAACATTGAGCTGCTCTTGCAGGGGGTGCATTTCGAGTCTGCAGAGAGGAATTAGAGGCATGCATGAGGACATCATGCCCAATACGGACCTGAAGAGGCGTACTGAAATGTAGGCTTCTTTGAACCGATGTTACTACAGATCTTAGTTTCTGCTGTCTTTCCGCAGTGGGACATGCTATTGTTGATTGAGTGTCCAGTTTTGACCCTAGATAAGTGATCCTGCGTGATGGTTGGGGTTTGGATTTCTCCCAGTTGAGAGTTTGACCTGCGTGCTCCCATGTAGGTGCTTGCTTTTATCTGCCAATCTTGTAGGTATGGCAATACTTGATTTTCTTCTCCTGAGAAAGGCTGCAATAGGAGCTAGGCACTTCGTGAATATCCTGGGAGCTGACTTTAGGCCAAATGGAAGGACTCGAAATTGAAAAAGGCTACCATGAATCTCCAGTATTGTTTGTGGGCTGGGTAAATGGGGATGTGGAAATAGGCATCCTTTGGGTCTAGTGTAGACAAATTCTCCCTGGTTCAATTGCAGAAGAACATCCTGAAGACTTACCATGAGGAAGGATTGTTTTCTTAAGTAGGTGATTAATTCCCTGAGATAAAGGATCAGCCTCCAGCCCTTCCACTTTTTGTGAATGAGAAAATCTGGAGTAAAAACCTCTTCCTCACTGTGATGGAGGTACTCTTTCATTTTGCGCCTTTGAGGAGCAGTTTGTTGATCGCTCAAGTTGTTCTGGATACTTTAATGAAGTTCTGCGAGGAGGCATTTGGACAAACTCTAGTGTTTGTGTCCATGCTTTATGAGCTGCAAGACCCACTTGTCTGATGTTATGGCTTGCCATTGTTGGAAAAAATTATCTTTCTGCCTAGAACCAGGGAAGGATGGATGAGGCAGCCGGAGCCTTGGATACATCATGTTCTGCGAGCTGAGTCTTTAGCAGGACGAGCTGGACGTCCCCTGGAGCCAAACCTGTTGTAGACTGCTTGTGGCAGCTGCCTTTGGGAGTAAAATTGACTAAATTTCTGAGAAGAGGAAGGATGTGACTGGTATCTGTATTGCTGGTAGCCTCCCCTATGAGAAGGCACCCCACGCCCTCTACGGGTTTGAAAGGAAGGCCTCCGAAACTGGAGAGTTTCCAAAAGATTTTACTGTGTCGGACTTAACTGCAGTGTCTCGTCAATGTGTTTACCAAACACTGCCTGGCCATCAAAGGGAAGAGCTAGGATCTTATTCTGGACAGAACGATGTGGCCTTTAACCAACCTTGCCTCGGAAGGACAGCTGAACCTGCGAACTGACGAAACGCAGTAGTGGCCATATCCATTGCACAAGCTATTTCCGCTGATGTACGTTCTCCCTCATGCAAGGTCTTTTTTGCTTCCGGCAACTGATCAATATGCGGGGCGATGTCTGCCCATAATTGCCTATCATATCTGGCAAACACTGCCAGGGAGTTAGCCGCTCTTATGAGGCTAGACATTGATGAAAACCTCTTCCCGATGTTTTTCAACCGTCTACCCTCTTTGTCTGGAGGTGCGGAAATTGGAGCAGAGGGATTCTTGAATTTTCTGTGCTGCTTGATTGACAATTGAATCTGGATAGGGGTGACCAGTCAAACATGCTGGGGCATCCTCTGGCACCTTGTACTTCTTGTCCAAGCGAGGAAGCACCACCATGACTTTCAAACCCTCTTCCCGTAGGAAACGGACTAGCGGTATGGAGCATACTGATTTCTGGAAAGGTTCAGTAAAATCATATAGAAAGCAATCAGTTTGCTTGGATGGCATTGAAAGTGCAAAACACTTAGCTGCTCTTTCCAAAAGATTATGGACTCCTCCAATGTCATCTGGAGGCAAATCTACTTTTGGTTGAGGAGCAGTGTAAAGAAATGGCTCCTTGTTGCAGTTACCCCCCACTTTTTGTCTGATACTGATGCTGACTTGACTGAAGTGTGCTGGGACCCTGCTAACCAGGCCCCAGCACCAGTGTTCTTTCACCTAAAATGTACCATTGTTTCCACAATTGGCACAACCCTGGCACCTAGGTAAGTCCCTTGTAACTGGTACCCCTGGTACCAAGGGCCCTGATGCCAGGGAAGGTCTCTAAGGGCTGCAGCATGTCTTATGCCACCCTAGGGACCCCTCACTCAGCAGACACTGCTTGCCAGCTTGTGTGTGCTGATGGGGAGAAAATGACTAAGTCGACATGGCACTCCCCTCAGGGTGCCATGCCAACCTCCCACTGCCTGTGGCATAGGTAAGTCACCCCTCTAGTAGGCCTTACAGCCCTAAGGCAGGGTGCACTATACCACAGGTGAGGGCATATGTGCATGAGCACTATGCCCCTACAGTGTCTAAGCAAAACCTTAGACATTGTAAGTGCAGGGTAGCCATAAGAGAATATGGGCTGGGAGTCTGTCAAAAACGAACTCCACAGCTCCATAATGGCTACACTGAATACTGGGAAGTTTAGTATCAAACTTCTCAGAATAATAAACCCACACTGATGCCAGTGTTGGATTTATTAAAAAATGCACACAGAGGGCATCTTAGAGATACCCCCTGTATTTTACCCAATTGTTCAGTGCAGGACTGACTGGTCTGTGCCAGCCTGCTGCTGAGAGACGAGTGTCTGACCTCATGCGGTGAGAGCCTTTGTGCTCTCTGAGGACAGAAACAAAGCCTGCCCTGGGTGGAGGTGCTTCACACCTCCCCCCTGCAGGAACTGTAACACCTAGCAGTGAGCTTCAAAGGCTCAAGCTTCGTGTTACAATGCCCCAGGGCACTCCAGCTAGTGGAGATGCCCGCCTCCTGGACCCAGCCCCCACTTTTGGCGGCAAGTCCAGGAGAGATAATGAAAGCAACAAGGAGGAGTCACTGGCCAGTCAGGACCGCCCCCAAGGTGTCCTGAGCTGAGGTGACTAACTTTTAGAAATCCTCCATCTTGCAGATGGAGGATTCCCCCAATAGGATTAGGGATGTGACCCCCTCCCCTTGGGAGGAGGCACAAAGAGGGTGTACCCACCCTCAGGGCTAGTAGCCATTGGCTACTAACCCCCCAGACCTAAACACGCCCTTAAATTTAGTATTTAAGGGCTCTCCCTGAACCTAGAAACCAGATTCCTGCAACAACAAGAAGAAGGACTGCCTAGCTGAAAACACCTGCAGAGGAAGACCAGAAGACAACTGCCTTGGCTCCAGAAACTCACCGGCCTGTCTCCTGCCTTCCAAAGAACTCTGCTCCAGCGACGCCTTCCAAAGGGACCAGCGACCTCTGAATCCTCTGAGGACTGCCCTGCTTCGACGACGACAAGAAACTCCAGAGGACAGCGGACCTGCTCCAAAAAGACTGCAACTTTATCCAAAGGAGCAGATTTAAAGACCCCTGCAACTCCCCGCAAGAAGCGTGAGACTTGCAACACTGCACCCGGCGACCCCGACTCGGCTGGTGGAGAACCAACACCTCAGGGAGGACCCCCGGACTACTCTACGACTGAGTACCAAAACCTGTCCCCCCTGAGCCCCCACAGCGCCGCCTGCAGAGGGAATCCCGAGGCTTCCCCTGACCGCGACTCTCTGAAACCTAAGTCCCGACGCCTGGAAAAGACCCGCAGCCCCCAGGACCTGAAGGACCGGACTTTCACTGCAGAAGTGACCCCCAGGAGTCCCTCTCCCTTACCCAAGTGGAGGTCTCCCCGAGGAAGCCCCCCCTTGCCTGCCTGCAGCGCTGAAGAGATCCCTTGATCTCTCATTGACTTCCATTGCGAACCCGACGCTTGTTCTAACACTGCACCCGGCCGCCCCGCGCAGGGTGAAATTTCTGTGTGGGCTTGTGTCCCCCCCGGTGCCCTACAAAACCCCCCTGGTCTGCCCTCCGAAGACGCGGGTACTTACCTGCTGGCAGACTGGAACCGGGGCACCCCCTTCTCTCCATTGAAGCCTATGCGTTTTGGGCACCAATTTGAACTCTGCACCTGACCGGCCCTGAGCTGCTGGTGTGGTAACTTTGGGGTTGCTCTGAACCCCCAACGGTGGGCTACCTTGGACCAAGAACTGAACCCTGTAAGTGTCGTACTTACCTGGTAAAACTAACAAAACTTACCTCCCCCAGGAACTGTGAAAATTGCACTAAGTGTCCACTTTTAAAATAGCTATTTGTGAATAACTTGAAAAGTATACATGCAATTGAAATGATTCAAAGTTCCTAATGTACTTACCTGCAATACCTTTCAAACAAGATATTACATGTTAAATTTGAACCTGTGGTTCTTAAAATAAACTAAGAAAATATATTTTTCTATACAAAACCTATTGGCTGGATTTGTCTCGGAGTGTGTGTACCTCATTTATTGTCTGTGTATGTACAACAAATGCTTAACACTACTCCTTTGATAAGCCTACTGCTCGACCACACTACCACAAAATAGAGCATTAGTATTATCTTTTTTTACCACTATTTTACCTCTAAGGGGAACCCTTGGACTCTGTGCATGCTATTCCTTACTTTGAAATAGCACATACAGAGCCAACTTCCTACAAGCAGCTGGAATAAAATTCATCCCACTCCGACTGAGTGTCGAGGGGTTCTTGATCTCCCCCTTCGAAATGTCAGTGTCCTGTGGTATGGTCATATCCAGTGTGGCCATATTCGCTAGTGGTAAAGAGGACGGCCACTGACGTGGGGTGGTAACCCTTGAAACAGGCGATGGAGGCTGCGATTGCCCCAGAGGAGAAAAACACCTACTGTAGTCTTTAAGCATCACTCTCAGATCAGATAGTAAAGAGCCTGGCATGTACACATCCTCCCGATATGCCTGGTCCCCTGCGTAGTATGGAACAATTTGGCCACAGCACACAGAATAGATTGTCCAATCATGTGGTGAGGATGAAAATCCCTGATGGTGTGTTGTAGGTTTTAGAGGAAGTATGAGGTTGAAGAAAAACCTTGAGTCTTGTTAGTAGATGATGTCTTTATTCGTGGGTGTTAGAAATCATAATATCATCATAGATATACAGCCAACACGCGTTTCGTCACACAGGTGACTTCATCAAGGCTGGGCCGTCCGGCCAGAGTAGTGGATAATAATCAGCTATGTATGTAGGCTATAGTAAGTGAAAAAGATCTTATTGGGATAGTGAAACTAAGAGTAGTATAGCTGCCCGAGCAGCAGCAGGCGAGTTAGGTGTTGAGCACGTAGGTTAAAACAGGTATAGCAAGCCCTGATAAGCCTCGAGTCAAAACCTGAACAACGTCGGATGGAGATGCGCCGTAAGCAGTCTAGGAGCGTCTAATGGTCCTACGTAGTACTACGGGTTATAGGTTTCACCATACTCATCATCATCTTGCTATTTAACATTCAACTGTGAGGGGCGGTGCACTGTTCCAAAATGGCCCCTCATCATCTGAGTCTTAATCACCCTCCAACAGATGTACTGGCATCCGAGGGGTGACTTTACGTGGCAAATTATGTGGAGTGAGTTTTTCCTGACTTACGTAGTTTTTCCCGTCGGAGTAGATACAGCCTTCGTCGACGGAGTTGTGGACGACGTATGCATGGAGATTTTAATCGTCAACAGCTTCAAAGTGGAAGCTACTGTCAACTGGGTCGAAGATGATAGCAATGAGGACACCATTGTTACTGTCGTCAACGATGACGTGTAGGTCCTAGTCGACGTTGTTGACGCTGTCCTCATTGACGGTGGAAGGCTTGTTTGTGATGTCAGCACGGCCGTTGGCGATGTGGAAGTAGTCTACTGTGAAAAGGCACTCACCGATGTCGTCGACAAGGAGGCTGTCGATGGTAGTCTTTGCCAGAGGTCTGTCCACCACAGGAACAGAGGAGGGCCTTTTGAAAGGCTCAGCAGATGGAGACACAGAAGATGTTTTTTTTATTAGGCCTTTCAGAGCTGCTGGCATGCCCTCTTTCCCCTACTGTGGAGAATTTATGAGGTGAAGTTGAAGGGCTGCGACCTTTTTAAGACCCTGAGGTGGTCTTTTTGTGGGCCTTTCTTGGCTGCTCTGATGAAGATCTTGAATGAGATCCAGCCTTCTTAGATGGCTTTCTGGACGATGTTGAGGAGTCATCGCTTTCTGAATCAGAGACTGGGTTCTCTAGATTAAAGGTTCGGCAGCCATATTAATAATCTGCCCTCTCTATTCTGCAGGGTTTTGGAAGAGGAGAAGGTCTGACATACCTTGCAGTCCTTAGCCGAGGGGTCTGGGTAAAGGCAGTATATGCAGTCCACATGAGGGTCTTCAGAGTGTAATCTTTTCCCCCCAGTTCTTGCAGGATCTGAACTAACTTTTCTTTTCCTTGTCAGACATGCTGCAGGCCTTACCCACAATCAGTCAGAACAAGTTCAGAAGAATATCAGCTTAAAGCTATTCCAAAAGATATGAAGCAGAGCTGAGGAGACTCCCTAGCACGACGTGCAGTAGAAAATCGGAGGTACTGGAGCTTCTCTCAGGAGGGTTCAAAATGGGTGCCTCCGGATTGGTGGATTCTGAAGTTGGGTCTCTTAAAATGAAAGACAAGAGTTTTAAATTAAGAGGCCTAAGGGCCCTTCGGTTTAAATCTATGGAAACACTGCTTGGTTAAATGTACCGGGGGCTCCTATCTCATCGACAGGGAATTCAAGCAAGTGACTATGAAAGTTCCAATACTGGAATAACAAGTGTAAAACATTTAAACAGCACCAAAGTAATTGAAGGACACAACAAGATTTACACGTTACTTACCTTCAGTAACAAAATATCTGATAGAGACATTCTAGTTGCAGATTCCTTACCTTAGACTTTCCCCCAGGCGTCAGACTGGATCTGGAGATTTTTCTTCAAGCTATACCCTTGTGCGTCAGCAGGTGGCATCGGTTGACTCCACGGGCATTGTTGTCACCGTAATGACATCGGGAGTAGTACATAGACGCCACCCTCGCGCAGTGACTTCAGTTTCTTTTAATGACCTTACACTCCAAAGCGCAGAGCCGCTAAGAACACAGACTGGTGTACCAGAGCTAAGGACCTGAAAGGGGGAATCCCTGTCCTTAGAAGTCAGTCTGCAAGCGGGGAGGATGGGTGGGCGGTAAGGAATCTGCAACTAGAATAGGTCTCTACCAGATATTTTGTTATCTAAAGTAAGTAACTTGTACATCTGATAGACTTCTAGTTGCAGACTCCTTACCTTAGAATAGATACCCAAGCAATGCCATCCTCAGGGGTGGGCTGTGAACCAAGATCATACTAGGAAGCTCTGTAGGACCGAACGACCAAAATAGCTGTCCTGATGGACCGGACATTTCCAAGCGGGAGTGCTTAGCAAACGTGTGCAGGGACTTAAACGTAGCTGCCTGGCACATATCCAAAACAGGAACTCCACATGCTAACGCAGTGGAAGCAGCAGTTGCTCTGGTGTAATGAGCACGTAAGCCTTCAGGAGGTTGCTTCTTGCTCAAAGCGTAGCACATTTTGATGCAAAGAAGCAACCATCGAGAGATGGTACGCTTTGGAACCGCCTTCCCTTTTTTTACACCCACATACCCAACAAAGTTGATCGTCCAACCGGAAATCTTTAGTTCGATTGAGGTAGAACATCACCGTTCTTTTTGGGTCCAGACGGTGGAGTCTCTCCTCATGGGAATGATGTGGGGGTGCGTAGAAAGTAGGGATGGACTGGCCTACATGAAAGGGTGTAACCACGTTAGAAAGGAAGGAAGCCCTGGTGCACAACATAACTGTCAGGGTGCACAGACAAGTATGGCGGTTTTGAGGAAAGGGCCTAAAGCTCACTCATCCTGTGAGCAGAGATGATAGCGACTAGAAAAACAGCTTTGAAGGTGAGGAGCCACAAGGGACAATTATGCATTGGCTCAAAGGGGGTACACATCAAATAAGTATGAGATTAAGGTCCCACTGAGGCATGATAAATGGAGTGGGAGGAAATAAATTAGTGAGCCCTTTTAGGAATCTACTCACAATAGGAGATTTAAAGAGTGAGGGCTGATCAGGTAGCCAACGAAAGGCTGAAATGGCAGATAAATTCCCTTTAAGGGTGCCCAAAGCAGAACCCTGCTGGGCCAAATAAAGAACAAACAGAAGAACCTTGGATAGAGGGGCAGAAAGGGGATCAGATTTGTTGGTACACCATACCACAATTTTTATTCCAACGACAGGCTTATACAGTTTGGTTGATGGACGCATGGCTGCCAAGATAACATTGCAGACTTAGGGTTGAAGGGCAAAAGCTGTCAACTGTTGCCACTCAATCTCCACACATGAAGGTGGAGGTTGGAAAGGTTCAGGTGAAGAACTGTCCCCTGTTGCTGCAACAGGGGATCCACCAGAAGAGACAGTCTGAGTGGAGGATCGATGGACATGCTCAATAGCTCTGGATACCATACTCTCCGTGCCTAGTCTGGAGCCACCAAGATGACTTGGGCGTGGTTGTTTCTGATTTTCTTGAGAACTCGGGGCAGAAGAGGTGTAGGTGGAAAGGAGGCTGGAGTTCCACTCGAGACAAAAAGCGTCTCCAAACTACTGTCGCCTTGGAAACTCCAAGGCACAAAACAGCTGACTTTGCATGTACTCTGCAGAGGTGAACAGATCAAACCAAAGCTCTTCCCACTGCTGACAGACCTTCCACCACCTCTGGATGGAGACTCCATTCGTGATCAGCTGTGCATTGACAGCTGGGCTCATCTGCTCTGGTGTTGAGGGAACCTGCCAGATGTTGAACCCCCAGGGTAGTGCCCAGCCATGTCCAAAGGCAGAGTGCCTCCTGACAAAATGGTCCAGGACCCTACTCTGCCCTGTTTGTTGCAGTACCACATGGCAGTAGTACTGTCCGTGAACATCTGCACCACTTTCCCTTTGAGAGAGGGAAGGAATGCTTTCAACACAAGCCTGATCGCGCAGAGCTCCAGCAGATTGATATGGAGCCCTGACTCCACTGGAGAACAGAGTCCTCTGATCTCCACCTCTCCCATGTGGCCGCCCCAACCCAGAAGTGACACATCTGTCACTATAAAGATCTGGTTGGTTAAGTGTAGGAAGTTGGCTTTGTATATACTATCTCAAAGTAAGCGATAGTGTGCACAGAGTCCAAGGGCTCCCCTTAGAGGTAAGATAGTGGCACAATTAGATCATTCTAATGCTCTAATTTGTGGTAGTGTGGTTGAGCAGTAGGCTTAGAGGGTAGTGTTAAGCATCTGTTAGACTTCTTCGAAGAAAAACAACTTGTAACACTCCGACCCAACACCAGACGGCGGACTATGCACAGCATGTGTATCTGCAGCTACACATGCCACCGAACATATATTTTCTTAATTTATTTTTAGAACCACAAGTTCAAGATTTGAAGTAAATACATAAAATGCAAGGTACTCACCACAGGTAAGTTAGGAACTTTGAATTAGAGCAATATCCTATACACTTTGCTTTTAAAATAGCTTATTGCCATTTTAACAGACAGTGCAAAAATCAACAGTCCCTGGGGGAGGTAAGTAAGACACAAGTCTCGGTTCCTGGGCATATGCAGCCTACCGTTGGGGGTTCAAGGCAACTCGAAAGTTACCACACCAGCAGCTCAGGTGCAGAGGTCAAAGAGGTGCCCAAAACACATAGGTTCCTATGGAGAACAGGGGTGCTCCAGTTCTAGTCTGCCAGCAGGTAAGTACCCGCAGCCTTTTGGGGGGGGTGGGGTGGGGGGGAGGGGGTAAGAGATTCTCAGGTCAGTTCACACCCAGAAACAAGGGGGTGAGGGGGCTCGTGCCACCCGCTCCTTGCTGAAATCCTTTAATGCAGGAGCAGCTCTACTGGACAGTCTGGCACACACTCCCTCCAACAATAAGGTGCTGCTCTGGATCGGAACAGGGCAGGCTGTGCGCTCTAGCAGCAGCCCTGCCCTCTCCAGGGCTCCCCAGTGCAGCAGCAGCACAATTCTGGCAGCAGCAGCTGTTAGATGCCTCTTCAGTCCTCACCGGCATCAGTGTGATTCACCGCTCCTCCCCCGGGGCTCCGACCTCAATTTAGCACATCGTGGCTCCTCGCCGATTTCATGATTTTAACCCCGGGGCCATTGCAGAGCACAGATTCAGGAGACTGCTCCGGCTGCCATCTTGACTTTGCCCCCCAAATGCACTGTCAACTTTTGCAAACTCTAACAATTACTAACAAAGTACTCACCCGATTCCACAGATCTTGGTATGAAAGTTTATATAAAAGTATGTCTTATTTTTTCAAATTGGTTTTAGGTTTGAGTGTCTCACTACTTTGTGTGTGCCTTACATGATTAGAACTACCCACTGATATGCCTAAGTGCTCAACCACACTACCACATAGGAGCGTTTGGGATGTCATTTGTGCCTCTGATACCTCTGGAGTGTGCCTGGATTCGTTGCACAGTGTACCTCATTTTGGTCCTCTAAAGAGTGTAGGAAGCTGGCTCTGTGTGGTGTACTAAAAAGTACACTGTTCAGAGTCCAGTGGATCCCCAGTTGGTTTGCAGAGGCAAAGGTAGATATGACTCATGTTCTATTTTGTAGTAGAGTGGGCATATAGTTAGGCTTATCAGAGTGTAGTACTAAGCATTTACTGACAGATTCAATAAATGAGAAAGACCCTCAAAGAATAAATGAAACCACATTAGAAAAATAACCTTTATGTTTAAATCCCAACAACTTCATAATCTGGTAAATACTTTTTTCAAACAAATACTTTACAGATTCTAAAATTAACAGTGCAATTCTTGGTGTTCTTCAATGTTAACCCTTGGAGGAAAGTAATGTTTAGCAAACACAGGGTTAACGACTTATGAGGCTAATTTCAGAGTTAAGGTAAGTACTGGACACTTATCAGACCCACACCTGCAAGTCACTCTGGGCAGCAGGGTGCAGTAAGACGTCGGGTGCCCAGTGGTTTTCAATGGGTCAACGTTTTGGCCAGAGTCTGGTTATGTCAGCTGGCAGGCCAGTGGGGCTGGTTCCAAGTCAGCTGCTTTTTTCCCTCTTCTGTAGGTATGACTCCTGTGTCCTCTGCTTCTCAGGATCTGAGTTCTGGGCTCCAGGGGTGCCACCCAGTAGCCAATGGGCTGCCCACCTTTTGATGACTACACCCTTTGTATGAACACTTCCTCTAGGAAGCGGGCATAACCCTGACCCTAGAGGCCTAAGTTCTTCCACACAAGATGGAGGAATTCGAAAAGTGGTGTCCACTTCAGTTCGTCCACATTAGGAGATGGACTGGCATGAAGTGATCACACCTAATCTGCCTAACTTTCCTGCCTGGGTCGCATTACAGAGGCAGCCAGGCATTTGAAGCCTCCTGCCCTATCCATCCTGCCTAGGTGAGGTGATAACCTCTGCCATATGCAGGCTTTTGCCTCTGGCCCTCAAGACTGTCGGCTGTCACCTCGGGGGGCCCTCCCTGGTCACTTATGTCTGAGAATCAACTGACACAGCTAGGGCATATCTGTTCGTGCCGATATACCCTCACATTTAATATGATGCCTCCTGTGTAGGAAAATGGCTCCCTGCTGCAGTTACTCACAACTTTGTGCCTGATATTGATGCTAACTTGACTGAGAAGTGTGCTGGGACCCTGCTAACCAGGCCCCAGCACCAGTGTTCTTTCACTAAAGATGTACCTTTGTTTCCACAATTAGCACACCCCTGGCACACAGAAAAGGCCCTTGTAAAAGGTACCAGTGGTACCAAGGGCCCTGTGACCAGGGAAGGTCCCTAAGGGCTGCATCATATGTTGTGCCACTGTAAGGGACCCCTCACCTAACATGCACACTGCCATGTGTTGATGGGGAGAAAAAGGCAAAGTCGACATGGCAACCCCCTCAGGATGCCATGCCCACAAAATACTGCCTGTGGCATAGGTAAGTCACCCCTCTAGCAGGCCTTACAGCCCTAAGGTAGGGTGCACTATACCACAGGTGAGGGCAAAGATGCATGAGCAATATGCCCCTACAGTGTCCAAGTCTATTCTTAGACATTGTAAGTACAGTGTGGCCATATTAGGTATATGGTCTGGGAGTTTGTCAAAACGAACTCCACAGCTCCCTAATAGCTACACTGAATACTGGGAAGTTTGGTATCAAACTTCTCAGAATAATAAATCCAACACTGGCATCAGTGTGGGTTTATTACAAAATGCACACAGATGCACATCTTAGAAGATGCTCCCTGTAATTTACCTAATCCTTCAGTGCAGGACTGACTGGTCTGTGCCAGCCTGCTGCAGCAAGACGAGTTTCAGACCCCCTGGGGTGAGGGCCTTTGTGCCCTCTGAGGCCAGAAACAAAGCCTGCTCTGGGTGGAGGTGCTTCACCCCCCACCAGCAGCACAGAATTCAGTGCTTATGAAGTGCCAATTAATAACCTCTAGATAAGAACATTGCAGAAAGCATATCTCCCCGCCTCCCTTGCACTCATATGTATACAGTGCACGTGCAGCCTCAAATAACTTTCTCCAACTTGTGATTCAGAGTCTACAGCAAGAGGGCCAAGAATAACACTTTTGCTGTCAGAGCAGTCTGCCTAACAGTGTTCTTGGTGTAGTGCCCTCTATCAATTGCCCAACCCTGCTTCTGTAATACAACCACGTCCCTTGAACCATATCCGGATGAATACGGTCTCCTATATCATCTTCAAATTGGGTTGGTCTCCAAAATAGTATGAAGGGCTCCTCTAACAAGCTCCTGCCCTGGTGTAATAATCCAAAGGACAATAATCCATTTTTCCCTTGTTCGAGCCTTCTGCATATGGTGCAAAATATGTTCACTCTTCTTTCCAAGCTAAAACCACAATCAGTAGAACAGTATTTAAATTTTAAACATTTAACGTACATCCCTTAGCGCACCTTCACTGTTTCTAGTTTGCACTCATGTCTAAGCCATTATCAGCCACAAAGAGGTAAACGTACCTCATCTTGAAGAGACTCTTCAACTTGCTCATCATAGTCCTCATCTTGCCTCTTAACTATAGTAAGAGAAATGTTTTGGGTTAGAGTTACAGCAGTTAGAGAAATGAACTGGAGCAAATTAAGAGTCTTTTGAAAAATAAAAATATTTTATTGATACAGGACATTTATTTTGAATTCCAAAAGATAACCAAGAAATAAATGACATATACACAAGAGTATTTCAAAAAGTGAAAAGAAAATGTCCAAATACTTCCCCAGCCAAAAATGTAGAATTGTTAAAAAAATAAAAATAAAAAAAACACCAACCTCCTTCACTGACATCGATGTAGATACTGTGAAGTTATGGTGTTGAAAGTTAATAGTGAAACCAGCCATCAATAACATGTAACAGTCCAAAGAGTACAAGAAACAGCTAAGGAAGTCAAAAGGTATTGGGCCAGCATGGATTATAAGTAGGGACTTGAACTGTAGAACCCTTAAGTGACGGAATGGCGAATATTTGGATTTTCCAGTGGCAGGGGCGCCCAATGGTGTCACTAAACTGGTCACTACAGTCAAGGTTAGTCTAACTGTTGAAATCTCTGACTGTATGGTAACATGCACCCACACACAGCTCCTGCGTAGAAAGTACGTCCCCTCACAGCTTTAGTGTTCCAAAGGAAAATACCCTCCTGCACCACTTCAGTCGGAGGCTACAATCCCACACACTCCTACAAGATCATTTGCATTGGACTGGAAATCTTTGTTGGTATGCACTACAGATCCAGTTAGAAACTTAGGCAGATTTTGAAGACGAGTAATTTTAACAGCACATTTTTAAACATGGTCTGTGGGTGAGCAGAATCTATAATTAGGCTGGTGTTGGGCACTGTAGATGCTAGAGCACTAGGAAAATACTGTTTAAGGTATTTTAGAATGTTCCATGACACCGCAGAACCCTTGGGTAACAGTTATATGAACAAATGGCATAGCCCTTTTAAATGGACATTATTTCTCAGTTCTTGAATACGTTTTGCCTTGAGGTTTGTCACATTTGTGATAAACTGTACTGTTTTGACAGGTGCTAAAAACTGACTAATCAAGACAGCAGGCTTAAACAAAAAAATAAAAAACTGTTACAGCCATTTACAAGTGGTAACAAATATACTAGCTTCGAAGTGTACAAAAACTAAACACTTCAAATATGAGCTTTAATAAAATAAGGTTTTGCACTCAAAAGCAGAAAAGACGAACTAATGATTTCCTTTTTGACAAGTAGTAACAATTTGAAAAAGTCTCCAGAAGTAAAGCTTAGGTCATGTACTTATGTGAGGAGTCAACGAGGATGTTGACATACAGTAGGACAGATTAAAAAAGCGTAATAAAATTCTCAACCAGACAAACGGGAACAACGCACAGCACTTGAATCTGTTATGAACTACTCAGACTACATTTTATAAACGTTAAGTTAGCCGTTCTGCCTTTGGTCCACATTCAGCATGCCATTATCTTTTGCAGAACTTGGGAAAGTAACATTTCATCTAAATGTTTTGTTATAACATCAGGCAACAATGGTCTGCCACACACTACACAATATCTGTGTTTCAATGTTTGGCAGACATCTACAATGAACATGCTGTCAGTTCACATTTTCATCTTCTGGTTTAGACTAGTTGCATCTCTGATTTTGCAGCGTTCAATAGATTTTGCAATGTATACTACATTTGGTCAATCTCCTATATGAAACCCTTGAATTGCCCACTGAATTGTAGAGGCCTTCACACCAGATTATCAGAAGAGGTACGCTGCCAGACTGGCAAAGCATCTTCCCTTATTCCAAGAGTTGATCTAATGAGAGCTGCGCCCAGCTGATCGTGTCTTCCTTCTAAAGGAACACTGCCAGCTGAAGCCTGATAAAGCTGATCTGCTGTGAACAGGTATGCAGTGCACAGGGCTAAAGACACTCGAGGAAAGTTACTTATTCCAGGCTCTTTGTGGAGCTCACAGTAGTAGCTTTAGAATAGCAGGATACTAGGAACCTTAAAAAAATCACATTCGAGCTGTTCAGTTTTTTTCCTTGCTGCTAACATGCATACGTCCTGTTTTAATTATATTCTGTGTGGTTATTAATCATGGACTAAACAGAACGAAAATGTTGAAAAGCCCTGTTAAGCATTTAGTGTATTTCGTTCTTAGTGTAATGCTCAAGTATGCTATTCTAAGAATAAAACTGGAGTTGAATTATCACTGTCCCTGAAGGATTTATGGGACAGTTAGAAACCCAGACAGCACAAACACCACATCTGCTAGACTGCCCAATGGGTTGTGTGGGGCCTCAGTAACTGACTTCTTTACTCAATAACTGTGCACTGAATCAAGTCCTTGCACTCGTGGCTAGGAATCCAAACCCTGAAGAGGTGCTCCCTAGGTGCGGAATATATGCAGCCAAAACGAAAGGAAAATGTCACTTACCCAGTGTACATCTGTTCGTGGCATTAGTCGCTGCAGATTCACATGCTGTGCATAGTCCGCCGTCTGGTGTTGGGTCGGAGTGTTACAAGTTGTTTTTCTTCGAAGAAGTCTTTGAGTCACGAGACCGAGGGACTCCTCCTACTTTGGTTCCATTGCGCATGGGCGTCGACTCTATGTTAGATTGTTTTCCCCGCAGAGGGTGAGGTAGGGGTTGTGTATGTTAGTAATAGTGCCCATGCAATGGAATGACTAAGTATGTACAAAATGAAGGTTAAAGTAATATATTTACAAATGTACAAATGTTGAAGATTACTTCCAAACGGCTACAGGCTCCCTGGGAGGCGGGGGGGCGCATGTGAATCTGCAGCGACTAATGCCACGAACAGATGTACACTGGGTAAGTGACATTTTCCGTTCAGTGGCATGTGTAGCTGCAGATACACATGCTGTGCATAGACTAGTAAGCAGTTATCTCCCCAAAAGCGGTGGTTCAGCCTGTAGGAGTGGAAGTAGTTTGAAATAAAGTTCTTAGTACAGCTTGACCTACTGTGGCTTGTTGTGCAGATAACACGTCTACACAGTAATGCTTAGTAAATGTGTGAGGCGTAGACCATGTTGCTGCCTTACATATTTCGTTCATTGGAATATTTCCTAGAAAGGCCATGGTAGCACCTTTCTTTCTGGTTGAGTGTGCCTTTGGTGTAATAGGCAGCTGTCTCTTTGCTTTAAGATAGCAGGTTTGGATGCACCTAACTATCCATCTAGCTATACCTTGTTTTGATATTGGATTTCCTGTATGAGGTTTTTGAAAGGCGATAAATAGTTGTTTTGTCTTTCGAATTAGTTTTGTTCTGTCAATGTAGTACATTAGTGCTCTTTTGATGTCTAATGTATGTAGTGCTCTTTCAGCTATTGAGTCTGGCTGTGGAAAGAACACTGGCAATTCTACTGTTTGATTTAAGTGGAACGGTGAGATGACCTTTGGTAAGAATTTTGGGTTGGTTCCTAGAACTACCTTATTTTTGTGTATTTGAATAAATGGTTCTTGTATAGTAAATGCCTGAATTTCACTTACTCTTCTTAGAGATGTAATGGCAATGAGAAATGCAACTTTCCACGTTAAGTATTGCATTTCACAAGAATGCATGGGTTCGAAAGGTGGACCCATGAGCCTTGTCAAGACAATGTTGAGGTTCCATGAAGGAACAGGTGGTGTCCTTGGTGGTATTATTCTCTTTAGGCCCTCCATAAACGCTTTAATGACCGGTATTTTAAATAGGGAAGTTGAATGAGTAATCTGCAGGTAAGCAGATATTGCTGTAAGATGTATTTTTATGGAATTAAAAGCTAGATTTGATTTTTGTAGATGTAGTAAATATCCTACTACATCTTTTGGAGATGCATGCAATGGTTGGACTTGATTATTATGGCAGTAACAAACAAATCTTTTCCATTTACTTGCATAGCAGTGTCTAGTGGATGGCCTTCTAGCTTGTTTTATGACCTCCATACATTCTTGTGTGAGGTTCAAGTGTCCAAATTCTAGGATTTCAGGAGCCAAATTGCTAGATTCAGCGATGCTGGGTTTGGATGCCTGATCTGTTGTTTGTGTTGTGTTAACAGATCTGGCCTGTTGGGTAGTTTGACATGAGGTACTACTGACAGGTCTTGTAGTGTGGTATACCAAGGTTGTCTTGCCCATGTTGGTGCTATTAGTATGAGTTTGTTTTGACTCAATCTGTTTACTAGATATGGAAGGAGAGGGAGGGGGGGGAAAAGCGTACGCAAATATCCCTGACCAATTCATCCATAGAGCATTGCCTTGAGATTGCCGGTGTGGGTACCTGGATGCGAAGTTTTGGCATTTTGCGTTTTCTTTTGTTGCAAATAGATCTATTTGAGGTGTTCCCCAAATTTGGAAGTAAGTGTTCAGGATTTGGGGGTGAATTTCCCATTCGTGGACCTGTTGGTGATCCCGAGAGAGATTGTCTGCTAGCTGGTTCTGGATCCCTGGAATAAACTGTGCTATTAGGCGAATGTGGTTGTGAATTGCCCAATGCCATATTTTTTGTGTGAGGAGACACAACTGTGTCAAGTGTTCCCCCTTGTTTGTTTAAATAATACATTGTCGTCATGTTGTCTGTTTTGACAAGAATGTATTTGTGGGTTATCATTGGTTGGAATGCTTTCAACGCTAGAAATACTGCTAACAATTCTAGGTGATTTATATGAAACTTTCTTTGATGTACGTCCCATTGTCCTTGGATGCTGTGTTGATTGAGGTGTGCTCCCCACCCTGTCATGGAAGCATCTGTTATCACGTATTGTGGCACTGGGTCTTGGAAAGGCCGCCCTTTTGTTTAAATTTGTACTGTTCCACCATAGAAGCGAGATGTATGTTTGGCGGTCTATCAACACCAGATCTAGAAGGTGACCCTGTGCATGTGACCATTGTGATGCTAGGCACTGTTGTAAGGGCCGCATGTGCAATCTTGCGTTTGGGACAATGGCTATGCATGAGGACATCATGCCTAGGAGTTTTAAGACCATCTTTGCGTGTATCTTTTGTGTTGGATACATAGCTTGTATCACCTTGTGAAAATTTTGAACCCTTTGTGGACTTGGAGTGGCTATCCCTTTTGTTGTGTTGATTGTCGCTCCTAAGTATTGCTGTGTTTGACACGGCAAAAGGTGTGACTTTGCATAGTTGATGGAGAAACCCAGTTTGAAAAGGGTTTGTATAACATAATCTGTGTGGTGTAAACACTTTGTTAGCGAGTTGGTTTTGATTAACCAATCGTCTAGGTACGGGAACACGTGTATTTGCTGCCTCCTGATATGTGCAGCTACTACTGCTAGACATTTTGTAAAGACTCTTGGTGCTGTCGTTATTCCGAATGGCAACACTTTGAATTGGTAATGTATTCCTTCGAATACGAACCTTAGGTATTTCCTGTGCGAGGGATGTATCGGTATATGGAAATACACGTCTTAGATCTAACGTTGTCATGTAGTCTTGCTGTTTCAGTAGTGGTATTACGTCTTGTAACGTGACCATGTGAAAGTGGTCTGATTTGATGTAGGTTTTTAGTGTTCTGAGATCCAATATTGGTCTCAGACTTTTGTCCTTTTTCGGTATTAGAAAGTACAGTGAGTAAACTCCTGTGTTCTTTTGTGTTTTTGGTACTAATTCTATTGCGTCTTTTTGCAGTAATGCTTGAACTTCTAGTCGGTCTATATGCTGTTTGGACATCTTGTGTTTTTTCGGTGGGACGTTTGGAGGGAGTTGGAGAAATTCTATGCAATAACCATGTTGGATAATTGCTAAGACCCAAGTGTCTGTTGTGATCTCCTCCCAAGATTTGTAGAACTGGCTTAGTCTTCCCCACACTGGTGTTGTGTGAAGGGGTTGAGTGACTTGTGAGTCACTGCTTGTTTTGAGGGGTTTTGGGCCCTTGAAATTTTCCCCGGTTTCTTGGGAATTGGCCCCCTCTGTATTGGCCCTGAAAGCCTCCCCTTTGATACTGTCCCTGGTAGGTAGACGGTGTTGTTTGTGAGGTGCTGGCTTGTGTGGCTTGACCTCGAAACCCTCCTCTGAAAGTAGTTTTGCGAAATGTGCCAAATGTGCCTCTGCCCTGCGGGGAATAGAGTGCGCCCATGGCTTTAGCTGTGTCAGTGTCTTTCTTTAATTTTTCAATTGCAGTGTCCACTTCTGGTCCAAATAATGGTTGTTCATTGAACGGCATATTGAGCACTGCCTGTTGTATCTCAGGTTTGAAGCCGGATGTGCGCAGCCATGCGTGCCTCCTTATCGTTACAGCAGTATTTATAGTTCTTGCAGCTGTATCTGCTGCATCCATAGAAGAACGGATTTGGTTGTTGGATATGTTTTGTCCCTCTTCAACCACTTGTTTTGCCCGTTTTTGGAATTCTTTGGGGAGGTGCTCGATGAGATGCTGCATCTCGTCCCAATGGGCTCTGTCATATCGCGCTAGGAGTGCCTGCGAGTTGACGATGCGCCACTGATTTGCAGCTTGTACTGCAACCCTTTTCCCGGCTGCATCAAACTTTCGGCTCTCCTTGTCTGGAGGTGGTGCGTCGCCTGATGTGTGCGAGTTGGCTCTTTTACGAGCTGCTCCTACGACAACTGAATCTGGTGTCAGTTGTGATGTAATAAAAGCAGGGTCTGTGGGTGGTGCCTTGTATTTCTTCTCCACCCTTGGGGTTATTGCTCTGCTTTTAACTGGCTCCTTAAAGATTTGTTTAGCGTGCCTTAGCATTCCAGGGAGCATAGGAAGGCTTTGATAATTGCTATGGGTGGAGGACAGGGTGTTAAAAAGGAAGTCATCCTCGATAGGCTCTGAATGTAGCGATACGTTATGAAACTCTGCTGCCCTAGCTACCACCTGAGCATACGCTGTACTGTCCTCAGGTGGTGAGGGCTTAGTGGGGTACGACTCAGGGCTATTGTCCGATACTGGGGCGTCAGAGATCCCATGCGTCCTGGTCATCTTGGCTCATGGTGGTATGAGCTGGTGATTGTGACGGAGTCTGTGCCGGTGATATAGGAGTTGCCGGTGGTGGAGTTACCTTCTTCACCACTTTTGCTTGTGGTGTTTTTTCTTGTTGTTGGAAATCTAGTTTCCTTTTTCTTCTGATTGGGGGAAGGGTGCTGATCTTCCCTGTACCACTTTGTATAAAGATCCGCTTTTGCGTGTGATCTACAGCTGTTGTTTGTAATTCCTCCTCAAACCTGTGTTTTTGAAGTTGGGAGGACAGTGATTGTTCCTCAGAGTAGGAACTGGCTTTCGGTTCGGTTGCTGGGCGTTTTGGCACCGAAACAGTGTCTTTTGTTGTTTTCGGCTCCGAAGAGATTTTCCTCTTTTTCGGTGTCGTACCTTCTTGGCGTCGACCATCTTCGGTGCCGCTATCCCTGTGCCGAGCAGCTTTGGTGCTGCTGTCTCGGTGTCGACCCTTTTCTGCGGCAGTATCTCGGTCCCGAGATATGCTGCGTGCCTGTGTCTCGACCTGAGTCGGACGATCTCGGCACCAGCTCGCCCTTTTTCAGTGCCGATGGGCGGTCACCTACTTTATGGGTTGAGCCATGGCCTGTCGGCAGTGGCGTCCCCTGGGCTTTGTCTGTTTTTCTGTGTGATGCTTGTTTCGACGTCTTACTCACGGTTTCTTCGACGTCGAATTCTTCGGAATCGGATTCGTGGATGGAGAATGTTTCTTCTCCCTCTTCCTCGAACCGTTGTCCTGTCGGCGTGGACGCCATCTGCAACCTTCTGGCTCTTCGGTCTCGGAGCGTTTTTCTCAACCGAAACGCTCGACAGGCCTCACACGTTTCTTCTTTGTGCTCGGGTGACAGGCACAAGTTACAGACCAAATGTTGGTCTGTATAGGGATATTTACTGTGGCATTTAGGACAGAATCGGAACGGGGTCCGTTCCATCAGTCTCGATGTTGCACGCGGTCGGGGCCTGGTCGGAATCGAAATTACCCCGAAGGACTACCGGAGCTCTTCAAGATTCGGTGTCGATTCCAATCTAACCCGATACCGAACGAAACAATACCGACAAATTTTCTGTTGATTCTGACTAACTTTCCGACCCGAAACACGGAGCGAAAAGGAACACGTCCGAACCCGATGGCGGAAAAAAAACAATCTAACATGGAGTCGACGCCCATGCGCAATGGAACCAAAGTAGGAGGAGTCCCTCGGTCTCGTGACTCGAAAAGACTTCTTCGAAGAAAAACAACTTGTAACACTCCGACCCAACACCAGACGGCGGACTATGCACAGCATGTGTATCTGCAGCTACACATGCCACCGAACATATAATTTCAATTGTATTGCACTACAATATTGGTTGCCCACACGAGCAAGCCTTAGTGATTTATTCCATTTTAATTAAGTACTTGCAGAACTGGTCCCCTTTGTTCTCAAAAGAATATGGAGAGATACTCAACTATAAAATCCTTATCCTGGGCGTGGCTTCGGGCGTCAAGATGGCGGTCGCACTCAGAGTGCTCTGGACCCCTCCGTCATCCGCCCCATGAAGCTGCCATCATCTACACTATTGGCATGGCCCTAAACATGACAGACTGCTCCTGGACCCCAGGGATCCTCCGCACAACCGAATAACGGCAAATCTGTGCCGTAAACACCAGCCGTGACCAGACCGATTAAACCAAGATGGCGGCCGGGGCTGCAGCGCTTTGCCGAACCCGGGGTGAGAGGCTCCTCCGTTGATGCAGCTACTCTGTGGGTGACGCTGGGGACGTTGACCCTGCGCCTCGGAGCCCGGGCCCCCGTGGGCCGATGAGATTGTGGTGGGGACGACCACGGAGTGCTCCTGGTGACCCGGACCCTGCCGTGCATCTGCGTGGAGGTCCGGGGGGGTGCGAGAGGCGATCCCGGATTCGGAGGGGCCTTTTTGTCCGGACTGGCGGGGGCGAGGTAATCGAGACGCCCGGCCGTGCTTCTGCGAGCGGCCTGTCCGCGGGGGTGTCCGCCCTGAGTGGTGGGGGCGACTCCGGGGGCGCCGGCGCTGCGCACCGGGACCCGGGCGGATTCGCTGGGATTGTACGAGCGGCTGCAGGAGGGCTCCCGGCGGCCGGACTCTGCCGCGCAGGTACGCGGGCTCCGGGGGCAGGCAGAATTCATCGTAGAGACTGCCATGTGAGGCAGTCCTGCTCCCGGCGGTCGGCTTTGAGCGCCTGGGCGGAGTGGGGGGCCCCCCCGAGTGGCCGATGGTTTTGGGCCCTGAGAGGCGTGGGGCCCCTCGCCCCCCTTGGAAGGTAAAGGGGGCTTCGACACAAACTTGGCAAGGAGGAAGGTCCCAACCGAAACAATACACCGGGTGGTTGATTCCACCAAGGAATAAGACCTACTGGAGACCTAGAGGTGCGAGGCAGGGCCTGCTGCAGGACCGGGCGGCCGCTTGGCAGCGTGAATCAGAGTGTTGAGGACCAGTGCCTACCACACCCTGGGGAGGTGATTGGGTCAGTGCCCACCCGCATATGCTTTTGAAACCCTGCTGGGGGACTTGGGCGCCGACAAGCCAAATTACCTGAGACAGAATGGGAAAGGACAAAACGAACAAACAACCCCCGGCCTCCCAGCAAAAGATCGACCAGTTCACGATGCCGGCGGGCCCCAGGAGAGAAGGGGAAACTGCTAGTGGAGGCCCAGCGTTAGACGGAGTAAGCGCCATCCTCCAAGCAATTCAGTCGTCGCAGTCGGCTGTGGAGACCAGAATCGGGGAAGTGCGTGAAGATATGGGCCTTATCAGGCAGGACCTCAGAAATGCAGTGAGCCGAATTACCGAAGTGGAAGGCCGGGTCTCCCAAACGGAGGACGAACTGGCTGATCTTAGAACAAAAGTGGCCCAGCTACAGACCCGAACCAGCGAGCTGCACCCCCGTGCAGAGGATGCAGAAAATCAATCTAGACGCAACAACCTGCGTTTTGTCGGATTCCCGGAGGGCGCAGAGGAAGATAGTCTCAGAATTTTTGGAGCGCTGGATCAAGACCTGGATGCCAGACCAGGCCCTCTCGCCCTGGTTTGCAATAGAACGCGCACACAGAGCCCTTGCACCGCGGCCCCCTCCGGGTGGCCTGAAGCGCCCGATGATCGCACGTTTTTTTAATTTCAAAGATCGAGACAATATCCTCAAAGAGGCAAGACGCTTGGAAGATCTTCAATGGGAGAATCATAAGATCTTAATTTTCCCAGACTACACACGAGAGGTCCAGACCCGCCGCCGATCGTATGAGCAAGTTAAACAAAAACTTAGAGCAATGCAACTCTCATACATGCTCCTCTTCCCCGCGCGGCTTAAAGTCATTATGGCTGGCAGGGCACATTTCTTTGAATCTCCGGAGGCGGCATGGGACTGGCTGACCAAGGAGGGCATTGGAGCCCGAAGGGGACCCCTGAAACAAGGGGGTGAACCCGCTCGAGATAGGGGGCCCCCCCCCCCCCACTATGGGAGGACCCCGAAGGAGCCGGAGGCGCACCAGATCCCGGAAGGGGGTGCGAGGGGACCTAACTATATCCGGAAGTGGAGAGACGGCTGGAGACCCTGACCCCTGGATGGAGGAGGCCTCCGTTGAGTCCCCGGAGGTGCAAGACCAGGTGCGAGCCGAGGATGGCGGCCGTCTGAGCCAATCCCCGGTGCTTGGCTGAAATGTTGCATGGAGCTCCCATTGTCACACATGGAGGATACCGAAGGGACCGGATCGCCCTCATGGGGCCCTCCGGGACGTACCTTCGGATAACCCGGCGGCTCCCTGGGGTTCGCCAAGTACGACTTAACGACTTTTCATTGATGATTGCAGAATGATCCGACTGAATGGAGGGGTCCACCACTCTACTCCCACGACAGTCTCACTGGCTGTTTTGTTCTGGTTGGGCACATGGGCGACAGATGCTTCCGGGGTGGGAGTATGGGGTGGGGGGCAGTTGGGGGGTGAGAAGTTTGAGTTGGGTTTAGATAGTAACACTCAGTCACTTAATCACTATAGGTTTAGTATTTCAATGTTAAGTTTTAAGAGGTCATCCTTGTTTCCACTGACGGACACCCGACAAGATACGGCACCCACACAGCCCAAGACAGGTCCTCACTGACACAAATCATCTCCTGGAATGTAAACGGGCTCTTAGATAAGATCAAAAGATCCGCAGTTTTCAACACCCTCCGCAGATACTCCCCCCTCAGTGGTCCTACTGCAGGAAACCCATCTCCTGGGAACTAAATGCCCTATGCTCTCACAGGGAGGATTTGACAGGGTTTATCATGCAGGTTTCTCCAGGGGAGTGGCCATCTTACTTAGTCGCTCACTACCTATGGTGATTACATCGACATTGTCTGACCCACAGGGCAGGTTCGTGGTAGCCTCAGGGGTGCTTCGCGGCTCATCGCTTAACCTTATATGTGCATACGCCCCTCCAGCGGGATTCGATGCCTTCCTAATCTCACTCCGCCGGGTGGTGGCGGGACTCCCCCAGGGAACCACGTTGATAGGAGGGGATTTTAATGCTGTTCTGGACCCCAGACTGGAAGTATCTGGTGACATCACCACTGGTAGGTCCTTCCGGGCTACGAGTCTTAACGGATAGATGGAGAGCCTTGGTCTCTGCGAGGTGTGGCGAACCTGGCACCCTAAAGAACGTCAATACACACACACACACACACATCAGCCGCCCACAGGACACATTCCAGAATTGACTTAATATTTATGCCTGCTCTAGACATTACCGGTGTCAAGGGAGCTGATATATTGCCACGAGGGGTCTCAGACCACGCACCTGTGCGGGTTCGATTGGGTGGAACAGACCCCACCAGCCGCCCGATATGGAGACTGAACGCATGGTATTTGCAAGATAACGAATATGCCCTTGAAATAAGAGACCGCCTTGCGCAGTATTTTGAGCAGAACTTGGGAATGGTCCAGTCCCCAGGTATAATATGGGCCGCTTGCAAAGTCACGCTAAGAGGGCATGAGCACGTGAGCGTGCTTGAGACTCACGAGTGTCTGAGTTGGAGGCTGGGGCGCTAAACTTGGAGCGCCAACAAACAACCTTATCCTCGGCTTCCACTCTGAGGCAACTCACTAGGGTCCGAGAGGAAATCAAGCACTTAGTGCTTGAGTCGGCAAAACACTTATGGAGAGCTTCGGCCGCACGAGTATATGGCTGGGGGGACAAGAATGGGAAACTTTTGCATTAGCTGGCCACCCGCCCCTTGGCCAATAGAATCATACCTGAGATCAGAGATGACTCGGGTACTCTCTCTAAAGTGCCCATTGAGATTGCACGGAGCTTTGCCTCTTACTATGCACGCCTGTACACCGAACACCCTCGACCCACCATTTAAAGGGAATTCCCCCCCCCTCCTGAACGACATAACTCTTTCTAGAGTCTCTCAGACGGCTAGGAGTAGGATGGATGAGGAAATTAGCCTCCCAGAAATAACTAGTGCGATTGCCAGCCTGGCATCAGGAAAGACCCCAGGTCCCGATGGATTCCCGCCAGAGATATACAAGAAATGTAGTGATATTCTGGCTCCACACCTACTCAATATGTATGAAGAGGCTGAACGGAAGGGCCACTTCCCTCCTGGGATTGACCTAGCGACAATAGTAGTGATCCCCAAGACCCAACCCCCGTCGCAGCACTGTTCGGCATATCGACCCATCTCACTCCTCAACACTGAAGTTAAAGTACTAGCCTCAATCCTGGCCTCAAGGCTAAGAGATGTAATGCCCACGTTGGTGCACCCTGACCAATAAGGCTTCATGCCTGCCCGTAGCACTAGGCACTGTATTAGGCGGTTGCACCTAGCCTTGGCGCATCAAAGGACCTTGTCTCATACCCCCCTGGCTTTGCTTTTACTCGATTTCGAGAAAGGCTATCTCGAAAAAGTCCTACAAAGAAACGGACTTGGGCCTAGATTCCGGGGTCTAGTGAGACTACTTTATTCTAATCCAACGGCCCATGTCCAAGTGAATTGAGTAATCTCGGACCCATTCCCTATCGGCCGTGGCACCCGGCAGGGATACCCATTATCCCCCCTGCTTTTCGCACTAATAGAGCCTCTGGCAAAGTTGTTACGGGAAGACCCGCTGATTGAGGGCTGGCACTCGCCAGTCTGCCAAGAGGATCGCGTGGCATTGTATGCGGATGATGTCCTGTTGTACATCTCAAACCCGGCTAAGAGTGGCCCCCGCATTCTACAAATTTTAGGTCTCTTCTCGGAAGCCTCGGGATTGACCCTAAACCCGAGTAAATCCTTGCTGATTCCACTCCATCAATCCCGAGACTGTATAGACTGGCAGCAAAACATTCCAATACGAAGAAATAGCTTTAAATACCTGGGTGTGCACGTCTCCTTGCTCCCTGAGCTAGCATGGGAGCTTAACATCACACCATTAACCAAGAGAATACAAACCGACCTCCAACGATGGAGACCTCCCCCTCAATCTACATGGGAGAATCGCTCTCTACAAGATGATTGTTCTCCCCAGACTTCTTTATCTCCTCCAGAATTTCCCTCACCCTATCCCCATGAGATGGTTCAGAGAGAGGGACTCACAGGCACGCCAATTTTTATGGAATGGCACCCGTCCTCGATTGGCGCTTAAAATCTGTCAGAGAGATGTTTATGAGGGGGGACTGGGAATGTCCAACATCCACTACTACCACCTAGCAATGCAACTACTAGTGATCAATGATTGGGTGGGGGGTGGATGGACAGATCCGGCGTATCGGCTAGAACTCCAGACCATGAGTTACCCAAAGATCTTTGATGCCCTGTACGGAGGCCCGATCTCACATGGGACACCGGAGGTGACCGGGGTGGTGCTGCGGGGTTGGCGGACGGCCCAAAAGGTGACAGGGTGGTGGGGGCGCCACACCCATCAAACCCCATTATGGAGGGGAACACATTTAAGGGAGGTAGCAGGTCTGGAAGGATTTCAGAAGTGAGACATAATGAAAATGTCACTTACCCAGTGTACATCTGTTCGTGGCATCAGTCGCTGTAGATTCGCATGTTTTGCATAGCTCGCCATCTGGTGTTGGGCCGGAGTGTTACAAGTTGTTTTTCTTCGAAGAAGTCTTTCGAGTCACGGGACCTAGTGACTCCTCCTTTTGTCTCCATTGCGCATGGGCGTCGACTCCATCTTCGATTGTTTTTCCCCCGCAGAGGGTGAGGTAGGAGTTGAATTGTAGTAATAGTGCCCATGCAATGGAGTGACGAAGTATGTACTTATTTAAGGTTGAAATGATATATACAAATAGTTGAAGGTAACTTCCGAACTGCTACAGGCTCCCGGGGAGGCGGGTGGGCACATGCGAATCTACAGCGACTGATGCCACGAACAGATGTACACTGGGTAAGTGACATTTTCAGTTCGATGGCATCTGTCGCTGTAGATACGCATGTTTTGCATAGACTAGTAAGCAGTTATCTCCCCAAAAGCGGTGGCTCAGCCTGTAGGAGTGGAAGTAGTCTGAAACAATGTTCTTAATACGGCTTGACCTACTGTGGCTTGTTGTGCGGATAACACGTCTACACAGTAGTGCTTGGTGAATGTGTGAGGCGTAGACCATGTGGCTGCCTTACATATTTCTTGCATTGGGATGTTTCCTAGAAAGGCCATGGTAGCACCTTTCTTTCTGGTTGAGTGTGCCCTTGGTGTAATGGGCAGCTGTCGTTTAGCTTTAAGGTAGCAGATTTGGATGCATTTAACTATCCATCTGGCTATACCTTGTTTTGATATTGGGTTTCCTGCATGAGGTTTTTGAAATGCAACAAATAGTTTAGTCTTTCTGATGTTCTTTGTTCTGTCAATGTAATACATTAATGCTCTTTTGACATCTAATGTATGTAGTGCCCTCTCAGCTACGGTATCTGGCTGTGGAAAGAACACTGGAAGTTCCACTGTTTGATTTAGATGGAACAGTGAAATAACTTTTGGTAAAAATTTTGGATTAGTCCTTAGGACGACCTTATTCTTGTGTAGTTGTATAAAGGGTTCTTGTATTGTAAATGCCTGAATCTCGCTTACTCTTCTTAGGGAAGTAATGGCGATGAGAAATGCAACCTTCCAGGTTAGGAACTGTATTTCGCAGGAGTGCATGGGTTCAAAAGGTGGACCCATAAGTCTAGTTAGGACAACATTTAGGTTCCATGAAGGAACAGGTGGTGTTCTTGGTGGTATAATTCTCTTAAGGCCCTCCATGAATGCTTTAATGACTGGTATCCTATATAGGGAAGTTGAATAGGTAGTCTGCAGGTGTGCAGATATTGCTGCAAGGTGTATTTTAATGGAATAGAAAGCCAGGTTAGATTTTTCTAAGTGAAGCAAGTAACCCACTACATGTTTTGGAGTCGTGTGTAATGGTTGGATTTGATCAATATGGCAGTAGCAAACAAACCTCTTCCATTTACTTGCATAGCAGTGCCTGGTGGATGGCCTTCTGGCTTGCTTTATGACTTCCATACATTCTTGGGTAAGTTGTAAGTGCCCGAATTCTAGGATTTCAGGAGCCAAATTGCTAGATTCAGCGATGCTGGATCTGGGTGTCTGATCTTTTGGTTGTGTTGTGTCAATAGATCTGGCCTGTTGGGCAATTTGATGTGGGGTACTACTGATAGGTCTAGCAGCGTTGTGTACCAGGGTTGCCTTGCCCAAGTTGGTGCTATTAATATGAGTTTGAGTTTGTTTTGACTGAGTTTGTTTACCAGATAAGGAAGGAGAGGGAGAGGAGGAAAAGCGTAAGCAAATATCCCTGACCAGTTCATCCATAGGGCATTGCCTTGGGACTGCTTGTGTGGGTATCTGGATGCGAAGTTTTGGCATTTTGCGTTCTCCTTCGTCGCAAACAAGTCTATTTGAGGTGTTCCCCAGAGTTTGAAATAGGTGTTCAGAATTTGGGGGTGAATTTCCCATTCGTGGACCTGTTGGTGATCTCGAGAGAGATTGTCTGCGAGTTGATTCTGAATCCCTGGTATAAATTGTGCTATTAGGCGAATTTGGTTGTGAATTGCCCAACGCCAATTTTTTTGTGCTAGCAGGCTTAACTGCGTGGAGTGTGTCCCCCCTTGTTTGTTTAGATAATACATTGTTGTCATGTTGTCTGTTTTGACGAGAATGTATTTGTGAACTATTATTGGTTGGAAAGCTTTTAGTGCTTGAAAAACTGCTAGCAGTTCTAGGTGATTTATATGCAGTTTTGTTTGATGTACGTTCCATTGTCCTTGTATGCTGTGTTGATCGAGGTGTGCTCCCCACCCTGTCATGGAAGCATCTGTTGTTATTACGTATTGTGGCACTGGGTCTTGGAAAGGCCGCCCTTTGTTTAAATTTATGTTGTTCCACCATAGAAGCGAGAGGTAAGTTTGGCGGTCTATTAACACCAGATCTAGAAGATGACCCTGTGCTTGTGACCACTGTGATGCTAGGCACTGTTGTAAGGGCCTCATGTGCAGTCTTGCGTTTGGGACAATGGCTATGCATGAAGACATCATGCCTAGGAGTTGTAATATCATCTTTGCTTGTATCTTTTGTGTTGGATACATGCGTTGTATGATGTTGTTGAAATTTTGGATTCTTTGGGGACTTGGAGTGGCTACTCCTTTTGTTGAGTCTATTATGGCTCCTAGGTATTGTTGTACCTTGCACGGCAGAATGTTGGATTTCGTGAAGTTGACGGTGAACCCTAGTTTGAAGAGGGTTTGTATTATCCGATGTGTGGTTTGAGCACTCTATTAACGAATGGGCCTTGATTAGCCAGTCGTCTAGATATGGGAACACATGTATTTGCTGCCTTCTGATGTGTGCAGCGACTACTGCTAGACATTTGGTAAAGACTCTTGGTGCGGTTGTTAATCCGAAAGGCAATACCTTGAATTGGTAATGTATTCCTTTGAATACAAAGATTAGGTATTTCCTGTGCGATGGGTGTATTGGTATATGGAAATACGCGTCTTTGAGGTCTAAAGTTGTCATGTAGTCGTGTAGTTTTAGCAATGGTAACACTTCTTGTAGTGTGACCATGTGAAAGTGGTCTGATTTGATGAATGTGTTTACTACTCTGAGGTCTAGGATTGGTCTCAGCGTTTTGTCCTTCTTTGGTATCAGAAAGTACAGTGAGTAAACTCCTGTGTTTGGTACTAATTCGATTGCATTCTTCTGCAATAGTGCCTGTACTTCTATCTCCAGGAGATTGGAATGATGTTTTGTCAAATTTTGTGCTTTTGGTGGTATGTTTGGAGGGAATTGTAGAAATTCTTTGCAATAACCATGTTGGATAATTGCTAGAACCCAAGTGTCTGTAGTGATTTCCTCCCATGCTTTGTAATAATGACCTATTCTTCCCCCCACTGGTGTTGTGTGGAGGGGGTGAGTGACATGTGAGTCACTGCTTAGTAGTAGGGGTTTTGGGGCTTTGAAATTTTCCCCTATTCCTAGGCAATTGCCCTCCTCTATATTGTCCCCGAAAACCTCCTCTGTACTGTCCCTGGTAACTGGACTGTGTTGCCTGTGAGGTGCTGGCTTGTGTGCCCTGACCCCGAAACCCCCCTCTAAAGGGTGTTTTACGAAATGTGCTGTAATTCCCTCTGCTCTGCGGGGAGTAGAGTGCGCCCATGGCTTTAGCAGTGTCCGTGTCCTTTTTGAGTTTCTCAATCGCTGTGTCCACTTCTGGACCGAACAGTTTTTTCATTAAAAGGCATATTGAGAACTGCTTGCTGAATCTCTGGTTTAAATCCAGACGTTCGTAGCCATGCATGCCTTCTGATAGTTACAGATGTATTAATTGTCCGTGCAGCTGTATCTGCAGCGTCCATGGAGGAGCGTATTTGGTTGTTTGAAATGTTCTGTCCCTCCTCAACCACTTGTTTTGCCCTCTTTTGTAGGTCCTTGGGCAGATGTTCAATGAGATGTTGCATCTCATCCCAATGGGCTCTGTCATAGCGCGCAAGTAGTGCCTGAGAGTTAGCGATGCGCCACTGGTTTGCAGCTTGTGCTGCGACTCTTACCAGCTGCATTGAACTTGCAGCTTTCTTTATCTGGGGGTGGTGCATCTCCAGATGTGTGGGAGTTGGCCCTTTTCCTAGCTGCTCCTACAACGACAGAGTCTGGTGGCAGTTGTGTAGTGATGAAAACCGGGTCTGTAGGAGGCGCCTTATACTTTTTTTCCACTCTTGGTGTGATTGCCCTACTTTTGACCGGCTCCTTAAAGATTTCTTTTGCGTGCCGGAGCATACCAGGGAGCATAGGCAGGCTTTGGTAGGAGCTGTGGGTGGAGGAGAGTGTGTTGAATAAAAAGTCATCCTCGACCTGTTCTGAGTGGAGGCTTACATTGTGAAATTGTGCTGCTCTAGCCACCACTAGAGAATACGCAGTGCTGTCCTCTGGTGGAGATGGCTTCGTAGGGTATGCCTCCGGGCTGTTATCTGACACTGGGGCGTCGTATAAGTCCCATGCGTCCTGATCTTGGTCACCCTGGCTCATGGTGGTGTGAGCTGGGGAATGTGATGGAGTTTGTGCTGGTGAGACGTTAATTACAGGTGGAGGAGAGGGTGGTGGAGTAACCTTTTTCACCACCTTTGTTTGTGGTGTTTGTTCAGTTTTGAACTCCAATCTTCTCTTTCTTCTAATAGGGGGAAGGGTGCTTATTTTTCCTGTCCCCTCCTGTATGAAAATACGCTTTTGCATATGGTCTACATCAGTTGATTGTAGCTCTTCCTCAAACCTATGCTTTCGCATTTGGGAGGTTAGCGATAGCTCTTCTGTATAAGAGCCTGAAACTGGGTCGGTTGCAGTCTGTTTTGGCACCGAAACCCTGTCTGCATCTTTTTTCGGCTCCGAGGTGACTTTTTTCTTTTTCGGGGCAGAAACCTCTCGGCGTCGATCTTAGTCGGTGCCGCTGTCTCGGCGTCGAGCCGTGTCTACACCGGTATCTCGGTGTCGATGCTTGTCTCCAGCACTTTCTCGGTCCCGAGATGGCTGCGTGCCGGTGTCTCGACCGGAGTCGGACGATCTCGGCACTGTTTGGGCCTTTTTTGGTGCCGACGGTCAGTCACCGAATTTATGGGTCGAGCCATGGCCTGGTGGCAGTGGCGTCCCCTGGGCCTTGTAAATCTTCTTCTGAGTGGTTTTCGACGTCTTACTCAGGGTTTGTGTATCGTCGAATCCTTCGGAGTCCGATTCGTGGATCGAAAAGGTTCCTTCCTCTTCTTGTTCCTCGAACTCTCGGTGGGCTGTCGGCGCGGACGCCATCTGAAGTCTTCTGGCTCGACGGTCTCGGAGTGTTTTTCGGGACCGGAACGCACAACAGGCCTCGCAGGTGTCTTCACTGTGCTCAGGTGACAGGCACAGGTTACAGACCAAGTGTTGGTCTGTATAGGGGTATTTATTGTGGCATTTGGGACAGAAGCGGAACGGGGTCCGTTCCATCGGCGTTCTTCTGCACGCGGTCGGGCCGACCAGGCCCCAACGGGGGATCGAAAAACTACCCCGAAGGGCACCGGAGCTCTTCGATCTTTCGACGCGGTGTTGAATCTAACTACGCCGATCCCGAACGCAACAATACCGACGAAAATCTTCCGAAATTAGCTATCTTTCCGTTCTGAAACTCGGAGCGACAGGAACACGTCCGAACCCGATGGCGGAAAAAAAACAATCGAAGATGGAGTCGACGCCCATGCGCAATGGAGACAAAAGGAGGAGTCACTCGGTCCCGTGACTCGAAAGACTTCTTCGAAGAAAAACAACTTGTAACACTCCGGCCCAACACCAGATGGCGAGCTATGCTAAACATGCGTATCTACAGCGACAGATGCCATCGAACTAGGTATTTCTACACTGGGTGACGTATGGGAAGGCTCACACATGCGCTCCTTTGAAGACCTCCAGAAAATGTTTTCACTAAACAAGACACAATTCCATAGGTACCTCCAGATCCGTCACGCCTTACTGACAGAAATCCAAATAGGGGATGACATACCCGAATACAGCCCTATGGAGGCGAAAGCTCTGATGGGGAACCTGGGTAGGGGAGGTGTCTCTCAGATATATCGGTCGATAATCGCCACCACTGCCAACTCCCTAGAGGGACTCCGTCGGAGATGGGAGGGGTGGATGTGTCCTATGGAAGAGAGACTGGAATGAAGCATTAGCAGCTCCACACACCCTAACGATGACGACTCGTCTCCGACTAATACAGACTTACTATCTTCATGCGGCCTACTTAACACCCGTCAGGTTGTACAGAGCAGGTCTCCGTACTGCAGCAGACTGTCCACGTTGTAAGGACCCAAACGCAGACCTTTTCCACATGGTATGGTCCTGCCCAATCATTAAAGCTTACTGGAAGGCTGTTACAAGGGAGATCTCAACGGCCCTACAGACGGACATGGGGTTGACACCAAAGCCGCTCCTACTGGGGATAATAGGTGATAATGGACTGAGGAGGGCGGAACGGAAATTTCTCGGGGTAGCATGCTTAGTGGCTAAAAGAGATATAATGGCAGACTGGAAAACCAAAAGCGCACCAACTTTGACTAAATGGAGGCGAGGAGTGGATTGGTGTGCTCAACGTGAAAAACTTGTCTACGAGGCTAGAGGGTGCCCGAATATAATAAGGTATGGGGGAAATGGGAGGCCACAACAATCAACCTCCCGGCACTATCGACGGGCTTAACACCGGAAGAGCCTGAACAAGCCCTTCCTTCTCCCCCTTCTAATGGGTGAACATTTTCACGAGACAATTTTGCAGGGAGGTGCATAATCTTTTCACTCAGGGTGTGGTCCAGGACTCAGGATTGACCTTGTTTGGTGCCCGTTGGCGCCTAGTTACATGTATGTATCACTGTTTTATTTTGTAAAATCAATAAAAATGGCTTTATTAAAAAAAAAAAAAAAAAAAAAAAAAAAAAAAAACACTTATCCTACCATAGATATTTGTACTAAAGGCATCTAAAATTATCTGTACTTGCATAGTAGTAAGACAATTGTGACAACCTGATGCATCCATTCAGAACATGAAACATGAACTTACCCTGCCTCAGTTCTTGATTTTTGAAGTGCTCCTCCAGCTTGGCTTTCAGAATACCTCCAAGTTCTTCAAAGTGTTCACTGTTAAGGCACCCAGGTCCCATTACTTCAATGCACTGATAAAAAGGTTAAAAAGAGACGTCAGCTACACTTGTAGACAATAGAAGTATTACACATTTTTAAATTCACTTTTATGCAGCTAAATACTATGAAGCAGAACATTAAAGACAAATTAACTCTGGTATCATTTCGGACATGTATTAGCACTTTTGTGCAGATCTTAATTAAAATGATTGGATAAAGGCGTGGTGCTAGACAGGGAATTAGAAACAGTCAGTGGTCAATATTGTTACCGCAGATGACACCAACATGTGAAAAAGTAAGTTTATTTGCAACAATAGCTACCCAGCAACACAACCTTTATAAATTTACAGGACTGAATTACTGTCAGTCAGGGATGAATTGCTCAGCAGAACAGTTAATTCTATGTGAAAGAATGCACTCTTTAGCTCCATTCACAAGGGACTACTAGAGTAAAAGTTATTGTCACCAGTGAAAGTTAACAAAGGACCACAGTGAAGGTGGGAGAATGAAAGGGCCACACCAGACTACGAAAGGTAAGTATGCAAAACTCTAGGTATGGGTCATCTCAAGTAAGGTATCTTCCTTAACTTTTCATACTTTAATAATAAAAAATAAAATGTGGAATACAGAAACAGATTAAAGTAACAGAAGAGATTTTGTAGTATCTCACCCAGAACTGGTCTCTGGACTAAATGCCCAGGCAGTAGTAACAGGTGACAGTATGCCAATACTTTCACGTCAAAGCCTAGCAGATGTTGGTTAGGAGGTTCTGGTAGAATTAGCTTATGACTGCTTAACCAAGGTTGGAATACAGTCCTACCCAAGCACAAATTTATAAATCAATGTCCTGTTTGAACAGGTGTCTTATGCTCCAACATCACTCCCTAAGACACCTTCACTATCACCACAGGTAGAAGAGAAGTTCCCTAGCCGCTAGACCTGCAGTCCTTGGAACTGGGCTTGAAACATGGCCTAGTCACAACATTTCCTTGTGGCTGTTGAAAATATATATATATATATATTTTTTTTAATGTGCAATAGTCTGGATCTCTTGTAGAGCAGTCCAATGCCTCTACTTTTGCCATTACCTTTCCCATTTCTCCACCTGTTTTACACTCTCCTCCAACTTCGTCCTTTCAGCCCTTCTGTCTTTTGCGTTACCTTCCACACATCACAATGTGCGAGTGATGAAGCAGAAGGTGTCCAAAAGGTGAGCTGGAAAATCCAGAAAACGGTCTCAAAATGTCTGTTTGGCGATCTTCGGAGTGGCTGGCTTGTTCAGTGACAGGCGACGGGGGAGTGTGGGGGGGGGTGGATGACACCTTTTCCCTGCTTAAGAGTGCTTTCTGGAGAGTGGAGAGTACATGGGTGTACTAGAAGAGGCACCTTATCTGGCCAGTGTAGGAAGTTGGCTCTGTATGTGCTATTTCAAAGTAAGGAATAGCATGCACAGAGTCCAAGGGTTCCCCTTAGAGGTAAAATAGTGGTAAAAATAGATAATACTAATGCTCTATTTTGTGGTAGTGTGGTCGAGCAGTAGGCTTATCCAAGGAGTAGTGTTAAGCATTTGTTGTACATACACAGACAATAAATGAGGTACACACACTCAGAGACAAATCCAGCCAATAGGTTTTTGAATAGAAAAATATCTTTTCTTAGTTTATTTTAAGAACCACAGGTTCAAATTCTACATGTAATATCTCATTCGAAAGGTATTGCAGGTAAGTACTTTAGGAACTTCAAATCATCAAAATTGCATGTATACTTTTCAAGTTATTCACAAATAGCTGTTTTAAAAGTGGACAGTGCAATTTTCACAGTTCCTAGGGGAGGTAAGTATTTGTTAGGTTAACCAGGTAAGTAAGACACTTACAGGGCTTAGTTCTTGGTCCAAGGTAGCCCACCGTTGGGGGTTCAGAGCAACCCCAAAGTCACCACACCAGCAGCTCAGGGCCGGTCAGGTGCAGAGTTCAAAGTGGTGCCCAAAACACATAGGCTAGAATGGAGAGAAGGGGGTGCCCCGGTTCCGGTCTGCTTGCAGGTAAGTACCCGCGTCTTCGGAGGGCAGACCAGGGGGGTTTTGTAGGGCACCGGGGGGGGACACAAGCCCACACAGAAATTTCACCCTCAGCAGCGCGGGGGCGGCCGGGTGCAGTGTAGAAACAAGCGTCGGGTTTGTAATGGAAGTCAATGGGAGATCTAGGGATCTCTTCAGCGCTGCAGGCAGGCAAGGGGGGGGTTCCTCTGGGAAACCTCCACTTGATCAAGGGAGAGGGACTCCTGGGGGTCACTCCTCCAGTGAAAGTCCGGTCCTTCAGGTCCTGGGGGCTGCGGGTGCAGGGTCTCTCCCAGGTGTCGGGACTTAGGATTCAAAGAGTCGCGGTCAGGGGAAGCCTCGGGATTCCCTCTGCAGGCGGCGCTGTGGGGGCTCAGGGGGGACAGGTTTTTGTACTCACAGTCTTAGAGTAGTCCTGGGGTCCCTCCTGAGGTGTTGGATCGCCACCAACCGAGTCGGGGTCGCCGGGTGCAGTGTTGCAAGTCTCACGCTTCTTGCGGGGAGCTTGCAGGGTTCTTTAAAGCTGCTGGAAACAAAGTTGCAGCTTTTCTTGGAGCAGGTCCGCTGTCCTCGGGAGTTTGTCTTTTCGAAGCAGGGGCAGTCCTCAGAGGATGTCGAGGTCGCTGGTCCCTTTGGAAGGCGTCGCTGGAGCAGGATCTTTGGAAGGCAGGAGACAGGCCGGTGAGTTTCTGGAGCCAAGGCAGTTGTCGTCTTCTGGTCTTCCTCTGCAGGGGTTTTCAGCTAGGCAGTCCTTCTTCTTGTAGTTGCAGGAATCTAATCTTCTAGGGTTCAGGGTAGCCCTTAAATACTAAATTTAAGGGCGTGTTTAGGTCTGGGGGGTTAGTAGCCAATGGCTACTAGCCCTGAGGGTGGGTACACCCTCTTTGTGCCTCCTCCCAAGGGGAGGGGGTCACAATCCTAACCCTATTGGGGGAATCCTCCATCTGCAAGATGGAGGATTTCTAAAAGTCAGAGTCACCTCAGCTCAGGACACCTTAGGGGCTGTCCTGACTGGCCAGTGACTCCTCCTTGTTGCTTTCTTTGTTCCCTCCAGCCTTGCCGCCAAAAGTGGGGGCCGTGGCCGGAGGGGGCGGGCAACTCCACTAAGCTGGAGTGCCCTGCTGGGCTGTGACAAAGGGGTGAGCCTTTGAGGCTCACCGCCAGGTGTTACAGCTCCTGCCTGGGGGAGGTGTTAGCATCTCCACCCAGTGCAGGCTTTGTTACTGGCCTCAGAGTGACAAAGGCACTCTCCCCATGGGGCCAGCAACATGTCTCTGGTGTGGCAGGCTGCTGGAACTAGTCAGCCTACACAGACAGTCGGTTAAGTTTCAGGGGGTACCTCTAAGGTGCCCTCTGTGGTGTATTTTACAATAAAATGTACACTGGCATCAGTGTGCATTTGTGCTGAGAAGTTTGATACCAAACTTCCCAGTTTTCAGTGTAGCCATTATGGTGCTGTGGAGTTCGTGTTTGACAGACTCCCAGACCATATACTCTTATGGCTACCCTGCACTTACAATGTCTAAGGTTTTGTTTAGACACTGTAGGGGTACCATGCTCATGCACTGGTACCCTCACCTATGGTATAGTGCACCCTGCCTTAGGGCTGTAAGGCCTGCTAGAGGGGTGGCTTACCTATACTGCATAGGCAGTGAGAGGCTGGCATGGCACCCTGAGGGGAGTGCCATGTCGACTTACTCGTTTTGTCCTCACTAGCACACACAAGCTGGCAAGCAGTGTGTCTGTGCTGAGTGAGAGGTCTCCAGGGTGGCATAAGACATGCTGCAGCCCTTAGAGACCTTCCTTGGCATCAGGGCCCTTGGTACTAGAATGAAAATGTCACTTACCCAGTGTACATCTGTTCGTGGCATCAGTCGCAGTAGATTCGCATGTTCTGCAATAGCTCGCCATCTGGTGTTGGGCCGGAGTGTTACAAGTTGTTTTTCTTCGAAGAAGTCTTTCGAGTCACGGGACCGAGTGACTCCTCCTTTTGTCTCCATTGCGCATGGGCGTCGACTCTATCCTCGATTGTTTTTCCCCGCAGAGGGTGAGGTAGGAGTTGAATTGTAGTAATAGTGCCCATGCAATGGAGTGACTAAGTATGCACGTATTTAAGGTTGAGATGATACATATATAAATAATTGAAGGTAACTTCCAAACTGCTACAGGCTCCCGGGGAGGCGGGTGGGCACATGCGAATCTACTGCGACTGATGCCACGAACAGATGTACACTGGGTAAGTGACATTTTCAGTTCGATGGCATCTGTCGCTGTAGATACGCATGTTCTGCATAGACTAGTAAGCAGTTATTTCCCCAAAAGCGGTGGATCAGCCTGTAGGAGTGGAAGTAGTTTGAAATAATGTCCTTAATACGGCTTGACCTACTGTGGCTTGTTGTGCGGATAACACGTCTACACAGTAGTGCTTGGTGAATGTGTGAGGCGTAGACCATGTGGCTGCCTTACATATTTCTTGCATTGGGATGTTTCCTAGAAAGGCCATGGTAGCACCTTTCTTTCTGGTTGAGTGTGCCCTTGGTGTAATGGGCAGCTGTCGTTTAGCTTTAAGGTAGCAGATTTGGATGCATTTAACTATCCATCTGGCTATACCTTGTTTTGAAATTGGGTTTCCTGCGTGAGGTTTTTGAAATGCAATAAAGAGTTGTTTAGTCTTTCTGATGTTTTTTGTTCTGTCAATGTAATACATCAATGCTCTTTTGACATCTAATGTATGTAGTGCCCTTTCAGCTACGGTATCTGGCTGTGGAAAGAACACTGGAAGTTCCACTGTTTGATTTAGATGGAACGGTGAAATAACCTTTGGCAAAAATTTAGGATTGGTCCTTAGGACGACTTTATTTTTGTGTAGTTGTATAAAAGGTTCCTGTATAGTAAACGCCTGAATCTCGCTTACTCTTCTCAGGGAAGTAATGGCGATGAGAAATGCCACCTTCCAGGTTAGGAACTGTATGTCGCAGGAGTGCATGGGTTCAAAAGGTGGACCCATAAGTCTAGTTAGGACAACATTTAGGTTCCATGAAGGAACAGGTGGTGTTCTTGGTGGTATAATTCTCCTAAGGCCCTCCATGAATGCTTTAATGACTGGTATTTTATATAGGGAAGTTGAATAGGTAGTCTGCAGGTATGCAGATATTGCTGCAAGGTGAATCTTAATGGAAGAGAAAGCTAGGTTAGATTTTTGTAAGTGAAGCAAGTAACCCACTACATGTTCTGGAGTTGTGTGTAATGGTTGTATTTGATTAATATGGCAGTAGCAAACAAACCTCTTCCATTTACTTGCATAGCAGTGCCTGGTGGATGGCCTTCTTGCTTGTTTTATGACTTCCATACATTCTTGGGTAAGTTGTAAGTGCCCGAATTCTAGGATTTCAGGAGCCAGATTGCTAGATTGAGCGATGCTGGATCTGGGTGTCTGATCTTTTGGTTGTGCTGTGTCAACAGATCTGGCCTGTTGGGCAATTTGATGCAGGGTACCACTGATAGGTCTAGCAGCGTTGTGTACCAGGGTTGCCTTGCCCAAGTTGGTGCTATCAATATGAGTTTGAGTTTGCTTTGACTGAGTTTGTTTACCAGGTAAGGAAGGAGAGGGAGAGGAGGAAAAGCGTAAGCAAATATCCCTGACCAGTTCATCCATAGGGCATTGCCTTGGGATTGTTTGTGTGGGTACCTGGATGCGAAGTTTTGGCATTTTGCGTTCTCCCTTGTTGCAAACAAGTCTATCTGAGGTGTTCCCCAGAGTTTGAAATAAGTGTTCAGAATTTGGGGGTGAATTTCCCATTCGTGGACCTGTTGGTGATCTCGAGAGAGATTGTCTGCGAGTTGATTTTGTATCCCTGGTATAAACTGTGCAATTAGGCGAATTTGGTTGTGAATTGCCCAATGCCAAATTTTTTGTGCTAGCAGGCTTAACTGCGTGGAGTGCGTCCCTCCCTGCTTGTTTAGATAATACATTGTTGTCATGTTGTCTGTTTTGACGAGAATGTATTTGTGAACTATTATTGGTTGGAAAGCTTTTAGTGCTTGAAAAACTGCTAGAAGTTCTAGGTGATTGATATGCAATTTTGTTTGATGTACGTTCCATTGTCCTTGTATGCTGTGTTGACCGAGGTGTGCTCCCCACCCTGTCATGGAAGCATCTGTTATTACGTATTGTGGCACTGGGTCTTGGAAAGGCCGCCCTTTGTTTAAATTTATGTTGTTCCACCACAGAAGCGAGAGGTAAGTTTGGCGGTCTATTAACACCAGATCTAGAAGGTGACCCTGTGCTTGAGACCACTGTGATGCTAGGCATTGTTGTAAGGGCCTCATGTGCAGTCTTGCGTTTGGGACAATGGCTATGCATGATGACATCATGCCTAGGAGTTGTAATACCATCTTTGCCTGTATCTTTTGTGTTGGATACATGCGTTGTATGATGGTGTTGAAATTTTGAATTCTTTGTGGACTTGGAGTGGCTACTCCTTTTGATGTGTCTATTATGGCTCCCAGGTATTGTTGTACCTTGCGTGGCAGAATTTTGGATTTTGTGAAATTGACGGTGAACCCGAGTTTGAAGAGGGTTTGTATGATCTGATTTGTGTGATTTGAGCACTGTATGAACGAATGGGCCTTGATTAGCCAGTCGTCCAAATATGGGAACACATGTATTTGCTGCCTTCTTATGTGTGCAGCGACTACCGCTAGACATTTGGTAAAGACTCTTGGTGCGGTTGTTAATCCGAAAGGCAGTACCTTGAATTGGTAATGTATTCCTTTGAATACAAACCTTAGGTATTTCCTGTGCGATGGGTGTATTGGTATATGGAAATAAGCATCCTTGAGGTCTAAAGTTGCCATGTAGTCGTGTAGTTTTAGCAATGGCAATACTTCTTGTAGTGTGACCATGTGGAAGTGGTCTGATTTGATGAAAGTGTTCACTACTCTGAGGTCTAGGATTGGTCTGAGCGTTTCGTCCTTCTTTGGTATCAGAAAGTACAGTGAGTAAACTCCTGTGTTTATTTGTGTGTTTGGCACTAATTCGATTGCATTCTTTTGCAATAGTGCCTGCACTTCTATCTCCAGGAGATTGGAATGGTGTGTTGTTAAATTTTGTGCTTTTGGTGGTATGTTTGGAGGGAATTGTAGAAATTCTATGCAATAACCATGTTGGATAATTGCTAGAACCCAAGTGTCTGTAGTGATTTCCTCCCATGCTTTGTAATAATGACATATTCTTCCCCCCACTGGTGTTGTGTGGAGGGGGTGAGTGACATGTGAGTCATTGTTTAGTAGTAGGGGTTTTGGGGCTTTGAAATCTTCCTCTATTTCTAGGGAATTGCCCTCCTCTATATTGGCCCCGAAAACCTCCTCTATACTGTCCCTGGTAAGTGGACGGTGTTGCTTGTGAGGTGCTGGCTTGTGTGCTTTGACCCCGAAACCCCCCTCGAAAGGGCGTTTTACGGAATGTGCCGTAATTCCCTCTGCTTTGCGGGGAGTAGAGTGCGCCCATGGCTTTGGCAGTGTCCGTATCTTTTTTGAGTTTCTCAATCGCTGTGTCCACTTCTGGACCGAACAGTTCTTTTTCATTAAAAGGCATATTGAGAACTGCTTGTTGAATCTCTGGTTTAAATCCAGACGTTCGGAGCCATGCATGCCGTCTGATGGTTACAGATGTATTAATTGTCCGTGCAGCTGTATCTGCAGCGTCCATGGAGGAACGTATCTGGTTGTTGGAGATGGTCTGTCCCTCCTCAACCACTTGTTTCGCCCTATTTTGGAAGTCCTTGGGCAGATGTTGAATGAGATGTTGCATCTCGTCCCAGTGGGCTCTGTCATAGCGCGCAAGTAGTGCCTGGGAGTTCGCGATGCGCCACTGGTTTGCAGCTTGTGCTGCGACTCTTTTACCAGCTGCATCAAACTTGCGGCTTTCTTTATCTGGGGGTGGTGCATCTCCAGATGTGTGAGAGTTGGCCCTTTTCCTAGCTGCTCCTACAACAACAGAGTCTGGTGGCAGCTGTGTAGTGATGAAAACCGGGTCCGTAGGAGGCGGCTTATACTTCTTTTCCACCCTTGGTGTGATTGCCCTACTTTTGACCGGCTCCTTGAATATGTCTTTTGCGTGCCGGAGCATACCAGGGAGCATAGGCAGGCTTTGGTAGGAGCTGTGGGTGGAGGAGAGTGTGTTGAACAAGAAATCATCCTCGACCTGTTCTGAGTGGAGGCTTACGTTATGAAATTGTGCTGCTCTAGCCACCACCTGAGAGTACGCGGTGCTGTCTTCTGGTGGAGATGGCTTTGTAGGGTAGGCCTCCGGGCTGTTATCTGACACTGGGGCGTCGTATAGGTCCCATGCGTCCTGATCTTGGTCACCCTGGCTCATGGTGGTGTGAGCTGGGGAGTGAGATGGAGTTTGTGCTGGTGAAACGTTAATCACGGGCGGAGGAGAGGGTGGTGGTGTAATTCTTTTAACCACTTTTGGTTGTGGTGCTTGTTCCGTCTGGAACTCCAACCTTCTCTTTCTCCTAATGGGGGGAAGGGTGCTTATTTTTCCTGTCCCCTGCTGAATGAAGATACGCTTTTGCGTATGGTCTACATCAGTTGCTTGTAGCTCTTCCTCAAACCTATGCTTTTGCATTTGAGAGGTTAGCGAGTGCTCTTCTGTATAAGAGCCTGAAGCTGGGTCTTTTGCAGTTTGTTTCGGCGTCGAAACTTTGTCTGCGTGTTTTTTCGGCTCCGAGGTGACTTTTTTCCTTTTCGGGGCCGAAACCTCTCGGCGTCGATCTGTGTCGGTGCCGCTGTCTCGGCGTCGAGCCGTGTCCACACCGGCATCTCGGTGTCGAGGCTTGTCTCCAGCACTTTCTCGGTCCCGAGAAGGCTGCGTGCCGGTGTCTCGACCGGAGTCGGACGATCTCGGCACTGTTTTGGCCTTTTTCGGTGCCGACGGTCGGTCACCGAATTTATGGGTGGAGCCATGGCCTGGTGGCAGTGGCGTCCCCTGGGCCTTGTAAATGTTTCTTTGTGTGGTTTTCGACGTCTTACTCACGGTTTGTGTGTCGTCGAATCCTTCGGAGTCTGAGTCTTGGATCGAGAAGGTACCTTCTTCTTCCTGTTCCTCGAACTCCCGTTGGGCTGTCGGTGCGGACGCCATTTGAAGTCTTCTGGCTCGACGGTCTCGGAGTGTTTTTCGGGACCGGAACGCACGACAGGCCTCGCAGGTGTCTTCGCTGTGCTCAGGTGACAGGCACAGGTTGCAGACCAAGTGTTGGTCTGTGTAGGGGTATTTATTGTGGCATTTGGGGCAGAAACGAAACGGGGTCCGTTCCATCGGCGTTCTTCAGCACGCGGTCGGGCCGACCAGGCCCCGACGGAGGATCGAAAAAACTACCCCGAAGGGCACCGGAGCTCTTCGATCTTCGATGCGGTGTTGAATGTAAGTACGCCGATCCCGAACGCAACAATACCGACGAAAATCTTCCGAAATTAGCTAATTTTCCGTTCCGAAACTCGGACCGACAGGAACACGTCCGAACCCGATGGCGGAAAAAAAACAATCGAGGATAGAGTCGACGCCCATGCGCAATGGAGACAAAAGGAGGAGTCACTCGGTCCCGTGACTCGAAAGACTTCTTCGAAGAAAAACAACTTGTAACACTCCGGCCCAACACCAGATGGCGAGCTATTGCAGAACATGCGTATCTACAGCGACAGATGCCATCGAACGTACCAGTTACAAGGGACTTATCTGGATGCCAGGGTCTGCCAATTGTGGATACAAAAGTACAGGTTAGGGAAAGAACACTGGTGCTGGGGCCTGGTTAGCAGGCCTCAGCACACTTTCAATTGTAAACATAGCATCAGCAAAGGCAAAAAGTCAGGGGGCAACCATGCCAAGGAGGCATTTCCTTACAGCCAGCTTGTAAAGTGTTATCTCCACCCTCAAAAGGTCTAGCTTCACTATTTCGATTTAGGATTTATATAGCGCAACTGTCACTCCAAAGGGAGCAGATGCGGATCAAGATAGAAAGTCTGCTTAAAGAGGAACTCATCAGCAGGCTACCGGTTTACAAGATGAGAGAATAGCAAAGTGTCTCAAAGATCCATATTTAAGCTGCTTTTGAAAAATAGATCCAACGTTTATAAACCTTAGATGTTTAGGCAAGGAGTTCCAGGCTTTCGCACCTAGGACAGGAAGAGAGTTACCACCTATACAGGGAGTGCAGAATTATTATGCAAATGAGTATTTTGACCACATCATCCTCTTTATGCATGTTGTCTTACTCCAAGCTGTATAGGCTCGAAAGCCTACTACCAATTAAGCATATTAGGTGATGTGCATCTCTGTAATGAGAAGGGGTGTGGTCTGACATCAACACCCTATATCAGGTGTGCATAATTATTAGGCAACTTCCTTTCCTTTGGCAAAATGGGTCAAAAGAAGGACTTGACAGGCTCCGAAAAGTCAAAAATAGTGAGATATCTTGCAGAGGGATGCAGCACTCTTAAAATTGCAAAGCTTCTGAAGCGTGATCATCGAACAATCAAGCGTTTCATTCAAAATAGTCAACAGGGTCGCAAGAAGCGTGTGGAAAAGCCAAGGCGCAAAATAACTGCCCATGAACTGAGAAAAGTCAAGCGTGCAGCTGCCACGATGCCACTTGCCACCAGTTTGGCCATATTTCAGAGCTGCAACATCACTGGAGTGCCCAAAAGCACAAGGTGTGCAATACTCAGAGACATGGCCAAGGTAAGAAAGGCTGAAAGACGACCACCACTGAACAAGACACACAAGCTGAAACGTCAAGACTGGGCCAAGAAATATCTCAAGACTGATTTTTCTAAGGTTTTATGGACTGATGAAATGAGTGAGTCTTGATGGGCCAGATGGATGGGCCCGTGGCTGGATTGGTAAAGGGCAGAGAGCTCCAGTCCGACTCAGACGCCAGCAAGGTGGAGGTGGAGTACTGGTTTGGGCTGGTATCATCAAAGATGAGCTTGTGGGGCCTTTTCGGGTTGAGGATGGAGTCAAGCTCAACTCCCAGTCCTACTGCCAGTTCCTGGAAGACACCTTCTTCAAGCAGTGGTACAGGAAGAAGTCTGCATCCTTCAAGAAAATGAAAATGTCACTTACCCAGTGTACATCTGTTCGTGGCATCAGTCGCAGTAGATTCGCATGCAGGACAATGCTCCATCACACGCGTCCAAGTACTCCACAGCGTGGCTGGCAAGAAAGGGTATAAAAGAAGGAAATCTAATGACATGGCCTCCTTGTTCACCTGATCTGAACCCCATTGAGAACCTGTGGTCCATCATCAAATGTGAGATTTACAAGGAGGGAAAACAGTACACCTCTCTGAACAGTGTCTGGGAGGCTGTGGTTGCTGCTGCACGCAATGTTGATGGTGAACAGATCAAAACACTGACAGAATCCATGGATGGCAGGCTTTTGAGTGTCCTTGCAAAGAAAGGTGGCTATATTGGTCACTGATTTTTTTTTGTTTTGTTTTTGAATGTCAGAAATGTATATTTGTGAATGTTGAGATGTTATATTGGTTTCACTGGTAATAATAAATAATTGAAATGGGTATATATTTTTTTTTGTTGAGTTGCCTAATAATTATGCACAGTAATAGTCACCTGCACACACAGATATCCCCCTAACATAGCTAAAACTAAAAACAAACTAAAAACTACTTCCAAAAATATTCAGCTTTGATATTAATGAGTTTTTTGGGTTCATTGAGAACATGGTTGTTGTTCAATAATAAAATTAATCCTCAAAAATACAACTTGCCTAATAATTCTGCACTCCCTGTAGTTTTCAACCTGCAAAATGCTGGTTTAAACAGGTTGGCCTGGGAGGACCTCAAATTTCTGATGGTCTCATGATGGGTGAACCTAGGTATAAGACATTTAGGACCAGTCGCTGTGAAAGTTCTCTAATGGACCAGCAATCAATGCAGGGTTTTTAGGGCTGCAGAGGGTAATACCCTAGTAGGTAATTTAAGAACTGTTCTAGCAGCTCCTGTTGTCTGACGTGGATACACGTTTTGGGAGAGATACTTGAAAGGGCAAAAGTGTAAGGGCTTGAAAGCAGGCCCCATGAGTCTAGTGGGGGACTATATTGAGATTCCACACGGGCCGGGGAACAACCCTTTTGACACCCCTTCATTAAGGCATCAACAACTGGTATCCAGACAAGGGAGGATCGTTCCCTGTTTTGCATGTAAGTTGCTATGGCTGCTAAGTGAGCTGCATGGAAGTATAGGCTAACCTGGACATCTTCACATTAGTAAATAGCATCGGATACCCTGAACCACAACAGGTTTTAGGGTGTCCAAGTGCTTAAGAATGTAGCTGTAAAGAAATGGCTCCCTGTTGCAGTTACCCCCCACTTTTTGCCTGATACTGATGCTGACTTGACTGAGAAGTGTGCTGGGACCCTGCTAACCAGGCCCCAGCACCAGTGTTCTTTCCCTAAACTGTACCTTTGTCTCCACAACTGGCACAACCCTGGCACCCAGGTAAGACCCTTGCAACTGGTACCCCTGGTACCAAGGGCCCTGATGCCAGTTATGCCACCCCGAGGACCCCTCACTCAGCACATACACACTGCTTGACAGCTTGTGTGTGCTGGTGGGGAGAAAATGACTAAGTCGACATGGCACTCCCCTCAGAGTGCCATGCCAACCTCACACTGCCTGTGGCATAGGTAAGTCACCCCTCTAGCAGGCCTTACAGCCCTAAGGCAGGGTGGACTATACCACAGGTGAGGGCAAAGGTGCATGAGCATTATGCCCCTACAGTGTCTAAGCAAAACCTTAGACATTGTAAGTGCAGGGTAGCCATAAGATTATATGGTCTGGGAGTCTGTCAAACACGAACTCCACAGCACCAGAATGGCTACACTGAAAACTGGGAAGTTTGGTATCAAACTTCTCAGCACCATAAATGCCGACTGATGCCAGTGTGCACTTTATTGTACAAAATACACCCAGAGGGCATCTTAGAGATGCCCCCTGAAAACCTACCCGACATCCAGTGTGGGCTCACTAGTTTTTGCCAGCCTGCCACACACCAGACATGTTGCTGGCCACATGGGGAGAGTGCCTTTGTCACTCTGTGGCCAGAAACAAAGCCTGTACTGGGTGGAGGTGCTTCTCACCTCCCCCAGCAGGAACTGTAACAGCTGGCGGTGAGCCTCAAAGGCTCACCCCCTTTGTTACAGCACCACAGGACATCCCAACTAGTGGAGATGCCCGCCCCTCCGGCCTCTGCCCCCACTTTTGGCGGCAAGGCTGGAGGAGATAATGAGGAAAACAAGGAAGAGTCACTCCCTAGTCAGGACAGCCCCTAAGGTGTCCTGAGCTGAGGTGACTCTTACTTTTAGAAATCCTCCATCTTGCAGATGGAGGATTCCCCCAATAGGATTAGGGATGTGCCCCCCCCCTCCCCACAGGGAGGAGGCACAAAGAGGGTGTAGCCACCCTCAGGGCCAGCAGCCATGGGCTACTGCCCTCCCAGACCTAAACACACCCCTAAAATTGAATATTTAAGGGCCCCCCATAACTGAGGAAGATAGATTCCTGCAACCTAAAGAAGAAGGACTGCTGACCTGAAGCCCTGCAGTGAAGACAGAGACGACAACTAATTTGGCCCCATCCCCACCAGCCAGTCTCCCTACTTAGGAGAAAACCGCAACACCGACGCATCCAACAGGGACCAGTGACCTCTGAAGCCTCAGAGGACTACCCTGCATCTAAAGGACCAAGAAGCTCCCGAGAACAGCATCCCTGTTCAAGAAACTGCAACTTTTGGAAACAAAGAAGCAACTTTTAAAGACCACATGTTTCCCGCCAGAAGTGTGAGACTTTCCACTCTGCACCCAACGCCCTGGCTCGACCTGTGGAAAACTAACTACTGGGAGGACTTCCCGGCGACTGCGAGTCTGAGTAGCCAGAGTTGACCCTCCTGAGTCCCCACAGCGACGCCTGCAGAGGAAATCCAGAGGCTCCCCCTGACCGCAACTGCCTGCTTCAAGGAACCAGACGCCTGGAAACTACCCTGCACCCGCAGCCACCAGGACCTGAAGGAACCAAACTCCAGTGCAGGAGCAACCCCCAGGCAACACTCTGCCTAGCCCAGGTGGTGGCTACCCAGAGGAGCCTGTACCTGCCTGCATCGTTGAAGAAACCCCCGGGTCTCGCCATTGATTCCTACTGAAAACCCGACACCTGTTTGCATTCTGCACCCGGCCGCCCATGTGCCGCTGAGGGTGTACTTTCTGTGCCTGCTTGTGTCCCCCCCCCCCCCCCCCTCCCAAAAAATGTCCGACAAAACCCTCCTGGTCTGCCCTCCGAAGACGCGGGTACTTACCTGCTGGCAGTCTGGAACCGGGGCACCCCTATTTCCATTGAAGCCTGTGTGTTTTTGGGCACCGTTTTGACCTCTGCACCTGACCGGCCCTGGGCTGCTGGTGTGTTAACTTTGGGGTTGCCTTGAACACCCAACGGTGGGCTACCTTGGACCCAACTTTAAACCCTGTAAGGGTTTTACTTACCTGTGAGCTTAACATTTACTTACCTCCCCCAGGAACTGTTGATTTTTGCACTGTGTCCACTTTGAAAATAGCTTGCCATTTTTGTCAAAACTGTACATGCTACTGTGATCATTCAAAGATCCTAGAATACCTGAGTGAAATACCTTTCATTTAAAGTATTGTTTGTAAATCTTGAACCGGTGTTTCTTAAAATAAACTAAGAAAATATATTTTTCTATATAAAAACCAATTTGCCTGAATTTGTCTGAGTGTGCGTTCCTCATTTATTGCCTGTGTGTGTACAACAAATGCTTAACACTACCCTCTGATAAGCCTACTGCTCGACAACACTACCACAACATAGAGCATTAGAATTCTCTTATTGCCACTATCTTACCTCTAAGGGGAACCCTTGGACTCTGTGCACAGTATCTCTTACTTTGAAATAGTATATACAGAGCCAACATCCTACAATTAGTCTTGGAAAAAACAGTAGTGCAATTTGAGCTGGCACTGATAAATGGGTGCCTTTGTGGAAGACGTGCATTTCCACCTTGAACATGTCTGCACGTTGTGTGACCTCACTAAGTATGCGTCATCAGGAGCTACTGAACCATCTGAATATTTACCAATGTCTGGATCTCTCCCCCCCCCCACCCCATTTCACAAACCCCCACCTCCAAGCCCCGCTCCCCACCTCCAAGCCCCCCCCCCCCTCCAATTCCCCACCTCCAAGCCCTGCCCCCCCCAACCCCCCCAAATCCCCACCTCCAAGCCCCGCCCCCCCAACCCCCACCTCCAAGCCCTACCCCCCCAATCCCCACCTCCAAGCCCCGCTCCCCAACCCCCCTCCAAATCCCCACCTCCAAGCCCCGCTCCCCAACCCCCCTCCAAATCCCCACCTCCAAGCCCCGCCCCCAACCCCCCCTCCAAATCCCCACCTCCAAGCCCTGCCCCCCCAACCCCCCCTCCAAACCCCCACCTCCAAGCCCTGCCCCCCCAAACCCCCACCTCCAAGCCCTGCCCCCCCAACCCCCGCCAACTGCCCACCCAACCCCCAAGCCCTGCCCCCCCAACCCCACGCCAACTGCCCCCCCAACCCCTGCCCCCAACCCCCTCCAAATCCCACCCCCCCAACCCCCCTCCAAATCCCCACCTCCAAGCCCTGCCCCCCCAACCCCCCCTCCAAGCCCTGCCCCCCAACCCCCTCCAAATCCCAACCTCCAAGCCCTGCCCCCCCCAACCCCTGCTCCCCCAACCCCCCCCTCCAAATCCCCACCTCCAAGCCCTGCCCCCCCAACCCCTCTCCCCCCAAACCCCCCTCCAAATCACCACCTCCAAGCCCTGTCCCCCAACCCCCCTCCAACTGCCCCCCCAACCCCTGCCCCCCAACCCCCCCAACCCCAACCCCCCCTCCAACTGCCCCCCCAACCCCCTCCAACTCCCCACCTCCAAGCCCTGCCCCCCAACCCCCTTCCAAATCCCCACCCCCCCAACCCCCCTTCCAAATCTCCAACCCCCCTTCCAAATCCCCACCCCCAGCCCCCCTTCCATATCCCACCCCAACCCCCCCTTACATATGCCACCCCAACCCCCCTTACATATCCCAACCTCCAAGCCTGCCCCCCAACCCCCTTCCAAATCCCAACCCCCCAACCCACCTCCCCCTCCAAATTCCCACATCCAAGCCCTGCCCCCCCAGCCCCATCCAAACACCCCAACCTCCAAGCCCTGCCCCCAAGCCCCCCTCCCAACCCCCCCCCCCAAACACCCCTTCCAAACACAGACTGCCCTCAGTGCCAAGATATTCAACCTTTCATACACTATTGTGCTCAGTTAGCACCTGTGGACAGGTCTGTGCCTGCTCCGAGTGTTTTGGTTGGTGCAGACAGGTGCCAGGAGTCAGTGGTAAGCCAGAGTATCAAATGGCTGTATGCCCAAACCCCTACAGAGCAGTGCACTGCCTTCAATCTAGGCCTTGTGGGAGGCCTAATGTATGAGTCTACTTCGCCATGCTCACACTCTGCACAGAGGTCTTCACTCAAGGTCTAGAAAGCATGGAGTCACTGGGAGCTTGCTGGTCTTCATGCCCCAAGTTGGAGCCAAAGGAGAAACTAGCCTCTGGGTTAGGTGGTGGTTGGGGAGCATCGGGCCTGAAAAGACAGCTTTGAGACATTGGGGAAAGGTTGTCTCCATAAGTCAGGAGTGTTGAGGGTAGCTGGTCTTTGCATCCTGTGGTATCCACTGCCATTCCTCCCAACATTTAACAGGGTTTTTCCTCCCAAGCGGAAAGTAAGGCAGGCCTTTTATGCAGTGTTGTAGCCAAAAGACCAAGGTTACACAACTAGTCGGTCCAGGGGAACTTTGCTTAACAGACAGTTTTGAAAGGATGTCTTCCATCACCATGGGCAAATTCTACACTGGAAAGTCGTGCATCAAAGATTAGCCTTGTGGTGTAGGAGTTAACAGATCAGTCACCAGAAAATATCAGTTGAAGGAAAGGCAATAAAAGGAGATTCCAAGTATCAAAGTAGAAGAATAGACCATTTGGCTAGAAATGAAGCACAGAAAACCCTTTGAGCCTGGAAACGCATGTCCGAACTAAATTGTTTATTTCTCCCCCCGCCCCCCTTAACTCACAAGAAAGAACCACCTAAGTGTTGCAAAACTAAGTGATTCTTTTTTATTACAATACTAACTACTAGACTAGCATTAGTGTATCTCCCTCTGGAGATATCTACACAGTATATACACAAAACAATCAGCAGACATAGCATAAAATGTACAGGGGGGAGGGGTCGCAAACCATATACTAAGTAAGATAAATGCAAAATGGTGAACCCAATCAAGGCAAGTATAGTAGCTAGGAAAGGATAAAAACCTAAGAACAGCAAGTGTCCCTAGCGACCAGGTGCAGAGGAGTTACCTACCCAGTCGTCCCATAGGCTGCCACAGGGAAGTAGTGGACAGGAACCTTCCCAGCAGAGCCAGAGGAAACCAGCAGGAAAGTGGAAGGTTTAACAATGCACTATGCACATTGCCAAAAAGAGGAGTCACTACCTCATGAATCAGACTTTTCTAACAAAAACAACTTGCAGCCTTCCAGACCAAACATTAGATGGAGGAAGTATGCGGAGCATGTGTATTTACAGCCACACAACACATGCCATCAAACCTTGAATTTCACCCCTTTACAACTGCCAAACCTCCGGTAACCTTTCATGTCTATCTACAACAGTTGTCACCAGAGACAACCCGCTCACCCCTACTAGGAAGGTTTAAGCACTCCCAAGAACAGTTGAACAAAGAGAAGTGCTAGTGGCAGGTGTGACTTTCTCCAGCAGGAGGACTGATAGCCTCTGAAGCTGGCCAATGTGTGGCCACTGCCTAACACCTCAGAAGCAGGAGGCTGGACTCAATAAGGTAACTCTCTCTGAACCTAAGTGGTCCCCTGTGACCACCCAGTAACCTGTATGTGCCTGGTTCTAGCCAGGTGGCTACAAACTGTAACTGTTAACCAAGATTTATTGCATTTTTTTTTTCTTTTTTTAAAGAATTTACTTTTCTTTGAAAAATCATACCTCCAGTTTCCTCAACTTTGTTGCTGAGGGTATACTTTAAAATAAAGTATTTTTTCAAATAAATTATGGTCACATTTTTAGTGTCTTAACTGCTCTGGTACATCTAAATGCTTTACACTTGTTCCTTTGATTAAGCCTGACTGACTTTTTGCCTTTGCTGACGCCAAGTTATGATTTGAAAGTGTGCGGAGGCCTGCTAACCAGGCCCCAGCACCAGTGTTCTTTCCCTAAACCTGTACCTTTGTTTCCACAATTAGCACACCCTGGCACCCAGGTAAGTCCCTTGTAACTGGTACCAAGGGCCCGGATGCCAGGGAAGGTCTCTAAGGGCTGCAGCATGTCTTATGCCACCCTGGAGACCCCTCACTCAGCACAGACTCTGCTTGCCAGCTTGTGTGCGCTGGTGGGGAGAAAAAGACTAAGTTGACATGGCACTCCCCTCAGGGTGTCATGCCAACCTCACACTGCCTGTGGCATAGGTAAGTCACCCCTCTAGCAGGCCTTACAGCCCTAAGGCAGGGTGCACTATACCATAGGTGCATGAGCACTATGCTCCTACAGTGTCTAAGCAAAACCTTAGGCATTGTAAGTGCAGAGTAGCCATAAGAGTATATGGTCTGGGAGTCTGTCATACACGAACTGCCCAGCACCATAATGGCTACACTGAAAACTGGGAAGTTTGGTATCAAACGTCTCAGCACAATAAATGTACACTGGCATCAGTGTGCATTTTATTGTGAAATACACCACAGAGGGCATCTTAGAGATGCCCCCTGAAAAACATACCCGACTTCGTGTGGGCTGACTAGTTTTACCAGCCTGCCACACACCAGACATGTTGCTGGCCACATGGGGAGAGTGCCTTTGTCACTCTGTGGCTAGTAGTAAAGCCTGTACTGGGTGGAGGTGCTTCTCACCTCCCCCTGCAGGAACTAACACCAGGCGGTGAGCCTCAAAGGCTCACCCCCCTTTGTTACAGCACCCCAGGGCACTCCAGCTAGTGGAGATGCCCACCCCCTCCAGCCACGGCCCCACTTTTGGCGGCACAGCCAGAGGAGATAATGAGAAAAACAAGGAGGAGTCACTGGCCAGTCAGGACAGCCCCTAAGGTGTCCTGAGCTAAGGTATCTGACTTTTAGAAATCCTCCATCTTGCAGATGGAAGATTACCCCAATAGGATTAGGGATGTGCCCCCCCCCCCCCCCCCCCCCCCCCTTTTAGGGAGGAGGCACAAAGAGTGTAGCCACCCTCAGGGCTAGTAGCCATTGGCTACTAACCCCCCCAGATCTAAACACACCCCTAAATTGAGTATTTAGGGGCTCCCAGAACCTAGATAGATTCCTGCAACCTAAGAGGAAGAAGGACTGCTGACCAGAAAGCCCTGCAGAGAGGACGGAGACCCCAACTGCTTTGGCCCCAGCTCTACCGACCTGTCTCCCCACTTCAAGAAAAACGCCTACAGCGACGCGTTCCACAGGGTCCAGCGACCTCTGAAGCCTCAGAGGACTACCCTTCATCTAAAAGGACCAAGAACTCCCGAGGACAGCAGCTCTGCTCCAAAGAGGAAACATCTTTGCAACAAAGAAGCAACTTTTAAAGACCACACGTTTCCCGCCGGAAGCGTGGGACGTGGGACTTTGCACTCTGCACCCGACGCCCCCGGCTCGACCTGTGGAGAAACACTACAGGGAGGACTCCCCACCGACTGCGAGCCCGTGAGTAGCCAGAGTTGACCCCCCCCCCTCCCAGTCCCCACAGCGAAGCCTGCAGAGGGAATCCAGAGGCTCCCCCTGACCGCGACTGCCTGCTTCTAAGAACCCGACGCCTGGTAAAGACACTGCACCTGCAGCCCCCAGGACCTGAAGGATCCGACCTCCAGTGCAGAAGCGACCCCCAGGTGGCCCTCTCCCTTGCCCAGGTGGTGGCTACCCCGAGGAGCTCCCCACCCCCCCACCGCCTGCTTTGCTGAAGAGACCCCTGGATCGCCCATTGAACTCCATTGCAAACCCGACGCCTGTTTGCACTCTGCACCCGGCCGCCCCCGTGCCGCTGAGGGTGTACTTTGTGCTGACTTGTGTCTTCCCCCGGTGCCCTACAAAACCCCCCTAGTCTGCCCTCCGAAGACACAGGTACCTACCTGCTGGCAGACTGGAACCAGGGCACCCCCTTCTCCATTGAAGCCTATGTGTTTTGGGCACCACTTTGACCTCTGCACCTGACCGGCCCTGAGCTGCTGGTGTGGTAACTTTGGGGTTGCCGTGAACCCCCAACGGTGGGCTACCTTGGACCCAACTTTGAACCCTGTAGGTGGTTTACTTACCTGCAAAACTAACAAACACTTACCTCCCCCAGGAACTGTTGAAAATTGCAGTGTCTAGTTTTAAAATAGTTTATTGCCATTTTTGTGAAAACTGTACATGCTATTTTGCTGATTCAAAGTTCCTAAGTTACCTAAGCGAAATACCTTTCATTTGAAGTATTACTTGTAAATCTTGAAACTGTGGTTCTTAAAATAAACTAAGAAAATATATTTTTCTATACAAAAACCTATTGGCCTGGAACTGCTCGACCACACTACCACAAAATAGAGCATTAGAATTCTCTTTTTGCCACTATCTTACCTCTAAGAGAAACACTTGGACTCTGTGCATGCTATTTCTTACTTTGAAATAGTGCATACAGAGCCAACTTCCTACATACTTGTTTTGAGTCTCCACTCAGCCTGTCAAGTGCTGCAGTTGACGTTTGTGGGATTGCCACACTCCCATTCTGGGATGTCAAGTGTCACTTAAAATGCCAATCCTGTCATTGTAGCTGCATCTTCGCCGCTGATGCACACTTTGATGCCTTCCTCCTCTCCGGCTTCTACATCCCTAAACTTCAGACATCTTGGCATCCAGCCATCTAGTTGTTTTACCAGTGCAACTTGCTTCACCATCTCCAGCTTCTTCAGTTGCCAGTATGACTTGTCAAATGTTACCTCATCCGCACACACACTGCAGATTTGGAAGTTTCATGTTTAGACGCCATCAGGTGGGAACGGAATTAACTCCGCAAGTCACAAGAAGAGATCTGCAGTTACACTGCTGGTCCTTGTTTAAGTCTGCAGTCCTTTTTTTGCTTTTTCATCATTTTTGGATTAATATTTTTTGTACTATTTTGCACATTTCAACTAAGCATACGGCTTTTCCCTAGTTGTTTTTTTCCAATCAACAATGTACACAGACACGTGTTCTTTTCCTGCAGGTGTCTCATAGGATTCATTCAAGTACATATTTTAGTCAATATTTCATTGCATGCAAAGTATTGCTTTTACAGTGCAGCTATAGTTCACGCATTACATATTAACATTAATCTATAACAGTGATAGTTAAGTGTGCAACACATTTCTATGCCACTTCATGCAGTTTGCATCAGAAATCACGGGGCATATTTTTTCATAATGCTGAAAATAGTATTCAAGACTGATGCAAATGCAATCCAGGAGAAGAAACCGCTTGAGATTTTGCATAGATCTGAGTTTGCTGCATGCTGCAGGTATTCCAGATGAAGGTCACACTGGTACGACCAGTTATGTGCTTTTTATGGAACGCCATAAGAAACGGATTACAACTGATTCTGAAGACAAAGCACAGAAGCAGACTGGACAACATCCTGCAATATATGTTCCAGAGGTATGAGTGGTGAAGGCAGTCTAGGAAACTCAGAGGCACTCTGGGCTGAAGTTGGCATGGATAATAAGGTGGGTGTTCCAGTAGACTGATTCTATTTATAATTTAATTAAATAAACACCATCAAATATGTTGGCACTCTTTAGTCTAATCATGTTTTCTATCACTATTTTTAACCATTATGTTTATTTTTGTTACATTTATTCACTGACTCTGCACTACAGCAGGGCATTAACTGTGTGTATTCATCCATGGGAAAAAGGTCCCAAAGACTCCAACAACACATTTAATCCTGTAGTTCTGCAAGACTGATGGTTACCAAAAAGGCACCACCACCCCAGCAGGGAGTGTGAGGTATGTGGGCACAGTCCACCCGACTTCCCTGGGTCATTATGGTCCAGGTCCAAACCTACGCTTGGCAGATTTTTTTTGGGGGGGGGGGGAGATAATTAAATCCTCGTCATGATAAAAGTGACCAAGAAGTCAGTGAGAAATGTCCTGTCTTGTGGCCTTCCTTAACAGCACTGGTACACAGGCCATCTGTTATACTTTCTAGTGCGCAGTTGTTGGTCCATGGCGATATCATTTCAAGAACCAGAATCTTTTTAGAAACTAATCTACTGCAATAGATTCCAGAAACCCCAACTGAATTCTGAGTAATAAAATAAAAAAAAATGTCTAAGTATTTCACTGTAGTTAAAGCAACTTACCTTAGCAAAAGAGTGCATCACTTCTGAGAGAACGTCTGAATCTGGCTCTGTTCCAATAGCCTTGATAAGAGCATCACACATGAAATGCCACATTTGCGTCAAGTATTCTGGACCACGCACTCTTGCACATTCAAGGAGCAAGGGCATAGACTCCGCAGCAGCAACACGGACACTTTTACTTAGTTAAGGAAAATAGTGAAATCTCCTCAACTCCATATGCTTAAACAATATGCAAAAAAAAAAAGCATTCAAGATTACTGGCAGAGTTCAAAGGCTACCAGAAACCGCACCTGTCATCAGAGAACCGTACCATACACAAACCATTACTACTCCAAGACATAGTAAAAAGAAGGAATGCACAACACAAGCATTGCAACTTAAGACTGTAGCATGTGGGCAATCATACTAACTGAAACCAGCAGAACATGGGCAGAGGAGACATTTGTGATAAATGATCAGAACAACAATTTCTTCTTATTGGCGCATGACTTGAGAACCACAAAGCTCAAGAAATCAGATTAACGCTGGAGGAAAAAAAAAAAAAAAAAAAATGAACAAGGATATCATCATGGAAGTAAAATTTCAGCAGTGGCACCATCAGCTTCACAACTTGTTCTGTATACTCCACAAAACCTTCTTTCAGTTCCTTAGCATAACAAACCTGCAAACAAAAGAACTTAGTTTTAAACTTTGCACTTCAATTTTCAAGCACAAAAAACCTTCACTATTCATAAAGCAGTCAGGAGAAAAGCATTAGATGTACATCCAAGTGAGACGACCCAAGTATGAATAGATTACATTTTTGCACATCTAAATATGGTAGAATAAAAAATAAAACGCAACCTACTTCAGAGCTGTGACTAGCTTCATTTCAATTCAAGTGCTTCACTTTTATGGTTTTAGAAAACGTCTAAAGACGCAATACTAGCAACGACTTCTGGGGCAGTCTACCATTAAAAACATAAAAGCTTAGGAGGTCGACAGATTATCTTTTCTAGTTTAAAAGAGAAATGCAGAGTCCGGTTTTCCTAGGCGTCACAAAGCCTTGAAATATAGTATAAAATGATCAAGAGCATAGGTGGCCTGACTGACAATTTAGGGGGGGGGATTGTTATAACATAATATTTATAATATACATTACTAACAGTCATAGTGCAGCCATATTTAACTCCCTGTTTTCATGTCCCTAATGAATTGCCTAATAGGGAGGAAAAGCTTCAAATACTGGTAGTGTTCACTTGGACATGAACTCTGCAGGAGTTTTAGGCACAGTTTCATTTCTTTATGGTTAGTCTACAGCAGAAAAATAAGGCATTCACTGTAGAAGTTGCACATTACAACAATAAGGAAAACAAATCTAGCTGTAACATTTGAACACCTCACTATAACCCCTCTTTAAAAAAATAAAAAATAAAAATATAAAGTTATCAAGTCACAGTTGAATACCTACCAACATTTGGCATGCCGTTGCTTTTTCTTCAAGGCCTGCAGTTTTGATGCCAAAGCTCTGCTGGTCACCAAGGTTTACAAATTCCCAACCATCATCATCACTCATGCTCTCCATGTCTTGTGCTGTTGAGAGGCATTACAAGGGTAAAGTGACGTTCATGAAAAGTAAGGGACTATTACCTGCCAAAGATGTTTAAATGGTTACTGGCACCTACTGTCGAGCAGTGCAACTTCAGGCTTAATAGAGGCAGTCTTCATCAAGGGTCCCATGACAACAGGAAGGTATTGCTGAAACTCTTTACCTAGGATCTTGCACATTCTGGCCCATGCAGAAATCATGTAGGATATCTACGGTTAGAAACAACGTACAAGTGACTATCCACATTCCTCTGCACTTTTCTAAGCAACTACAAACCGCAGATATCAGTAAACTACGAAGTTGTTAGACCATTATATAAAAACAAGTTATTTACCTTCGAGAAGACTTTCTGGTATATGCTCTAACTGCAGAGTCCTCAATTTGTGAATACCCCTATGCGCCTGACTGGATCCAGACATTCTCAGCATTGCTCCTACAAGCACTAGGTGGCCCAATGCAGCTCTGCTCATCCCGCCCCATTAGGGCAATTGCAGCTACATGTACATGCCACCCTTGCTTGCATCAGTTTCTTTGAACTATGTTCAGGCTGTCAGACTGAGCTCCTCAACGGAGCAGATGTGAGTGAACCTATCTGAACTGACATCTATTTAAGGATGGGGTAAAAAGTCCATTCCACGGAACGGTGTGGGGGGTTATGGATATATATATTTTTTCTATCCATTAGAAGGAGTGGTACGGATGTTAAGTAACCTGTTCTGATGGCTACTTCTACCCATAGACATACCACCTTGTAAACCCATACCAAAGCAGTACCCCCCACCCTTCCCAAAGATGATGTATCTAATGGCTCAAACCAAAAAATCCTGCTGTCTGAAAGGGCAACTAATCACTGTTGCGAAGGAGGCAGAGTTCAGTTGCCATAGTTGGGTTAGGAGAGGCAATACCACTGTCGGGTGATGTGTCTAGGTCACTGGCATCTTGCAGTGGCAGAAGGTTTCTTCATAAGGAGATGTACTTACCCTTAACAATACTGACATCCACATGTGTTGGGAGGTTTCTGGGTCTTAACAGGAATGAGTGTGCATCATGTGTGTAGGAAATTGCCCTCTGTCATGGTTACCCCCATTTTCTGCCTGTTATCAATGTGTTTAGAAGGATCCCAGTGAACACTTAACCAGGACCCCAGCGATAATGCTCTCTAAATTTGGTTACTACTAACCATTTTCTTCCCACAATTGGCATACTGGGCCCCTCATGTAAGTCGTTCATATATGCTCCCTAGTAACCTAGGGCATTAGGGTTCCAGGGAATTGCTATGGACTGCAGCAGTTATTCGGTCATCCATAGGGAGCCCATGCAAAGGGTTCTGCAGGTCTGCCATGGCAGACTGCATAAAACCAGTTCATGCACCAGTTTTCACTACAGGTCACTACATCAGGTCACTATAAGTCACCCCTATGGTAGGCCATCTCAGCCCAGAGGGCAGGGTGCAGGTACTGGTGTGGAAGGGCACCCCTGCAGGTGCCCCCACAAGCTCATGATCAATTTTCCTGGACTTTGTGTGGGGATGCCATTTTACATGTGTACTGGACATATATCACTACCCATGTCCAGCTACAGAATGGTAACTCCAAACCTGGGCATGTTTGGTATCAAACATGGCGGAATCATACCCAAATAACGTTGCAGGTATTGGAAGTATGATTCCATGCACTCTGGGTGCTGCTTAGAGGACCCCCATCATCACAGTCTTGCAGGGTTTTCCAGGCAGCCCAGGTGCGCCACCCCTCAGATAGGTTTCTGCCCTCCTGCTGCTTGATCTGATCAAGTCTAGGAAGGCAGGACAAAGTATTTCCTTTGGGAGAGGGGAGGCAACACCCTCTTCCTTTGGAAATAGGTGTGACAGGCTTGGGAGGGGTAGCCTCCCCAAGCTACTGGTTTGCTTTGATGGGAACATTGGGTGCCCTCTGTGCATAAACCAGTCCACACCGGTTCAGGGATTCCCCCAGCCCCTGTCTGGCACAAAACTTGACAATGGAAAGGGGCGTTGTAGGAGGATGGCCTGGCTTCTAGTGGGTACCTTGTGGTACTTACACCCTGTGCCAAGTCCAGTTATCCCTTAGTAGAATAGAGCTGTTTCTAGCAGCTTAGGCTGTTAGAAGGTAGCTATAGCAAAGCTTAGGATGAACTAGGAGACATGCAAAGCTTCTACTATAACACTTATATCATAGCACAATATAAGAAAACACAATACACAGAATTACTAAAAATAAAGGTACTTTATTTTTAGGACAATATGCCAAATGTATCTCAGTGACTACCCTCAGTTAGAAGGTAAGTAATACACAAGTCATATGTACACCACCCCAAAACAGGTCAGTAAATAGTAAGACAAGTAAAGCAAACAGTGTAGAATTACAATAGGTGAACATAGTTCTAGGGGCAACACAAACCATATACTCCAAAAGTGGAATGCGAATCACAAATGGCCCACAGACCTATGGGAGCTTGTAGAGGGTCGCTGGGACTGTAAGAAAAGTCAGGATGTCCAAGATACCCCACCCCAAGACCCTGAAAAGTAGGTGTAAAGTACACCTACTATCCCAAAAGGACACAATAGTCATGCTAGTGGGATTCTGCAAGAACCACTAACACCAGCAAAGCACTGAAGACGGATTCCTGGACCTGAGGACCTGTCATGCAAGGGGACCAAGTCCAAGAGTCGAGATAGTGTCCAGGGGGGGGCAGGAGCTCAGGAACCCCCGGATGAAGGCGCAAGGAAGCTGCCTCTGGATGGAAGAAGCTTAGGATTCAGCAACAAAGAGGGCTAGGAAATTCTCCTTTGGATGGACGGTGTCCCACGGCGTGCTGAAGGTTGCATAAGTGTTCCCATGCAGAAATACCTCAAACAAGCCTTGCTAGCTGCAAGGGATGCAGTAGAGGTTTTTGGGTGCTGCTGGGGACCAGGAAGGACCAGGATGTCGCCCCTTGGAGGAGGAGACAGAGGGGACACTCAACTCAGAGCCCCCACAGAACAAGCAGCACCCACAGAAGTTCGAGCAGACACTTATAAGATTTGTGAACTGGAGCTGGCTCAGTCACAAAGGAGGGTCCCACGACGTCAGAGTCCAACTCAGAGGATTGAGCACTGCAGGATGGAGTGCTGGGGACCCAGGCTAGGCTGTGCATGAAGGAATCCTTGGAGGAGTGCACAGAAGCCGGAGCAGCTGCAAATCACACAGTACACAGGTTTGCAGTCTAGCGTGGGGAGGCAAGGACTTACCTCCACCAAACTTGGACTGAAGGATCACTGGAATGTGGGAGTCACTTGGATAGAGTTCCTGTGTTCCAGGGACCACACTCGTCAGGATGAGAGGGGACCCAGAGGACCGGTGATGCAGTCTTTTGGTGCCTGCGTTAGCAGGGGGAAGATTCCATCGACCCACAGGAGATTTCTTCTTGGCTTCTAATGCAGGGTGAAGGCAGGTGACACCCCCAGAGCATGCACCACCAGGAAACAGTCGAGAAAGCCGACAGGATGAGGCGCTACAATGTTGCTGATAGTCGTCTTGCTACTTTGTTGCGGTTTTGCAGGCGTCCTGGAGCAGTCAGCGGTCGATCCTTGGCAGAAGTCGAAGAGGGAAGTGCAGAGGAACTCTGGTGAGTTCTTGCTTTTGTTATCTGAGGAATACCCCAGAGGAGAGACCCTAAATAACCAGAAAAGGAGGTCTGGCTACCAAGAAAGGAGGATTGACTACCAAGAAAGGTAAGAGCCTATCAGAGGGTGTCTCTGACGTCACATGCTGGCACTAGCCACTATAAGCAGTCCAGTGTGCCCCCAACACCTGTTTCCAAGATGGCAGAGGTCTGGGACACACTGGAGGAGCTCTGGGCACCTCCCCTGGGAGGTACTGGTCAGGGGAGTGGTCACTCCCCTTTCCTTTGTCCAGTTTCGTGCCAGAGCAGGGCTGGGGGATCCCTGAACAGGTGAAGACCGGCTTATGCAGAGATGGGTACCATCTGTGCCCATCAAAGCATTTCCAGAGGCTGGGGGAGGCTACTCCTCCCAGGCCTGCACACCTATTTCCAAAGGGAGAGAGGGTGTTACACGGCATGGAATTGTTCCATCCAAAACCAGAATGGCATTGGGGGTGACAACTCCAAGATCTTAGACCTGTTACATGGCCATGTTTGGAGTTACCATTGTGACGTTATACATAACTAGTGACCTATGTATAGTGCACGCGTGTAATGGTGTCCCTGCACTCTCAAAGTCTGGGGAAATTGCCCTGAACTATGTGGGGGCAACTTGGCTAGTGCCAGGGTGCCCACACACTAAGTAACTTGGCACCCAACCTTCACCAAGTGAGGGTTAGACATATAGGTGACTTATAAGTTACTTATGTGCAGGGAAAAAATGGCTGTGAAATAACATGTACGTTATTTCACTCAAGGCTGCAGTGGCAGGCCTGTGTAAGAATTGCCTGAGCTCCCTATGGATGGCAAAAAATGCTGCAGCCCATAGGGATCTCCTGGAACCCCAATACCCTGGGCACCCAAGTACCATATACAAGGGAATTATATTGGTGTACCAGTGTGCCAATGATAATTGGTAAATTTAGTCACTAGCCTGCAGTGACAAATTTAGAAAGAGCATAAACACGGAGGTTCTGGTTAGCAGAGCCTCAGTGACAGTCACCACAGAGGGAACACATACAGGGTACATACTATGAGCACTGGGGTCCTGCCTCGCAGGATCCCAGTGACACAAGGGCTAAAACATACATACAGTGAAAAATGGGGGTAACATGCCAGGCAAGATGGACAGGAAAGTGGTCACGCCTGTAGGAAAGTACCATCACCATCTCAGGGGTGGTGCCCAGAGCTCCTCCAGAGGGTTCCTGGGTTCTCCCATCTTGTTTCCAAGGTTGGCACGAAACTCAGAGCATCTGATTGGCCAGGCAGGTGACATCAGAACCCACTCCTGATAGGTGCTTACCTGGTTAGGTGACCAATATCCCTTTCCAGGCTCTTTAGGGTCTTTCTGGGGTGGGTCCTCAGATTAGGCTTGCAAGATTCCAGCAGGACTCCTCAGCAACCTTCACTTCAGCCAAGAACTGCAACTGGATCCTCAAGGACCCGACAGGCTGCTTCCAAGAAGAAAGGACTCTTCAATAAAACGGTTTCCAGTGCTCCTGCCAGCTTTGCAACACTTTCCTCACTGTGTATCCTCAGAAGACTGCAATTCTTCAGCATGAAGAAAAAATATCCCTTGAAGTGAAGGAGTCACTCCCTTGCAACTCCAGGCACCCGCAACAACCAACTGCGTGGATCCCCTCTCCTGCTGAGCTGTGGGATCCTGCATCACAGGTGGTGGTCCGGAGTAGTCCTCTTGGTCCTCCCTGCCAACTGTCCAACTTTGGTGGAGGTAAGCCTTTGCCTCCCCACGCATGACAGTACCCCTGTGCACTATGGCCCTCATTCTGACCTTGGCGGGCGGCGGAGGCCGCCCGCCAAAGTCCCGCCGTCAGGTTACCGTTCCGCGGTCGAAAGACCGCGGCGGTAATTCTGACTTTCCCGCTGGGCTGGCGGGCGGTCTCCTTCAGACCGCCAGCCAGCCCAGCGGGAAAGAGGCTTCCACGATGAAGCCGGCTCGGAATCGAGCCGGCGGAGTGGAAGCTGTGCGACGGGTGCAGTTGCACCCGTCGCGTATTTCACTGTCTGCGCAGCAGACAGTGAAATACATTTAGGGGACCTCTTACGGGGGCCCCTGCAATGCCCATGCCAGTGGCATGGGCACTGCAGGGGCCCCCAGGGGCCCCGCGACCCCCCCTACTGCCATCCGGATCTCGGCGGTCCGACCGCCGGGATCTGGATGGCGGTAGGGGGGGTCAGAATCCCCGCGGCGGTGCAGCAAGCTGCGCCGCCGCGGAGGATTCAATGGGGCCGCGGTACACTGGCGGGACCCCGCCAGTGGTGCCGGTCCGACCGCGGCTTTACCGCCGCGGTCGGAATCCCCATTGAAGCACCGCCGGCTTGTCGGCGGTGCTCCCGCGGTCCTCCGCCCTGGCGGTCAAAGACCGCCAGGGTCAGAATGAGGGCCTATGTCTCTTGCAGCTGCCAAGGCTTGGGTGCATCTCCTCAAAGGGGTCTTCAGGCAGCGTGTAGCACCAGCCCCCAACACTCTATTCTGCAAAACAGTCTCCTGTGTGGTTCTCATGCAGCGTGGGATCCTCTTGTAGTGCTGCATGGGCTCCTTCTGCTACTCCTGTGTCCCCGCCCCATTGGGTGCTGCCTCCGCAACAGTGTCCCCCGTGACACCCCCTCCAGGGTTGAGTCGTCTTGGGTCCTGGTGGTCCCTGGAAACACCTTTGGCAAGCCTTGTTGGTGGAAATCCTGCACTTACACCCATCTGCAATCTTCCTTCTGGTGTGGACATCTTCTGCATCCAGCAGGAACTCTTCGACACCAGGGCTGCAGTGCTGACCTGTTCATCACTGTCGACCAACTCCTGCATCCCTAGCTGGGTGGTTAGTACCTCCTACTCCTCCTGGACTCCTGGTCCCCTCTCCACAGGTCTTTTCTTCAGGAATCCACCACTGGTTTACTTGCAGTCTTCTCTGGGTGTCTTTCTTGTCCTCCTTTTGGGTGGTTTGGAGAAAATCATTGTTTTACTCCTGCATTCCTGGTCGCTGTGGGTACTGTATTACTTCTTTGTGGTTTTCTAGTACTCCCAGCTCGTGTCTACACATTTTACTTAAGTGGGGGTAACTTATTTGCATTCCATGTTTTTAGAATATGGCTTGTGCTCCCCTTAGCGTCACAATTGGTTAGTACTATTTGCACTGTTTCCTAACCTTTCCTATCCTGGTTTTTGGATTACTAGTGTATATATTAAGTGTAGTACTTACCTCCTAAGGGTGGGTTACCGTATAGTATTTTGTGGTGATTTGTGCCAAAAATAAAGTATCTTTATTTTTGTAAAACGGAGTGTTTTTTTCATGTATGTAAGTGCTGCGACTAAAGTGGTACTGAATGAGCTTTTGCATGTCTCCTACATAAGCCTCAGCTGCTCATCCACAGCTACCGCTAGAAAGCCTGGCTTCTACACACTGTCTACACTTCCCTAAGTGGGGATACCTGGACCTGGTCTAAGGTGTAAGTACCATAGGTACCCACCACACACCAGGCCAGCTTCCTACAATGTGTGACCTAGAGGGTGGCAGAATGTTCGTTTTAATCAGAAAAATGAATAGCTTTGCTTTCTGGATCGGACACATCAGAGTCTGTCAAGAGCAAAGGCTGTTGTGGTGTCTGTCGCAGCACTGAAGACTGCACTGAATATTGCACCAAAGCTAGAGGTCAGCAGAATGTAGCTGAGAGTGCTAGTCTTAGAGTGGCGGGGACGGGCCCACCGGCAGTAACCCAAGGGGAGACCCTCCTTTGGGCCCGAAGGCTCTGCAGACGGATCAGGTGAGGTAACAAAGATCCTGTCCAAAGCCAGTTAAAACTCTTGGAGTGGCTGACTTTTTGGACTTAGCTAAGGTCCTGGACTTTGAAGACAACTGGTTATGAAATCACCAGATGCAAGAGCACATCTAGACCTTCAACCTGGCCTTCAAATTCCTCTGAAATCCTGCAATAGCAAGCTTGTCGCTGCAGTCACAGATGGCCTCTTTGTTCATCCTAGTGCAACATATGGTGCCTTGGCTTCAGGAAGGACCCATCATTGTGCATAAGTGACTGTCAGTCACAGATATCTAACAGCGGCAGGCTTTAAACCCTATGGTTTTAGGAGGGGACCTGTCCCTTGTACACTGGAAGAGATTGGAGGGACAGAAAACTGCCACAGAATTTGATCGCGCTCTGGATCTATGTAGGAAGTTGTGGAAAGAAAGGAACTGACAACATGCTATATATATGCGCCCAACGTCGCATACATGGCAGGACGGATCTGATGAAAAGCTGCACAAAGCCACCTGCCGACATGAGGGAACGGCTATCAAATTTTTCCAGATCCTCTGGCATTTGAGTGAATTCACAGCGTGAGAAATCTGCAGTAAGAAGTCTAAAAAATAGGGTTAATACTAGTTTTCTCCCACATAGCACAGGTCTAAGATACCAAAATGCGGTGTGAACAATGGAGGAAAAAAGGTCAAGTTTCAACCTTTCCAAAAGGCCTCCAACCACTGGTGGCAGCGCAAAAGGAGGCCGTAACTTCCTTGAACATTTTTTTAACTACAAGCCACGGCAAGCAGTTCTGGCAAAACCAATGTCCACACACAATACCAATTCAAACACTGACATTTTATTTGGTGCCAATAAGTGGATTTTTGCAGATGATACTTCCAAGGCAATAAGCATTAGCTGGTATCAGCTGAAGATAACATTTTTTACTGACACCTTAAAAAACCCAAGCGTCTTCACCGTTTGGCTGGACCTCTGATGCAATTTCTACAGCTGTGCATGGCTCTCAGACATAAGTACCTGATCGACTATTGGAGTAGTCCGTTCTCAATCTCTATACAGGTAGAATCTGTATACTGGGTGTAACCCGGTGTCAAAGAGGGAGTCAGCACTGCCACCAACCACATCTCAAGTTTGTTCTCTAAAAAAAGGAATTATGGCTAATGTATTACACACACACACCTAATCTCTATTTGAATTCTAAACACCGATGCATCAATGCCAAATGGCTGGTAGACTTAATTGGTGTCATCATAGTGTTACTCTCAGCCCATCTACAAAGAGTGTAGAGATACTGGTTTGTGTTAGGAGGAGTGTGAGTAAATTTCCAGATCTACAAGTGACATATCCATGGACACCAGAGCCACTTAAACATTAAGGTGCTACTCTTCAGTGTGTACGATTAAACTTAAGAGGATTTAAGAAAGGGTGATGTTCAGAAAGACCTGCAATGTGGCTGTCTGCAACATATGAGGCAACCACAAAGCCGATACAATAGGTTATCTTGCCTTTTGTTTCACTAGAGTGTCAGATGAAAGGGCCCATTTTTTGTGTCTAACAGTCAAGAGACCTTGAAACTTCAATTTCTTTGCTTTTAGTTATGTTGTTGTGGCTGTATCCAGACATGGTATACCCATGTCTGCCCTGTTCCAGCCAGTTTGCAGCCACAAGAGTGAAAGACACAGCCAGTTGCTTCGAATCAGCATTCTGACCATCAACGTGCTGTCAAAAGTCCACAAGACAATGGCCCAATAAATGCTTGGTTAACAAAAGTCTGCAGAAGAAAACAAGTTACTTACTTGTAACTACAGTTATCTAGTATTGGTATCTTTCATAAATTCACATGCTTGAATCATCCCCGAAATGGGAGTCTCACGGTACAATAGCAATAAGCACCAAAAAAATGTCCATGGGCTATAATGTTAACCCAAATGACTCATACAGCCGATCTGTCCTTTTGTGAAAAGGACCCAAACCTGGCTGCTTGCAAATCAGGCACCAGCACCCTCTAGAACACTCTTGTAGGAAGTTGGCTCTGTATGTGCTATTTCAAAGTAAGGAATAGCATGCACAGAGTCCAAGGGTTCCCCTTAGAGGTAAAATAGTGGTAAAAAGAGATAATACTAATGCTCTATTTTGTGGTAGTGTGGTCGAGCAGTAGGCTTATCCAAGGAGTAGTGTTAAGCATTTGTTGTACATACACAGACAATAAATGAGGTACACACACTCAGAGACAAATCCAGCCAATAGGTTTTGTATAGAAAAATATCTTTTCTTGGTTTATTTTAAGAACCACAGGTTCAAATTTAACATGTAATATCTTGTTTGAAAGGTATTGCAGGTAAGTACATTAGGAACTTTGAATCATTTCAATTGCATGTATACTTTTCAAGTTATTCACAAATAGCTATTTTAAAAGTGGACACTTAGTGCAATTTTCACAGTTCCTGGGGGAGGTAAGTTTTGGTTAGTTTTACCAGGTAAGTAAGACACTTACAGGGTTCAGTTCTTGGTCCAAGGTAGCCCACCGTTGGGGGTTCAGAGCAACCCCAAAGTTACCACACCAGCAGCTCAGGGCCGGTCAGGTGCAGAGTTCAAAGTGGTGCCCAAAACGCATAGGCTTCAATGGAGAGAAGGGGGTGCCCCGGTTCCAGTCTGCCAGCAGGTAAGTACCCGCGTCTTCGGAGGGCAGACCAGGGGGGTTTTGTAGGGCACCAGGGGGGTTTTGTAGGGCACCGTGGGGGGGGGAGGGGAACACAAGCCCACACAGAAATTTCACCCTCAGCGGCGCGGGGGCGGCCGGGTGCAGTGTTAGAACAAGCGTCGGGTTCGCAATGGAAGTCAATGAGAGATCAAGGGATCTCTTCAGCGCTGCAGGCAGGCAAGGGGGGGCTTCCTCGGGGAAACCTCCACTTGGGCAAGGGAGAGGGACTCCTGGGGGTCACTTCTGCAGTGAAAGTCCGGTCCTTCAGGTCCTGGGGGCTGCGGGTGCAGGGTCTTTTCCAGGCGTCGGGACTTAGGTTTCAGAGAGTCACGGTCAGGGGAAGCCTCGGGATTCCCTCTGCAGGCGGCGCTGTGGGGGCTCAGGGGGGACAGGTTTTGGTACTCACAGTCGTAGAGTAGTCCGGGGGTCCTCCCTGAGGTGTTGGTTCTCCACCAGCCGAGTCGGGGTCGCCGGGTGCAGTGTTGCAAGTCTCACGCTTCTTGCGGGGAGATTGCAGGGTTCTTTAAAGCTGCTCCTTTGGATAAAGTCGCAGTCTTTTTTGAGCAGGTCCGCTGTCCTCGGGAGTTTCTTGTCGTCATCGAAGCAGGGCAGTCCTCAGAGGATTCAGAGGTCGCTGGTCCCTTTGGAAGGCGTCGCTGGAGCAGAGTTCTTTGGAAGGCAGGAGACAGGCCGGTGAGTTTCTGGAGCCAAGGCAGTTGTTGTCTTCTGGTCTTCCTCTGCAGGGGTTTTCAGCTAGGCAGTCCTTGTTGTTGCAGGAATCTAAAATCTTAGGTTCAGGGAAGCCCTTTAATACTAAATTTAAGGGCGTGTTTAGGTCTGGGGGGTTAGTAGCCAATGGCTACTAGCCCTGAGGGTGAGTACACCCTCTTTGTGCCTCCTCCCAAGGGGAGGGGGTCACATCCCTAATCCTATTGGGGGAATCCTCCATCTGCAAGATGGAGGATTTCTAAAAGTTAGAGTCACCTCAGCTCAGGACACCTTAGGGGCTGTCCTGACTGGCCAGTGACTCCTCCTTGTTATTCTCATTATTTTCTCCGGCCTTGCCGCCAAAAGTGGGGGCCGGGGCCGGAGGGGGCGGGCAACTCCACTAGCTGGAGTGTCCTGCGGTGCTGTGACAAAGGGGTGAGCCTCTGAGGCTCACCGCCAGGTGTTACAGCTCCTGCCTGGGGGAGGTGTTAGCATCTCCACCCAGTGCAGGCTTTGTTACTGGCCTCAGAGTGACAAAGGCACTCTCCCCATGGGGCCAGCAACATGTCTCTAGTGCGGCAGGCTGCTGGAACCAGTCAGCCTACACAGATAGTCGGTTAAGTTTCAGGGGGCACCTCTAAGGTGCCCTCTGTGGTGTATTTTACAATAAAATGTACACTGGCATCAGTGTGCATTTATTGTGCTGAGAAGTTTGATACCAAACTTCCCAGTTTTCAGTGTAGCCATTATGGTGCTGTGGAGTTCGTGTAAAATAGACTCCCAGACCATATACTCTTATGGCTACCCTGCACTTACAATGTCTAAGGTTTTGCTTAGACACTGTAGGGGCACAGTGCTCATGCACTGGTACCCTCACCTATGGTATAGTGCACCCTGCCTTAGGGCTGTAAGGCCTGCTAGATGGGTGTCTTACCTATACTGCATAGGCAGTGAGAGGCTGGCATGGCACCCTGAGGGGAGTGCCATGTCGACTTACTCATTTTGTTCTCACTAGCACACACAAGCTGGTAAGCAGTGTGTCTGTGCTGAGTGAGGGGTCTCTAGGGTGGCATAATACATGCTGCAGCCCTTAGAGACCTTCCCTGGCATCAGGGCCCTTGGTACCAGGGGTACCAGTTACAAGGGACTTATCTGGATGCCAGGGTGTGCCAATTGTGGAATCAAAAGTACAGGTTAGGGAAAGAACACTGGTGCTGGGGCCTGGTTAGCAGGCCTCAGCACACTTTCAATTCAAAACATAGCATCAGCAAAGGCAAAAAGTCAGGGGGTAACCATGCCAAGGAGGCATTTCCTTACAACTCTCCAGAGAGGCTCTTTACCTCAGATTTTCTAGCACAAGAGTGAAGACTATGACCTGAGAAGGAAATGCGAGCGTCTAAGTGGAGGAGGGTGGGTTGCATGTGAATTTATGAAAGATACCAATAGTGGATAATGAAAATGTCACTTACCCAGTGTACATCTGTTCGTGGCATCAGTCGCTGTAGATTCGCATGTTTTGCATAGCTCGCCATCTGGTGTTGGGCCGGAGTGTTACAAGTTGTTTTTCTTCGAAGAAGTCTTACGAGTCACGGGACCGAGTGACTCCTCCTTTTGTCTCCATTGCGCATGGGCGTCGACTCCATCTTCGATTGTTTTTCCCCGCAGAGGGTGAGGTAGGAGTTGAATTGTAGTAATAGTGCCCATGCAATGGAGTGACTAAGTATGTACCTATTTAAGGTTGAGATGATACATATACAAATAGTTGAAGGTAACTTCCAAACTGCTACAGGCTCCCGGGGAGGCGGGTGGGCACATGCGAATCTACAGCGACTGATGCCACAAACAGATGTACACTGGGTAAGTGACATTTTCAGTTCGATGGCATCTGTCGCTGTAGATACGCATGTTTTGCATAGACTAGTAAGCAGTTATCTCCCCAAAAGCGGTGGCTCAGCCTGTAGGAGTGGAAGTAGTTTGAAATAATGTTCTTAATACGGCTTGACCTACTGTGGCTTGTTGTGCGGATAACACGTCTACACAGTAGTGCTTGGTGAATGTGTGAGGCGTAGACCATGTGGCTGCCTTACATATTTCTTGCATTGGGATGTTTCCTAGAAAGGCCATGGTAGCACCTTTCTTTCTGGTTGAGTGTGCCCTTGGTGTAATGGGCAGCTGTCGTTTAGCTTTAAGGTAGCAGATTTGGATGCATTTAACTATCCATCTGGCTATACCTTGTTTTGATATTGGGTTTCCTGCATGAGGTTTTTGAAATGCAATAAATAGTTGTTTAGTCTTTCTGATGTTCTTTGTTCTGTCAATGTAATACATTAATGCTCTTTTGACATCTAATGTATGTAGTGCCCTTTCAGCTACGGTGTCTGGTTGTGGAAAGAACACTGGAAGTTCCACTGTTTGATTTAGATGGAACGGTGAAATAACCTTTGGCAAAAATTTAGGATTAGTCCTTAGGACGACCTTATTCTTGTGTAGTTGTATAAAAGGTTCTTGTATTGTAAACACCTGAATCTCGCTTACTCTTCTTAGGGAAGTAATGGCGATGAGAAATGCAACCTTCCAGGTTAGGAACTGTATTTCGCAGGAGTGCATGGGTTCAAAAGGTGGACCCATAAGTCTAGTTAGGACAACATTTAGGTTCCATGAAGGGACAGGTGGTGTTCTTGGTGGTATAATTTTCCTAAGGCCCTCCATGAATGCTTTAATGACTGGTATTTTATATAGGGAAGTTGAATAGGTAGTCTGCAGGTATGCAGATATTGCTGCAAGGTGTATTTTAATGGAAGAGAAAGCCAGGTTAGATTTTTGTAAGTGAAGCAAGTAATCCACTACATGTTCTGGAGTTGTGTGTAATGGTTGTATTTGATTAATATGGCAGTAGCAAACAAACCTCTTCCATTTACTTGCATAGCAGTGCCTGGTGGATGGCCTTCTGGCTTGCTTTATGACTTCCATACATTCTTGGGTAAGTTGTAAGTGCCCGAATTCTAGGATTTCAGGAGCCAGATTGCTAGATTCAGCGATGCTGGATCTGGGTGTCTGATCTTTTGGTTGTGTTGTGTCAACAGATCTGGCCTGTTGGGCAATTTGATGTAGGGTACTACTGATAGGTCTAGCAGCGTTGTGTACCAGGGTTGCCTTGCCCAAGTTGGTGCTATTAATATGAGTTTGAGTTTGTTTTGACTGAGTTTGTTTACCAGGTAAGGAAGGAGAGGGAGAGGAGGAAAAGCGTAAGCAAATATCCCTGACCAGTTCATCCATAGGGCATTGCCTTGGGACTGTGTGTGGGTATCTGGATGCGAAGGTTTGGCATTTTGCGTTCTCCTTCGTCGCAAACAAGTCTATTTGAGGTGTTCCCCAGAGTTTGAAATAGGTGTTCAGAATTTGGGGGTGAATTTCCCATTCGTGGACCTGTTGGTGATCGAGAGAGATTGTCTGCGAGTTGATTTTGGATCCCTGGTATAAATTGTGCTATTAGGCGAATTTGGTTGTGAATTGCCCAACGCCAAATTTTTTGTGCTAGCAGGCTTAACTGTGTGGAGTGCGTCCCCCCTTGCTTGTTTAGATAATACATTGTTGTCATGTTGTCTGTCTTGACGAGAATGTATTTGTGAACTATTATTGGTTGGAAAGCTTTTAGTGCTTGAAAAACTGCTAGAAGTTCTAGGTGATTTATATGCAGTTTTGTTTGATGTACGTTCCATTGTCCTTGTATGCTGTGATGATCAAGGTGTGCTCCCCACCCTGTCATGGAAGCATCTGTTATTACGTATTGTAGCACTGGGTCTTGGAAAGGCCGCCCTTTGTTTAAATTTATGTTGTTCCACCACAGAAGCGAGAGGTAAGTTTGGCGGTCTATTAACACCAGATCTAGAAGATGACCCTGTGCTTGAGACCACTGTGATGCTAGGCACTGTTGTAAGGGCCTCATGTGCAGTCTTGCGTTTGGGACAATGGCTATGCATGAAGACATCATGCCTAGGAGTTGTAATATCTTTGCTTGTATCTTTTGTGTTGGATACATGCGTTGTATGATGGTGTTGAAATTTTGAATTCTTTGGGGACTTGGAGTGGCTACTCCTTTTGTTGTGTCTATTATGGCGCCTAGGTATTGTTGTACCTTGCACGGCAGAATGTTGGATTTCGTGAAGTTGACGGTGAACCCTAGTTTGAAGAGGGTTTGTATGATCTGTTTTGTGTGATTTGAGCACTCTATTAACGAATGGGCCTTGATTAGCCAGTCGTCTAGATATGGGAACACATGTATTTGCTGCCTTCTGATGTGTGCAGCGACTACCGCTAGACATTTGGTAAAGACTCTTGGTGCGGTTGTTAATCCGAAAGGCAGTACCTTGAATTGGTAATGTATTCCTTTGAATACAAACCTTAGGTATTTCCTGTGCGATGGGTGTATTGGTATATGGAAATACGCGTCCTTGAGGTCTAAAGTTGACATGTAGTCGTGTAGTTTTAGCAATGGTAATACTTCTTGTAGTGTGACCATGTGAAAGTGGTCTGATTTGATGAATGTGTTCACTATTCTGAGGTCTAGGATTGGTCTCAGCGTTTTGTCCTTCTTTGGTATCAGAAAGTACAGTGAGTAAACTCCTGTGTTTATTTGTGTGTTTGGCACTAATTCGACTGCATTCTTTTGCAATAGTGCCTGCACTTCTATCTCCAGGAGATTGGAATGATGTTTTGTCAAATTTTGTGCTTTTGGTGGTATGTTTGGAGGGAATTGGAGAAATTCTATGCAATAACCATGTTGGATAATTGCTAGAACCCAAGTGTCTGTAGTGATTTCCTCCCATGCTTTGTAATAATGACTTATTCTTCCCCCCACTGGTGTTGTGTGGAGGGGGTGAGTGACATGTGAGTCACTGCTTAGTAGTAGGGGTTTTGGGGCTCTGAAATCTTCCTCTATTCCTAGGGAATTGCCCTCCTCTATATTGTCCCCGAAAACCTCCTCTGTACTGTCCCTGGTAACTGGACGGTGTTGCCTGTGAGGTGCTGGCTTGTGTGCTCTGACCCCGAAACCCCCCTCTAAAGGGTGTTTTACAGAATGTGCTGTAATTCCCTCTGCTCTGCGGGGAGTAGAGTGCGCCCATGGCTTTAGCAGTGTCCGTGTCTTTTTTGAGTTTCTCAATCGCTGTGTCCACTTCTGGACCGAACAGTTCTTTTTCGTTAAAAGGCATATTGAGAACTGCTTGCTGAATCTCTGGTTTAAATCCAGACGTTCGGAGCCATGCATGCCTTCTGATAGTTACAGATGTATTAATTGTCCGTGCAGCTGTATCTGCAGCGTCCATTGAGGAGCGGATTTGGTTGTTGGAAATGGTCTGTCCCTCCTCAACCACTTGTTTTGCCCTATTTTGTAGGTCCTTGGGCAGATGGTCAATGAGATGTTGCATCTCATCCCAATGGGCTCTGTCATAGCGCGCAAGTAGTGCCTGGGAGTTAGCGATGCGCCACTGGTTTGCAGATTGTGCTGCGACTCTTACCAGCTGCATCAAACTTGCGGCTTTCTTTATCTGGGGGTGGTGCATCTCCAGATGTGTGGGAGTTGGCCCTTTTCCTAGCTGCTCCTACAACGACAGAGTCTGGTGGCAGCTGTGTATTGATGAAAGCCGGGTCTGTAGGAGGCGCCTTATACTTTTTTTCCACTCTTGGTGTGATTGCCCTACTTTTGACCGGCTCCTTAAAGATTTCTTTTGCGTGCCGGAGCATACCAGGGAGCATAGGCAGGCTTTGGTAGGAGCTGTGGGTTGAGGAGAGTGTGTTGAATAAAAAGTCATCCTCGACCTGTTCTGAGTGGAGGCTTACATTGTGAAATTGTGCTGCTCTAGCCACCACTTGAGAATACGCAGTGCTGTCCTCTGGTGGAGATGGCTTCGTAGGGTATGCCTCCGGACTGTTATCTGACACTGGGGCGTCGTATAAGTCCCATGCGTCTTGATCTTGGTCACCCTGGCTCATGGTGGTGTGAGCTGGGGAATGTGATGGAGTTTGTGCTGGTGAGACGTTAATCACAGGTGGAGGAGAGGGTGGTGGGGTAACTTTTTTCACCACTTTTGTTTGTGGTGTTTGTTCAGTTTTGAACTCCAATCTTCTCTTTCTTCTAATAGGGGGAAGGGTGCTTATTTTTCCTGTCCCCTGCTGTATGAAAATACGCTTTTGCGTATGGTCTACATCAGTTGAGTGTAGCTCTTCCTCAAACCTATGCTTTTGCATTGGGGAGGTTAGCGAGTGCTCTTCTGTATAAGAGCCTGAAACTGGGTCGGTTGCAGTTTGTTTTGGCACCGAAACCCTGTCTGCATCTTTTTCGGCTCCGAGGTGACTTTTCTTTTTCGGGGCCGAAACCTCTCGGCGTCGATCTTCGGTGCCGCCGTCTCGGCGTCGAGCCGTGTCTACACCGGTATCTCGGTGTCGATGCTTGTCTCCAGCACTTTCTCGGTCCCGAGAAGGCTGCGTGCCGGTGTCTCAACCGGAGTCGGACGATCTCGGCACTGTTTGGGCCTTTTTCGGTGCCGACGGTCGGTCACCGAATTTATGGGTCGAGCCATGGCCTGGTGGCAGTGGCGTCCCCTGGGCCTTGTAAATCTTCTTCTGAGTGGTTTTCGACGTCTTACTCACGGTTTGTGTATCGTCGAATCCTTCGGAGTCCGATTCTTGGATCGAAAAGGTTCCCTCCTCTTCTTGTTCCTCGAACTCCCGGTGGGCTGTCGGCGCGGACGCCATTTGAAGTCTTCTGGCTCGACGGTCTCGGAGTGTTTTTCGGGCCCGGAACGCACGACAGGCCTCGCAGGTGTCTTCACTGTGCTCAGGTGACAGGCACAGTGTAAGGAAATGCCTCCTTGGCATGGTTGCCCCCTGACTTTTTGCCTTTGCTGATGCTATGTTTACAATTGAAAGTGTGCTGAGGCCTGCTAACCAGGCCCCAGCACCAGTGTTCTTTCCCTAACCTGTACTTTTGTATCCACAATTGGCAGACCCTGGCATCCAGATAAGTCCCTTGTAACTGGTACTTCTAGTACCAAGGGCCCTGATGCCAAGGAAGGTCTCTAAGGGCTGCAGCATGTCTTATGCCACCCTGGAGACCTCTCACTCAGCACAGACACCCTGCTTGCCAGCTTGTGTGTGCTAGTGAGGACAAAACGAGTAAGTCGACATGGCACTCCCCTCAGGGTGCCATGCCAGCCTCTCACTGCCTATGCAGTATAGGTAAGACACCCCTCTAGCAGGCCTTACAGCCCTAAGGCAGGGTGCACTATACCATAGGTGAGGGTACCAGTGCATGAGCATGGTACCCCTACAGTGTCTAAACAAAACCTTAGACATTGTAAGTGCAGGGTAGCCATAAGAGTATATGGTCTGGGAGTCTGTCAAACACGAACTCCACAGCACCATAATGGCTACACTGAAAACTGGGAAGTTTGGTATCAAACTTCTCAGCACAATAAATGCACACTGATGCCAGTGTACATTTTATTGTAAAATACACCACAGAGGGCACCTTAGAGGTGCCCCCTGAAACTTAACCGACTATCTGTGTAGGCTGACTAGTTTTAGCAGCCTGCCACAAACCGAGACATGTTGCTGGCCCCATGGGGAGAGTGCCTTTGTCACTCTGAGGCCAGTAACAAAGCCTGCACTGGGTGGAGATGCTAACACCTCTCCCAGGCAGGAATTGTCACACCTGGCGGTGAGCCTCAAAGGCTCACCTCCTTTGTGCCAACCCAGCAGGACACTCCAGCTAGTGGAGTTGCCCGCCCCCTCCGGCCAGGCCCCACTTTTGGCGGCAAGGCCGGAGAAGATAATGAGAAAAACAAGGAGGAGTCACTGGCCAGTCAGGACAGCCCCTAAGGTGTCCTGAGCTGAGGTGACTCTGACTTTTAGAAATCCTCCATCTTGCAGATGGAGGATTCTCCCAATAGGGTTAGGATTGTGACCCCCTCCCCTTGGGAGGAGGCACAAAGAGGGTGTACCCACCCTCAGGGCTAGTAGCCATTGGCTACTAACCCCCCAGACCTAAACACGCCCTTAAATTTAGTATTTAAGGGCTACCCTGAACCCTAGAAAATTAGATTCCTGCAACTACAAGAAGAAGGACTGCCTAGCTGAAAACCCCTGCAGAGGAAGACCAGAAGACGACAACTGCCTTGGCTCCAGAAACTCACAGGCCTGTCTCCTGCCTTCCAAAGATCCTGCTCCAGCGACGCCTTCCAAAGGGACCAGCGACCTCGACATCCTCTGAGGACTGCCCCTGCTTCGAAAAGACAAGAAACTCCCGAGGACAGCGGACCTGCTCCAAGAAAAGCTGCAACTTTGTTTCCAGCAGCTTTAAAGAACCCTGCAAGCTCCCCGCAAGAAGCGTGAGACTTGCAACACTGCACCCGGCGACCCCGACTCGGCTGGTGGCGATCCAACACCTCAGGAGGGACCCCAGGACTACTCTAAGACTGTGAGTACAAAAACCTGTCCCCCCTGAGCCCCCACAGCGCCGCCTGCAGAGGGAATCCCGAGGCTTCCCCTGACCGCGACTCTTTGAATCCTAAGTCCCGACACCTGGGAGAGACCCTGCACCCGCAGCCCCCAGGACCTGAAGGACCGGACTTTCACTGGAGGAGTGACCCCCAGGAGTCCCTCTCCCTTGACCAAGTGGAGGTTTCCCCGAGGAACCCCCCCCTTGCCTGCCTGCAGCGCTGAAGAGATCCCGAGATCTCCCATTGACTTCCATTACAAACCCGACGCTTGTTTCTACACTGCACCCGGCCGCCCCCGCGCTGCTGAGGGTGAAATTTCTGTGTGGGCTTGTGTCCCCCCCGGTGCCCTACAAAACCCCCCTGGTCTGCCCTCCGAAGACGCGGGTACTTACCTGCAAGCAGACCGGAACCGGGGCACCCCCCTTCTCTCCATTCTAGCCTATGTGTTTTGGGCACCACTTTGAACTCTGCACCTGACCGGCCCTGAGCTGCTGGTGTGGTGACTTTGGGGTTGCTCTGAACCCCCAACGGTGGGCTACCTTGGACCAAGAACTAAGCCCTGTAAGTGCCTTACTTACCTGGTTAACCTAACAAATACTTACCTCCCCTAGGAACTGTGAAAATTGCACTAAGTGTCCACTTTTAAAACAGCTATTTGTGAATAACTTGAAAAGTATACATGCAATTTTGATGATTTGAAGTTCCTAAAGTACTTACCTGCAATACCTTTCGAATGAGATATTACATGTAGAATTTGAACCTGTGGTTCTTAAAATAAACTAAGAAAATATATTTTTCTATATAAAAACCTATTGGCTGGATTTGTCTCTGAGTGTGTGTACCTCATTTATTGTCTATGTGTATGTACAACAAATGCTTAACACTACTCCTTGGATAAGCCTACTGCTCGACCACACTACCACAAAATAGAGCATTAGTATTATCTCTTTTTACCACTATTTTACCTCTAAGGGGAACCCTTGGACTCTGTGCATGCTATTCCTTACTTTGAAATAGCACATACAGAGCCAACTTCCTACACACAGGTTGCAGAACAAGTGTTGGTCTGTATAGGGGTATTTATTGTGGCATTTGGGACAGAAACGGAACGGGGTCCGTTCCATCGGCGTTCTTCTGCACGCGGTCGGGCCGACCAGGCCCCGACGGGGGATCGAAAAAATTACCCCGAAGGGCACCGGAGCTCTTCGATCTTAGACGCGGTGTTGAATCTAACTACGCCGATCCCGAACGCAACAATACCAACGAAAATCTTCCGAAATTAGCTATCTTTCCGTTCCGAAACTCGGAGCGACAGGAACACGTCCGAACCCGATGGCGGAAAAAAAAACAATCGAAGATGGAGTCGACGCCCATGCGCAATGGAGACAAAAGGAGGAGTCACTCGGTCCCGTGACTCGAAAGACTTCTTCGAAGAAAAACAACTTGTAACACTCCGGCCCAACACCAGATGGCGAGCTATGCAAAACATGCGTATCTACAGCGACAGATGCCATCGAACCTGTAGTTTCAGCTAAGTAATTTGTTTTCTTATCCACTATTGGATCTTTCATAAATTCACATGCTTGAATCTGAATAGCCAGCAGTATTCTTAATAAAAGTCATGCCTGCCGTGGATGGTGGGTGCAAACATAGAAATCCTCTAAAACATTACCAAATAACATGCTCATAGATCTTGTACTATGTGCATAAAACAAATATAGAAAACAAAATTTCATACCAATTAGAGTATTGCATGTAGAATTATGTCTACACATTATAGGAAAGATCTCACCTTAATGAAAAATATGACGTAGGACCGCCTGTCCAACGAGGGAGTCAGTTCTTTGAGAAGATTCCAAACAGTAGTGCTGCGCAAAGGAGTGTGTAGTTGTAAGGAAATGCCTCCTTGGCATGGTTACCCCCTGACCTTTGCTGATGCCAAGTTATGATTGAAAGTGTGCTGGGACCCTGCTAACCAGGCCCCAGCACCAGTGTTCTTTCCCTAACCTGTACCTTTGTTCCCACAACTGGCACAACCTTGGCACTCAGATAAGTCCCTTGTGACTGGTACCTCTGGTACCAAGGGCCCTGATGCCAGGGAAGGTCTCTAAGGGCTGCAGCATGTCTTATGCCACCCTGGGGACCCCTCACTCAGCACATGCACACTACCTCACAGTTTGTGAGCGCTGGCGGAGAGAAAATGACTAAGTTGATACGGCACTCCCCTCAGAGTGCCATGCCAACCTCACACTGCCTGTGGCATAGGTAAGTCAACCCTCTAGCAGGCCTTACAGCCCTAAGGCAGGGTGCACTATACCACAGGTAAGGGCATATGTGCCCCCCCCCCCCCCATCCGCCCGAGGAGGCACAAAGAGGCCATTGGCTACTGCCCTCCCAGACCTAAACACCCCCAGAACCCAGGAAATCAGATTCCTGAAACGAGGACGGCTGACCTACAAGCCCTGCAGAGACGACAACTGCTCTGGCCCCAGCCCTACCGGCCTGTCTCCAGACTAAAACCTGCAAGTAGCGACACATCCAACAGGGACCAGCGACCACTGAAGCCTCAGAGGACTGCCCTGAATCCCAGGACCAAGAAACTCCAGTGAGCAGCGGCTCTGCTCAAAAACCAGCAACAAGCTTGCAACTTTTCTTCAACTTCAAAGACCTCACTCTTCCCGCCGGAAACAGGAGACTTCACACACTGCACCAGATTCCCCCAGCTCGAGATTCAGAGAACCAACACCACAGGGAGGACTCCCTGGCGACTGCGACCCCGCGAGTAGCCTGAGACGACACCCCCCCCTTCCCCTCCCCACAGCGACACCTACAGAGAGAATCAAGAGGCTCCCCCTGAACGCGACTGCCTGTAACAAGGGACCCGACGCCTGGACCAAGCACTGCCCCCAAGACCTGAAGGAACAGAACCTCAGTGCAGGAGTGACCCCCCCAGGCGACCCTCCGCCTAGCCCAGGTGGTTGCTGGCCCAAGAAGCCCCCCTGTGCCCTGCCTCCACTGCTAGAGTGACCCCCAGGTCCCTCCAATGAAACCAATACAAAACCCAACGCCTAGTTTGCACACTGCACCTGGCCACCCCTGTGCCGCTGAGGGTGTGTTGTGTGCCTACTTGTGTCTACCCCCCCCCCAATGCTCTACAAACCTCCCCCTCACAATCTAACCAATACTTGCCTCCCCCAGAACTGCTGATTTTGCACTGTATTTTTAAAATAGCTTATTGCCATTTTAGCAAAAACTGTATACGTTATTGCTCTAATTCAAAGTTCCTAACTTACCTGTGTGGAGTACCTTGCATTTTATGTATTTACTTCAAATCTTGAACTTGTGGTTCTAAAAATAAAGAAATTATATTTTTCTATATAAAACCTATCGGCCTGGAATAAGTTGGTGTGTGTTCCTCATTTATTGCCTGTGTGTACGACAAATGCTTAACACTACCCTCTGATGAGCCTACTGCTTGACCACACTACCACAAAATAGAGCATTAGAATTCTCATTTTTCCACTATCTTACCTCCAAGGGGAACCCTTGGACTGTGCACACTATCTCTTACTTTGAGATAGTATATACAGAGCCAACTTCCTACAGCAGTCTTCCACGTCGCAGCCTGACATTTTATCCAAAGTAATGCCCTGAAACAAAGCAGCTGATTTGGAGACTGATCTTCCGGCGTGCGCTTAATCAATGGTTTTCCTGCTTGTGTGGCAAAACTGAATAGAGGATGCAATCCACCGGGCTATGGTGGCAATGACCGCTGCCCCTTGCCGTCCTTAAGCATAAGATATTAGCAGCTGATCTGTCTTCAAGAACTGCTTAGTACGTTGAAGGTAAAATTTCAGGCATCTCTTGATGTCCAATGAATGCAGAGTCTTTTCTGCTATTGTAGACTCATTTGGGGAAAAAAAGTTCTTAATATTACCGGCTCATTTAGGTGAAAGTATGAGGGCACCTTAGGAATGTACCTCGGGTTAGTCCTAAGAAGAACAAAGTCATCTGAAAATATAAGAAAGGGCTCCTTAATGGTAAAGGCCTGTATATTGCGGACTTTTCTGGTGGATGTAAGTGCAAGCAGAGTTGCCACCTTCCAAGTGATCTATTTGAGTTACGCTCTGAATAGATTTGAATGGGGCTTTCATTAACTGGGACAGAACTATATTCAGATGCCACTCTGGCGGAGGTGGACGCACCAGGGAAAGTGTGAACGAGGCCCTTCATGAACGGTTTCATAATTCTGGATGATCCAAGTGAGGGCATATCCGCTGAGTGTCTAGAAGACGCTATAGCTGCCAACGGATGCGTGACATAGCCCAGCCTTTGAAAGGGTGAGAAGATGAGAATTTGCTCAGGCTCAATCTTTAATGGATGGATATTGTTCTGCAGGCACCAGACACCATCTCTTCCATTTGAGTTTGTAAATCTTATTTGTACGGTCTGCTTGTGCCCTGGATAAAATCAGTTTGCATTCCTCATCAATGTTCATACCCTGGAGTTCACGGAACTCAGGAGCCAAGCGTGCAATTGCAGAGACGCAGGATCCAGATGAAGAATTTGACCTGGGGTCTTTGTGAGAAGAGTTTGGTTGCAGGGAAGACGCATGGATTGGTAACAGACAGGAAAGGAAGCGCCATGTACAAATACTGCCTGGGCCACCTGGGCGCTATGAGTATGATCTTGCAAACCTCCGACTTCATCTTCAAGAGTCTGAGAATCAATGGGATGGGGAAGTGTATGCAAAGATCCCGGACCATCTCATCGAAAGAGCATTTCCCCACACAACCCCGGAAGTGGGTATCGACTGGCGGACAATTGGCATTTGGCGTTCTGATTGGTGACAAATAGATCCAGGGTTGGCCATCCCCAGTATCGGAAGATGCTGTCCAGTATCCTCTGGTCAAGTTCCCATTCATGGCAGTTGTCGTCCGTCCTGCTGAGTCCGCCAGGACGTTGACACCTGGCAGGTGCTCCACTCTTGAGGTAAATGTTGTGCAGTGTGAGCCAGTCCCAAAGAGATTGAGCTTCTCTTAAGAGGGAGAGAGATCTTGTTCCACAGTTTGTTGATATAGAACATGCTTGTTGGGCTGTTTGTACAGACCAACAGAGATGACCCTGCAATCTGTGGAAGGAACGCCTTGAGCATGAGAAGAATTGCTTTTAATTCCAACAAACTTATGTGCATTCTTCTCTGCGCATCAGACCATCTTCCCTGAAAGCACATGTCCTGTAGATGACCTCCCCAACCTTCCAATGAAGCGTCCATTGTGATGATTAAGTGTCATTGGAGTGAGAAAGGTCAGTCCTTGAGAAAGATGGTTGGCCTGAGACCACCATCACAATGCCTCTACTATCCTCGGTGTAACATTTATCAAATCGAAGGATCCTTGTGATTGGGTCCATTGCAGCTGTAACTTCTTGCAAAGGTCTCATTTTCAACCATGCCAGAGGGACTAGGATGATGGATGGGGAGGTCATGCCTAGGAGCGACTTTAACAGTAGCACTGAAACTGACCTTCTTCCTAAGATCCTGACCGCCAAGTTGGCTAGTTTCTGCTGCTGTGCCTGTGTGAGGTACGCTTTGCTTTCGATGGTGTTGGGTTCTGCACCCAAAAAGACTATCCTGCGTGTAGGAAGAGTGACTGATTTCTGGAAATTCACTGTTAGCCCCAAACTGTGAAATAGTTCTAGGCAGACGTTGGCAGACTTGGACGCTAGCTGAGATGAGGGAGCTTTTATCAACCAGAGTCCAGGTATGGGAATACCTGAATGTAGGAAGTTGGCTCTGTATGTGCTATTTCAAAGTAAGGAACCGTTGGGGGTTCAGAGCAACCCCAAAGTTACCACACCAGCAGCTCAGGGCCGGTCAGGTGCAGAGTTCCAAGTGGTGCCCAAAACGCATAGGCTTCAATGGAGAGAAGGGGGTGCCCCGGTTCCAGTCTGCCAGCAGGTAAGTACCCGCGTCTTCGGAGGGCAGACCAGGGGGGTTTTGCACCGGGGGGGGGGGGGGGGGGGGGGGACACAAGCCCACACAGAAATTTCACCCTCAGCGGCGCGGGGGCGGCCGGGTGCAGTGTTAGAACAAGCGTCGGGTTCGCAATGGAAGTCAATGAGAGATCAAGGGATCTCTTCAGCGCTGCAGGCAGGCAAGGGGGGGGCTTCCTCGGGGAAACCTCCACTTGGGCAAGGGAGAGGGACTCCTGGGGGTCACTTCTGCAGTGAAAGTCCGGTCCTTCAGGTCCTGGGGGCTGCGGGTGCAGGGTCTTTTCCAGGCGTCGGGACTTAGGTTTCAGAGAGTCGTGGTCCGGGGAAGCCTCGGGATTCCCTCTGCAGGCGGCGCTGTGGGGGCTCAGGGGGGACAGGTTTTGGTACTCACAGTCGTAGAGTAGTCCGGGGGTCCTCCCTGAGGTGTTGGTTCTCCACCAGCCGAGTCGGGGTCGCCGGGTGCAGTGTTGCAAGTCTCACGCTTCTTGCGGGGAGATTGCAGGGGTCTTTAAAGCTGCTCCTTTGGATAAAGTTGCAGTCTTTTTGGAGCAGGTCCGCTGTCCTCGGGAGTTTCTTGTCGTCGTCGAAGCAGGGCAGTCCTCAGAGGATTCAGAGGTCGCTGGTCCCTTTGGAAGGCGTCGCAGGAGCAGAGTTCTTTGGAAGGCAGGAGACAGGCCGGTGAGTTTCTGGAGCCAAGGCAGTTGTTGTCTTCTGGTCTTCCTCTGCAGGGGTTTTCAGCTAGGCAGTCCTTGTTGCAGGAATCTAAAATCTTAGGTTCAGGGAAGCCCTTAAATACTAAATTTAAGGGCGTGTTTAGGTCTGGGGGGTTAGTAGCCAATGGCTACTAGCCCTGAGGGTGGGTACACCCTCTTTGTGCCTCCTCCAAAGGGGAGGGGGTCACATCCCTAATCCTATTGGGGGAATCCTCCATCTGCAAGATGGAGGATTTCTAAAAGTTAGTCACCTCAGCTCAGGACACCTTAGGGGTTGTCCTGACTGGCCAGTAATATTCTCATTATTTTCTCCAGCCTTGCCGCCAAAAGTGGGGGCCGGGGCCGGAGGGGGTGGGCAACTCCACTAGCTGGAGTGTCCTGCGGTGCTGTGACAAAGGGGTGAGCCTTTGAGGCTCACCGCCAGGTGTTACAGCTCCTGCCTGGGGGAGGTGTTAGCATCTCCACCCAGTGCAGGCTTTGTTACTGGCCTCAGAGTGACAAAGGCACTCTCCCCATGGGGCCAGCAACATGTCTCTAGTGTGGCAGGCTGCTGGAACTAGTCAGCCTACACAGACAGTCGGTTAAGTTTCAGGGGGCACCTCTAAGGTGCCCTCTGGGGTGTATTTTGCAATAAAATGTACACTGGCATCAGTGTGCATTTATTGTGCTGAGAAGTTTGATACCAAACTTCCCAGTTTTCAGTGTAGCCATTATGGTGCTGTGGAGTTCGTGTTTGACAAACTCCCAGACCATATACTCTTATGGCTACCCTGCACTTACAATGTCTAAGGTTTTGTTTAGACACTGTAGGGGTACCATGCTCATGCACTGGTACCCTCACCTATGGTATAGTGCACCCTGCCTTAGGGCTGTAAGGCCTGCTAGAGGGGTGACTGACCTATACTTGCATAGGCAGTGAGAGGCTGGCATGGCACCCTGAGGGGAGTGCCATGTCGACTTACTCGTTTTGTTCTCACTAGCACACACAAGCTGGCAAGCAGTGTGTCTGTGCTGAGTGAGAGGTCTCCAGGGTGGCATAAGACATGCTGCAGCCCTTAGAGACCTTCCTTGGCATCAGGGCCCTTGGTACTAGAAGTACCAGTTACAAGGGACTTATCTGGATGCCAGGGTCTGCCAATTGTGGATACAAAAGTACAGGTTAGGGAAAGAACACTGGTGCTGGGGCCTGGTTAGCAGGCCTCAGCACACTTTCAATTGTAAACATAGCATCAGCAAAGGCAAAAAGTCAGGGGGCAACCATGCCAAGTGATGCCAGTGTACATTTTATTGTAAAATACACCCCAGAGGGCACCTTAGAGGTGCCCCCTGAAACCTAATCCAACTACCCGTGTAGGCTGACTGGTTCTAGCAGCCTGCCACACTCGAGACATGTTGCTGGCCACATGGGGAGAGTGCCTTTGTCACTCTGTGGCCTGTAACAAAGCCTGCACTGGGTGGAAATGCTATCACCTCCCCCAGGCAGGAGCTGTAACACCTGGCGGTGAGCCTCAAAGGCTTACCCCCTTTGTTCCAGCACCGCAGGGCACTCCAGCTGGTGGAGTTGCCCGCCCCCTCCGGCCACGGCCCCACTTTTGGCGGCAAGGCCGGAGGAGATAATGAGAATAACAAGGAGGAGTCACTGGCCAGTCAGGACAGCCCCTAAGGTGTCCTGAGCTGAAGTGACTAACTTTTAGAAATCCTCCATCTTGCAGATGGAGGATTCCCCCAATAGGGATAGGAATGTGACCCCCTCCCCTTGGGAGGAGGCACAAAGAGGGTGTACCCACCCTCAGGGCTAGTAGCCATTGGCTACTAACCCCCCAGACCTAAACACGCCCTTAAATTTAGTATTTAAGGGCTCCCCTGAACCTAAGAATTTAGATTCCTGCAACTTACCGAAGAAGAAGACTGCTGAGCTGAAAACCCCTGCAGAAGAAGAAAGAAGACACCAACTGCTTTGGCCCCAGTCCTACCGGCCTGTCTCCTGCCTTCTAAAGAAACCTGCTCCAGCGACGCTTTCTCCAGGACCAGCGACCTCTGAATCCTCAGAGGACTGCCCTGCTTCAACAGGAACAAGAAACTCCCGAGGACAGCGGCCCTGTTCCAAAAAGACTGCAACTTTGTTTCAGAGGAGCAGATTTAAAGACCCCTGCAATCCCCGCAAGAAGCGTGAGACTGGCAACACTGCACCCGGCGACCCCGACTCGACTGGTGGAGAACCAACACCTCAGGGAGGACCCTCCGGCGACTCCGAGACTGAGTAACCAAAGTTGTCCCCCCCTGGGCCCCCACAGCGACGCTTGCAGAGGGAATCCCGAGGCTCCCCCTGACCGCGACTGCCCGACGGCTGGAAAAGACCCTGCACCCGCAGCCCCCAGCACCTGAAGGATCGGAACTTCAGTGCAGGAGTGACCCCCAGGAGGCCCTCTCCCGTGCCCAGGTGGTGGCTACCCCGAGGAGTCCCCCCTTTGCCTGCCTGCACCGCTGAAGAGACCCCTTGGTCTCCCATTGATTTACATTGCGAACCAGACGCTTGTTTGCACACTGCACCCGGCCGCCCCCGCGCTGCTGAGGGTGTACTTTGTGTGGACTTGTGTCCCCCCCCCCGGTGCCCTACAAAACCCCCCTGGTCTGCCCTCCAAAGACGCGGGTACTTACCTGCTGGCAGACTGGAACCGGGGCACCCCCTTCTCTCCATTGAAGCCTATGAGTTTTGGGCACCACTTTGAACTCTGCACCTGACCGGCCCTGAGCTGCTGGTGTGGTGACTTTGGGGTTGCTCTGAACCCCCCCCAACGGTGGGCTACCTTGGACCCCAATCTTAACCCCGTAGGTGGTTTACTTACCTGCAAAACCTAACAATATTTTACCTCCCCCAGGAACTGTGAAAATTGCACTGTGTCCACTTTTAAAACAGCTATTTGTGTTTTATGTGAAAAGTGTATATATGCTACTGTAATTATTCAAAGTTCCTAAAGTACTTACCTGCAATACCTTTCAAATGAGATATTACATTTAGAATTTGAACCTGTGGTTCTTAAAATAAACTAAGAAATGAAAATGTCACTTACCCAGTGTACATCTGTTCGTGGCATCAGTCGCAGTAGATTCGCATGTTTTGCAATAGCTCGCCATCTGGTGTTGGGCCGGAGTGTTACAAGTTGTTTTTCTTCGAAGAAGTCTTTCGAGTCACGGGACCGAGTGACTCCTCCTTCTGTCTCCATTGCGCATGGGCGTCGACTCCATCTTCGATTGTTTTTCCCCGCAGAGGGTGAGGTAGGAGTTGAATTGTAGTAAAAGTGCCCATGCAATGGAGTGACTAAGTATGTACCTACTTAAGGTTGAGATGATACATATACAAATAGTTGAAGGTAACTTCCAAACTGCTACAGGCTCCCGGGGAGGCGGGTGGGCACATGCGAATCTACTGCGACTGATGCCACGAACCGATGTACACTGGGTAAGTGACATTTTCAGTTCGATGGCATCTGTCGCTGTAGATACGCATGTTTTGCATAGACTAGTAAGCAGTTATCTCCCCAAAAGCGGTGGATCAGCCTGTAGGAGTGGAAGTAGTTTGAAATAATGTTCTTAATACGGCTTGACCTACTGTGGCTTGTTGTGCGGATAACACGTCTACACAGTAGTGCTTGGAGAATGTGTGAGGCGTAGACCATGTGGCTGCCTTACATATTTCTTGCATTGGGATGTTTCCTAGAAAGGCCATGGTAGCACCTTTTTTCCTGGTTGAGTGTGCCCTTGGTGTAATGGGCAGCTGTCGTTTAGCTTTAAGGTAGCAGATCTGGATGCATTTAACTATCCATCTGGCTATACCTTGTTTTGATATTGGGTTTCCTGCATGAGGTTTTTGAAATGCAATAAATAGTTGTTTAGTCTTTCTGATGTTCTTTGTTCTGTCAATGTAATACATCAATGCTCTTTTGACATCTAACGTATGTAGTGCCCTTTCAGCTACGGTATCTGGCTGTGGAAAGAACACTGGAAGTTCCACTGTTTGATTTAGATGGAACGGTGAAATAACCTTTGGCAAAAATTTAGGATTGGTCCTTAGGACGACCTTATTTTTGTGAAGTTGTATAAAAGGTTCTTGTATAGTAAACGCCTGAATCTCGCTTACTCTTCTTAGGGAAGTAATGGCGATGAGAAATGCCACCTTCCAGGATAGGAACTGTATTTCGCAGGAGTGCATGGGTTCAAAAGGTGGACCCATAAGTCTAGTTAGGACCACATTTAGGTTCCATGAAGGAACAGGTGGTGTTCTTGGTGGTATAATTCTCCTAAGTCCCTCCATGAATGCTTTAATGACTGGTATCTTATATAGGGAAGTTGAATAGGTAGTCTGCAGGTATGCAGATATTGCTGCAAGGTGTATTTTAATGGAAGAGAAAGCCAGGTTAGATTTCTGTAAGTGAAGCAAGTAACCCACTACATGTTCTGGAGTTGTGTGTAATGGTTGTATTTGATTAATATGGCAGTAGCAAACAAACCTCTTCCATTTACTTGCATAGCAGTGCCTGGTGGATGGCCTTCTGGCTTGCTTTATGACTTCCATACATTCTTGGGTAAGTTGTAAGTGCCCGAATTCTAGGATTTCAGGAGCCAGATTGCTAGATTCAGCGATGCTGGATCTGGGTGTCTGATCTTTTGGTTGTGTTGTGTCAACAGATCTGGCCTGTTGGGCAATTTGATGTAGGGTACTACTGATAGGTCTAGCAGCGTTGTGTACCAGGGTTGCCTTGCCCAAGTTGGTGCTATTAATATGAGTTTGAGTTTGTTTTGACTGAGTTTGTTTACCAGGTAAGGAAGGAGAGGGAGAGGAGGAAAAGCGTAAGCAAATATCCCTGACCAGTTCATCCATAGGGCATTGCCTTGGGACTGTGTGTGGGTATCTGGATGCGAAGTTTTGGCATTTTGCGTTCTCCTTCGTCGCAAACAAGTCTATCTGAGGTGTTCCCCAGAGTTTGAAATAAGTGTTCAGAATTTGGGGGTGAATTTCCCATTCGTGGACCTGTTGGTGATCTCGAGAGAGATTGTCTGCGAGTTGATTTTGGATCCCTGGTATAAATTGTGCTATTAGGCGAATTTGGTTGTGAATTGCCCAACGCCAAATTTTTTGTGCTAGCAGGCTTAACTGCGTGGAGTGCGTCCCCCCTTGTTTGTTTAAATAATACATTGTCATGTTGTCTGTTTTGACGAGAATGTATTTGTGAACTATTATTGGTTGGAAAGCTTTTAGTGCTTGAAAAACTGCTAGAAGTTCTAGGTGATTGATATGCAGTTTTGTTTGATGTACGTTCCATTGTCCTTGTATGCTGTGTTGATCGAGGTGTGCTCCCTACCCTGTCATGGAAGCATCTGTTGTTATTACGTATTGTGGCACTGGGTCTTGGAAAGGCCGCCCCTTGTTTAAATTTATGTTGTTCCACCACAGAAGCGAGAGGTAAGTTTGGCGGTCTATTAACACCAGATCTAGAAGGTGACCCTGTGCTTGAGACCACTGTGATGCTAGGCATTGTTGTAAGGGCCTCATGTGCAGTCTTGCGTTTGGGACAATGGCTATGCATGAAGACATCATGCCTAGGAGTTGTAATACCATCTTTGCTTGTATCTTTTGTGTTGGATACATGCGTTGTATGATGGTGTTGAAATTTAGAATTCTTTGTGGACTTGGAGTGGCTACTCCCTTTGATGTGTCTATTATGGCTCCTAGGTATTGTTGTACCTTGCGCGGCAGAATGTTGGATTTTGTGAAGTTGACGGTGAACCAGAGTTTGAAGAGGGTTTGTATGATCTGATTTGTGTGATGTGAGCACTCTATGAACGAATGGGCCTTGATTAGCCAGTCGTCCAAATATGGGAACACATGTATTTGCTGCCTTATGTGTGCAGCGACTACCGCTAGACATTTGGTAAAGACTCTTGGTGCGGTTGTTAATCCGAAAGGCAGTACCTTGAATTGATAATGTATTCCTTTGAATACAAACCTTAGGTATTTCCTGTGCGATGGGTGTATTGGTATATGGAAATAAGCATCCTTGAGGTCTAAAGTTGCCATGTAGTTGTGCAGTTTTAGCAATGGTAATACTTCCTGTAGTGTGACCATGTGAAAGTGGTCTGATTTGATGAAAGTATTCACTACTCGGAGGTCTAGGATTGGTCTCAGTGTTTTGTCTTTCTTTGGTATCAGAAAGTACAGTGAGTAAACTCCTGTGTTTATTTGTGTGTTTGGCACTAGTTCGATTGCATTCTTTTGCAATAGTGCCTGCACTTCTATCTCCAGGCAATTGGAATGATGTTTTGTCAAATTCTGTGCTTTTGGTGGTATGTTTGGAGGGAATTGTAGAAATTCTATGCAATAACCATGTTGGATAATTGCTAGAACCCAAGTGTCTGTAGTGATTTCCTCCCATGCTTTGTAGTACTGACTTATTCTTCCCCCCACTGGTGTTGTGTGGAGGGGGTGAGTGACATGTGAGTCACTGTTTAGTAGTAGGGGTTTTGGGGCTCTGAAATCTTCCTCTATTTCTAGGGAATTGCCCTCCTCTATATTGTCCCCGAAAACCTCCTCTATACTGTCCCTGGTAACTGGACGGTGTTGCCTGTGAGGTGCTGGCTTGTGTGCTCTGACCCCGAAACCCCCCTCTAAAGGGTGTTTTACGAAACGTGCTGTAATTTCCTCTGCTCTGCGGGGAGTAGAGTGCGCCCATGGCTTTGGCAGTGTCTGTGTCTTTTTTGAGTTTCTCAATCGCTGTGTCCACTTCTGGGCCGAACAGTTCCTTTTCGTTAAAAGGCATATTGAGAACTGCTTGCTGAATCTCTGGTTTAAAGCCAGACGTTCTGAGCCATGCATGCCTTCTGATAGTTACAGATGTATTAATTGTCCGTGCAGCTGTATCTGCAGCGTCCATGGAGGAGCGGATCTGGTTGTTAGAAATGGTCTGTCCCTCTTCAACCACCTGTTTTGCCCTATTTTGTAGATCCTTGGGCAGATGTTCAATGAGATGTTGCATCTCATCCCAATGGGCTCTGTCATAGCACGCAAGTAGTGCCTGGGAGTTCGCGATGCGCCACTGGTTTGCAGCTTGTGCTGCAACTCTTTTACCAGCTGCATCGAACTTGCGGCTTTCTTTATCTGGGGGTGGTGCATCTCCAGATGTGTGGGAGTTGGCCCTTTTCCTAGCTGCTCCTACAACAACAGTCTGGTGGCAGCTGTGTAGTGATGAAAACCGGGTCCGTAGGAGGCGCTATATACTTTTTTTCCACCCTTGGTGTGATTGCCCTACTTTTGACCGGCTCCTTAAAGATTTCTTTTGCGTGCCGGAGCATACCAGGGAGCATAGGCAGGCTTTGGTATGAGCTGTGGGTGGAGGAGAGTGTGTTGAATAAAAAATCATCCTCGACCTGTTCTGAGTGGAGGCTTACGTTGTGAAATTGTGCTGCTCTGGCCACCACTTGAGAGTACGCAGTGCTGTCCTCTGGTGGAGATGGCTTGGTAGGGTATGCCTCCGGACTGTTATCGGACACTGGTGTGTCGTATAGGTCCCATGCGTCCTTATCTTGGTCACCCTGGCTCATGGTGGTGTGAGCTGGGGAGTGTGATGGAGTTTGTGCTGGTGAGACGTTAATCACGGGCGGTGGAGAGGGTGGTGGAGTAACTCTTTTCACCACTTTTGGTTGTGGTGTCTGTTCAGTCTGGAACTCCAACCTTCTCTTTCTTCTAATAGGGGGAAGGGTGCTTATCTTTCCTGTCCCCTGCTGTATGAAAATACGCTTTTGCGTATGGTCCACATCCGTTGATTGTAGCTCTTCCTCAAACCTATGCTTTTGCATTTGTGAGGTTAGCGAGTGCTCTTCTGTATAAGAGCCTGAAGCTGGGTCGGTTGCAGCTTGTTTCGGTACCGAAACCCTGTCAGCGTCCTGTTTCGGCTCCGAGGTGACTTTTCTTTTTCGGTGCCGAAACCTCTCGGCGCCGATCTTCGTCGGGCCCGCTGTCTCGGCGTCGAGCCGTGTCAACACCGGCATCTCGGTGTCGACGCTTGTCTCCAGCACTTTCTCGGTCCCGAGAAGGCTGTGTGCCGGTGTCTCGACCGGAGTCGGACGATCTCGGCACTGTTTGGGCCTTTTTCGGTGCCGACGGTCGGTCACCGAATTTATGGGTCGAGCCATGGCCTGGTGGCAGTGGCGTCCCCTGGGCCTTGTAAATGTTCCTCTGAGTGGATTTCGACGTCTTACTCACGGTTTGTGTATCGTCGAATCCTTCGGAGTCCGAGTCTTGGATCGAGAAGGTACCTTCCTCTTCTTGTTCCTCGAACTCCCGTTGGGCTGTCGGTGCGGACGCCATCTGAAGTCTTCTGGCTCGACGGTCTCGGAGTGTTTTTCGGGACCGGAACGCACGACAGGCCTCGCAGGTGTCTTCGCTGTGCTCAGGTGACAGGCACAGGTTGCAGACCAAGTGTTGGTCTGTGTAGGGGTATTTATTGTGGCATTTGGGGCAGAAACGGAACGGGGTCCGTTCCATCGGCGTTCTTCAGCACGCGGTCGGGCCGACCAGGCCCCGAGGGGGGATCGAAAAAACTACCCCGAAGGGCACCGGAGCTCTTCGATCCTTCGACGCGGTGTTGAATCTAACTACGCCGAACCCGAACGCAACAATACCGACGAAAATCTTCCGAAATTTAGCTATTTTTCCGTTCCGAAACTCGGAGCGACAGGAACACGTCCGAACCCGATGGTGGAAAAAAAACAATCGAAGATGGAGTCGACGCCCATGCGCAATGGAGACAGAAGGAGGAGTCACTCGGTCCCGTGACTCGAAAGACTTCTTCGAAGAAAAATAACTTGTAACACTCCGGCCCAACACCAGATGGCGAGCTATTGCAAAACATGCGTATCTACAGCGACAGATGCCATCGAACATATATTTTTCTATAACAAAACCTATTGGCCTGGATTTGTCTCGGAGTGTGTGTTCCTCATTTATTGCCTGTGTGTATGTACAACAAATGCTTAACACTACTCCTTTGATCAGCCTACTGCTCGACCACACTACCACAAAATAGAGCATTAGTATTATCTCTTTTTGCCACTATTATACCTCTAAGGGGAACCCTTGGACTCAGTGCATACAGAGCTAACTTCCTACACTCCCTTGGCGAGCATTAGGGAAACCTCCTGCTGAAGCAAGTGAAGATGAAGCGATTTGGATTTTCCTGGCAGATGGTGTGGTGGTTTTTGTATAAATTCCAGTGTATAACCTCGAGCCATTACATCTAGCACCCTTTTGTCCGATGTTATTCTTTTCCACTTCTGGAGGTAATTGGAGATGTTCGCTCCCACTTGATGGCTCTGAATGATGTGTGAGTGTAGCTGGTGCCTGACAAGAATCATTGCTTTCGAAGCTAATCCCGGGTTTGGGAACTTGGCTTTCTCCTTCCTCCCCGTTTGGCGTATGAGGCGGTGAATGGTTGCCTATATAGCTGTTGGTAGGTTGGTCTATACTGAGGCTGTTGGTACTGCCTGAGGTAGGAACTGCGAAATGCTGGAAAACCCCTACCTCTTGCACCTCAAAAGGACTGCTTTCGGTACTGCAAAGTACCCAGGGACTGAGCAGTGTCCGTGTCAGCCTTGATGGCCTGTAATAAGTCGCTCACGGGTTTACCGAAGAGGCTGTCGTATGGCATGCCTAGAATTCTGGACTGTTCCTCTAGTCTGAAAGAGGTTGCTTTTAACCAACCTTGGTAGCGTAATACAGCCACTACCGCCAGCTGGCGAAAACCCGTGGAAGCTATATCCAGGGTGCAGTCAATTATTTCTTCAGATGTATGCTCTACTTCCTAAAGGATCTTTCGTGCCTTCGATTGCTTGCTTTCCAGGTAAGATCCATGAAAGCATTCATATTAGACCACATCTGACTATCATAGTGACCCAAAATCGCCAGGGAATTTGCTGCACGAACAGTTATGGCCAACATGGACGAGAATCTCTTGCCCACATTATCCAGTCTTCTTCCTTCCTTATCAGGAGTAGATATAGGCGCTGACGGGTTCTTAGAACACCTTTGGGCAGTTTGGGAGATGAGCCAGGTGTTGGATGGCCAGTCAAACATGCCAAAGAGTCCTGTGTCGCCTTATACTTTGTCAAGCTTCTGTGGAATGGTGGAACAGTTGCCGGGTTCTCCATGATCTTGATCCCCTCCCTCCAAATGAAGCCTATGATAGGGATAGCCATCACAGACTTGCTTGCTTGTTCCTTAAATTCATGGAGAAAGCATTCAAACTGGGACCGACGTTGGCAAGTGAAAACATATGCTGCCCTATCCATCAAGTTGTGAAAACCACCTATATCCTCCAGTGGAGAATCTGAAGGACGAGGAGGTAGTGAAGGAGTAGGGGCTAGATAGTCATCTCATTCCTCACTAGGATGCTGTGGTGTTGAAATTTCACCTTCATCCCCAGACGTCAAAATAACCTCTCCAGGGGAGCGGCTAAAGTAGACTGTGGCGTCATCCTAGGAGTTGCTGGAAATGGAGGTATATTCCTTGGTGTAATAGGCGAGGTTGGAAGTAGTGGTTGGTCCTCTGCTGCAGCTGGGAACCTCAGCCTTTAATCCTGCAACATTGATTGCAAGTCCTGAATCAAGGAGGCAGGCATCTGTACAGTGTCTTGGTTGAGGTGGAGGTTCATAATACCGTCCCTGATGAGTAATAAGGCGGGTATTGATCATACTGATCATCCTCCTCCTGATACTTAACATGCAACTGAGATGGGCTGTGTGCATCACCAAATGGGCCCTCATCTGACTCTTCCCATTCCAGCAGATGACTAGGCAGCAAGGTTGTCCCCTTATTTGGTGAAGTATCCTGAGGATATATAGCAGACCTAGACATTGCTGTGATCTTAACTGTAGCGCGAAGATCAGGAGACCCAGAAGAAATAGTAACATCCTGACTCACAGCTACCATTGGTATTGGTGTCGACGATGGTCCTGGCGACGGAACTGATGCTGTAGACAATTTATCGACGATGGTGTCAACGTTGCAGTCAGCAACAAAGTCTTCTGGGGCCATTGTCGCCTGTGGTCTAATGAAAGGAATAGGAGCCTTTACCACGGCGACGCAGCTTTCGACAGTGGATCATGAGGTGATGGCTCAGAGAATTAGAAATTGGAGTATAGAAGGATTGGCGCTGGCCTGGATGAGATCTTTTTTGAAAGACCGATCCTTTCAGGTCTTACATAGATTCCACCTCTCAGCCAAATTCCATAACATCTGCGGGGTACCACAAGGCTCATTACTCAGCCCCACACTTAATATATACATGGTTCCCTTGGCTGAGGTGGTGGAATCAGGGGGATTCTCACTTGTCACATATGGTATACTACTTTAGGAGATCCAGCCGATCCCTCAATTCTTTCTGTGTAGTAGGTCCTCTGTGCTAGTTTTATCTCCCAGTGGTAGGCTCTAATCTCCTTTCTATAGTCCTCCCTATCTATTGATTCATATGATTTCCTCCATATTCTTTCTAACCTCTTACAGTTCTTTTTAAGTCGGTGGAGGTCCGCGGAAAACCAAGGGGAACTGGTGTTCTTACGTGACCCCGTTTTAGTCCGGCAAGGAAGAGTGCAGTCCAGACTATCTGTGATCCAGTCATTGAATTTCTCTGGCACAGTTAGTCCCACCAAGGGAGTAAGGTTTCCGGATCTCAAGTACCCTATTCCACTCTTCAGCAGAGAGCTTGTGCCAGCTCCTGCCCTTTTGCTTAACAGGCTGTATGTGGGACTTCTCAGTTTCATAGTGAGGTTCAAAAGGAACAGAGAAATGGTCTGTCCAAGGTAAGGGAAAAGGGGGTTTCGGTATAAGTGCTGAACACTAAATCGATTGTATGCCCCCTTTCATGAGTGGGGCCCTTCACTGATTGTTCTAGCCCCAATGCTTCCAATTCACCTAGGAGTTTTTTTGTGGCGGGTAGGCCTAAATTCTCAGCGTGGATATTAAAATCCCCCAATATAGTGAAATTAGGTCTCTTGCAGATTAGGTCCACCATGAGGTCAGGGAAGGAGTTGAGAACATTTTCATGACCCTGGAAGGCGATACAATAGTACTCATGAGAAAGTAAATAGTGGGTCTAGAGCCAGGGAGAATGCCATACCTTCTCCTTTTAATACCTGGAGAGGTTGAGAAGTCATCTTAAAAGTGTCTTTGTATTTTATAGTGATAAACCACCCCCCCACCCTTCCCCCCTGTTTTCCCCCTTCCTTAGAAGTAGTTCTATCTACTCTAGCTATTGAGTAACCTTGGGAAAGGGCTAGCCGGATGGCCGGACCTGAAGCCACATTTCAGTGAGAAAGTGCTGAAGGCAATGTCATTTAAAAAGAGATTCATGTCCATTTTATGCCGTGACATGGACCGGCAATTAATAAGGAAGAAAAATGCATATTCAAGACTGGATGTAACTGTGCCTCAGCCAGGTGTGGGGTCCAGTGACAGGTAGTACATTTCCAGCTGCTGTCACCTGGGTCCAGACATCCCTGACAGTTTTTACTTGACACTTTTCTAGAGGCGGAAGGCTCAGAGAGAGGAGAACAGTGTGATGACTCCTTTTGACGAGGAGAGGATGGCTCAGATGAAATTGAGCCCTGTACGCCTTTAGCACCTTCTTTATGATGCATTTTGACTTTCTGGATCTTTCAGCCTGGTCAAGGTTCTCAGATCTGGACCTTTTATGTGGCCTTTCTGACTCCCTCTCCTCACCTGAAGTACAGGATTTTGCATGTAACCATGTTAAAAGACCACCCTCTTGGTCTCTGAGGGTTTTTGCAGAGAAAGTGCGGCATATATTGCAGCCTTTCACCTGGTGTTCTGGATACAAGCAGTATAAGCAGTATGTGGACCATCCACATGCAGCCTTTTCTTGCCACAGGTCTTACAAGGGCGAAAAAGGCCTTCCTAGAAGAATCCAACATCTTTTTCATGTTTTCTGAGAGAAAATCTTCCTGAAGTAGAAAAACTGAGCAGATTTCAGGGAGACTCCTTTCACACGACGTGCAGTAGAAAATCTGAGGGAAAGAGCCTCTCTGGAAAGTATTCAAGAGTTTGCTGGTGCCAGATTGGCCAGCAGCCAGGTTTGGGCCCTTTTCACAAAAGGACAGATATAGGCTATATGAGTCATTTGGGTTAGCATTACAGCCTATGGAATTTTTTTTGGTTGCTTATTGCTTTTCATGTACCGTGGGACTCCAACTTCGATGACTGGGATGACTCAAGCATGTGAATTTATGAAAGATTCAATACTGGATAAGAAAGATGTTCACTTTGTTCCATTCAACCTGCCAAATTTTGTTTTTGCTTAGTTTGCAGTTCCCTATACACTGCATTGCACTGAACTAGAATTCCGTCACTCACGTTCAGCCCTAGTCTTATGTGGGGAATAACATACTCCTCAGGACTCCACATTTGCTCGGACTGTCAACGTAAATATTGACTTCCAATCCAGTGCATTTACTAATAAAGTGCACTTCGTAGCCATCCCTTCAATAGTTTGGAGGTGGCAACATTTATCTGTAGCATGAGCTATAATATTGGCAAGATCACCTACCTTATCTAGCTTTAACTCCGCTGCTCAGTGTGATAGGAACATTTAACAAGTCCCTCTTTGCTAGATAAAAGGTGGGAGGAATAGAAGGCTTCATGTGCCCAGTAGGCAGACTTAACAATAAAGAACCAAGTATTGTTGTCGGACCACCTTAATCATTGAACACCAACAGGCAGTGGATCATCAGTAACACCCGACTGCAACATAGCGCAAGAGAATACTTACTGTTTAGCACGGAGCCTGTCATGTGTGGACAGCATTCCCTAAGCTCCCGACTTGTTACCCTGGTGTGAGCGACAGTGTGAAAACAATTGAAGGCTCTGGACTGTCATAAGGCTTGAGTAGTGGTGCAAGATAAGGAAACCTAATCAGTAAATCACAGAAGTTGTTACGTTTGGGCATTGCTAATTGTTTCAGCTGTGCTGCTGTACAGCAGCTGCTGTGTAGTAGGGGGGAAGAAAAAAACAACACTACTGCGTGTTTTCGGAGCCTGTATGTGTGTTTAACACATGCAAAAAGGACAATTTTATTTACTGACCCTAAATGTATCTTTAAGTAGCTCAAAAGTGTTCTTAAATAAAATAATGTATATGCGAGTCGTGGGAAGGGGGGGTGAAACAATATGAAAGTGGGACGGGCAGCGACAAGGGGAGAGAACAGGAGAGCAACACGGAGCGCAAGGGATGCAGAAGCACATGGGCAACAGAGTAACATGGGCAGGTGGGGAGAAAAACAAAAGCACATGTGCAGATAAGGCTAGGGGGAGCAACACAGACACCTGAAAATCTCGAGCACTTCCATGGAGTGTTTAAAAAAAAAAAAACATGAGTTGCCTAAAAGTGAGCAGAGAAAGCACAAAAGCCAGCAAAGAGAAGCTCAAAGGTATGGTCTATAAGAAGACCAAAGAAGATGGAAGCCTGAAAGAAGGAAAGTCATCCAATATAAAAGCAAGCACACCTACAAGTGACAGTAAAGCCAACCAAAGGTAAACAATGGGCAGACACTATTTTCTTGGTACGCCCACCAGCAGTCTTTGTCGAGCCTACTAGACAATGCTGTGTGGTAGGCTCAAACTTACAAAATTAATTTTTAGTACAAAAAACTGGGACAGTAGATGAGGGTAGGAGTAAGGGGGGAGGGATGGAGAAATGCAGGACATGAGGCGAGCAGCCAGGGAGAGGCAGGAAGTATCATGGGGACAAGAGGAAGAAGTACAAGAGGGAAAGAAAATGAAACATAACAGGGTGGAAGGAGAAGTACACAAGAGAAGCACTGATCACAGAATGTTTGTGGTCATTTGGGGGAAAGCATGTCACAGGAGAGAGTTGGAAAACCCATGCACTCGAGTGCTTAATCAGAAAGCAGTTCTATAAAAATTAGCATTGGAATGCAGCTCAGCAAAAACAGGACGGTAAAGAGGAGATGCTCAAGGGGAGGGACAAAGAAGATGGAAAAGTAAAGCCATCTAATAGGAAGCAAGCAAATAAGTGACGAAGCCAACCAATGATAAACAATGGGTGCCCAAAAGCCCATTATAGTTCTTCCTAAGCCCACATTAAGTCTTTTCCAACCAGCCAGACTGGTAGGCAAGACCTAAAAACAAGGTACAGCAAGTAAGGCAGTCAACTGCATACTTTCGGCACACCTTTAGTTTTAATGCTTAATTGATGGGTTATATTTAACGTATTTCTTGAACTGTGTATTTGTAATACCAGAACACAGTTTAGTTAACTTTTTCACAATTACATTTTCTGAATTTTGCCAATGTCTATTAAAATGTGTTTAAACGAATAGCAGTAGGAAGGAAAATATCAACTTAAACTGTAACTGGTTAGGACTCACTTGAGGGTCGTCATCTTCCAGGTCACTAAAGTCTGTTTGAGTCTTGAGCAGCAACTGCATTACGTCAGAGGCATCCTGCATAAACTGTAATTAGAAAAACTGCATCAGGAAAACTTCACTCAATTTTTTTTGTGGCTGGGTAGCATATCCACTTCAGACAAGCACTCTACAATGTAATTCTAATGCAGTGAAGAAGGCATTAACAAACAAAAGGAAATAATTTGAGAAGTTAGATAAACCATGCATATTATTTGGACTGAAACCACCACCTAAAAAAAAAAAAAAAAAAAAAAAACGTGCTACCATACAGATGCTAATGTTGTGAACAGTGCAACTGCCACACTGAATCCAGAAACGGATCTACAGCATTAGGTCCAGCAGTCAACATTTTTGGAGGGAACAGCTGAAGCCAACCTTCACCTAGGAGGCATGCTACCTAGCTTCTTATCACTAGAATGCTGTTTAACATTAAGCCCTTATTGAAAGACTAAGTATGTTTTAAGGAACGAGTTGACGATTTAGGACTCCCGATTGGTCTACCATGAGGACACTAAGGGGAATAAAAGTGCGGAAAGCTGGCTCTTTATGAGAGTTATCAATAACTAGATGTACTGTGTAAAGAGTCCAAAGGTTCCCTAATGAGTGGACAGGAGCTTACTATGCAATCTGAAAGTGTTCTAGTGGGGGTAGTGTGATTGAACAGCCATAGGCGTAACAGAGGAGTGCAAGACATCTACAAATAGTCAAATGAGAAGCACGACTCAAGGAGACCCACACCAATTAATAAAAAAATACCAAGTATCTTTACATATGTTTAGGCCTTAGAGAAAAATTGTTTAGGTGAGTACACTGTTAAAAATAAGTTATTTTCACTTTTAAAGTGGCCACTTAGTGCAACTTCGGAGTTCTGCAATGTTATCTTATGGGTCGAAGAACAAGTTCTGTAAACAGGTCAAATACAGTGACCAATACAAAACCAATCTCCAGGAGTTAAGGTGAGTGGTGGGCAAAGTCCAAGGTAGCACCAGCAATGCACAAGTGGTACGGGGGGAGGCCAGGTGCAGGGTGCAAAACAGCTTTGGGTGCCCAACGAGGTTCAACGGACATCAGTCACTGCGAAAAGAGGCTGCAGGCTCTTGTTAGGAAGCCAGTCGGGCTTACCAACAGGGGGGCTCAGGCCTTGAAAAGCTCAGGCACAGGTAGACAAGACACCTTTGGTCCTCTACGACCCAAAGGTGATGGGGTCTTTAGTGTTTTCCGTACCGGAGTAGTCATGGTAGAGGTGGGCTGCATGCAGAGGTTGCAGCTGTCTTTGGGGCATCTAGGAGGGGTGAAACCATGATAGAATTGAACTCTGTAGGGCTGGGAAACCTTTACAGTGGAGGCCAATTTTAACTTGGTACGAACGCGATGGGTGCAGTGGTGGCGTCGGGTGTTGGATTTTGGTGGTTGAGGCGCCAGAGTTCTTTCTTTGGAGTTTGTAGGAGAACAGGCCTGATTTTCAAGGGAGGTCTTAGGTCGTCACCGAAGGAAGGCAGTCCTCCTGGGTTTCTGGAATAATCAACTACAGGACAAGTCGACTCTGGCTCAGTTTTCAAAGAGGGATGCAGACAGGCAGACAGTTGGTGAAAGGCCAGCTGCTTCTCTTCTCTCTGCTTTCGCAGCTCTTCAGTGTCCTTGGTCTTAGGTCATCAGGATCTGCTTCTCTGGTGCCAGGAGCTCCCTTAAATACTGATTTTTGGGGCTTTCAGGAGCAGTAGGGTAATAGCAAATGGGCTACTGACCTTTGGGCTCACTACGCCCCCCTATATGACTACTTCCTGTGGGAAGTGGGCATAGCCCTGTCCCAGAACTCCTTCGTATGCCATCACAAAGATGGCTCTCTGAAAAATAGTGTTCACCTTGAATTAGCCCACCTTAGTTTTCTGGCCTGTCCAGGTGCCATGGGGGCTCTAGACAAGGGAGTGTTCTTCCTCTCCTGTGAGGGGGAGCCAGATTTACATTTCAAAGGCAGCAGCCCATTGAGGTTTGTCACCTTAGGAAGGCTAATCAGCAGGTCATTCTGTGGGAGGGGGTGCTACATCCTCTTCTCTGACAGGCTTTTGTTCGGAGCCTCCTGAGAGCAGAAGGCTCTCACTATTGGAGGTGAAAACAGTGCCTCTGTGGCAGACTGGCAGAAACCAGTCAGCAAGCACACCAGAGGCTGGTAGTTTTTCAGGAGGCACCTCTAAGGTGCCCTCTGGGAGCATGTATGGATAAATCCATCACTGGAATCAGTGCGAGTTTATCAATACGAAATGTTGGATACCAAACATCTATATTTTCAGTGAAACCATTATTTAGCTGGGGAACTCGTTTTCACCAGTGTCTGGGACATGGTTTAAAATGGCTTCTCTGGTCACATGCACTGGCAGTAATGGAAATGGGCATATCTGGTCATGCAGTTATGCCCTCACATGTAATATTAAGCACCCTGCCTTAGGGCAGTTAGGCCTGCTGTAGGGATACCTTAGATATAGGACGTGCAGTGGTAGGAGACATGGCACACAGGGATGTGTGAAATGTGCTTTCGCTTTTGTCTGGACCAAGGCAGGCTGCAATGCCAGCCTGGTATGTGCTTGGTAAGGTGGTCCCTTATGGTAGCACAATTCATACTGCACCCCTTAGGGAGCTGCTTTAGTAGTTCAGATCCTAGGTACTAAGGGGACCATTTACTAGGGACTTAGAAGGCGCTAAAGGAGTTGCCAAATGGGGAAACAATTATACAGTTTTGGTAAAGATCCGGCAGGGACCTAGATAGCAGGATCCCAGTGCACTGTCAAAATTGCGTCATGTACCCAGAAAACTGTGGAGGTAACCAAGAAAGAGGGGCACTTTCCTTTATGAAAAGTAAAGAGGATGAAACTAACCTTTCCCAAGAGAGGCTTCACCTTCTAAGTGGTAAGAACCTGGTAAGGCCACCTACAGTTGCATGGTCAGATAGTCAGTCCCAGGTCTGTGTTCCACTGGAAGTCTATTCCCTGTAGGAGGTGGACCAACTTAACAGTTTGGGGCTTCCACCTTTCGTTTGCATTTGCCATCTGACAGGCCTGAGGTCAGTTTGAGCCAGAAGTGAGCCAAACAAGTATGGTCTCAGCTTCTCCAGGGACAAAACCACAGCAAAGGCTTCCCTCTCAATGGCACTCCAATGCTGCTCTCTGGGGAGTAACCTGCCAATGAAAGCAACAGGATGGTAATTACCTTTACTAGTTTAGGACAGGACCCCCTCCTATACCATTTTCAGAGGCTTCTGTCTGCACTATGAATTGCTAGGTATCATCTGGAGCTTTGACAACAGGTGCTGAGCACATTGCATCTTTTTGGAGGTCAGTTCTTTGAGGGGAGCCACAATGGACCGAAATCCCTTCACATATCTCCTGCAGTCACTTCTCAGACCCTTAAGAACATTACCAAGGTGGATCAGGTTATCCTGCCAGTTTGAACTAAAGACAGTAATATCATCAGGATAAGCTGCACTAAAGGATTCTAACCCAGCAAGGACTTGGTTCACCAACCTTTGGAAGGTGGCAGGGACATTTAGTCCATAAGGACTAACAGTAAACTGATAATGCCCATCTGGGGTCAAGAATGTTGATTTACCTTTGGCTCCAGGGGTCAGAGCAATTAAAATGAGTTATACATACATGTAACTGCATTTATCCAGTATTGGTACTTTTCATAGATTCACATGCTTGAATCATTCACAGAAGTGGGAGTCGCACAGTACTGTAATAAAGCAGTATGCAAGATTTACAATAGGCTATAATGGCAGTAAGCCATCAGTTTAATAGCCCATCTAGGTCCTTTAAAAATAAAAATAGGTCTGAACTTTAATTATGAAAAATCCGGTGCTAGCAACTTCTAGAAACATCACAAGAAAGCCAATTGCCTCAGATTTTCATGCACAGAGGGGAATAACCTCCCCTGAGAACATCCCTTTATAATTAAGGATGAGGGTGGCTCGCATGTGAATCCATGAAAGATAGCAATACTGGGTAAATGAATATTTGGTGAGATCCACTGTGCTATTACGGCTTTCGTAAATGAAGCTCCCTGACACACTTGACTAAAGGAGACCAGCAGTTGATCCATTTTGCAAATCTGTTTAGTATGAAGGAGGTAGAACTTTAGACACTGTTTGTCTAAAGTGTGGAGTCCTTTCAGCCGGTGTTGTAAGATTGGTAAAAAAAAAAAAATTACAAAAAAAAAAACTGACGTATGAGAGGTTCATTGAAGTGAAATAGGAAAGAAAATAAGTTACTTACTTGTAATTGTAGTTCTCCAGTATTGGAATCTTTCATAGATTCACATGCTTGAATCATTCCTAGTCGTCGAGATGGGAGTCCCCGGTATAAATTACACAAGTAGTGTTTAAATATATTAACAAAAAAAGGCCCTAGGCCTCTTGACTTTAGCAGTCTATCAGAGTCATTTTAGGAAAAGGACCAAACTTGAGTATACACCAATCAGGCAACACCACCCTCTAGAATCCTCCTGAGAGAAGCTCCAGCACCTCAGATTTTCCAAGCACAAGTGCGTTAAAGATAGGAAAAAGAGAGAAACAAAGGTGAAAGTGAGCTTCTCTGGGGAGGTGGGTGGGTCGCATGTGAATCTATGAAAGATTCCAATACTGGAGAACTACAGTTACAGGTATGTAACTTATTTTCTTACTCCAGTATTGGAACTTTCATAGATTCACATGAATGAATGAGTAGAGAGCAGTAGTTATGCACATTGTACCATTGTAACCACATATGATCCAAAACACGCGCATATATAAACATAAGTGTATACATATATATACACATACATATGGAAAATGTCACTTACCCAGTGTACATCTGTTTGTGGCATGAGATGCTGCAGATACACATGCTGTGCATTATCCTGCCATCTAGTGTTGGGCTCGGAGTGTTACAAGTTGTTTTTCTTCAAAGAAGTCTTTGAGTCATGAGACAGAGGGACTCCTCCCTTTTGGCTCCATTGCGCATGGGCGTCGACTCCATCTTAGATTGTTTTCCCCGCAGAGGGTGCGGTAGGAGTTGTGTATATAGTAAAGGTGCCCATGCACTGGAGTGAGTATGTATGTACATAATGCGCATAAAAAAAGTATATATCTACAAATTTACAAATGTACAAGTTTCATCAACTTATAACTGCTACAGGCTCCCGGGGAGGCGGGAGGGCACATGTGAATCTGCAGCGTCTCATGCCACGAACAGAAGTACACTGGGTAAGTGACATTTTCCGTTCGATGGCATAGGTGCATTTGCATGATTTCAACATGTTGGATACCAAACAGGACTAGGTTCGGTGAAGATATTATGTAGCTTGATATCTCATGTTGACCAGTATCCACTACATATCTTAGAAAGGCTTCTCCGCACCTACAAAGCCCAGAAAATGAGGTCTGTGATTTGTTGGGTTACCACTGCTCATGCAGGGATACCCTCGCACTTTGAACCATGCACACTGCCCTTGGGCTAGAGGGCCTACCTTTGGGGTGACTTACAGAATCAGGGTGCAGTGACCAGGTTTAAGCTAACCTTATGTAAGGAAGTGGCTCCCTGCTGCAGTTACCCCCCCCCACCACTTTTTGCCTGATACGGACTTGACTGAAGTGTGCTGGGACCCTGCTAACCAGGCCCCAGCACCAGTGTTCTTTCACTAAAAAGGTACCATTGTTTCTACAATTGGGATACCCCTGGCACACAGATAAGTCCTTTGTAAAAAGGTACCAGTGGTACCAAGGGCCCTGTGACCAGGGAAGGTCTAAGGGCTGCAGCATGTGTTGTGCCATCCTTAAGGACCCCTCACCTAACACATGCACACTGCCATTGCAGATTGTGTGTGTTAGTGGAGAGACAAAGAAAGTCGACATGGCATCCCCCTCAGGATGCCATGCCCACAAAATACTGCCTGTGGCATAGGTAAGTCACCCCTCCAGCAGGCCTTACAGCCCTAAGGCAGGGTGCACTATACCACAGGTGGGGGCATAGCTGCATGTGCAATATGCCCCTACAGTGTCCAAGTCTATTCTTAGACACTAAGTACAGTATGGCCATATTAAGTATATGGTCTTGGAGTTTGTCAAAAATGAACTCCACAGTTCCATAATGGCTACACTGAATACTGGGAAGTTTGGTATCAAACTTCAGAATAATAAACCCACACTGAAGCCAGATTCAGATTTATTACAAAATGCACACAGAGGGCATCTTCGAGATGCCCCCTGTATTTTACCCAATCCTTCAGTGCAGGACTGACTGGTCTGTGCCATCCTGCTGCTGAGATGCGTTTGACCCCCCTTGGGTGAGAGCCTTTGTGCTATGAGGCCAGAAACAAAGCCTGCACTGGGTGGAAATGCTTAACACCTCCCCCCTGCAGGAACTAACATCCAGCAATGAGCCTCAAAGGCTCAAGCTTCGTGTAACAATGCCCCAGGGCACTCCAGCTACTGGAGATGTGTCTCCTCCCCTCCTCCCCCCCCCCCCACCCCCCCCCACCCCCCCACACAGCCCCCACTTTTTTGGCAGCAAGTCCAGGAGAGATAATGAGAAAAACAAGGAGTAACCCACCAGCCAGGACAGCCCCTAAGGTGCCCTGAGCTGAGGGGACCCCTGCCTTTAGAAATCCTCCATCTTGGTTTTGGATGATTCCCCCAATAGGAATAGGGATGTGTCCCCTCTCCCCTCGGGGAGGAGGCACAAGGAGGGTGTAGCCACCATCAAGGACAATAGCCATTGGCTACTGCCCTCCCAGACCTAAACACCCCCCTAAATTCAGTATTTAGGGGCTCCCGAGATCCCAGGAAATCTGATTCCTGCAACCTGAAGGACTGCTGATCTACAAGCCTGCAGAGAAGGAGGAAGACGACTACTGATTTGGCCCCAGCCCTACCGGCCTGTCTCCAACTTTGAAAACCTGCAACCAGCGACGCATCAGACGGGGACCAGCGACCTCAGAAGCCTCAGAGGACTGCCCTGGACTAAAGGACCAAGAAACTCCTGTGAACAGCAGCCCTGTTCAAAACCTGTAACTTCTTTGCAACAAAGAAGCAACTTCCAAAGACTTTGTTTCCCGGCAGAAGCGTGAGACTTCACACACTGCACCCGACGCCCCCAGCTCGACCTGCAGAAAAGCAACACCTCAGGGAGGACTCCCTGGTGACTGCGAGCCCGTGAATAACCAGGGACAACCCACCGAGGCCCCACAGCGACACCTGTAGAGAGAATCCAGAGGCTCCCCCTGACTGCGACTGCCTGTGACAAGGAACCTGACGCCTGGAACCAACAATGCACCCGCAGCCCCCAGGACCTGAAGGAACTGAACTTCAGTGCAAGAGTGACCCCCAGACAACCCTCTGCCTAGCCCAGGTGGTGGCTGTCCCAAGAAGCCCCCCCCGTGCCTGCCACGCTAGAGTGACGACCCAAGACCCCCCGGTCTCTCCATTGTTTTCAACCTAAAACCAGATGCCTGCTTTGCTCACTGCACCCGGCTGCCCCTGTGCCGTTGAGGGTGTACTTTGTGTGGCTCCCATGGTTGGCATAATACATGCTGCTGCCCATGGGAGACTCCCTGGTGTACCAATGCCCTGGGTACCCAAGTACACTAGGGACTCACAGAAGCACACCAGTATGCCAATGAGGGGTGTAAGAAGTACTTACCAATCATATTTAGGGGAGAGAACACACACTGGGGTCCTGGTTAGCAGCATCCCAGTGTACTACAGTCAAAACACACTGACACTAGGCAAAAGTAGGGGCAACCACGTCAGAGCTATCCTACTTTCCTATACACCACACTAATCTGTATTTATAAAGAAAAATTACATGTACACCTAACATTGCATCAAATATGTTATTGCACCCTTAGTGTCTAATTATTTTGCTTTATACTTTGTTTTTATGTGGGGATATGAATTTTATGTTTTGAGTGCCTTTCTTTAGTGGATGCACCACTGATTGATTACTCCATCTTTCCTCTTTTGTAGTAATGTTTGAGGTGACCATATGCAGAGCAAAATTGTATGAATTAGGTGTATACTGTACATTAAGATTTGTGGATATTTTTTACGTTATAACAACTTGCCATACTAAGCACCAAATCAAACAGTTACGTGCAAACAGGAGACAGGGCAATTATATTTGACTACTAGTCTCAATTATGGGGACAGGGCAGTCTTTACAGTTAGACTATATTCACTGCTTTAGGTACAATAATGAACCCAGGCAATAAGAGCCATAATGTAAATATACACCAGACACAGAGGCAAGTATTTTTCCTTGCTGTATGTAACATGACCACAGATTACAAAACTGCGTATTATTTTTTCTCTATTTTAAGTTTCTGGTGTCTAGTGTAGGAAGATGGCTCTCCATATAGTGGACCAAAAAGGTGCACTCTGCAAAGATTCCTGCAAAGCCCCAGAGTTATCAGAGGAACAAATTACATCCCAAATGCTCTTGTGGTAGTGTGGGTGAGCAGTTAGGCATGTAAGAGGGTAGTGCTAGGCATGAACGACAGGTAGTAAGTGTGAGACAAAAATATGACCAATTTACAAAAATGTAAAACAATTTTATCTAAAATTTAGATACTAAGTTAATTGGAAACAGGTGAGTACTTTGAGTTATGACTTTTTAGATTCTGCAGAAGTTGACAGTACATTTTTCAGGTGCGGCAATATCATCCAATGGAGGAAGAACAAGCACTGAATATATAGATATAGTACAACGACTTATGGAACTAATCTCCTGGACTTAAGGTAAATGTATGGCAAGGTCCAAGGCCATACCAACAGGTCACCTCAGGTGGCACAGAGGTGGCCAGGTGCAGCTCACCACTGGGTGCCTCGTGGAAGTCTATGGGGATCAGTTTGGTCACAGTTACTGCAGGGATGGACTGAGCCCAGTCTGGGCGAATCACCAAGGGGGTTCAAGTCTTGTGATGCTCGGCAACACAGGGACACTCGTGGTCCTTTTCTCCTCAGTCCAGGCATCCAGTTCAGAGGTGGTTTGGAAAGTCAGGTTTTACCATCACCTGTAGCGGTCACAGTGGAGGGGACCCACAGAAACTTGCTGCAGATGTGAACTAAGGGTCCAGTCTGGCCAAACCAACAAGTGGGCTTGGGTATCACGTGCCAGAGGGTTTTGGGGGGGGGGGGGGGGGGGGGGGGGGGGGAGGGGGGGCACACTGTTGGTCAGCTGACAGTCTGTTCTGTCACCAGAGGTGGTTGTGGTAAAGGGAGGGGGTCTGCAGAGCCGTTGGGAAGTCCACAGTAGCAAAACAAGGTGTGCTTAATCTCTGGAAGGGCCTGGGTACCAATTGATACCCTTTGCCTACTTCAGCTTGGGTACAATGGTGATGTCCTGTGTCTGGTTTAGGCAGCCCCAGTGATCACGTCTTTCTTGGGTTGCCTGCAAATGTAGGGAAACAGCTCCTCTGCTCCAAGGAGTTCTTGGTGATTCCCAAAGCACTGGAAGCTCTCCTGGTTTCTTGGCTGCTGCAGTGGCAGGACAGGTCAGTTCCTCAAGGGTTGGGTGCAGCAGGCAGGCGTCAAGTCAGTTGTGCTCCACGGTTCTCTGGTCAGCAGTCTTCTTGTCCACTCCTTTTGAGTCCAGTGAAGATCTGTTTTCCTGGTATCAGGGGGTGTTGAAGGGCGTGAAGAGTAGTAGCTAATGGGCTACTTAGCCTTGGGGTCACTATGCCCACCTAGATGCCCACTTCCTTTGGTGAATGGGCATCAACCTATCCCAGAAGTCCTGACTCCACACAAACAAGATTACAGAACTTAAGGCTGTGTTCATTTCAGGCTTGTCACCCTAGTATCTCTCCAGCCTGGAAATGCAACACGCCTCCAGCATAAACGTTTCCCACCTGTCCAGGTGCTAGATGGGCCCTGGGGCAGAAGGGTTGGTAACTTCCTCTGAGGAAGGCCAGATCTGCATACCAAAAGGTGGTGAGCTTCTTTGAAGCCTCCCATCTTGGAATGCAGGTTCTCAGGTCATCCTGTTGGGAGGGGTGTATATGACCCCTGCCAGCACAGGCTTTGTTTTCTGACCTCCACAGGTCAAAGGCTCTAACCCTTGGGGGGGTCAGAATCCTGTCTGTTGGTGGCAAGCCGTCTAGAACTAGTCTGAGCCAAAGAACTGCTAGTAAGTTTTCAGGTGGCACCTCTAACGTGCCCTCTGGGAGCATGCACTAATAAATCACTGAAATCAGTGAAGGTTTATTAATACGAGATGTTTGATACTAAACATCCCTATTTTCAGTAAAGTCATCATGTAGCTGGGGAACTTGCATTGACCAGTGTCCAGCACATGTATTTAAAATGGCTTTCCTATTCACTATGTCTACAAACTGACAAAATATACATCAGGGACATATCTGCTCCTGCAGATGTGTCCACATATGTAATATAGTGCACCCTGCCTTTGGGCTGTAAGGCCTACTAGAGGTGTGCCTGGTAACAAAGGAACCTGACGCCTCGACCAACCACTGCACACCCGCAGCCCCCCGGACCAAGAGGAACCACCTACCAGTGCAAGAGTGACCAGCAGGCGGCCCTCATCCTAGCCCAGTCAGTGGCTTGCCCGAGAAGCCCCCGTGTGCATCGCCAGAGTAGTGACGAGTGACACCCCCATCACTCAATTGTTTTCAATACAATACCAAACCCCTACTTTGCACACTGCACCCAGCCACCCCTGAGGAAGTGTTGTGTGCATTTAAATGGCCCTGTCCCCTCCCCCCCCCCCCCCCCAAGAGCTCTGCATAACCCCCCTGGTCTGCTCCCAGAGGATGCAGGTACTTACCTGCTAGCAAACTGGAAACTGAGCACCCCTGTTCGCCATAGGCACCTATGTGTTTTGGGCCCTCCTGCCCTCCTTTGACCTCTGTATCTGACCATCCCCCCCCCCCCCCACACACACACACACACACTGCACATGCCCAGGAGACTGAACTTGTAAGTGCTTTACTTACCTGAAAAACTAACCAATACCTACCTCCCCAAGGAACTGTTGATTTTTGCAGAGTCCACTTTTGAAATAGCTTGCCATTTTAACCAAAATGGTGTACTACTGTTTTAAATCAAAGTTCTATACTTACTGTGTGAAGTACCTTACAATTTATGTACTTACCTAAAATTTGAATCTTGGTGTTCTAAAAATAAAGGAGAATATTTTTCTAGATAAAAACCTAACGGCCTGGAGTTAAGTGAGTGTGTGTTCTCATTTATTGCCTGTGTGTAAAACAAATGCTTAACACTACCCTCTGATAAGCCTACTGCTTGACCACACTACCACAAAACAGAGCATTAGTATTATCTAATTTTGCCACTATCAACCTCTGAGGGGAACCCTAGGATTGCACACACTCACTATGGGATAGTCTATACAGAGCCAACTTCTTAAGCCTGCCAAATGGATCGGCGTGAGGGGAAGGACTATGAGGGTCTGGACGCTGCGGCAGGGATGAACTGGGGAGACCTCTGGTTCCCTGTCCCACGCTGATTGTGAACTCTGCTGCATCTCTCCCACCGGTGAGAGTTTGGGAGACAATAGCACAGGTCTCCTCCCGTATCTGCAGCAGAACATGCGACCGTATCCCAGAGAGTGGGTATAGCGGCCCAAAAGGCATGCGGTGTTCATGGACTGCAGCGCGAGACTGGAGGAAGAAAACTTCTTCCCAAATTGTTCCAGCCTTTTTGATTCCCTATCCAGGGGTGCGGAAGGGAATGCACCTGAGGAAGAGGAAGCCTGGATGATAAAGCTCTCAGGCGTGGGGCGTTGGGACAAATTTAGGGTTGTTTGGGGCAGGCTGATGTCATCGTGCAATAGTCCTGTTCACAGGGGCCCCTGTGTTGGATCTGGACCAATTACCCAAAAGGACATCGGTGAGGGCTTCACTGAATGGCAGAAGGGGCTCAGATGTGGAAGCCCCTGTCAGGAGATTTGACCGGACCTGAACAGTAGGCAGCTGAAGGCCAAGGACCTCAGCTGCCCTGAATACATCGTTCCCCTCTGCCGTAGTCACAGTAGGAGACCGCATGCCAGCTTCTGGAGAAGTATCCAGGCCACTTGCCTCGCCCAGTGCCTGTCCAAATCAGGGTCATCCAGGTATTCATAAGGGTCCAGGGACCCCTCCAATCCTTCACCGAATTCGTACCCATAAGAAAAAGGGTCCAAATCAGACCTGGGGTGAGTAGGCCCCAAAGACACTGCATCAACTGACACCATTCAGACTCGTCAGGGATGAGGATCGGGTCAACGTCAATGGTGGCACCACAGACATCGGGCGTGCCAACCATCACACCAGCAGTGGGGAATGTCTCAGTGGTACAACCGGCATCGATGTGGATCCAAGAACAGATCAGGAGGGGACCTCTGTGGCCAGAGCCAAAGCTGCGGAACCCAAGGGCCCCTGGCTGTACCCCTTGGGCCCAAAGGCACAGTATCAGGGTCGTCTGCCCAAAAATGAGATGCATCGCCTCAAAAAAAACTCCCTCAATTGGGCTGGGGCCACTCCAGCTCCAGGAAACTGACCCAGAAGCAGGAAGACTAGGGCCTCAAGCGTTGATGTTCCTCCTGCGTCACATCAGCCGAGCAACGGGGTGAAGTTGAAGGGTGACAGGACCACTTCGACTTTACCATGGCCTGAAGACTTAGAGGAAGGGTGGCGGTGGCTCCGCGAGCGGTCTCAAGACCTTCCCCTCACGCGAGACCAGGACCCATGCGGAGTCCAGCACCAGGCTGCCATGAGCTTGAGGGACCGCTCTCAAGACCTTCGGGTGCATCGGCCAGCACTCTGAGCAATACTTCGGGTCGTGGTCACACTCCAGGCACCACAAACAGACCCGATGCGGATCCATCACTGACACGTGGTGACAGTCCTCGCAAGATTTGAAACTGGTCTTTGGGGACATTGGCGCAATAAAAAAAAAATAAAAAAATTGACAAAAGGGTCGAAATCGGTCAAAAAGACACCAGGGTAGTTCTCTCCGGATCAGCACACTGCGTGGAAAGTAAAGGTGATGTCTATTTACTACTCCTGATGTCATCACAGCAACTACGACACCCGCTGAATCGACTGATGCCACCTACCGAAGCACAAGGGTATTGCTCTAAGAAAAAAAAATCCCCAGATCCAGTCTGAAGCCCGGGGGTGGGGTGGGGTGGGGGTGGGCATTCTAAGCTAAGGAATCTGCAACTTGAGGTCTCTATCAAATATAAAATGTAAAAAAAATTAAAACAAATACCACCTGTAACCCTATGTTTATATATGCATCATCGTTAAGTGCGTTCTGAAACACCCATGTAGATATGTATAGGGAGATAAAGATTCCATGATAGAGAAATAAAAGCATCCCTGCAAAGTTAGTGACTGCGTCACAAAATAAAACACATTATGAAAAGGATATGCAACTTACCTTCTCTTTGCCAACAGCAAGACCAATGAGGCTGATGCATTCAATCGTTTTCCCCCTCAAAAGTCTTAGCTCTTTCTGAACAGCATTTTCAACAATGTGTTTAAGGGAAGGCATAAACAGGTCATAGTATGGGACAAACTTCTCCTCTGCCGTGTCAGCAACCGAGGCAATTGAAGTAACAACCTGTTCAAGCACTAGTTTTGTGCCCTTTTGTATCAACTGGAAAACAAACAAGAAGGGCATCAGTCAAGGAGTTAATGTGTCAATTTCTGTGCACCAAGTTTTTGTGACACCACAAGTATTGAAGAAACACGGTGAATCCTAGACTTACAATAATGCGGACAACAGGCTTGGCATTAAAGCAGTATTCATAGCAGTGGTCAGGCAGCACAGTTAAGAAATTAACTGTACCAAGTAAAATGTGGATCATTTTAGATGTGGTTTAGAAAAGACAGAGGCCAGTGGCAGCCATAGAATAGGCTCCTGGCAGAAACTAGACAGTAGTGGCACATGACATTTCTAAAGTCATAGGAGATGAGAGTAACCATGCACATCCATCTATGTGGAAAAAATCATGATTGCTAGGAGGGTTACTTTTTTTCCCCCGGCTTGAAGTAACATTTTTCAGCCGATGTAGGGGAGACCTGTTGGCCTTTCCATCACCTATTCTAGAACATTAGCTGTAGGTAGTTTTAAACTACTTGCTTGAATGTAGGGGTTATTGCTCAGCAAAGCTATAGCAGGTTGACTAGATGAGTGCAAAGACTGCATGAACACTTGGACCCAACAATGGGCAGAATCACTAAACCAGTCTATGAGCAAAAATCTGACAGCTAAGGTCATGCTACATGGCAGAAGCTGAAATTCAACTTACCTCCTGTAACTTAACCACCATGATAGAGTGAAGATGATTTACAAGATTGTCTAGATATGGAACAAGCAGCGTCTTTGGACAGTCCTCAGTGAAGTTGATGAGGGCAGCAGCTGCATGTGCCTGAACACGAGGGTTGGCTTGGTCTTCCATAGTCTGCAGGAGGGCTACAATTACCTGAAACATTGTAATACAAGTATGACATACAAAGATTACAGTAGGCTTTTCATATCATTTCAGCACAACGCAAGGTCTGAATCATTACTTCAAGATTAAAATGTGATCCACTGTTTCGTGGTTTCTAGCCTACCTTCAGTTTTACTCAGTATGCACTTAGTCTGACTTCACAAGGAGTAATCCAAAATTTCACGTTTCAACAGCTCTACAGGTGAGAGCACCAAAACTGCAACCCAACATATAGGAGAGGGTGTACTAAGTTATGGGGCAACTGGCGGTTTGAGACTAGCAGGGGTACAGGCCTTAATGGGCCTGGAATATTTCAAACTAACATTGTGTGCCTGGTGACTGATGCCCTTTGACATTACCGTAGGTTTTCACAATGTGACAGGATTGTATTTATCCAGTCGATGCGACAACCTGGAGGGCTTATGTTACACTTGTCCCTGCCCCAAAATGGTCTACCAAATAGGCTTAGGAGGTACAAATCACCATCATGACCTTGCAAAACTAGTATCTTCTAATACACTGAAACCTACCCTACCCACAACTTCAATTTCCTGTGTCATTCTTGACATAACCAGGGAAACAAAACAGTATGACCTAACTAAACAATCTGTATGTGCACTCCCTAACTGGAAAATGTAAGGGTTTTTCTTAGCAATCTGGGGGCATTAAGTGTTTACTGGTCAGCACTGCTTGGATGTTGTAGTTTGCCAATAAATACCACAGCAAAAATACCACACAGCTCCCTTTGGCGAGTTACTGTAGGAAACTGGCTCTTTGCGGAGTACACCTCATTTTAGTATACTAAATAAAGAGTCCAGGTATTTCCTTATAAGTGGACAGTGGCTTGTTCTAGCAATCCCAAGGTGTTCTTTAGAGGTAGTGTGGTCAAGCAGCCTTAGGCTTATCACAGAGGAGTGTTTGACATCTGCAATAGACACCCAGTTAATAAATGATGCACAAGAATCAATAAGGCGCTCCACACCAGTTTATAAAAACTGCATCTTTATATAAAAAGGCACCAAAATCATCACGATCAGGTAAGTACAATTTGAAAGAAATTCTTACAGTTTTAAGAAGTCGACACTTAAGTGTCAATTTCTCAAGCAGCAATGTTAACCTATGGAGGAAAAACATACAAACAGGGACTCAACAGCAACTAACAGGACCAATCTTTAAGACTATAGGCGAGTGCAGGGTCCTAGGCCACACCAATAGGTCACCAGAGGTGGCACTGGGGCTGCAGATGTGCAGTTCAGTCTGGTGCCTTGCTGAAGTCAATGGTGATTGGTCTGGTCAGAAAGCTGACAGGTTGGTAATGGGGCAAATCCAGGTGAACCAACAAGGGGGATCAGATCTTTGCGATGCTCAGGGATGTTGGGACACATTTGGTTCCTCTTCTCCTGTAGCCAGGGTGGCACGGTGCAAAGGTGTCCTTAGGTGTCTGGTTTCGGTCACCAGAGGCAGTCGCAGGAGAGGGGGGCCTGCAGAAAGGCTGCCAGCATGAAGTCTGGGTCCAGTGCGACTGAACTAACAAGTGGGCTCACGTCTCGGGGTCAGGGGGTTTCAGATTTGCATACCAGAGGCAGTGGGCTCTTTGAAGACCCCTGCCTTGGTGTGCTAATTTGCAGTCCTACTGTTGGAAGGACTATGTAACACCCCTGCCAGATCAGGCTTTGTTCTTGACTGCCCAAGAGCTCAGCCTCACTGCTGGGGGTCAAATTTGTCCGTTGGTGGCAGGCTGGTTAAGGCCAGTAAGCCAGCACGCTAGTAGTTGGTGGGTTTTCAGGTGGCACCTCTAAGGTGCTCTCTGGGTGCATGTATGAATAGATCCATCAGTGAGTGTTTATTAATACGAGATGCTGGATACCACACATTCTTATTTTCAGTGAAGCCAACATGTAGCTGGGGGAACTCGCATTGACTAGTATCCAGCATATGTACTAAAAATGGCTTCCTTGATCACTTATGTCTAACAATCAACAGACATAGCAGGTGCATATCTGCTCTTGCAGATGTCCTCATGTGTAATGTAATGCACCCTGCCTTACAGCTGAAAGGCCTGCTGTAGGGGTGACTTACATATACTGAATGCTGTGTTAGTGGGCACCATTCCTTTGTTCTGCTTGCAGCTTGTCTTGTAACAGTTTCTCTTGGTTACGTAAAAGATATAGAATTTCAATACACAAATTATTTGAACCAGTACACACTAATCTGATATCAGACTCCAAGACCAAGAACACCCAATCACTGACAATGCATTTATAGAGGGTTGAGTAAGCCTTCGATGCCTCTAGCTCCTGCCTTGGCCACCAGAAGAGAAGTACTGGCCCCCACCTTGGTAGATATGGACACCAGAACCGTATACAGCAGCATAATATAGGATGTGTGAGAATATTAGCTGATCATCCATGTAGACTGGGGCTTGTCTGGGAAGACTTCAGAAGCCTTGTTGCTGTGAACCTCTGGGAAAGAGCTTGTCTGCAGGATGACTGACTGCACTGCCAGAAGAAACAGATCTCATGCTAGAAAACCTGCGGGAGTTGGGTGGGTCCATGTCACTGGGCCGATTGCTACTATGACCTCAGCTTGTTGTTGTCCCCAGCATAGCGTTTGTTATAAAAAGGAACAATGACCAAAAAGAATAAGTTACTTACCTGTAAATCCTAGTTCTCTTCCAGGGGTATCCTGAAAGTCATAAACATTGACTATTCCCGCCCTCGTGCGGGGACCCCGGAGCATACATAAAATACACACATATAAAAAGTATGAAATATGCACAAAAAAAAAAAAAAATATATATATATATATATATATATAGCATTTTTAGTAGACAAATGTTCATACTAAACTCATATACGTGTGTAAAACAGCAATGCAGACTATTCATAAACAGGCTAAAATGCTTTTTCTATGTTTTTTTTTTTTTTTTTTTTTTTTTTTTAAACAGACCTTTTCCAAAATTACAAAGAGAGAATTTTTTTTTTTTTTTAAATCAAAATAACTTTCTAAAGCTCCATAGCTGGGCCCAGTGAAAGAGGCAGTAGCAACAGTGAAAAAAGAGAAAAAAACTACATTGAAACCAATGGAGCATTATTAGCCAATAGGCTGCATGCAGGTTAACACAGGAGAACTATAAAAAAATCTGGCACCGTGCCTTTAAGACCCTGAGCACCTCCAGTATCCCACCATGCCTCAGGGGTGAAGGAGAGGTGACAGTTGGTTCACAGTTAGGTCAGTACTTTTTTTTACAGTGACAACTTGTGCAGCAGATTTGAAAGATAGTGTGTCCTGCACTTCTAGGAGACTTGCGTCCTGGGAGAAGGGTGGGTTGTTTATGACTGATTAGGATACCCCTGGAAGAGAACTAGGATTTACAGGTAAGTAACTTATCCTTCTCTTCCAGGGGATCCTCATCAATAGTCAAACATTGACTAGATTAGCAAGCCCATCCCTTAACTCCGCGGACTGTCTAATAGAAGTGCAGGAAGAGATATGTATTATGCAAACAAAATTCTCAGAGATGCTTGCCCAACTTGGGCGCCTGCTCTGGCATCTGAGTACAAACAGTAATGCCTAGTAAATGTATGTACAGACTTCCATGTAGCAGCCTTACAAATTTCAGATATTCAAACATTGAGGGCAGCCGTAGCCGCCTTTCCTCTTGTCGAATGAGCCTTAGGCCTAGCTAATAACTGTTTGTTAGCCAATTGATATGCAGTAACAATACATGAAACTATCCATCTAGATATGGTTCGTTTTGAGGCTGCCTCGCCTGTTCTCAAAGGACCGTAATTTACAAATAAGTGGCGAGATTGTCTAATTAGTTTGGTTTTGTCCAAGTAAAATTTTAGCACTCTTTTCAAATCCAGGGAGTGCAAAGCTTTCTCCGGAGTATCCGGATTGGGGAAAAAAAGTTGGTAGTGAAATAGTCTGATGTGAAAATCTGACACCACCTTCGGTAAGAATGATGGATGAGTTCGTAGAACCACTCTATTCTCGTGGAAGACTGTATGGTTCTTTGGAGGATAAAGCCTGAATTTCACTGACCCTCCTCGCGGAAGTAATGGCTACCAGAAAAGCAGTCTTCCACGTAAGGTGTTGCAAAGAGGCTTTGTGTATAGGTTCGAAAGGAGGGCCCATGAGTTTCGGTAGTACTATGTTTAGCTCCCATGGAGGGGAAGGTTTACGAATGGGTGGAAAAACATTTCACACCTAAGAAATCCTTGACTACTGGCCTTGTTAAAAAAAAAAAAAAAAAAAGGATTCCTGAGAAGGTGACTTACGATAGGCTGTAATGGCAAATAAATGTACCTTAATAGATGACACTTACTACTCCATTTGGCAAAATCGGGTCTGCAAGACAGTATGACCTCCTGAGCCAGTATTGGATTCGGACCTTGCTGACGACACCATATGTAGAACCTCTTCCACTTGAACGCATATGAACGCCACGTAGAAGTTCGTCTGACTCCTATAAGATGTTCATGCACTTCTGCGAGAACCCTAGGTGCCCATACTGCAGGAATTCAGGAGCCATGCCGTCAAGCTCAGAGAGGGAAGGTTGGGGTGAAGTATTCTGTCTCCCAGCCTGCAAAGGAGATCCGGTCTGCACGGCAGCCTCCTGTGAGGCTGTTCTGATAGGTTGAGGAGATCTGTGCACCAGAACTGACGAGGCCATTGCGGAGCTATGAGAATCATTCTGGTGCCGGATCTGTAGAGTTTGTTGATCACTGCAGGTATGAGGGGAATCGGTGGAAAAGCGTAGAGAAATATCCCTGACCAGTCAAACAGGGCATTCCCTCAAGACCCCAGACGGTAAAACCTAGACGCGAAGTCTGGTCATTTCTGGTTTTCCTTGTCTGCGAAGAGATCCAATTGAGGCTGACCCCATTGAGCGAAGATGTCTTCGACGACCGTGTCGTGAAGAACCCAATCGTGGGCGTCCGAGATTTCTGCTCAGGAAGTCCGCCTCCACATTTTGTTGCCCTGGTAGGTGAACTGCTGTAAGAGACATTCCCCTCGCTAAGAGCCAATGCCAGATGGCCTGAGACTCCCGAGATAGGGGCAGGGATCTCGTTCCTCCTTGTCTGTTCAGATAATACATTGTCGTGGTGTTGTCCTTTTGCACTAGAAGAAATTTCCCCTGAATCAATGGAGCAAAAGACTTGAGCCAGATGAACTGCTCTGAGCTCCAGCAGGTTGATGTGGTACTCTTTCGTTGTCAGACCACAGGCCCTGAGCTTTAAGGGAACCCAAATGAGCTCCCCATCCCTGAAGCGTCGCATCCGTTACCAGAGTGTTGAACGGGATTAGCTGGTGAAACGGAACTCCTACTGACAAGTGAGGTCTGTGCATCCACCATCGTAACGATTGTCGTGCTCCTATCGGAAGACGTATTCTGTCCTCCCAGCAGCCTGTGCTCTGGGTCCAGTTGTTTTCCAGCGCCTCTTGAAGAGGCCTCATATGTAGCCTGGCATTCGGGACAATGGAAATGCAGGAGGCCATGGAGCCCAGAAGAGATGTCCCCTGATGGGCCGTAGGTGCGTCGGACTCCAGAAGGAGTTGACACTTTCTCTTTATTGATAGTCATTCCCCCGAAGGATACACTCTTTCGAGCTCCATATTCAGTATTGCTCCCAGGTAGTGGAGATTGAGTTGGAATGAGGGTGGACTTTTGGTAGTTGACTTGTAGACCTAGAGATCTGAAAACACTGAGCACAATGTCCCGATGGCTCTTCGCCTGCTCCGGAGAGGAGGCTTTCAGTAGCCAGTCGTCTAGGTATGGGTAAATTAAGATTCTGCTTCCTTAGATGCGCCGCGACCGTTGCTACGCATTTTGAGAAAACGCGAGGGGCAGATTTTAGGCCGAACGGAAGCACCTTGAACTGATCGTGCTGGGAGGCTATCCGGAAGCGTAGGAATTTCCGTTGCTTGGGAATGATCGGGATATGAAAGTACGCATCTTGCAGGTCTATGGAGCACATCCAGTCACCTCGATGCAGCTGAGGGTAAATCTGGTGGATAGCCAGCATTCTGAACTTTTGCTTTTTTATGTACTTGTTCAGTAGTCGTAAGTCCAGAATCGGTCTGAAAACTCCTTCGGCCTTTTTTTGCTACCAGAAAGTATCTGGAGTATACTCCTTTCCCTCTGTGCGCGACTGGGACTTTCTATTGCTTTTTTTCCCGTAAAAGGGCGTGAGCCTTTTTGCGTAATAGGCTCATGTGAGCCGGATTGCATTTGGTTGGTGGCAAGTGAGGAGGAGGTGGTCGGAAAAGAAGAGTACCCATTCTCTACAATGTTCAGCACCCATTTGTCTTTTGTTATGCCACGCCACTCGTGATGACTCCTCATTGCTTTGCAGGAGCTTTGGGTGTGGACTGCTGAGGTCTGCTTGACCCTCGGTCTCTCGTGGCCTTACGAGATTGGAAGAGTGGACGCCCTTACCTCTGTTGTGGCCTCTGGGACCAATGAGGGGCTTGAACCCTCTGCAGAAAAGGGCACCTGTCGTAAGGTCTACACCTTCGCCTGAAGTCCTTCTTTCTCTCCAGGTCCACTGCTCTCATGGTGTCCACTTCTGCCTTCATACGTGCCATCTCCTCATATGTTTGGGTTCCAAAAAGCAAGTTTCCGTTGAACGGAAGGTTTAGGATACGCTGCTGCGCTTCCTGTTTCAATCCTGCAAGTCTCAGCCAGGAAGACCTTCTCGCACAAACCCCATGCGCGTAACCATGTGCTGCTAAGTCTGCCCCATCTGCCGCTGCACTGATGACATGGAGACCAGACTCCCTTCCTGAAGGATCTCCTGAAAATTCTGCCTGTCCTCCCTAGGCAGCTTCTCTGTGAACCTGCTCAGCAAGTCCCAGAGTGATCAGTCATATCGGCCTAGGAGTGCGGAAGTGCTGGAGACCATCATGGAAACCGCCGGGCCACACATCTTCCTCCCCAGAGAGTCCAGGTGCCTACTCCTTGTCCGGTGGAACCGTGGAGGATGATGCCACTGAGTGAGTCTTCCGGGCTGCAGCCAATATGACTGAGTCTGGCAGTGGATCAGTCCTGAGAAACAAAGGATCTTGCTCAGGTGCCTTATATTTCTTTAAGATCCTAGCAGGAGCTGATATGAGGGTGGCTGGTGCTAAAAAGGTGTCAATGGTTGGTTGTAAAAGACCAGGCACCAGTGGTAGCAATTTCTTTGATACCGCTTTATGTTGCAGGGTTTCAAAGATCACGGATGAGGAGGTTGAAGGTTCCGGGACCTCTATATTCAGCTTTTGTGCTCCCCTGAGAAGCACTTCGTTAAAGGTTGTGATATCGTACACCGGGGAAACTCTAGCTGGTGGAGAATCCGTTAGTGTAGGGCAATACTCTTACTGAGGACCCCGACGATGACCAAGAAGGAGACCTTCTGCGACAGCGTGACTGATCTAAATCTTCTCTGGGAGCGTGACCTGCTCCGAGATGTTGTAGCAGCGCGTCGAGGCTTAGTGGCAGACTGGCGAGACGCTGAACGAGCCCGTCCTGCCCGCGCTGTTGGCGATGGTGTTCTCGGGAGAGAAGCTGAAGGCGAGTACATCAGAGTATTGCGAGTCTGGGGAGGCAGTCGTTCTATTAAGGCTCTCCAACCACCTTGGCGACACGTTGATGGGCGAGACATGCCCAGATGATGCGGCTCTCGACCGCCCAGATGAACCACTCCTTCTGGAGACCACCGGAGATGTTGGGGTGGTCTTATCTGCCGGCGGCAGCCTACGCTCTTCCCCCTGTAAGACAGGCAAAACCTGTGTCGACGTCGACAGTTGCAACCACTAAGGGAGTGACGTGGGTTGCTCTGGTCTAAACGTTGAGCGCTTAGACGGCGACCGGCGATCCCTTGACCGCGACCTGCTCGACGTCGTGTGCCTCGCCGTCGAGAGATGGGCCGTCGCGGCAGATGTCTTTGCTCTCGCCGTTGAGGCGATTGACGAGGGGTGCGAGGCCTTCGACAGCGAATGGGCACGCCGGTGCTGGCTCGATGTCGATCGGTGGGATGCCGTCGACAGAGATCTGCCCCTGTGGGGGCCATGTTCCTTTGACGTCATATCCTTCGATGTCAGTCGGGTCGCCGGCGATCTATGGCGATGTGACGGTGGCAGCGATGACGTCGACAGGGAACAAACAGGTACCTTCCTACCTGCTGACGTCGATCTAGCCTGTCTCTCCTGAGAATGGCTTGTTGGCTGCCTGGGAAGCGAAGAGGACGTTGTATTCTGCCTCTCATGAAGACCATGAAGTCTGATCTTCTCCTTGTCCTTCAGAGTCCTTTTTGACATGTTCTTGCAGTGTCTGCAAGTGTCAGGGCAGTGACTCTGAGGCAAACATACAATGCAGAGTGTGTGTGGGTCTGACTGGGCCTTCTTCCCACAGGAAGGGCACTTCACAAAAAGAGAAGGCATTTTTCAGTCAGGAAACAATCTCTTTACTCAAAGGTGTAAAATGTCGAGTGAAAGCATAAAAAACGCTGTTTAAGTATTTTCCTGAGAAAAACAGAGCTCAATGCTCCAGGATCCTCTCAGAAGAAGCCAGAAAAAAGAACTGACCTAACTCTGAACCAACTGTCACCTCTCCTTCACCCCTGAGGCATGGTGGGATACTAGAGGTGCTCAGGGTCTTAAAAGGCACGGTGCCAGAATTGTTATAGTTCTCCTCTGTTAACCTGCACGCAGCCTATCGGCTAATAATGCTCCATTGGTTTCAATGTAGGTTTTTTTCCTCTTTTTTCACTGATGTTGCTACTGCCTCTTTCACTGGGCCCAGCTATGGGGCTTTAGAAAGTTTTTTCTCTCATTGTAATTTTGGAAAAAGTCTGTTAAAAATAAAAAAAAAATAAAAAAAAGAAATAAAGCATTTTTGCCTGTTTATGAATATAGTCTGCATTGCTGTTTTACACACGTATATATCAGTCTAGTATGAAAGGAAAATGTCACTTACCCAGTGTACATCTGTTCGTGGCATTAGTCGCTGCAGATTCACATGTTGTGCATAGTCCGCCGTCTGGTGTTGGGTCGGAGTGTTACAAGTTGTTTTTGTTCGAAGAAGTCTTTGAGTCCCGAGACCGAGGGACTCCTCCTCCTTTGTTCCATTGCGCATGGGCGTCGACTCCATGTTAGATTGTTTTCCCCGCAGAGGGTGAGGTAGGACTTGTGTATGTTAGTAATAGTGCCCATGCAATGGAATGAATAAGTATGTACCAACTAAGGTTTAAGTAATATATTTACAAATGTACAAATGTTGAAGATAACTTCCAAACGGCTACAGGCTCCCGGGGAGGCGGGTGGGCACATGTGAATCTGCAGCGACTAATGCCACGAACAGATGTACACTGGGTAAGTGACATTTTCCGTTCGGTGGCATGTGTAGCTGCAGATACACATGTTGTGCATAGACTAGTAAGCAGTTATCTCCCCAAAAGCGGTGGCTCAGCCTGTAGGAGTGGAAGTAGTCTGAAATAAAGTTCTTAATATGGCTTGACCTACTGTGGCTTGTTGTGCGGATAGCACGTCTACACAGTAGTGCTTAGTAAAGGTGTGAGGCGTAGACCATGTGGCTGCCTTACATATCTCGTTCATTGGAATGTTTCCTAGGAAGGCCATGGTAGCGCCTTTCTTTCTGGTTGAATGTGCCCTTGGTGTGATGGGCAGTTCTCTCTTTGCTTTAAGGTAGCAGGTTTGGATGCACTTAACTATCCATCTGGCTATTCCCTGTTTTGATATTGGGTTTCCTGTATGAGGTTTTTGAAATGCAATAAACAGTTGTTTTGTTTTCCTAATTTCTTTTGTTCTGTCAATGTAGTACATTAGTGCTCTTCTGATGTCTAATGTATGTAGTGCCCTTTCAGCTACTGATTCTGGCTGTGGGAAGAACACTGGTAGTTCTACCGTTTGATTTAAGTGGAACGGTGAAATAACTTTTGGTAAAAATTTTGGATTGGTTCTTAGGACTACCTTATTTTTGTGTATTTGAATAAAAGGTTTTTGTATAGTAAACGTCTGAATTTCACTTACTCTTCTTAGAGATGTGATGGCAATGAGAAATGCAACCTTCCCCGTTAAGAATTGCATTTCGCAAGAGTGCATGGGTTCAAAAGGTGGGCCCATGAGTTTTGTTAAGACGATGTTGAGGTTCCATGAAGGAACAGGTGGTGTTCTTGGTGGTATAATTCTTTTCAGGCCTTCCATAAACGCTTTAATGACAGGTATCCTAAATAGTGAAGTTGAATGGGTAATTTGCAGGTATGCAGATATTGCTGCGAGGTGTATCTTTATGGAAGAGAAGGCTAGATTTGATTTTTGTAAATGTAGCAAGTATCCCACTATATCCTTTGGAGATGCATGTAATGGTTTAACTTGATTATTATGGCAGTAGCAAACAAATCTTTTCCATTTGCTTGCATAGCAGTGTCTAGTGGATGGTCTTCTAGCTTGTTTTATGACTTCCATACATTCTTGGGTGAGGTTTAAATGTCCGAATTCTAGGATCTCAGGAGCCAGATTGCTAGATTCAGCGATGCTGGGTTTGGATGCCTGATCTGTTTGTGTTGTGTTAACAGATCTGGTCTGTTGGGCAACCTGACATGGGGTACTACTGACAGGTCTAGTAGTGTTGTGTACCAAGGTTGTCTTGCCCATGTTGGTGCTATTAGTATGAGTTTGAGTTTGTTTTGACTCAATTTGTTTACTAGATATGGAAGGAGAGGGAGAGGGGGAAAAGCGTACGCAAATATCCCTGACCAGTTCATCCATAGAGCATTGCCTTGAGACTGCCTGTGTAGGTACCTGGATGCGAAGTTTTGGCATTTTGCGTTCTCCTTTGTTGCAAATAGGTCTATTTGCGGTGTTCCCCAAATCTTGAAGTAAGTGTTTAGAATTTGGGGGTGAAGCTCCCATTCGTGGACCTGTTGGTGATCCCGAGAGAGATTGTCTGCTAGTTGATTTTGGATCCCTGGGATAAATTGTGCTATTAGGCGAATGTGGTTGTGAATTGCCCATTGCCATATCTTTTGTGCCAGGAGGCACAGCTGTGTCGAGTGTGTTCCCCCTTGTTTGTTTAGATAATACATTGTTGTCATGTTGTCTGTTTTGACAAGAATGTATTTGCGGGTTATGATGGGTTGAAATGCTTTCAACGCTAGGAATACTGCTAACAATTCGAGGTGATTTATATGCAGCTTTGTTTGATGTACGTCCCATTGTCCTTGGATGGTGTGTTGACTGAGGTGTGCTCCCCACCCTGTCATGGAAGCATCTGTTATCACATATTGTGGCACTAGGTCTTGGAAAGGCCGCCCCTTGTTTAAATTTATACTGTTCCACCATAGAAGCGAGATGTATGTTTGGCGGTCTATCAACACCAGATCTAGAAGGTGACCCTGTGCATGTGACCATTGTGATGCTAGGCACTGTTGTAAGGGCCTCATGTGCAGTCTTGCGTTTGGGACAATGGCTATGCATGAGGACATCATGCCTAGGAGTTTTAATACCGTCTTTGCCTGTATCTTTTGTGTTGGATACATGGCTTGTATAACCTTGTGAAAATTTTGAACCCTTTGTGGACTTGGAGTGGCTATTCCCTTTGTTGTGTTGATTGTTGCTCCTAAGTATTGCTGTGTTTTGCACGGCAGAATGTGAGATTTTGTATAGTTGATGGAGAAAACAGAGTTTGTAGAGGGTTTGTATGACCTAATCCGTGTGGTGTGAACACTTTGTTAGGGAGTTGGTCTTGATTAGCCAATCGTCTAGGTACGGGAATACGTGTATTTGCTGCCTTCTGATGTGTGCAGCTACTACTGCCAGGCATTTTGTAAATACTCTTGGTGCGGTTGTTATACCGAACGGCAACACTTTGAATTGGTAATGTATTCCTTTGAATACGAACCTTAGGTATTTCCTGTGCGAGGGATGTATGTGGAAATACGCGTCCTTTAGATCTAAGGTTGTCATGTAGTCTTGTTGCTTTAGCAGTGGTAACACGTCTTGTAGCGTGACCATGTGAAAGTGGTCTGATTTGATGTAGGTGTTTAGTGTTCTGAGATCTAGGATTGGTCTCAGTGTTTTGTCCTTTTTTGGTATTAGAAAGTACAGTGAGTAAACTCCCGTGTTTGTGTACATGGTACCAATTCTATTGCGTCCTTTTGCAGTAATGCTTGAACTTCTAGTTCTAGAAGGTCTAGATGTTGTTTTGACATATTCTGTGTTTTTGGTGGGACATCTGGAGGGAGTTGGAGAAATTCTATGCAATAAGCATGTCGGATAATTGCTAAGACCCAAGTGTCTGTTATCTCCTCCCAAGATTTGTAAAACTGACTTAGTCTTCCCCCCACTGGTGTTGTGTGAAGGGGTTGAGTGACTTGTGAGTCACTGTTTGGTTGGAGGGGTTTTTGGACTTTGAAATTTTCCCCGGTTTCTAGGGAATTGTCCTCCTCTGTACTGGCCCCGAAAGCCTCCACTTTGGTACTGTCCCTGGTATGTAGACTGTGTTGATTGCGAGGTGCTGGCTTGTGTGGATTGACCCCGAAACCCCCCTCTGAAGGTTGTTTTGCGGAAGGTGCCGAAAGTGCCTCTGCCCTGCGGGGAATAGAGTGCGCCCATGGCCTTGGCTGTGTCAGTGTCCTTTTTCAATTTCTCAATTGCCGGGTCGACTTCGGGTCCAAACAATTGTTGTTCATTGAACGGCATATTGAGCACCGCTTGCTGTATTTCCGGTTTAAAGCCAGATGTGTGCAACCATGCGTGCCTTCTTATGGTTACTGCGGTATTTATTGTTCTTGCAGCTGTGTCCGCTGCGTCCATAGAGGAGCGTATTTGGTTATTGGAGATGTTTTGTCCTTCCTCAACCACTTGTTTTGCCCATTTTTGAAATTCCTTGGGTAGATGCTCGATGAGATGCTGCATCTCGTCCCAATGGGCTCTATCATATCGCGCTAGGAGCGCCTGAGAGTTGGCGATGCGCCACTGGTTTGCAGCTTGTACTGCGACCCTTTTCCCAGCTGCGTCGAACTTGCGGTTCTCCTTATCCGGAGGTGGTGCCTCGCCTGATGTGTGCGAGTTGGCTCTCTTGCGAGCTGCCCCTACCACGACTGAATCTGGTGGCAGCTGTGAGATGATAAAAGTAGGGTCCGTGGGCGGTGCTTTATATTTTTTCTCCACCCTTGCAGTTATCGCTCTACTCTTGACAGGTTCTTTGAAGATCTGCTTTGCGTGCCTTAGCATTCCTGGAAGCATAGGCAGGCGCTATGGGTGGAAGAGAGGGTGTTGAAAAGGAAGTCATCCTCGACAGGTTCTGCGTGTAACGACACGTTATGGAACTCTGCTGCCCTAGCTACCACCTGTGCATACGCTGTGCTGTCCTCAGGTGGTGAGGGCTTGGTAGGGTACGACTCAGGACTATTGTCTGATACTGGGGCGTCGTATAGGTCCCAAGCGTCTTGGTCATGGTGGTATGAGCCGGTGAATGTGACTGAGTCTGTGCCGGTGATATATGAGTTACAGGTGGAGGAGAGGGTGGCGGGGTTACATTTTTAACCACTTTTGTTTGTGGTGTTTGTTCCTGTGTTTGGAACTCGAGTCTCCTTTTTCTCCTGATCGGGGGAAGGGTGCTGATTTTCCCTGTCCCACTTTGTATGAAGATCCGCTTTTGTGTGTGGTCCACGTCAGTGGTCTGCAACTCTTCCTTAAATCTGTGTTTGCGCATTTGAGAGGACAGTGATTGTTCCTCTGAATACGAGCTGGCAGTCTGTTCGGTTGACGGTCGTTTTGGCACCGAAACTGTCTCTTTGCTTGTTTTCGGCTCCGAGGAGAATTTCCTCTTTTTCGGAGTCGAGCCTTCTCGGCGTCGATCATCCTCGGTGCCGCTGTCTCTGCGTCGAGCAGCTTCGGTTCCGCTGTCTCGGCGTCGATCTTTTTCGGCAGCACTGTCTCGGTCCCGAGATTGCTGCGTGCCTGTGTCTCGACCAGAGTCGGACGATCTCGGCACCGGTTCGGCCTTTTTCGGTGCAGATGGACGGTCACCTACTTTATGGGTTGAGCCATGGCCTGTTGGCAGTGGCGTCCCCTGGGCCTTGTCTGTTTTCTTGTGTGGTGCTTGCTTCGACGTCTTACTCACGGTTTCTTCGACGTCGAATTCCTCCGAGTCCGATTCATGGATGGAGAAGGCTTCCTCTTCTTCTCCTTGTCCCTCGAACTCTCGGTGTCCTGTCGGCGTGGACGCCATCTGCAATCTTCTGGCTTGCCGGTCACGGAGCGTTTTTCGGGACCGAAACGCACGACAGGCCTCACACGTTTCTTCCTTGTGCTCGGGCGACAGGCACAAGTTACAGACCAAATGTTGGTCTGTATATGGATATTTATTGTGGCATTTAGGACAGAATCGGAACGGGGTCCGTTCCATCAGTGTCAATGTTACATGCGGTCGGGCCGACCAGGCCCCGACGGGGTATCGAAATTACCCCGAAGGGCTACCGGAGCTCTTCACGATTCGGTGTCGATTCTATTCTTACCCGATACCGAGCGAAACAATACCGACGTAGTTTTCCGAAGTTAAGACTATCTTTCCGTCCCGAAACCCGGAGCGAAAAGGAACACGTCCAAACCCGATGGCGGAAAAAAAACAATCTAACATGGAGTCGACGCCCATGCGCAATGGAACAAAGGAGGAGGAGTCCCTCGGTCTCGGGACTCGAAAAGACTTCTTCGAACAAAAACAACTTGTAACACTCCGACCCAACACCAGACGGCGGACTATGCACAACATGTGTATCTGCAGCTACACATGCCACCGAACATTTGTTTACTAAAAATGCTATATATATTTTTCGTGCATAATTCATACTTTTATGTGTGTGTATTTTATGTATGCTCCGGGGTCCCCGCACGAGGGAAGGAATATTCAATGTTTATGACTATTGATGAGGATCCCCTGGAAGAGAAGTACTATTAAAATCAGGAAGCAGTATTGGTGCCAGTTGTCAGAAATGGGAAGAACACACTGCCTCCTGATGCACCCGTTTAGTTCCTTCTTTCTCTCCAGTGCTAGGAAGACATTAAGTTTGCCTTCAACAGCTAAATCCCATGCTGGGGTTTTGGTTAGAGGTGGTCGTCCTGCTACCACAGTTAAATCTTTCATGCCCAATCTATCCCCGAGAGAAACCTGAATAAAGCACTTAAATTTTTTTTAAAAAAAGTGTTTGCACCTTCTTAGGCAGAAGTCTTCAGTACTGGAGAAGTGATGCAAATTTAGGAATAAATACAATAGACACTTTGGCTGGCTCTAGCTGCCTGTCCAGGTCACCAGGAAACAGCAAGTCCAGTCAATCCTTGAACAGTTGCACAACACAAAAGGACATTGGATCTAGAAATGATACCCTATGAGGATTTTTACCCTTCCTATAGACTGGATCTCACTCGAATAAGACTAAAGTGAAGCTTCAATGCTGTGAAGTGATGACTCCGAACTTACCTGCAAAACAAACATGAAACCACCAGCTTCTGAGCCAACCTGATCTCACAATTATGTGGGCAAGTGTAGGAAGTTGGCTCTGTGCTATTTCAAAGTAAGGAATAGCATGCACAGAGTCCAAGGGTTCCCCTTAGAGGTAAAATAGTGGTAAAAATAGATAATACTAATGCTCTATTTTGTGGTAGTGTGGTCGAGCAGTAGGCTTATCCAAGGAGTAGTGTTAAGCATTTGTTGTACATACACATAGACAATAAATGAGGTACACACACTCAGAGACAAATCCAGCCAATAGGTTTTTATATAGAAAAATATCTTTTCTTAGTTTATTTTAAGAACCACAGGTTCAAATTCTACATGGAATATCTCATTCGAAAGGTATTGCAGGTAAGTACTTTAGGAACTTCAAATCATCAAAATTGCATGTATACTTTTCAAGTTATTCACAAATAGCTATTTCAAAAGTGGACACTTAGTGCAATTTTCACAGTTCCTGGGGGAGGTAAGTTTTTGTTAGTTTTACCAGGTAAGTAGGACACTTACAGGGTTCAGTTCTTGGTCCAAGGTAGCCCACCGTTGGGGGTTCAGAGCAACCCCAAAGTCACCACACCAGCAGCTCAGGGCCGGTCAGGTGCAGAGTTCAAAGTGGTGCCCAAAACACATAGGCTAGAATGGAGAGAAGGGGGTGCCCCGGTTCCGGTCTGCTTGCAGGTAAGTACCCGCGTCTTCGGAGGGCAGACCAGGGGGGTTTTGTAGGGCACCGGGGGGGGACACAGGTCCACACAGAAATTTCACCCTCAGCGGCGCGGGGGCGGCCGGGTGCAGTGTAGAAACAAGCGTCGGGTTCGCAATGTTAGTTTATGAGAGATCTCGGGATCTCTTCAGCGCTGCAGGCAGGCAAGGGGGGGATTCCTCGGGGAAACCTCCACTTGGGCAAGGGAGAGGGACTCCTGGGGGTCACTTCTCCAGTGAAAGTCCGGTCCTTCAGGTCCTGGGGGCTGCGGGTGCAGGGTCTCTCCCAGGCGTCGGGACTTTAGGTTCAAAGAGTCGCGGTCAGGGGAAGCCTCGGGATTCCCTCTGCAGGCGGCGCTGTGGGGGCTCAGGGGGGACAGGTTTTGGTACTCACAGTATCAGAGTAGTCCTGGGGTCCCTCCTGAGGTGTCGGATCGCCACCAGCCGAGTCGGGGTCGCCGGGTGCAGTGTTGCAAGTCTCACGCTTCTTGCGGGGAGCTTGCAGGGTTCTTTAAAGTTGCTGGAAACAAAGTTGCAGCTTTTCTTGGAGCAGGTCCGCTGTCCTCGGGAGTTTCTTGTCTTTTCGAAGCAGGGGCAGTCCTCAGAGGATGTCGAGGTCGCTGGTCCCTTCGGAAGGCGTCGCTGGAGCAGGATCTTTGGAAGGCAGGAGACAGGCCGGTGAGTTTCTGGAGCCAAGGCAGTTGTCGTCTTCTGGTCTTCCGCTGCAGGGGTTTTCAGCTGGGCAGTCCTTCTTCTTGTTGCAGGAATCCAATTTTCTAGGGTTCAGGGTAGCCCTTAAATACTAAATTTAAGGGCGTGTTTAGGTCTGGGGGGTTAGTAGCCAATGGCTACTAGCCCCGAGGGTGGGTACACCCTCTTTGTGCCTCCTCCCAAGGGGAGGGGGTCACAATCCTAACCCTATTGGGGGAATCCTCCATCTGCAAGATGGAGGATTTCTAAAAGTTAGAGTCACCTCAGCTCAGGACACCTTAGGGGCTGTCCTGACTGGCCAGTGACTCCTCCTTGTTATTCTCATTATTTTCTCCGGCCTTGCCGCCAAAAGTGGGGCCTGGCCGGAGGGGGCGGGCAACTCCACTAGCTGGAGTGTCCTGCTGGGTTGGCACAAAGGAGGTGAGCCTTTGAGGCTCACCGCCAGGTGTGACAATTCCTGCCTGGGAGAGGTGTTAGCATCTCCACCCAGTGCAGGCTTTGTTACTGGCCTCAGAGTGACAAAGGCACTCTCCCCATGGGGCCAGCAACATGTCTCGGTTTGTGGCAGGCTGCTAGAACTAGTCAGCCTACACAGATAGTCGGGTAAGTTTCAGGGGGCACCTCTAAGGTGCCCTCTGTGGTGTATTTTACAATAAAATGTACACTGGCATCAGTGTGCATTTATTGTGCTGAGAAGTTTGATACCAAACTTCCCAGTTTTCAGTGTAGCCATTATGGTGCTGTGGAGTTCGTGTTTGACAGACTCCCAGACCATATACTCTTATGGCTACCCTGCACTTACAATGTCTAAGGTTTTGTTTAGACACTGTAGGGGTACCATGCTCATGCACTGGTACCCTCACCTATGGTATAGTGCACCCTGCCTTAGGGCTGTAAGGCCTGCTAGAGGGGTGTCTTACCTATACTGCATAGGCAGTGAGAGGCTGGCATGGCACCCTGAGGGGAGTGCCATGTCGACTTACTCGTTTTGTCCTCACTAGCACACACAAGCTGGCAAGCAGTGTGTCTGTACTGAGTGAGAGGTCTCCAGGGTGGCATAAGACATGCTGCATCCCTTAGAGACCTTCCTTGGCATCAGGGCCCTTGGTACTAGAAGTACCAGTTACAAGGGACTTATCTGGATGCCAGGGTCTGCCAATTGTGGATACAAAAGTACAGGTTAGGGAAAGAACACTGGTGCTGGGGCCTGGTTAGCAGGCCTCAGCACACTTTCAATTGTAAACATAGCATCAGCAAAGGCAAAAAGTCAGGGGGCAACCATGCCAAGGAGGCATTTCCTTACAGCAAGGCACAACACAGTGTGAAGGTTTTGCATATTAAGATTGCAGAGGACCAACACATCCATGCAGTAAAGCTGGCCAGGAAATGTGATGACTAGAATTGTCTGGTTCATGAAGCGGCATAATCTAGTGGGTGTGTGTTCCGTACCTGATCCACCTGCCCAATCCCTAACTAACCAAATGCCAACAGATCACCTGTATCCTGCCCAACCACCACATCCCCTAGTTCAATTCTTAACAGACAGGAGGCAACCTGAATTTAAACACCTTATGTCAGGGTCTGTTAGTGACATTCAGGTTACCCAGACTACATAACAGTGTGAACCATCTTTGGCACCGCCTTCGTTAAGGAGTTAGACTTCTGAACATGTGATCAAATCCTAGCAGTGTATTTTTCAGAATAGAAAAACAGGGATGCCAGTGAATAAAATTGGTGCTCCTGGTCCCTTTATTGCCACTGAAAAATGTTGACCACAATTGTCATATCTTGAGAAGCAAGCCCCTGACGTCCAGGTATTTCATAGTGGGAACTAGCCCAAGGCAACTGTCAGATTTTATTAAAAACTAAAATAGTAACCACTTGGGTCCTCAACTGGCTGTAACATTACTAACTTTGTCATTGAACACCGAGTAGTACAGTTGCCAGATCCTTGTTTAGGTCATGGGTTTTAGCCATACATAAAACATTTTTGTAATACGTAAAACACATTTTGTTCAAAGGTTTCTCTAAACAAAATGTTTTTACGTGCAAAATAATGCAGGTATTTTTACTGCTCTGTTTGGAACAAATACAATCCATGTCCGCAAGGACATCTGCAGGTACTGTGTCACAAAAAAACATTTGCAATGTGTTAAGTATGTATCAATTGGACAAAAATACATGCCTCAAATAGGCTTTTTCAAAAAGTGAGAAAAAAATCCTAATTTAATCCAGGCCCTTAAATAGTGATTTTATCTAACCATGCCTCAATGTCTAAAAATGTACCTTTTCATTAAGGCTCTTGGAAATTTGTGGAATGTCCTCAGAGCACCAAATTCATTCCTTATGTCTAAGAAACAATCATGGAAGAGGTGGTTGCGTAATCGTCACTCTGAATTGTGAGCATCTGATTGGCATGGTGATCTCAGCAAAACCCTAAAGGTATAACACGTTTCAAAAAGGGCAGGCTGACAAAACTACTCTCCCTCGAGATATGCCACCATCTTGGACACCAAGAACACAGAATCCAAATTGACCAAACATCTGTAAACTACTTTTATACACATGCGGAGTTAAAAGAAACCAGTCAAGGGAACTGAACAGATCTTTAAGGGAGAAGCAGGCAGTGTGCAGTTAAAAAGACAAACCCTACCAGTCACTGAATAGACGTGTTTGAGGGAGTAGCAAACACTTAAAAATGGTGGTATACTGAGTGTTGCCCAGTCAACGGTACATCTGCGTAAATGAAGCACCACCAGTGAATTCTGACCTTTCTCAGATGAATCCTACCATCAAAATGCTAACCACCTACCATGTATGGGAAATGTATTCCAAGGGGAAAGTCCACCACGCACAGATACACTACCTTTCATTTTCAACATGATAAAAATTAAAATGCACAATCCCACAATAGTTTACTGATCATGAACAAAGAAAACTGAAATCCAATGTTGAAGAACCACTGTTCTAGGATCTTCCAGAGACCATGGTGTAGTGTAAAGTCATTTCTTAAAATGGGTCTCTTCCCTCCCTCCAAAATGGGCAGCCATCTACAACCACGGGTAGGCCATAAGATGATTTTATTAGAATGGTCCAGTGACAATATGTTCATGAATTTTAAAAAACGAAACAAAAAAAAAAAAATTGCAGTAGGAGGAATTCAGACACTGGATGGTCCCTTACCTTTTCATGGAATTTCTTCTGAAAACCTGGTGCAAAGTCAGTAGCCATTTGTCCAACCGCATTGCAGGCTGCATACCTCACTCTTGGATGCTGAAACATAGTTTTCATGTTAATTAGGTAACATGACAACAACAACAAAAAAAACTTTAGAAAGGAGAGTATAAAAAATATATATATATCATACCGCATCCTGGAGGAAAAGCAAGACAAAGTTTACAATCTCGCTGAGAATTCCTTCCATTTGCTGATGACAACCTTCTCCAATAGCTGACAAGGCCATTAAACCAGCATGCCGGTACTTCCAGTCAGCTTCAAGTAAACAAACAAGAAAAACAGTTTATGGACCAACTAAGCTTTTGGTAAACTACAATAGATACTTTTGAATAGGTAAACTCAAGCACTCAGTTAAACTGCCTTTGATAAGGCCTGTTTTAGGATCCTGGGGCAAAACTAAGTGGGTGCTACTTATTAGGAGTATCCCAGGGCAATCAATGGCACTGCACTCATTTGGATAACAAATCTAATCTATTTGGCCACTCGATCGTAGGGATACTAAAGTCGAGCATCAAGGACTAAGGTTCTGGGGATCAGAAACACAATAACAGCAGTCAGTGCTGCAACTCAAAAGAAAAACAGCTATAGTAAAATGTAGGTAACTAAAGGTGGTCATTAGGACCAAAATAAAAATTCATACTGTGTCCCCTATTATAAACTTTATACAATGGCCTGTGAAAGGCGGACTGCTTTGTAACCCTTGCTTTGCTCCTTCTGAGACTGCCAACGGTGGGGAAGCAACTGTAGTAAAGTACCTCTTATGACACGGTGACCCCTTATTTTGCCACTGGTACTGAGGTTTGTCGACCTAAGGTGCACTGAGCTCATGTTAACCAGGTCCTCTTTCCCTAAAATAGAGTAAACTAATATGATTCAATAGAACTGGCACACACATTAGCACCCCTGTAAGGTACCTGGGAAATGGGTACTAAAGAGGGTCCCCTAAGGGTTGCAGCATGCCACCCTAATGGACCCTCCTACAAATTGCATGCAGGCTGCGTAACATGACACAAACCATGTGTGAAAACACAACAGGGCACACCCATTGTGTAGGTGGTGCATAACATATATATATATACCTATCCCTCTCCCTCTCCCTCTATACACACTAAACCCCAGGACAAGATGTACAGCCAGGCAGCATGAATTCAATTAAAACCCAGTAATCCAAAGTAATTGGAGTTTCTCCATGTTCTACAAACGTTTCAAAGTTCATACAGAAGCAAAATGTGTGCCATGTCAAAGTAACTGCATATAATATATGTAAGTAACCCCTACAGCAGGCCTTAGAGCCCTAAGGCAGGGTGCATCCTATTTAATGTGAGGACACATCTGTATGAGCAGAAATCCCCCTGTGATATCTAGTAATTGAACTAGACATTGGTTAAGAGTTACTCTTCTACATAATGGCTTCACTGAAACCCATCATGTTTGGTATCAAACACCTCATCTTAATAAATCCATACTGATGCCAGTATTGGATTTATTATGACAGGGACTCAGTGGGCACTTTAGCGGTGCCCCTATTGGAAGCTGGCTCTTTATATAGTGGACCAAAAAAAAAAAGGTACACTGTTCAAAGAGTCCGGGAAATCCCCAGAAGTATCACAGAGGCATAAAGTACATCCCAAATGATCTTTTGTGGTACTGTGGATGACAGTTGAGGCCTATCAGAGGTTCGTGGTAAGCATGTAATGCACACCGGCAGTAAGAGACAAAAATAGCATAATAACATTGATACCAAGATCATTGGAATTGGGCTAGTACTTTAAGATATAACTTTACAGTTTTCAAAAAAGTTTACAGCTCCAAAAATTGCATGGTCATGTTGACACACTGGGGAATAACATACTGCATAAGGGTACTTCGCAGCAACTTACAGGCCCCATCTTCTGGAGTTAAAGTACGGGGCACAGTCCAAGGCAGCACCAACAGGTCACTTCAGGGGAGACTGGGGCATCAAGGTGCAGAGATGCTTTTCTGCCTCAATGTTATCCTATGAGAAAGGAACATACATTGCATACGGGTAATTAGCAATGACCTACAGGACTGTTCTTCTGAACTTTAGGCGAGTATACGGCAAGGTCCAAAGCGACACCAACAGTTCACCTCGAGGTGGGCTCTCCGATGTCTAGGAGAAGAGGTGTCACAGCGCCAGGTGTCCCATTCACTCCAATGGGGTTTGATATGGTCAAAAAGAGGCAGGGCCTGGGCAGCCAGCAGGGAACAGACAGGGGGCTAGACCCTAAACATCCTCTGTTACGTAGGGACAACATTGGCCCAGTTGTCCTCAGGCGGCGGGGCTTATGTGCAGTGGTGTCTTGGCATCAGGTTCCAGTGCAGGGGATACTCGGTCAGAGGAGGCCCCCAGAAAGGCTGCAAGTGCCATTTGGAAGTACACAATAGGCGAACTTCTAAGTGGGCTGCATTTTTGAAGGGCCTCGGAAGCACGTTGACCAGGTTTGCCCACTTCAGCTCAGGTGCAATGGTGATGTCCAGCTTTCGGTTTTGGTGATCCTGGGTCCTCAAAGTTCTTTGGATGACTGAAGACGCTGGGAAGCAGCTCCTCTGCTCCAGGGGAGTTGTTCTTGGCGATCTGTGAAGCACTGGCAGCTCTCCCAACTTCATGGAGGCTGCAGCGGCAGGACAGGTTAGTTGCTCTTCAAGGGTCAGGTGCATCACGCAGGCTGGGCACCAAGTCAGTTGTGCTTCTCAGGTCAGCAGGCTTGTCCACTCCTTGTGTCAATCAAAGATCGGTTTTCCTGGTATCAGGGGTTCCCTAAATACTCAACTTAGGGGGCATTAAGGGGAGTAAAGGGTAGGAACCAATCTGCTACTTATCCTTGGGATAACACCCACTAGATGACCACTTCCAATGGGGAGTGGGCATCGCCCTGTCCCAGAATTCCGACAAGGTGGGTATCTTTGATGCCTCCTGCCTTGGGATGCAGTTTTCCCTAGGCAAAGGCCTTGGGAGTCAGAATCCCATCTGTTGATGGCAAGCTGGCTAGAACTAGTCTGAGCTCACCAGCATTCATAGGTTCAGGGGGCAACTGTAAGGTGCCCTCTGGGTGCATTCTAAGGAAATGCCTCCTTGGCATGGTTACCCCCTGACTTTTTGCCTTTGCTGATGCTATGTTTTGAATTGAAAGTGTGCTGAGGCCTGCTAATCAGGCCCCAGCACCAGTGTTCTTTCCCTAACCTGTACTTTTGATTCCACAATTGGCACACCCTGGCATCCAGGTAAGTCCCTTGTAACTGGTACCCCTGGTACCAAGGGCCCTGATGTCAGGGAAGGTCTAAGGGCTGCAGCATATCTTATGCCACCCTGGGGACCCCTCACTGAGCACAGACACACTGCTTACCAGCTTGTGTGTGCTGGTGAGAACAAAACGAGTAAGTCGACATGGCACTCCCCTCAGGGTGCCATGCCAACCTCACACTGCCTATGCAGTATAGATAAGTCACCCCTCTAGTAGGCCTTACAGCCCTAAGGCAGGGTGCACTATACCAGAGGTGAGGGCACCAGTACATGAGCACTGTGCCCCTACAGTGTCTAAGCCAAACCTTAGACATTGTAAGTGCAGGGTAGCCATAAGAGTATATGGTCTGGGAGTCTGTCAAACACGGACTCCACAGGACCATAATGGCTACACTGAAAACTGGGAAGTTTGGTATCAAACTTCTCAGCACAATAAATGCACACTGATGCCAGTGTACATTTTATTGTAAAATACACCCCAGAGGGCACCTTAGAGGTGCCCCCTGAAACCTAATCCAACTATCCGTGTAGGCTGACTGGTTCTAGCAGCCTGCCACACTCAAGACATGTTGCTGGCCACATGGGGAGAGTGCCTTTGTCACTCTGTGGCCTGTAACAAAGCCTGCACTGGGTGGAGATGCTAACACCTCCCCCAGGCAGGAGCTGTAACACCTGGCGGTGAGCCTCAAAGGCTTACCCCCTTTGTTCCAGCACCACAGGGCACTCCAGCTAGTGGAGTTGCCCGCCCACTCCGGTCACGGCCCCACTTTTGGCAGCAAGGCCGGGGGAGATAATGAGAATAACAAGGAGGAGTCACTGGCCAGTCAGGACAGCCCCTAAGGTGTCCTGAGCTGAAGTGACTAACTTTTAGAAATCCTCCATCTTGCAGATGGAGGATTCCCCCAATAGGGATAGGAATGTGACCCCCCCTCCCCTTGGGAGGAGGCACAAAGAGGGTGTACCCACCCTCAGGGCTAGTAGCCATTGGCTACTAACCCCCCCAGACCTAAACACGCCCTTAAATTTAGTTTTTAAGGGCTTCCCTGAACCCAAGAATTTAGATTTCTTCAACTTACCGAAGAAGAAGACTGCTGAGCTGAAAACCCCTGCAGAAGAAGGAAGAAGACACCAACTGCTTTGGCCCCAGTCCTACCGGCCTGTCTCCTGCCTTCTAAAGAAACCTGCTCCAGCGACGCTTTCTCCAGGACCAGCGACCTCTGAATCCTCAGAGGACTGCCCTGCTTCAAGAGGAACAAGAAACTCCCGAGGACAGCGGAACTGTTCCAAAAAGACTGCAACTTTGTTACGGAGGCGCAGATTTAAAGACCCCTGCAATCCCCGCAAGAAGCGTGAGACTTGCAACACTGCACCCGGCGACCCCGACTCGACTGGTGGAGAAACAACACCTCAGGGAGGACCCTCCGGCGACTCCGAGCCTGTGAGTAACCAAAGTTGTCCCCCCTGAGCCCCCACAGCGACGCCTGCAGAGGGAATCCCGAGGACCCCCTGACCGCGACTGCCTGACTAAAATCCCAACGGCTGGAAAAGACCCTGCACCCGCAGCCCCCAGCACCTGAAGGAACGGAACTTCAGTGCAGGAGTGACCCCGAGAAGGCCCTCTCCCTTGCCCAGGTGGTGGCTACCCCGAGGAGCCCCCCCCCCCCCTTGCCTGCCTGCACCGCTGAAGAGACCCCTTGGTCTCCCATTGGAAACCCGACGCTTGTTTGCACACTGCACCCGGCCGCCCCCGCGCTGCTGAGGGTGTACTTTCTGTGTGGACTTGTGTCCCCCCCCCGATGCCCTACAAAACCCACCTGGTCTGCCCTCCGAAGACGCGGGTACTTACCTGCTGGCAGACTGGAACCGTGGCACCCCCTTCTCTCCATTGAAGCCTATGCGTTTTGGGCACCACTTTGAACTCTGCATCTGACCGGCCCCGAGCTGCTGGTGTGGTGACTTTGGGGTTGCTCTGAACCCCCAACGGTGGGCTACCTCGGACCCCAATCTTAACCCCATAGGTGGTTTACTTACCTGCAAAAACTAACATTACTTTACCTCCCCCAGGAACTGTGAAAATTGCAGTGTCCACTTTTAAAACAGCTTATTGTGTTTTATGTAAAAAGTATATATGCTACTGTGATTATTCAAAGTTCCTAAAGTACTTACCTGCAATACCTTTCAAATGAGATATTACATGTAGAATTTGAACCTGTGGTTCTTAAAATAAACTAAGAAATGAAAATGTCACTTACCCAGTGTACATCTGTTCGTGGCATCAGTCGCAGTAGATTCGCATGTTTTGCAATAGCTCGCCATCTGGTGGATCCCAGTAGACAAACACAATGACAATAGGCAGAAAATGTGGGTAACCATGCCACGAAAGAGGGTACTTTCCTACATGGATTTAATGATGCATGCATGTAGGAAGTTGACTCTGTATGCACTATTTCAAAGTAAGGAATAGTATGCACAGAGTCCAAGGGTTCCCCTTAGAGGTAAGATAGTGGCAAAAAGAGATAATACTAATGCTCTATTTTGTGGTAGTGTGGTCGAGCATTAGGCTTATCAAAGGAGTAGTGTTAAGCATTTGTTGTACATACACACAGGCAATAAATGAGGAACACACACTCAGACAAATCCAGGCCAATAGGTTTTGTTATAGAAAAATATATGTTCAATGGCATCTGTCGCTGTAGATACGCATGTTTTGCAATAGCTCGCCATCTGGTGTTGGGCCGGAGTGTTACAAGTTGTTTTTCTTCGAAGAAGTCTTTCGAGTCACGGGACCGAGTGACTCCTCCTTTTGTCTCCATTGCGCATGGGCGTCGACTCCATCTTCGATTGTTTTTCCCCGCAGAGGGTGAGGTAGGAGTTGAATTGTAGTAATAGTGCCCATGCAATGGAGTGACTAAGTATGCACCTATTTAAGGTGGAGATGATACATATACAAATAGTTGAAGGTAACTTCCAAACTGCTACAGGCTCCCGGGGAGGCGGGTGGGCACATGCGAATCTACTGCGACTGATGCCACGAACAGATGTACACTGGGTAAGTGACATTTTCAGTTCGATGGCATCTGTCGCTGTAGATACGCATGTTTTGCACAGACTAGTAAGCAGTTATCTCCCCAAAAGCGGTGGATCAGCCTGTAGGAGTGGAAGTAGTCTGAAATAATGTTCTTAATACGTCTTGACCTACTGTGGCTTGTTGTGCGGATAACACGTCTACACAGTAGTGTTTGGTGAATGTGTGAGGCGTAGACCATGTGGCTGCCTTACATATTTCTTGCATTGGGATGTTTCCTAGAAAGGCCATGGTAGCACCTTTCTTTCTGGTTGAGTGTGCCCTTGGTGTAATGGGCAGCTGTCGTTTAGCTTTAAGGTAGCAGATTTGGATGCATTTAACTATCCATCTGGCTATACCTTGTTTTGATATTGGGTTTCCTGCATGAGGTTTTTGAAATGCAATAAATAGTTGTTTAGTCTTTCTGATGTTCTTTGTTCTGTCAATGTAATACATCAATGCTCTTTTGACATCTAATGTATGTAGTGCCCTTTCAGCTACGGTATCTGGCTGTGGAAAGAACACTGGAAGTTCCACTGTTTGATTTCGATGGAACGGTGAAATAACCTTTGGCAAAAATGTAGGATTGGTCCTTAGGACGACCTTATTCTTGTGTAGTTGTATAAAAGGTTCCTGTATTGTAAACGCCTGAATCTCGCTTACTCTTCTTAGGGAAGTAATGGCGATGAGAAATGCCACCTTCCAGGTTAGGAACTGTATTTCGCAGGAGTGCATGGGTTCAAAAGGTGGACCCATAAGTCTAGTTAGGACAACATTTAGGTTCCATGAAGGAACTGGTGGTGTTCTTGGAGGTATAATTCTCCTAAGGCCCTCCATGAATGCTTTAATGACTGGTATCCTATATAGGGAAGTTGAATAGGTAGTCTGCAGGTATGCCGATATTGCTGCAAGGTGTATTTTAATGGAAGAGAAAGCCAGGTTAGATTTTTGTAAGTGAAGCAAGTAACCCACTACATGTTCTGGAGTTGTGTATAATGGTTGTATTTGATTAATATGGCAGTAGCAAACAAACCTCTTCCATTTACTTGCATAGCAGTGCCTGGTGGATGGCCTTCTGGCTTGTTTTATGACTTCCATACATTCTTGGCTAAGTTGTAAGTGCCCGAATTCTAGGATTTCAGGAGCCAGATTGCTAGATTCAGCGATGCTGGATCTGGGTGTCTGATCTTTTGGTTGTGTTGTGTCAACAGATCTGGCCTGTTGGGCAATTTGATGCAGGGTACTACTGATAGGTCTAGCAGCGTTGTCTTGCCCAAGTTGGTGCTATTAATGAGTTTGAGTTTGTTTTGACTGAGTTTGTTTACCAGGTAAGGAAGGAGAGGGAGAGGAGGAAAAGCGTAAGCAATTATCCTTGACCAGTTCATCCATAGGGCATTGCCTTGGGACTGTTTGTGTGGGTATCTGGATGCGAAGTTTTGGCATTTTGCGTTCTCCTTTGTCGCAAACAAGTCTATCTGAGGTGTTCCCCAGAGTTTGAAATAAGTGTTCAGAATTTGGGGGTGAATTTCCCATTCGTGGACCTGTTGGTGATCTCGAGAGAGATTGTCTGCGAGTTGATTTTGGATCCCTGGTATAAATTGTGCTATTAGGCGAATTTGGTTGTGAATTGCCCAACGCCAAATCTTTTGTGCTAGCAGGCTTAACTGCGTGGAGTGCGTCCCCCCTTGCTTGTTTAGATAATACATTGTTGTCATGTTGTCTGTTTTGACGAGAATGTATTTGTGAACTATTATTGGTTGGAAAGCTTTTAGTGCTTGAAAAACTGCTAGAAGTTCTAGGTGATTTATATGCAGTTTTGTTTGATGTACGTTCCATTGTCCTTGTATGCTGTGTTGATCGAGGTGTGCTCCCCACCCAGTCATGGAAGCATCTGTAGTTATTACGTATTGTGGCACTGGGTCTTGGAAAGGCCGCCCTTTGTTTAAATTTATGTTGTTCCACCACAGAAGCGAGAGGTAAGTTTGGCGGTCTACTAACACCAGATCTAGAAGATGACCCTGTGCTTGAGACCACTGTGATGCTAGGCACTGTTGTAAGGGCCTCATGTGCAGTCTTGCGTTTGGGACAATGGCTACGCATGAAGACATCATGCCTAGGAGTTGTAGTACCATCTTTGCTTGTATCCTTTGTGTTGGATACATGCGTTGTAGGATGGTGTTGAAATTTTGAATTCTTTGTGGACTTGGAGTGGCTACTCCTTTTGATGTGTCTATTATGGCTCCTAGGTATTGTTGTACCTTGCGCGGCAGAATTTGGGATTTTGTGAAGTTGACGGTGAACCCTAGTTTGAAGAGTGTTTGTATGATATGATTTGTGTGATTTGTGTGATTTGAGCACTCTATTAACGAATGGGCCTTGATTAGCCAGTCGTCTAGATATGGGAACACATGTATTTGCTGCCTTCTTATGTGTGCAGCGACTACCGCTAGACATTTGGTAAAGACTCTTGGTGCGGTTGTTAATCCGAAAGGCAGTACCTTGAATTGGTAATGTATTCCCTTGAATACAAACCTTAGGTATTGCCTGTGCGATGGGTGTATTGGTATATGGAAATAAGCATCCTTGAGGTCTAAAGTTGCCATGTAGTCGTGTAGTTTTAGCAATGGCAATACTTCTTGTAGTGTGACCATGTGAAAGTGGTCTGATTTGATGAAAGTGTTCACTACTCTGAGGTCTAGGATTGGTCTCAGCGTTTTGTCCTTCTTTGGTATCAGAAAGTACAGTGAGTAGACTCCTGTGTTTATTTGTGTGTTTGGCACTAATTCGATTGCATTCTTTTGCAATAGTGCCTGTACTTCTATCTCCAGGAGATTGGAATGATGTTTTGTCAAATTTTGTGCTTTTGGTGGTATGTTTGGAGGGAATTGTAGAAATTCTATGCAATAACCATGTTGGATAATTGCTAGAACCCAAGTGTCTGTAGTGATTTCCTCCCATGCTCTGTAATAATGACTTATTCTTCCCCCCACTGGTGTTGTGTGGAGGGGGTGAGTGACATGTGAGTCACTGTTTAGTAGTAGGGGTTTTGGGGCTCTGAAATCTTCCTCTATTCCTAGGGAATTGCCCTCCTCTATATTGTCCCCGAAAACCTCCTCTATACTGTCCCTGGTAACTGGACGGTGTTGCTTGTGAGGTGCTGGCCTGTGTGCTCCGACCCCGAAACCCCCCTCTAAAGGGTGTTTTACGGAATGTGCTGTAATTCCCTCTGCTCTGCGGGGAGTAGAGTGCGCCCATGGCTTTGGCAGTGTCCGTGTCCGTGTCTTTTTTGAGTTTCTCAATCGCTGTGTCCACTTCTGGACCGAACAGTTCTTTTTCGTTAAAAGGCATATTGAGAACTGCTTGTTGAATCTCTGGTTTAAATCCAGACGTTCGGAGCCATGCATGCCTTCTGATAGTTACAGATGTATTAATTGTCCGTGCAGCTGTATCTGCAGCGTCCATGGAGGAGCGGATCTGGTTGTTGGAAATGGTCTGTCCCTCCTCAACCACTTGTTTTGCCCTATTTTGTAAGTCCTTGGGCAGATGTTCAATGAGATGTTGCATCTCGTCCCAATGGGCTCTGTCATAGCGCGCAAGTAGTGCCTGGGAGTTCGCGATGCGCCACTGGTTTGCAGCTTGTGCTGCGACTCTCTTACCAGCTGCATCGAACTTGCGGCTTTCTTTATCTGGGGGTGGTGCATCTCCAGATGTGTGGGAGTTGGCCCTTTTCCTAGCTGCTCCTACAACAACAGTCTGGTGGCAGCTGTGTAGTGATGAAAACTGGGTCTGTAGGAGGCGCCTTATACTTTTTTTCCCACCCTTGGTGTGATTGCCCTACTTTTGACCGGCTCCTTAAAGATTTCTTTTGCGTGCCGGAGCATACCAGGGAGCATAGGCAGGCTTTGGTATGAGCTGTGGGTGGAGGAGAGTGTGTTGTATAAAAAATCATCCTCGACCTGTTCTGAGTGGAGGCTTACGTTGTGAAATTGTGCTGCTCTAGCCACCACTTGGGAATACGCGGTGCTGTCCTCTGGTGGAGATGGCTTCGTAGGGTATGCCTCCGGACTGTTATCTGACACTGGGGCGTCGTATAGGTCCCATGCGTCTTGATCTTGGTCACCCTGGCTCATGGTGGTGTGAGCTGGGGAGTGTGACGGAGTTTGTGCTGGTGAGACGTTAATCACGGGCGGAGGAGAGGGTGGTGGGGTAACTCTTTTCACCACTTTTGGTTGTGGTGTCTGTTCAGTTTGGAACTCCAACCTTCTCTTTCTTCTAATAGGGGGAAGGGTGCTTATTTTTCCTGTCCCCTGCTGTATGAAAATACGCTTTTGCGTATGGTCCACATCAGTTGATTGTAGCTCTTCCTCAAACCTATGCTTTTGCATTTGGGAGGTTAGCGAGTGCTCTTCTGTATAAGAGCCTGAAGCTGGGTCGGTTGCAGTTTGTTTCGGGGCCGAAACCCTGTCTGCGTCCTTTTTCGGCTCAGAGGTGACTTTTTTCATTTTCGGGGCCGAAACCTGTCGGCGCCGATCTTCTTCGGGGCCGCTGTCTCGGCGTCGAGCCGTGTCTACACCGGCATCTCGGTGTCGATGCTTGTCTCCAGCACTTTCTCGGTCCCGAGAAGGCTGCGTGCCGGTGTCTCGACCGGAGTCGGACGATCTCGGCACTGTTTGGGCCTTTTTCGGTGCCGACGGTCGGTCACCGAATTTATGGGTGGAGCCATGGCCTGGTGGCAGTGGCGTCCCCTGGGCCTTGTAAATCTTCCTCTGAGTGGTTTGACGTCTTACTCACGGTTTGTGTATCGTCGAATCCTTCGGAGTCTGAGTCTTGGATCGAGAAGGTACCTTCCTCTTGTTCCTCGAACTCTCGGTGGGCTGTCGGCGCGGACGCCATCTGAAGTCTCCTGGCTCGACGGTCTCGGAGTGTTTTTCGGGACCGGAACGCACAACAGGCCTCGCAGGTGTCTTCACTGTGCTCAGGTGACAGGCACAGGTTACAGACCAAGTGTTGGTCTGTATAGGGATATTTATTGTGGCATTTGGGGCAGAAACGGAACGGGGTCCGTTCCATCGGCGTTCTTCAGCACGCGGTCGGGCCGACCAGGCCCCGACGGGGGATCGAAAAAACTACCCCCGAAGGGCACCGGAGCTCTTCGATCCTTCGACGCGGTGTTGAATCTAACTACGCCGATCCCGAACGCAACAATACCGACGAAAATCTTCCGAAATTAGCTATCTTTCCGTTCCGAAACTCGGAGCAACAGGAACACGTCCGAACCCGATGGCGGAAAAAAAACAATCGAAGATGGAGTCGACGCCCATGCGCAATGGAGACAAAAGGAGGAGTCACTCGGTCCCGTGACTCGAAAGACTAATTCGAAGAAAAACAACTTGTAACACTCCGGCCCAACACCAGATGGCGAGCTATTGCAAAACATGCGTATCTACAGCGACAGATGCCATTGAACATATATTTTTCTATAACAAAACCTATTGGCCTGGATTTGTCTCTGAGTGTGTGTTCCTCATTTATTGCCTGTGTGTATGTACAACAAACGCTTAACACTACTCCTTTGATAAGCCTACTGCTCGACCACACTACCACAAAATAGAGCATTAGTATTCTCTTTTTGCCACTATCTTACCTCTAAGGGGAACCCTTGGACTCTGTGCATACTATTCCTTACTTTGAAAAAGTGCATACAGAGTCAACTTCCTACATGCATGCATCATTAAATCCATGTAGGAAAGTACCCTCTTTCGTGGCATGGTTACCCACATTTTCTGCCTATTGTCATTGTGTTTGTCTACTGGGATCCTGCTAACCAGGACCCCAGCAGTCTTGCTCTCGCCTGTAAATTGTACCTTTTTCTTCCCACAATTGGCATACTGGTCCCCACCATGTAAGTCCCTAGTATATGATACCTAGACACCCAGGGCATTGGGGTTTCAGGGGACCCCTATGGTCTGCAGCAGTTATTCTGCCACCCATAGGGTGCCCATGCAAAGGGTTCTGTAGGCCTGACATTGCAGCCTGTGTGAAACGGGTGCATGCACCCATTTTCACTACAGGTCACCGGACCAGGTGACTGTAATTCATCCCTATGGTAGGCTGTCTCAGCCCAGAGGGCAGGGACCTGTGTGTGAGGGCACCCCTGCACTACAGAGGTGCCCCCACAAACTCCAGATCTTTTTTCCTGGACCTTGAGTGCGGGGACGCCATTTTACACATGTACTGGACATAGGTCACCACCTATGTCCAGCTACATAATGGTAACTCCGAACCTGGGCATGTTTGGTATCAAACATGGCAGAATCATACCCCAATACTGTTGCAAGTATTGGAAGTATGATTCCATGCTCTCTGGGGGCTCCTTAGAGGACCACCAGCATTGCTACCACCAGCCTTGCAGGGTTTTCTGGACAACCCAACTGCTGCCACCCCCCAGACAGGTTTCTGCCCTCCTACAGCTTGATCGGACCAAGCCCAGGAAGGCAGAATAAAGGATTTCCTTTGGGAGAGGGAGGTGGTAACCTCTCCCTTTGGAAACAGGTGTGACTGGCTTGGGAGGGATAGCCTGCCCAAGCCACAGGTTTGCTTTGAAGGGCAAATTTGGTGCCCTCTGTGCATAAACCAGTCCACAAGTTCAACTTGTGTTGACCAGTCTCCAGAACAGACATTTAAAATGACTTCCCTGAACACTTACTATGTCTGAGAAGCGACAGACATAGCAGGGGCTCATGCCGATAAGCCCTCATGTTAAGTAATGCATCCTGCCTTAGTAACCCCTCTAGCAGGGGTTACAGCTCTAACATATTTTACATGCAGTGCTTAGGACCCATGGCACACAGGCTGTGCATTATGTCCTGTTTTCACTTGTCTGCACCAAGACACGTAGCATGCAATGGCAGCTAGTCATGTGCTTGGTGAGGAGTCCGTTATGGGCTGCAGTACAAATTGTGCCACCCTAGGGACCCTCCAGAGTACCCCAGGCCCTAAGTACCAGGGGTAACATTTACTAGGGACTTACAGTGGGCTCTAAAGGTTTTACCCAACTGTCAAAACGACTGCAGTTTTGGAGGAAGCGATCTGGCACTGGGGTCCTGGTTAGCTACATGAAATACCTTTCATTTGAAGTATTACTTGTAAACAAAATAGAGCATTAGAATTCTCTTTTTGCCACTATCTTACCTTGAAGGGGAACCCTTGGACTCTGTACATGCTATTTCTTACTTTGAAATAGTATATACAAAGCCAACTTCCTACAGGGAGCCATTCCCTTCCATGAGCAGGCTCCTAATGAGACTGTCCGGCTCCCAGATTTGATGACCATCGGGTCCACCGAAGGAGCAACTTGCCAGGAAGAGGATCTTGAACATCCAGGAGTGCAGTTCCATTGACCCATCCTGTCTTCGAGATGCTGAGCCGGCCCGGAGCCTCCCTGCACCAATACCCAGGGGTACCATTGGCAGTTGCAAGCACCAAGGTTGGTTTGTGTTCAGCCAGCACACAAACGCTGCCAAAAACTTACCTGCGTGTCGACGACTTCAAGAGGCCAGCTCTATGCCTGTCTTGCTGTGTTTTTCCTCTCTGCTGCAGGTGAACCAAGAACCGTGAAAGCCTCCAACGCCCCGACCCCGCCAGACAAAAACACCTCTGCACCGAGTTCCCTTGCCTGGGCTCAAGAGAATGTCTGATACTTCAGCCCCATCACGAGCCAACAAACACTTGCCACCGGGATTTGTAAATTGCTTTATCTATGGAAGAGTTCACAATAGAGATGGTTCACATGGCTTCACGATCAAGACTAGCCATATCCAAAAGAACACAATCACGAGGCAGACTGTAAAGGAAAAACTTGTTAATCAGTGACGTGATTGTTATATGTACAGGACCCTTAAGGTTATGGGATATGCCCAGGACCGTCCAGATGTGAAAGTATAGATGCATCTTTTGAAGCCCAAATGAGACAATCCTTGTCATTTGGGCTTCAAGGTTTGAGTCAATCAGCCTATTGGGAATTCAACCTATTGGGAATTCAATGCAGTTTGACATATGGGCCTTGGATAGATCTTACTAGGTGTTCTAGACCAGCTCCTCTTCTACTGTTCACAGCAGCGAGATGCTGCCAAGGCTTGAGAGCTCTTGAGAATGCTCATGTCTAGGTCATAAAACACATCACTAGAGTACAAAGACCAGATGAGGCAGGAGTTACTGCCTTAATGGGGCAAGTATTTATCCCACATTGGAGCGCATAAGTGAAACACAAGCCAAACAGTCTGCAACACTTGTCTGAAGTCAAAAAATTTCTCCCAGCAGAAGTCAGTCCTGTGAGGTTTTCTAGGCAGGTACAGTATGCAAATCCTAGCCAAAGTAGTCTAAATAGTTTGTGTTCAAGCTAGAAAGAGCTGTGGTTAAGCAACAAACTGCAAAATACAGGAAAAGGGGAAGGGTGTTTCAGAGGGGAAAAGTACATTTATAGGCATCAGAGGAGCAAGCACTAAGACAAGAAACCATCCCCCCAGTGATTGTTTACAAGTCAGTGCAAGCAGCTCCAGAATAAAAAAAAATAAAAAAAAACCTGCCCATTTACCTTACAGCGTCTTTGTCATGAAGGATGTGAACTTGATACATGTCAGAAGCACAGCCAGCTTTAACAGAACACCACATCAAATTTCTGGCAAAGAACAGTCTATTATACCAAGGGTGTATGGTTTCCATTCAACCTATTATTCACAGGATAAGCACAGCTATAAAGGAGAACTTGTTTTTACTTTTGTGGCTTCTGTTATTGCATGGTCTGTACTACAAAATGTTGTCAATTCAGACATCTGCTGATCTAGAAACAGTTAGCGAAAGCGCTCAATTGCTGTAAGTTGGAGGTCGCATTATACAGCATGAAAGGCAAGGTGTAGATCAAATTCCAGTTTGTACAGTAAGCTGTTGAGGTGTGGATTAGTGGTAGGATTGATAATGCTAACTAACCCCAATGAGTATTTAAGAGAGGTTTCCAAGTTTTTGACAGACACTCTGGGCTACCTTTAGATCATTTAGCGTTTATTCTATGCCTACCTAAAAGTTGTTGTTTTTTGCTTTGTTACCGTAGGAAAATGCCACTGTTGGCATGGTTAACCCCCACCACACGCACACACACTTTTTGCCTAGTGTTGAAGCCAACATTGATTGAAGTGTGCAGAGACCCTGCTAACCAAGCCCCAGCACCAGTGTTTTCCCTAAAACTGTGCCTTTGTTCTGACAATGGACACAGCCATGGTACACAACTAAGACCCTTGTATGTTAACCCAACTGCTAGTGTAAGACTGACCAGTCTGTGGCAGCCTGCCACATTCAGACGAGTTTGACCACATGGGGTGAGTGCTTTTGTGCACTCTATTGTCAAAAACAAAGCCTGCCCTGGGTGGAAGTGCTTTACACCTCACCCTGCAGGAACTGTAACACCTGGGGGTGTGCCTCAAAGGCTCAAGCCTCGGATTACAGTGCCCCCAGGGCACTCCAGCTAGTGGAGATGCATCCACCCCCCTCCTCCTGTCAGACAACCCCACTTTTGGCAGTAAGTCCAGAGGGAAAAATCAGGAAAAACAAAGAGTCACCCACCCCCCCCCCCCCCCCCCCACCCTCAGCCAGGACCACCCCTAAGGTGTCCAGAGCGGAAGTGACCCCCTCCTTGAGAAATCCTCCGTCTTGCTTTGGAGGATTAGGACCAATAAGGATAGTAATGTGCCCCCTCCCCAAAAGGGAGTGGGCACAAGGAGGGTGGCTACTGCCCCCGGACCCTAACGCACCCCAAAATTTAGAATTTAAGGCCCCCCCTGAACCCAGCTCAAAAGATTCCTGGAGACCTACAAAGAAGGACTGCTGAGCTGAAACCCCTGCAGTGAAGGAAGACAACTGCTTTGGCCCCAACCCCCGTCCCTCCCAGCCTGTCTCCTGCTTAAGAGAAACTGCAAAAAGAACAGCAACACATCCAGCGGGCCCAGCGACCTCTGCCCCCTGTGCACCAGATGCCCACGGGTTGTGTCCAGGTGGTCCACCCAGCAGGAAAGGGTCACAAGGCGATTGGGAACAAGAGCTCATCCTGGGTTGACCCCTCCAGCCCCCCACAACGACATCTGTAGCGAGAATCCAGAGGAACTCTGACTGCAAGCTCACAAAGGTATCCAACACCTAAAGGACACACTGCACCGGCAGCCCCCAGGCCTTCGTATCGACCAGCAGGTGACCCTCTGTCCTATCCAACCAGTGGTGTCCCCAAGACACCCCCCTGGGCCTCAGCTGCAGCATCCAAGTACTTCACAACAATGGAAGGCAATCTTTGCTCATGAATGCAATGAGACTGCAAAGAAGATCTCAAAGCTTCAGACAGTTTCACTGAGGGGAGAGGTTGGATTCCCGGGGAAGAAAGGGGGGAGGGAGGATTATACATTAAGTCTAGGTAGGAGATCTTGAAAAACACGTAATATTTGGGGGGGGGTTGATCTATTAAAGGTAGCCAAGCCTTTAACATGGATACTCCATTCTGAAAGGTAACAGGTCTGCTTCTTTGCAAGTTGTTGGGGTTACTTCTTCAGACACCCCATACAGAAACTCTTCAACTTGAAAGGGCAGGATAATCATGGGGGAAAATTGTATATTTAGCTTCCTTTACTTCAAGAATGTTTGCACTGTTATCAGTAAGGTAATTTTGGCCTGACTACATTCAAGAACAAGTTGTCAACTTCAATGATTGCAGCGTGGGATACAAGATGCTGTCTAAAAACAGGTCACTTGCTATGCTTCAGTTGTGGCTTATTCTAGCTTAGGGTATGAACACAGGTTTTGCTAGTTTTTGGACTAGCTACATTATGTATCCTCTTTCGCCACCGAAGTTTTCTTTATTTGTATCTTTATCAGCATGAAGGAAAGCCTTTTTTAGGTGGTGCTCTCAAAACCAACCAATATAGCTGAGGTGGTATGCAAAATTGAAGGATCTGTTTACACAGCACTAATTTTAAATTTCCCCTCTTACTGATAATGGAAGCATGAATGGGTGAAAGTTAGTTTCCAGACGGTTGCATTTGTGGGCAGTAGAGGTGCACTGCAGTTCAATAGCAAAGTATCTTTTGGCACAGCACTCATGGTACCGAGGATAAACAGTTCAATTTTGCTCTAGAAGGTGGAAGGGGAGAGAAGAAAATAAGTTACTTACCTGTAACTATAATTCTCCAGTATTGGAATCTTTCATAGATTCACATGCTTGAATCATTCCCCGTCGTCGAGATGGGAGTCCCCCAGTACCTTAAAAAAAAGACAATGTCCCAAAGACACTTTCAGCTCCTCCGGACAAAGAGGGTAGAAGGCTGGACAACATTGGGAAGTGGTTTTCTTCTATGTCTGGCCTCATAGTGAGGGCAGCAAATTTGTTAGCAATCCTGGGGAGGTACGACAGACAGCTATGGGCGGATATTGCCCCATACCTGGATCACATCTCGGAAGAGTCTAAGGCAGAGATTAAAAAGATCCTCTTGGAGGGTGAGGGCACCTCAGTTGAGGTGTTTGACTGCACTATGGACATTGCAACAACAGCTTCTCAACAATTAGCGGGCGGAGCAGTTGCGAGACAGCAGGGTTGGTTAAGAGCAATATCCATCCGGAGGTTTAGAACAAGGTGTTGGACCTCCCTTTTGAGGGAGAAGCATTATTTGCCAAGCATGTGGATGAAGCCTTGCAGGCTATAAAACCAGATACTGACACCGTAAGGTCCTTAGGTACCCTTAAATTTAAAAAGGTTCCTTTTTGAGCTTCCAGAGGTCAGGGAGTCTCGACTTAGGAGGGGTCCGACTTAGGAGGGTTTTACCAGTCCGTTTGCTAACCCTCCTACGCTACACAACAGTTCCAGCCTCAATATACCCAAAGGCAACCCCCTCAGGTGTCATATTGCAGACCCCCTCCTAGGGGAAGATCGCGTCAGGATAAAGAGACAGCCAGACGTCAGACAACTTTCGGGCTTTGGCTACAGCCTTGCCACAGAGCAGGAAGATAGGAGAAATAATTACACTTATACAGAAAGTGGGCGCAAATTACATTAGACAAGTGGGTTTTAAACACGGTTTGATTTGGCCATACTTTAGAGTTCGTTCAACGCCCACCTGCTTGTCCGCATACCTTCGTGCAGAAGCATCTAAAACAACTCCGGCTGGAGGTTGGGACCATGCTCAGAAAGGGGGCAATAGAGTTCTTTCTTTGGAGAAGGGCAAAGGTTTTCACTCCCGTTTTTTCCTGGTACACAAGAACTGGGAATCTTGGTGTCCCATTTTAGATCTCACAGGCCTAAACAAGTACCTCAAACGCCAAACCTTTTGCATGGTCACATTGCAAGATATTATTCTCCACATGAACCACGGAGATTATAGGACGTCTCTGGATCTCCAGGACGCATACTTCCATATTCCAATTTCACTTGCCCACAGGAAGTATCTACGTTATGGGAGCCGGCAGCCATTTCCAATTCAGAGTCCTTCCATTCGGCTTGAAGTCCGCCCCCAGGATCTTTACAAAGTACCTAGCTCTGGTGGAGGCTTTCCTAAGAAAGAAGAAAACTCAAATTTTTCCTTACTTAGACGATTGGCTCATCAAGGCGCAGTTGTCTCAAGCAGCTCACGACAACAGCCTGCATAGTATTATTCGACGAGCTGGGTCTCACTCTGAATCAAAGTCAAACATCTTACCTACAAGGGTAACAACCTTCCTAGGTGCAAAGATCAACACCATCAGAAACTGAGCTTTCCCATCGATAAGAGACACTAAACTTGTTTCCTTGGTAAACAAAGTGCAAAGAAAAAAAGTCTCTGTACGCATTTACAAATCACTTCTGGGGATGATGTCTTCTTGCGTTCAGTTATTCCCCTTTGGTCTAGTAAGGCTGAGACCTCTGAAGGAGGAATTAGATCTACAATGGATACAGAGAGACAACTCATTCAAACTTATCAGTGCAACTCCTCGGATGGTCCAGGCTGTCCACTGGCAGAAAAGTCAGCGGAACCTTGGAGTAGGTCTTTCTTTCCTACCACCTCAAGCCCCTGATGGTCATCACCACGTACGCTTTCCTACAGGGCTGGGGAGCACATCTTCAGGATCTTCAAATCAGTGGGAAGTGGAGCAAGTCCTTCCAAAAGTATATCAACTTTCTGGAGTTTAGAGCGATTTTCTTGGCCCTGCAGGCTTTCCTTCCAAGGATAGAGCACACAGCAGTTCTCATAAGGACAGACAATACTGCAGCCATGCATTATTTAAACAGGTGGGAACAAAATCTCTCCTGTCTCGGGGAATCACAGACGATTTGGGACTGGACCATTCGCAATGGCATCACTCTACATGCAGAACATCTACCATGAAGGTGGAACGAGACCGCAGACTGACGTCCTCTTGTCACGAATGGGAGGTGAATCAGGACGTGCTTGACCAGATCTTCAGGGAGGTGGGGGAAACCCAAACTAGATCTGTTTGCATCCCTGCAGAACACCAAATGCCGCTTTTACTCAAGTTGGGCTCACCATCCGGGATCTTGCGGGAATGCGTTTGATGGCATGGTGCAAGATATTTGCCTACGCTTTTCCACCCATTCCTCTAATATCAAAGGTGCTGTCAAAGATCAAGCAGGAACATTGCAGACTCATCCTAATAGCTCCGTTTTGGCCCCGCCAACATTGGTTCTCAGAGCTCCTCCTGTTCTTGGAGGCAGATAACATTCCGCTGAAAGTGTCACCACAGCTATTGAGGAACGAGGGCCAGATTCTACACCCAGACACCAGATCACTCAAGTTATCGGCCTGACTCCTGAACACAAGGAGTTCGCCCATTTAGACATTCGGCCAGAGTGTCGATATTTTTTGCAAAGGCCAGAGCAGAGAATACCAACAAATTGTCTGAGTTGAAATGGAAGAGATTTTGCTCGTGGTGTCAGAACCAGCACATTTATCCACTATTGGCACTGTAGAGCGAATACTACCCTATCTCCTCCATCTGCCACTTACAGGCTTGGCACATGCATCCATTAGGGTGCATTTGGCGGCGATATCTCGCTACAGGCGTTCGCCTGCAGCTCCATCTCTGTGGTCATCTAGGTTAATTAAGCAGTTTTTTTAAAGGGCTCTTTTGAGTTTTTCCACCAGTAAGGCCTCCTCAGCCATCCTGGCAACTCAACACTGTTCTTTCTCAACTTATGAAACACCCATTTAAACAGATACACAGAGCAGATCTCAAACCTTTATCGTGGAAGGTGGCTCTGCTTCTAGCCCTTACTTCTTCCAAGCGGGTCAGTGAGATCCAGGGAATTCACTATTCAGGAGCCTTTCCTCCAATTTAAACAAGATAGTCATACTTCGCCAAACGCCAAATTTGTACCAAAAGGTGCCATCAGACTTTCATATTAACCAACTGGTGGTTCTAAAATCGCTTTCCGAATCCAACGTCTCCGGCGGAGAGAGCTCTCCATTTGTTGGGCATCAAAAGGAACCTTAAGTTTTACTTGGAGGACCAAGACTTTTAGTAGGTCTACTCAATTTGTTGCATACAGTGCTCCTAGGAAAGGGCAGGCCCTTTCTAAACGAAGTGCAGCCAGATGGATAGTAGCAGCTATAAACGTTTGCCACCAAGCAGCTGGGAAACCTTTACAATCCTCAGGGAGGGCGCATTCAACGAGGAGTGTCTCAGCGTCCATGGCACTGTTTGCAGGTGTACCCCTGCGGGACATTTGCAGAGCAGCCACCTGGAAGACTACTCACACCTTTACGAGACTATTGTCTGGATGCCATTCCTACGGGAGATGCAGCGGTTGGTCAGGCGGTCCTGCGACATCTGTTCCAGTAACGTCGAGCTCACACTTCCTCCCTCCACCCATCCATTTCTTTTTTCTTCGCCCACTGCATGTTTTTTGCTTTGCTATATTTACATGTTTTCCTTATACCATAACATATGAGTATCAAAATGTAGGTGTTTGTATATATAAGGAACATAATTTTTTTTCATGCTATTAATATCAGCTCTACAATCTCTGATGGAGGGGTTTGGGAATGAAAGTTTAATGCAATGTGCTCGATACTGCTTTTTAGTCTGATTCAAGCATGTGAATCTATGAAAGTTCCAATAATGGAGTGAGAAAATAAGTTACTTACCTTTAACTATAGTTCTCCAGTATTGGAATCTTTCATAGATTCACATGCGACCCACCCGCCTCCCCGGGGAAGCTCACCTTTGTCTATCATATGTTTGTCGATAGTGCTTAGAAAATCTGAGGTGCTGGAGCTTCTCGCAGGAGGGTTCTAAAGGGTGGTGCTCTGATTGGCTGAGGTTCAAGTTTGGTCCTCTTTACATAAAGACTTGGATGGGTTGCTAAAATGAAGAGAATTTGTTATACAGGTTATGTCTTTGGGACATTGTCTTTAAGGTACTGGGGACTCCCATCTTGACGATGGAGAATGATTCAAGCATATGAATCTATAAAAAGTTCCAATGCTGGAGTAAACTCAAAATTCAGAAGGACACAGTAAATACTGCTCAATGTTCTACCACTGAGCCATTTAAAAATGTGATTAACAGTAACAAATACAACAGCTGAAAAAAAATAAAGTGCTCTCTCTGCCTGAAACAACCAAACAAGCAGTTGCTTAGTGCCGATTGCTAGTGTTCGTTTACACTGGTGTTACAGCAAGTGTTCTACTATAGGCCCTCTTATATTCCGGGAACTTCCAAAGAGCTCAGGTCTACCGGGACAATGACTCAAAAGAGTTAAATTGATATAACGATATGGAAAGATGGGCAGAGGACCGAACTTTGGCTGTGGTCAGACACTGTATGAATTCTTGTCAAACAAAAATGGGAAAGTCTGCACAGATTGCCTGCTTCGAGAATTACTTACGGTTCTGTAGCATCTGCATGATGTGTTCTTTAATCATTGGTAATACTATTTTCCCACCAAGTCCACATGCCATTCTATCCAGGGCACTTTCACCAGCAACTGCATTGCTACAACAGAAACATGTAGAATGATCACAAAGTTTACTTCCATAGCATAATTTACCATGTGTATTTTAGTTAAATCTAGTCAAGAACTACCACAGAAACGAAGGCATTACTAATAGTTTAGCTTATTTACAATCTCTAGCAGTCTACCACTATACGCCTGTAAACAATGTTTTACTATACAGCCCAGAAAAGACATGTCAAGTGAAGGATGCAAATGATCCATACTATTGCCTGGTTTTGATGCAGCTTTGACTGAAATACACTGGGTCCCTGCTAACCATGTCCCCAGTGCCAGTGTTCCTTACCCAAAAACAAGAACACTGGTTACTTGATCCCCAACTGACCAGGCCTTTAGCACCTCTATGTCCCTAGCAAGTGGTACCTCTGATACCTAGGAGCTAGGTATCAGAGGGTCCCTAAGACTTGCATGATAACTTGTGCCACTCTAAGGGACCCAGTACCAAACTCATGCAGACTGCCACTGCAGGCTGCGTGACAAGGTGCTCCAAAACGTGAAACTACAACAAGGAACAGTGGGCTAGGAGGGCCTGCAGATACACTTTGCATGGGCTCCCCATGGGTGGCCTAATACATGCTGCAGCCCATGGGGATCCCCTGGTACCCCCAAGGCCCTGGGTACAATATACTAGGGACTTACATCCCACATTTGGCATACTGGGGCCCCCCATGTAAGTGGTTCAAGTAACTAAGTTTGAAGGGAGAGAGCGTAGTCACTGGGGTCCTGGTCAGCAGGATCCCAGTGAACACAGTCAAACACTGACAACGAGCAGAAAATAAGGGGGGGGGGGGGGGGGGGGGGGGAGAAACCATGCCAAGAAAGGAATGGTTTCTTACCTGTAACTCCAGTTCTCTCGTAGGGGTATTTCCATGATAGTCATAAGCACTGAATAGTTACGCACGTCTGCGGGGACCCCGGAGCACTGATGTGAAGTATATTCTTAAGTGCAAAAAACCAGCCCTTTGAAAAAAGGTCTGTCAAAAACCACTTAAGAATAACACTGTGCAGCCTATGTGAACAGCTACACAGGCCAAATTGTTGAAAAGAAAACAGCTGTAGTGTAAATTCACGTTCAAATACCTATTTATTCTAGAAATGTAATTAAAAAAAAATACATTCTCATACTTTATTTACACCTCTCAAGAAAGTAAAGTCTTCCTGTATCCCATCATGCACAGCAAAAGGCAGTTGCCTCAGTTCTTTTTGAAGGCTTATAACCTGACATGAAGGAACAAAACATTTGTTGTAGTACCTTCATCGATACTATTATGGCAACCTTTCCCATGTCAACTCCACCAGGGAGGAGGGAGGGTTGCTGATAACTCATGGAAATACACCTACGAGAGAACTGGAGTTACAGGTAAGAAACCATTCCTTCTCTCGTAGGGGATTTCCATGTATAGTCATAAGCACTGAATAGACTAGCAAGCCAATCCCCATAACCGCGTGGAGTAGACAGAATAATACTGACCAAAAAACAAGTCAAGCAAATAAATTCTTAAGCAAGGCCTGTCCAACCTGCGCATCTGCCCTAGCGTCTGTATCAAGGCAGTAATGCTGTGTAAAGGTATGGACCGATTTCCAAGTGGCTGCCTTGCATATCTCTGCCAAAGGGATATTTCTCATTAAGGCCGCAGTAGCTGCCTTCCCTCTAGTAGAATGGGCTTTTGGCCTGCCACCAAGAGATTTGTTCGCTAACTGATAACATAACAGTATACATGAAACAATCCACCTGGATAATGATTGCTTAGACGTGCCCAACCCTGTTCTAACTGGGCCATAGTTAACAAAGAGTTGCTGCGATTTACGTAAGCATTTTGTCCTGTCCAAGTAAAATTTCAAAACCCTCTTTACATCCAGAGAATGCAGAGTTCTCTCGGCAGGGGTAGTTGGATTTTGAAAGAAAGTTGGTAATGAAATGGTTTGGTTCACATGAAAGTCGGAAACTACTTTTGGTAAAAATTTTGGATGGGTCCTCATCACTACTTTCGCAGAGTGAAAGACCATGTAGGGTTCTTGAGCGCAAAGGGCCTGGATTTTGCTGACCCTACGCGCTGATGTGATTGCAACCAGAAAGGCAGTTTTCCACGTGAGATGTTGAAGTGATGCTTTATGTATTGGCTCGAATGGAGGTAGCATCAGACGTGATAGGACAACATTCAGTTCCCATGGAGGAGATGGCCTCCTAATGGGAGGAAAGACCTTTAAGCCCTCAAGGAAGTCCTTGATAACTGGGATCCTAAAAAAGGAGGTTTGAGAGGGGCTCTTTCTATATGCCGTTAGAGCCGCCAAGTGCACTTTTATTGATGACAATTGTAAACCCGATTTTGCCAAACTTAGTAAGTATGGCAGGATGGTTTCCTCTCCACAGGATATCGGGTCAGTGTTGTTGTCCAAACACCACACACAGAATCTTTTCCACTTGCATGCGTAAGCCGATCGTGTGGAAGGTCGCTTTGCCTCTCTTAGGATTTCCATACAGTCCTGAGGTAGGTTCAAGTGTCCATATTGAACTAGCTCAGGAGCCAAACTCAATGATGAGGTTGGGATGAGATATCTGCCCTCTGAACTTCGTGAGCAGATCTGGACGATGAGGCAGTCTGATGTGTGGCTTGAGTGACCGGTGAAGAAGGTCTGGAAACCACCATTGGCGTGGCCATTCTGGAGCAATTAGAATCATTTTGGACTGGGCATTGGATAGCTTCTGAAGGACTGCCGGTATCAGGGGAAGCGGTGGAAAGGCGTAAAGAAATGCTCCTGACCAGTTTATCCACAGGGCATTCCCCGTTGTCCCTGGATGGTAATATCTGGAGGCGAAGTTTTGGCATTTTTTCTTTTCGCAACCCCAGAAAACGTCTATAGAGGGGGTACCCCATAGTGCGAAAATGGAACGAAACGACGTCGTCGTGTAATACCCATTCGTGGTTCTCGTCCATTACGCGGCTGAGAGCATCTGCTTGAACATTCTGGCTGCCCGGCTGGTGAGTTGCTACTAGCGACAGGTTCCTGGCTAGAAGCCAATGCCAGATTGTCTGAGCCTCCCTGGATAATATCCTGGACCTGGTGCCTCCTTGTTTGTTTACGTAATACATGGAGGCCACGTTGTTCGTCTGGAGGAGGAGAGTTTCCGTTTTCAGAGAAGGTAGGAAGGCTTTGAGCGCAAGATGGACTGCGCGAAGCTACAGCAGGTTGATATGATAGAGACTCTCTCTCTGACCACTTGCCCTGGACTCGAAGATGATCCATGTGCGCTCCCCATCCGAGCAGTGATGCATCTGTTACGATGGTTTGAGCTGGAGGCTGTTGCTGGAAAGGAATCCCCACCAAGAGATTATTGGGTGAACACCACCACTTGAGGGACTGTAGGGCATGGGGAGTAAGAAGAACTGCGCTCTCCCAATCTTCCATCAGTTGACACCATTGATCCTCCAGGCATTCCTGTAAGTGTCTCATATGGAGGCGAGCATTGGGAACGAGGTGGATACAAGACGCCATCGAGCCCAGTAGAGAGGCGATTGCTCTTGCAGTGGTCTGTGGAGTTCTCTCTAGTTGTTTGCACTTTGAGAATCGATAATAGTCGTTCCTCCGAAGGAAACACCTTTCCTTGATTGGTATCTAGAACGGCCCCTAAGTAATGCAGCCTCTGAACAGGCGTTGCTGTGGACTTCAGAAGATTGACTTGAAGACCGAGATTCTGTAGCAGCTGTTGAGCCCATTTGAAATGTTGTTGGGCCTCTGGATAGTTGGAGGCCTTTATGAGCCAATCGTCTAGATAGGGGTAGACAAATATTCGATGCTTCCTCAGATGGGCGGCTACCACCGCCATGCATTTGGAAAAAGTTCTCGGCGCTGATTTGAGGCCGAAGGGTAGAACCGCAAATTGGTAATGACTTTTGCCGACAGTGAACCTTAGGAATTTGATGTTTCTTGCTCACCAGAATGTGAAAATAAGCGTCGCAAAGGACTATCGCGCAGAGCCAATCGCCCTGACGAAGATGCGGATAAATTTGGTGCAAGGATAGCATCCTGAATTTCTCTTTGCGAATCCACTTGTTTGCGGTCCTTCGGTATAGAATGGGACGAAACTCTTGTTTGTCCTTCTTTGGTACTAGAAAATACCTCGAATAAATCCCTTTCCCGCGTTGATTGATCGGGACGGGTTCTATAGCTCTTTTTTGTAATAGAATAGCGACTTCCAACTGAAGAGCTTCGAGGTGGTGGCTGGCTGGTTTGGGTGGAACAGATGGAGGAGGACTGGTGAATCTGAGAGCGTAACCATGTCGCACAATATTCAATACCCAGGCGTCTGATGTGATGCGTAGCCACTCGTCCAGATGATTTGTGATACTTCCCCCTACCGGAGTGGATAACGGAGAAGGGGGAAGCGAAGATTCAGGGCTTAGACGCGGGAGCCAGGCGAGTTGCCGGAGTTTGCGGCGTGGATCGACCCCTTGTCGACTTTCGCTGCGTCGAGAAAGGCCTTTGATGTTGCTGTTGTTGCTGGGGACGTGAGGACATCCAGTGTGGTGTCTGATATCTGTGGGTGAAAAGCCTTCGCTGGTAGGGACGGAATACTTTTCGCTGTTCTTTTGGGTGTTCGATGCCTACCGCTTTTAGAGTGTCTAGCTCAGACTTCATTCTTGACATCTCGTCATCGGCATGAGAGCCGAACAAAGTAGAGCCTGAGAATGGTAAATTCTGAATTCTCTGTTGCGCCTCTGGTTTGAGAGATGTCAATTGCAACCATGCGTGTCGTCTTAGTGCTACTCCATGAGCGTAGTTATGTGCCGAAAGTACCGAAGAATCAGCAGCAGTGCTTATTATCTGGTTGGAAACCATGGATCCCTCACCCACTACCTCCAAGAAATCTTCCCTTTTGTCCTTGGGTAGGTGTTCCGCAAACTGCAGTATAGAGCCCCAAAGGGACCGATCATATCTTCCTAATAAAGCAGTGGCACTGGCTGCTTTCATTGTGATGGCTGCGGTAGAGCATACTTTTCTGCTTGCAGCATCGATTTTTCTGCTCTCCTTGTCCGGAGGCGAGGAGGAAGATGGTGATGTAGAGTGTAGTTTCTTTGCAGCTACTATCACCACAGAGTCCGGCATCGGGTCCAACCTTCGAAATAGAGGATCTTGCTCCGGTGGGCGATACTTTTTAATAAGTATTAAAGGAGCAGATTTCGTTGTGGCCGGTGTTAGAAAAATATCCATTGCTGGTTCAATAAGACCTGGGACCAGTGGAAGTAAAGGTCTTGAAGATGTCCTCTGTCGTAAAGTCTCGAAAATCACTGAGGTGGATGGGGTGGGTATCGCCAGCGGGATATTTAGTTTAGTCGCCCCGCGCACTAGGACCTCTTGGAATGTATTCACGTTGTAAGGAAATGCCTCCTTGGCATGGTTGCCCCCTGACTTTTTGCCTTTGCTGATGCTATGTTTACAATTGAAAGTGTGCTGAGGCCTGCTAACCAGGCCCCAGCACCAGTGTTCTTTCCCTAACCTGTACTTTTGTATCCACAATTGGCAGACCCTGGCATCCAGATAAGTCCCTTGTAACTGGTACTTCTAGTACCAAGGGCCCTGATGCCAAGGAAGGTCTCTAAGGGCTGCAGCATGTCTTATGCCACCCTGGAGACCTCTCACTCAGCACAGACACACTGCTTGCCAGCTTGTGTGTGCTAGTGAGGACAAAACGAGTAAGTCGACATGGCACTCCCCTCAGGGTGCCATGCCAGCCTCTCACTGCCTATGCAGTATAGGTAAGACACCCCTTTAGCAGGCCTTACAGCCCTAAGGCAGGGTGCACTATACCATAGGTGAGGGTACCAGTGCATGAGCATGGTACCCCTACAGTGTCTAAACAAAACCTTAGACATTGTAAGTGCAGGGTAGCCATAAGAGTATATGGTCTGGGAGTTTGTCAAACACGAACTCCACAGCACCATAATGGCTACACTGAAAACTGGGAAGTTTGGTATCAAACTTCTCAGCACAATAAATGCACACTGATGCCAGTGTACATTTTATTGTAAAATACACCACAGAGGGCACCTTAGAGGTGCCCCCTGAAACTTAACCGACTATCTGTGTAGGCTGACTAGTTTTAGCAGCCTGCCACAAACCGAGACATGTTGCTGGCCCCATGGGGAGAGTGCCTTTGTCACGCTGAGGCCAGTAACAAAGCCTGCACTGGGTGGAGATGCTAACACCTCCCCCAGGCAGGAATTGTCACACCTGGCGGTGAGCCTCAAAGGCTCACCTCCTTTGTGCCAACCCAGCAGGACACTCCAGCTAGTGGAGTTGCCCGCCCCCTCCGGCCAGGCCCCACTTTTGGCGGCAAGGCCGGAGAAAATAATGAGAAAAACAAGGAGGAGTCACTGACCAGTCAGGACAGCCCCTAAGGTGTCCTGAGCTGAAGTGACTCTAACTTTTAGAAATCCTCCATCTTGCAGATGGAGGATTCCCCCAATAGGGTTAGGATTGTGACCCCCTCCCCTTGGGAGGAGGCACAAAGAGGGTGTACCCACCCTCAGGGCTAGTAACCATTGGCTACTAACCCCCCAGACCTAAACACGCCCTTAAATTTGGTATTTAAGGGCTACCCTGAACCCTAGAAAATTAGATTCCTGCAACTACAAGAAGAAAGACTGCCTAGCTGAAAACCCCTGCAGAGGAAGACCAGAAGACGACAACTGCCTTGGCTCCAGAAACTCACCGGCCTGTCTCCTGCCTTCCAAAGATCCTGCTCCAGCGACGCCTTCCAAAGGGACCAGCGACCTCGACATCCTCTGAGGACTGCCCCTGCTTCGAAAAGACAAGAAACTCCCGAGGACAGCGGACCTGCTCCAAGAAAAGCTGCAACTTTGTTTCCAGCAGCTTTAAAGATCCCTGCAAGCTCCCCGCAAGAAGCGTGAAACTTGCAACACTGCACCCGGCGACCCCGACTCGGCTGGTGGCGATCCAACACCTCAGGAGGGACCCCAGGACTACTCTAAGACTGAGTACAAAAACCTGTCCCCCCTGAGCCCCCACAGCGCCGCCTGCAGAGGGAATCCCGAGGCTTCCCCTGACCGCGACTCTTTGAATCCAAAGTCCCGACACCTGGGAGAGACCCTGCACCCGCAGCCCCCAGGACCTGAAGGACCGGACTTTCACTGGAGGAGTGACCCCCAGGAGTCCCTCTCCCTTGATCAAGTGGAGGTTTCCCCGAGGAACCCCCCCCTTGCCTGCCTGCAGCGCTTAAGAGATCCCGAGATCTCTCATAGACTAACATTGCGAACCCGACGCTTGTTTCTACACTGCACCCGGCCGCCCCCGCGCCGCTGAGGGTGAAATTTCTGTGTGGGCTTGTGTCCCCCCCGGTGCCCTACAAAACCCCCCTGGTCTGCCCTCCGAAGACGCGGGTACTTACCTGCAAGCAGACCGGAACCGGGGCACCCCCTTCTCTCCATTCTAACCTATGTGTTTTGGGCACCACTTTGAACTCTGCACCTGACCGGCCCTGAGCTGCTGGTGTGGTGACTTTGGGGTTGCTCTGAACCCCCAACGGTGGGCTACCTTGGACCAAGAACTAAGCCCTGTAAGTGTCTTACTTACCTGGTTAACCTAACAAATACTTACCTCCCCTAGGAACTGTGAAAATTGCACTAAGTGTCCACTTTTAAAACAGCTATTTGTGAATAAATTGAAAAGTATACATGCAATTTTGATGATTGGAAGTTCCTAAAGTACTTACCTGCAATACCTTTCGAATGAGATATTACATGTAGAATTTGAACCTGTGGTTCTTAAAATAAACTAAGAAAAGATATTTTTCTATATAAAAAACCTATTGGCTGGATTTGTCTCTGAGTGTGTGTACCTCATTTATTGTCTATGTGTATGTGCAACAAATGCTTAACACTACTCCTTGGATAAGCCTACTGCTCGACCACACTACCACAAAATAGAGCATTAGTATTATCTATTTTTACCACTATTTTACCTCTAAGGGGAACCCTTGGACTCCGTGCATGCTATTCCTTACTTTGAAATAGCACATACAGAGCCAACTTCCTACACACGTCATCTATGGGGGACACTCTCGGGGATGGTGAGTCCGATAGGGTTGGAGAGTAGTCCCGTGTAGACGAAGAAGAATGCCTATGACGTGAATGTGGAGATCTACGATGGTGCCGAGAAGAAGATGAACGTCCAGAGGAATGTCTGGAATGTCTTATGGATTCCGCTGGAGTCCTCGGAACACTCTGAAGGAGGAGCCGGAAGAGGAGCCGTAGGTGTTGCTGGTGTCTGCGGCAACGGCGGCTGTTGAGGAGAGACTGCGGCGAAGCTGGAAGCAGCATGAGTGAGGCCGAGGATTCTGAAGTGGTATAAACCCTTCTAGGTCTCGTTGACTGCCGCCTCGACGTCGACACACTCCTCGACGTCAAAGTACAGTGACGTCAGGTGCCTCTTGACGTCGATTCCCCTCGTCGCTGAGATCCTCTCGACGATGACCTTCGCTGTTGATGCGATGACGGCGACTGTCTTCGACGGCAAGCACTCTCTCTCAACATCGATCGTCCTCGCCGCGTCGACCCAGACCCTCGACGTCGACCGCCCTAGTCGGCGATCCAGACCTTCGACGGCGAGCGTTCACGCCGTCTCGACGGCGAAACGGCTGCAGACGTCGAACGAGGTTGCTTTCTCGCCGTTGAACCGGTCCTAGACGGCGAGCATGTTGGCGCCGTTCCTGGCCTCGATGTCGATGCCCTCGACGTCGGAGACCTATGCCTTTTCTGAGCAGGTCTGGCCGAAGTTGCAGAGGAAACAGGGTGAGCCCTGGTAGAAGACTAACCTTCTCCTCGCTCCGTGGCAGATTGACCACTTCTCCTGTCCTCTCTTGCTTGAAGTCGAATTTTCTCCCTATCACGAAGAGTCCTTCTGGAGAAAGTTCTACAGATGTCACAGGAATCAGGTTTGTGGCTGGAAGGAAGGCAAATTATACAGACCCGGCGTGGATCTGTTTTAGCCTTTTTTCTGCCACAAGAAGGGCATTTATCAAAAAGTGAAGGCATTTCTAAAATAAAAAAAACCTTAAATTTGTCAGAATTTTACAGAAAAGATTAGCAAATGTTCACTCAATATTAAAAAAGTCGAGTGAAATTGAAAATACCAAAGATTTTAATTGAATTTGTCAAAAACAGCTTTGTGAGGTAGAGCTCAATGCTTCAGGGTCCTGTCAGCAGGAGCCGGAAAAAAGAACTGAGGCAATTGCCTTTTGCTGTGCATGATGGGATACAGGAAGACTTTACTTTCTTAAAGGCACAGCTCTATTTACATTCTGTATAATGGCAGCCTATGGGCTACACTGACCTGCATTGTTTTATTCTCATGAGGTGTAAATAAAGTATGAGAATGTATTTTTTATTACATTTCTAGAATAAATAGGTATTTGAACGTGAATTTACACTACAGCTGTTTTCTTTTCAACAATTTGGCCTGTGTAGCTGTTCACATAGGCTGCACAGTGTTATTCTTAAGTGGTTTTTGACAGACCTTTTTTCAAAGGGCTGTTTTTTTTGCACTTAAGAATATACTTCACATCAGTGCTCCGGGGTCCCCGCAGACGCGCGGAACTATTCAGTGCTTAGGACTATACATGGAAATCCCCTACGAGAGAAGAGGGTACTTTCCTACACCAAACGTTTATTTTCAGTGAAGACATGTAACTGGGGAACTCATATCGGCCAGAGTCCAGCACATGTATTGAAAATGGCTTCCCTGTTCACTCACTATGTCAGAATATGCAGATATGCCATCACATGTAATATAATACCCCCTGCCTTAGGGCTGAAGGCCTGCTTAGGGGTGACTTACATATATTGCATGCAGTGTTAGGCAACAGTGTTTTCACTTTTAGATGCACCCAGGCACGCAGCCTGCAGTGGGGTGACCATGTCAAAAAGAGGCAATTTCCTACACCTAAAAGTACTTACCAGATTCCAGTGAGCTGATATCAAAATATACATAAAAGTAGCTGTTATTTTATTAAATCCGCATCAGCTTTGAGTGCGTTTCACTTACTGCCTATGTGCGTGCACTGCATGCTTAGCCCTACCATCTCATATGCTCATCCACACCACCAGAAAAGAGCATCTGGGGTGTCATTTGTGCCTTTAATTCATCTGGGGTTTGCTTGGACTCTTTACACAGGGTACCTCTTTTTGGTGCTCTAAGGAGGCAGCTTCCTACACCTCATAAGAAAGATTATCCTCAGGAAACAAAAATCTGAAGCGGCAAGTCCAAAAACTGAGCACCAACTGATGACAAAGGGCTAACTAGTAAAAGTAAAGCTGAAGAAAAAAAAAAAAAAACTTTAAAAATATAATCAATTTAAGTACTCTACGTGAAATACATTCCAGTGTCCAAAATATTATGCAGCTACACCTACTCACAGACCCTACACTTGCCAATGTTCTACTTCAGTTCTTCCCTATACAAGAAGACCCATGCCTATCAGAGGTAAAGGAAAGCAGGTTGGAAAGGTTACTTTCACATACTAGTTTTCAGTCAAACGTATGCACGTTGGGGTCATAAACAGTAACTTGGAGAAAACTAGTCCTATTTATAAATCCCCTCCCAAGTCAAGTGCAATATTTTCTTTCAATACTCTCATGTAACAAGCCTATCAATCTTTGGGAAAATAAAGCCAATAAGTCTTGCTTTGTTATTTTGAAATGGGCTTTGCCAATGGAACGTCTTATTGTATATACTTTCAAGATAGCCATCACAGTGTATGCTGCCACTTATTGAGTCAATGTGACATGATATTGTAACGCATGTCAGTAACGCAAGGCAGCTGCCATCATGAAAGCATAGAAAACCATGTTCTCTACTTTCAACATAACTGGTTGCGGCTATTGGGTCTGCTAATTTGACCAGAGTTCAAAAGCCTCCAGCACTGGCATAACCAATAGAAGCTACTGCAATGGAGAGTGTTGGCAGAGGATGGTGCAGGAGACCATCATGGAGCATCACAAATGTTTCCATATGGTGCCTGGCACGTCACCAGACAGTGCAAGGACAACATGCAGTGACATTTGAAGAGTAAACCTTACTCCCATGGAGTGCTTAAAATAAAAATGTAGTTGGTGGAAAAAAAAAAACAAAAAAAAAAAAGGAGTTCCTTGAAGTAAGCTGCGGAAGAAGGCACACAGCCAGTCAAAACCAAGGGTCAACAAGCTAAGATCCAAGAAAGGAACAAATACAGATGAAAGCCACAAGTAAGTCTGTACCAAGACCACAAAAATGGAATTAAAAATGAAAGATGCGGCATGGCTGACTAAACCCTTAATTATAATCTGTTCAAAAGAGTAAACTATACAAATCTTTGGCATTAAAAACCGTTCGTACCATGATTTCAGTGTGGCTCCACACTTACCATTCCACTCTGGAAATGTGGGGACCTCATATAGGAGCCACTCCCAAGAATTGCTCAAGGCTGTCCATGCTCCAAAAAGCAGAGCCCCAACAGCATACTGGCTTAAACCAATGTGCTTATTCTTATACTGGGAATCTTAGCAATGGTTAGAGCTCAATTCACATGTAGGAAGCTGGCTCTCTATATGGTGCGCTAAAAAGAAGTACATTGTGCAGTATCAAGTGGATCCCCAAATAGTTTGCAGAGGCAAAAGTAGATCGGACTAATGCTCTTTTTTGTGATCCTGTAGGCAAGCAGTTAGGCTTATCAGACAGTAGTGCTAAGCATTTGTTGTACTCTGAGGTACTAAATGACACTTGAAGAATAATTCAGAGCCCAAGTTAGAAAAATAGAATTTTTTTATATACATGTTTCAAACCCAAGAACTTTGTAATCAGGCAAGTACGTTTTCTAGCACAAATACTTTTCAGATTCAAAAAAACAGTGCAATTCTCAGAGTTCAATATTAACCTGTGGAGAAAAACAATGTTCCGCAAACACAGGGTTAACTGACTTAGAAAAACAATCTCAGGGAATTAAGGTAAGTACTGGTATTGATCAGAACCACACCAGCAGATCACTACGGGCAGCACTGGGGCAAGCTAGGTGCAGGGGTGCAATAAGGCATCGGGTGCCCAATGATTTCCTATGGGAGCTTGGGCCTCATGAAGACAGGCTGCAGGCTCTGGCTAGGAAGCCAGTCGGGGACAACAGGTAGATAGTAGACTTGGGGTGCTCCAGTACATAGTTGCACCTTTGGTCCTTTTCTCCAGGGCCCAGAAGCGATGGATGAAGGGGTGTCCTTAGGTGTTGGGTTTCTTCATCCAGGAGCACTCTCGGTCAGGCGGGTCCTGCCTGTTGAGGCTGCAAGTGTCTGGGAGACCAGGGGACAGACGAGGGGGCCTAAGGTAGACTGACTCAAGGAAGCCGGGGGATGTCACTGGCACTAGTCAGTTGGGACTGGTACAGTGGCTGCTAGAGGTGTTGGGTTTTCTCTCACCATACAGCTACGGGGAGCGGAGGCCTGCATGCAGAGACTGCAAGCGAATTGCAGGGGAGAGTCCAGGATGGTGAGACCACACTGGACTGATACTGGACAGCTAGGGAATCTTGCTGGCACCGTTGGTTGACTCCACCTGGGGTCATGGACAATGGGTGTAGAGGTCACGTCTCGTGTCAGAACTTTGCTGTTCCAGAGGATGCAGAGTCGTTTGATACTTTATTGCAAAGCAGAGCTGCTGCTCACAGGAGTCTGGAGTCTTTATAGCAGGTACGAGGTCCTCCTGGGTTTCATGGAGGCTCCGCTGCAGGACGAGTTATCTTTTGGGCAGGCCAGAGGGGCTGGTTTCAACTCCGTTGCATTACAAAGGCGGCTATACCTTTGAAGCTTCCCACCCTGGAATGTCCATCCTTCCTGGGTGAGGTGGTAACACCTCCGCTCAGTGCAGGTTTTTGTGTCTGGCCCTCAAGAGCGCTCACTTACCCGTTGGGGGACCAGAAACGAGTCTATGGTGGCTGAACTGAACTGGTCGGGACCAGTCAGTCAACCCACTAGTAGCTGGTACGTTTTTACGGGGCATCTCTAAAGTGCCCTCTGGGTGCAGTTAATACCTCACAGGCATCAGGGAGGGTTTATTAATCTGAGATGTTTCAAAGACTTCACTCTTCCTGCCGGAAGCGCGAGACTTCACACACTTCACCCGACACCCCCAGCTCGAGCTCCAGAGAACCAACACTGCAGGGAGGACTCCAAGGCGACTGACCTTGTGAGTAACCTGAAACGATTCTCTCCCCCCCCCCCCCGACACATGCAGAGGCGATCCAGAGGATCCCCGGACCGCGACTGCCTGGAACAAACCCGACGCCTGGACCAAGAACTGCATCCGCAGCCCCCAGGACCAAAAGGAACCGAAGTCCAGTGCAGGAGTTACCATCAGGCGACCCTCTGCCTAGCCCAGTCAGTGGCTGGCCCGAGTCGCACCCCCCTCCCCCCCAAATGCCCTGCCTGCACTGCTAGAGTGACCGCCAGGTCCCTCCATTGATTCCTATTGAAAGCCCAACACCTGCTAAGCACTCTGCACCCGGCCACCCCTGTGCCGCTGAGGGTGTGTTGTGTGCATACTTGGGTCCCCTCCAGTGCTCTACAAAAAATCCCAGGTCTGCCCTCTGAAGACGCCGGTACTTACCGGTTGGCAGACAGGCGCCTACGGAAACAGGGGTGCTCCAGTTCCAATGTTTTGGGCCCTCCTTTGACCTCGGCACCTGACCGGCCCTGTGTTGCTGGTGTAGTGACTTTGGGGTTTCCTTGAACCCCCAACGGTGGGCTGCCTATGCCCAGGAACTTGAACTTGTAAGTGCTTTACTTACCTGCAAAACTAACCAATACTTACCTTCCCCAGGAACTGTTGATTTTTGCACTGTGTCCACTTTTAGAAAAAGCTTATTGCCATTTTAACTAAAACTGTATGTTACTGCTCTAATTCAAAGTTCCTTACTTACCTGTTTTGAGTACCTTGCATTTTATGTATTTACTTCAAATCTTGTGGTTCTAAAATAAATTAAGAAAATATATTTTTCCTACATAAAAACTATTGGCCTCAAGTCTGAGTGTGTGTCCCTCATTTATTGCCTGTGTGTACAACAAATGCTCAACACTACCCTCTGATAAACCTACTGGTCGACTACACTACCACGAAATAGAGCATTAGAATTATCTAATGATGACACTATCTTGCCTCGAAGGGTAACCCTTGGACTGTGCACACCATCTTTTACTTTGAGATAGTATATACAGAGCCAACTTCCTACAGTGTACAACCTTTTGATGTTCGACAGCTTCCAGATCGTGGTCCCCTTTGGGTGCATGAGGGTACACTCCTTGAACGACTTGGTGCTCAAGCCCAAACACTAAATCCCACCTCTTGCGGGTCAGTTACAAACATCAGTTGGACAGCCACTGCATAGTTTGAGCCCAGTAGTGTTAGGTTGTGTTTCAGTTCCTTGCACACTCAATTCAATATGAAAACAGTTGAGAGCCAATAGAAAACAGGAAAGAAGCCCTGGATTCACGTCAGGAGCACAAAGAAAGGAAATGATGTGGAGATACAGCATTGGGCATTTTGTGCTGCCTCACTGTCACTTCTGGGCTGGAACAAATCAAACTGAGTAGCACAGTGCCACCTAACAGCACACAGGAGCACTGCTATGAAATCTTTCTAAATAAAGTCTGTCGCCTGTGGAATATTTTAAAGGTGAGAAATCTGCAGTTGGAAGTTTACATGAGAAAAACAAAAGGTTTCAAACATTCAAAAACCAGATAGCCTTGACCACAAAGAAAGTAATATTTAGTCAAAGTAAATGCTTAACGTGAAAGAGAAATAAAGGTTTCCAAAGAAAGGTGGCATTAAGATGGCTAGCACAGGTTTACAAGGCTAATTTGTTCCAACATGGTCATAAATGATCAGCCTACTAATGGTCATGTTAGTGTGGCCAGATGGTACTACCTCTGCCACACATGACTTATGGAAAAACAAAATGTTTTTAAAAACAGATTGTGTTAACACCCAAGTCCAGAAACAACTTTAAAAATTACATTTATACCAGAATTTAAGAAAGCAATTCTTATTTCTGAACTTGGAAACAAGCAGGAAAATACAGAAAAAAAAAAAAAAAAAAGTCGGTCAAGAAACCATGCAACACAGGAGATACAAAGAGATAGGAATGATCAAAGCAACAGTATAGCGGAATGACTGCCAATGGCCTGGGATAAACAATGTGAATGTGCATAGTAACTTAGTATTTAATGCTCAGCACAAAAAGTGTCTTACCTGTCAAAATCATCATCCTCAAGCTCATCAGCATTGGCCCATTCTTCATCTTCTTCTAAATCAACCATCATAGCCAACATCTGAGGGACTAAAGTAACGAAAACAAAAATACCACTTATGTTTACGGTCTTTGCAAATTATATTCAATAACTTGATATTTAGATCAGAAGAGGCCATGGCAGAATGCAGCCTTCACAACATGACACTGAAGTCTAGCTTGTGGTCCAACAATACCAAATTAGACGAAAGCTAATAACCTGTAGCATGTCTCCCACATGTTAACCATCATAGGCTCACATTCTTGGTTCAAGAGTATACAAAGTACCCAGATCCCTTAACATCTGTTCCATTGGGCCCTCAGCCGAGATTAAGATTAAGCGGAGGATACTGCATTTTCAAACCCTAAAGTTTAAAGCCTGGACCCCCATTTTATCATTACTGAAACTCTTTGTATTGAGTAAAGAAATGAGTACATCTGGGGTGCTTTCCAAATGATAAGTGTTGAAGCAGTGGCAATGTGCTCTGAAGGAAAAAAGCTTTACACAACTACTAGTCTTGTTTTCATTCTCTATTCAGTCTACACACCTCCAGGCATAAATTCAGAGGAATTGCCAAAGCTTATTAAAAATTAACTTTATGGACATTGACAGTGTTTACAAAGAACTACTTTATGCCATCCCAGACATTTGTTTCCAAAGTAGATTGTTTTTTCAAACTTTCTTCAGTCACACCTATGCAACATAGGGAGGTATGATGTGATTGCCAATTTGGCAATCATAAGTAGTGTTTCTATATCCTGCTCTTTGCCTTTAAGATTAGAAGAAACCTTGTGCATCAGTGCACAGCATTAGTTTAAGATCTTCGATTTTGGCACTGTCAAGCTGCAATCAACACCACCCTTCCCTTCTGAAATGCCCTACTCGAAATAGCCACACTGCTATTGTATTCCCTTCTGTGCCTCACCCTATTCACCCCAAACAAGCTTGCCTTACAAAAAAAGTTAAATCACTTTACTTAGAAGGCTCTTACGTCTACCAAAAGGACAAGTGTTTTAAGGAATACAGGAATTTTGGACACTATAATACATATGGTGTTAATTGCTTGTGTGCTGCGCACCAGTGACCTGGATAGAACTCGTGCATCACCTTGCTCTTCCTAGCCACAGCAACCAAGGTCATGATGAATTAATAAAGAACAAAAACAAGGCTGTGTTGAAACTGTCCTTTCTGGACATTACATAATATGTCAGTGTTTGACTCAGGTTTAAGGACTACTCTGTGCACCGCTGATCCATCGCTTTGTAACAGATTAACATACACGTGTTGGGGTTTGTCTATATATATATATATATAAGGAAATGCCTCCTTGGCATGGTTACCCCCTGACTTTTTGCCTTTGCTGATGCTATGTTTTGAATTGAAAGTGTGCTGAGGCCTGCTAACCAGGCCCCAGCACCAGTGTTCTTTCCCTAACCTGTACTTTTGATTCCACAATTGGCACACCTGGCATCCAGATAAGTCCCTTGTAACTGGTACCTCTGGTACCAAGGGCCCTGATGCCAGGGAAGGTCTCTAAGGGATGCAGCATGTATTATGCCACCCTGGAGACCCCTCACTCAGCACAGACACACTGCTTACCAGCTTGTGTGTGCTAAGTGAGAACAAAATGAGTAAGTCGACATGGCACTCCCCTCAGGGTGCCATGCCAGCCTCACTGCCTATGCAGTATAGGTAAGACACCCCTCTAGCAGGCCTTACAGCCCTAAGGCAGGGTGCACTATACCATAGGTGAGGGTACCAGTGCATGAGCACTGTGCCCCTACAGTGTCTAAGCAAAACCTTAGACATTGTAAGTGCAGGGTAGCCATAAGAGTATATGGTCTGGGAGTCTATTTTACACAGCACCATAATGGCTACACTGAAAACTGGGAAGTTTGGTATCAAACTTCTCAGCACAATAAATGCACACTGAGGCCAGTGTACATTTTATTGTAAAATACACCACAGAGGGCACCTTAGAGGTGCCCCCTGAAACTTAACCGACTATCTGTGTAGGCTGACTGGTTCCAGCAGCCTGCCACACTAGAGACATGTTGCTGGCCCCATGGGGAGAGTGCCTTTGTCACTCTGAGGCCAGTAACAAAGCCTGCACTGGGTGGAGATGCCAACACCTCCCCCAGGCAGGAGCTGTAACACCTGGCGGTGAGCCTCAAAGGCTCACCCCTTTGTCACAGCACCGCAGGACACTCCAGCTAGTGGAGTTGCCCGCCCCCCTCCGGCCCCGGCCCCCACTTTTGGCGGCAAGGCCGGAGAAGATAATGAGAATAACAAGGAGGAGTCACTGGCCAGTCAGGACAGCCCCTAAGGTGTCCTGAGCTGAGGTGACTAACTTTTAGAAATCCTCCATCTTGCAGATGGAGGATTCCCCCAATAGGATTAGGGATGTGACCCCCTCCCCTTGGGAGGAGGCACAAAGAGGGTGTACTCACCCTCAGGGCTAGTAGCCATTGGCTACTAACCCCCCAGACCTAAACACGCCCTTAAATTTAGTATTTAAGGGCTCTCCCTGAACCTAGAAATGAGATTCCTGCAACTACAAGGACTGCCGAGCTGACAAACCCCTGCAGAGGAAGACCAGAAGACACCAACTGCCTTTGCCCCAGACTTACCGGCCCGTCTCCTGCCTTCCAAAGAACCTGCTCCAGCGACGCTTTCCAAGGGACCAGCGACCTCTGAATCCTCGGAGGACTGCCCTACTTCGAAAAAGACAAGAAACTCCCGAGGACAGCGGCCCTGCTCCAAAAGAACTGCAACTTTGTTACAAGGAGCAGATTTAAAGACCCCTGCAACTCCCCGCAAGAAGCGCGAGACTTGCAACACTGCACCCGGCGACCCCGACTCGACTGGTGGAGAACAACCAACTCAGGGAGGACCCTCCGGCGACTCTACGACTGTGAGTAACCAAAGTTGTCCCCCCTGAGCCCCCACAGCAACGCCTGCAGAGGGAATTCCCAGGCTCCCCCTGACCGCGACTGTCTGAACTCCATTTCCCGACAGCTGGAAAAGACCCTGCACCCGCAGCCCCCAGCCCCTAAAGAAACGGCACTTCTGTGCAGGAGTGACCCCCAGGAGGCCCTCTCCCTTGCCCAGGTGGTGGCTACCCCGAGGAGCCCCCCCCCTTGCCTGCATCGCTGAAGAGACCCCTTGGTCTCCCATTGAAAACTGAAGGAAACCCGACGCTTGTTTGCACACTGCACCCGGCCGCCCCCGCGCTGCTGAGGGTGTACTTTCTGTGCTATCTTGTGTCCCCCCGGTGCCCTACAAAACCCCCCTGGTCTGCCCTCCGAAGACGCGGGTACTTACCTGCTGGCAGACTGGAACCGGGGCACCCCCTTCTCTCCATTATAGCCTATGTCTTTTGGGCACCTCTTTGACCTTTGCACCTGACCGGCCCTGAGCTGCTGGTGTGATAACTTTGGGTTGCTCTGAAACCCCAACTGTGGGCTACCTTGGACCAAAAACTCAAACCTGTAAGTGACTTACTTACCTGTGAAAACTAACAATAACTTACCTCCCCCAGGAACTGTGAAAATTGCACTGTGTCCACTTTTAAAACAGCTTATTATGTTTTATGCAAAAAGTATACATGCTAAAGTAATGATTCAAAGTTCCTAGACTACTTACCTGCAATACCTTTTCAAAAGAGCTAATACATGTAAAATTTGAACCTGTGGTTCTTAAAATAAACTAAGAAAAGATATTTTTCTATAACAAAACCTATTGGCTGGATTTGTCTGAGTGTGTGTACCTCATTTATTGTCTATGTGTATGTACAACAAATGCTTAACACTACTCCTTGGATAAGCCTACTGCTCGACCACACTACCACAAAAATAGAGCATTAGTATTATCTCTTTTTACCACTATTTTACCTCTAAGGGGAACCCTTGGACTCTGTGCATGCTATTCCTTACTTTGAAATAGCACATACAGAGCCAACTTCCTACATTGGTGGATCAGCGGTGGGGTACAAGACTTTGCATTTGCTGGACTACTCAGCCAATACCTGATCACACGACAAATTCCAAAATTGTCATTAGAAATTGATTTTTGCAATTTGAAATTTTTCTAAATTCTTTAAAGTCCTGCTAGAGCCTTGTGTTAGTCCCTGTTAGCATTTCTTTTAGAGTTTAAAAGTTTGTAAAAGTTTGAATTAGATTCTAGGACTAGTTTTAGATTCTTAAAAGCATTCCAACTTTTAGAAGAATAATGTCTAGTACAGAGATGAATGTGGTGGAACTCGACACCACACCTTACCTCCATCTCCAGATGAAAGAGCTAAGGTCACTCTGTAACATAAGAAAAATAACCATGGGCTCCAGACCTACCAAAGTACAGCTCCAGGAGCTGTTGGCAGAGTATGATAGAGCCAACCCCTCTGTGGATAACACAGAGGAGGATGATAGTGAACTGGAGGAAGAATCTCCTCCAACAGTCCTATCTAGGGAGAACAGGGCTTCTCAAGCCCTGACTCCAAAAATAATAGTCAGAGATGCTGGCTCCCTCACAGGAGGGTCCAGCCTCTCTGAAATCACTGAGGATAACCCCAGTGAAGAGGACATCCAGTTAGCCAGGATGGCCAAAAGATTGGCTTTGGAAAAACAGATCCTAGCCATAGAAAGGGAAAGACAAGAGATGGGCCTAGGACCCATCAATGGTGGCAGCAACATAAATAGGGTCAGAGATTCTCCTGACATGTTGAAAATCCCCAAAGGGATTGTAACAAAATATGAAGATGGTGATGACATCACCAAATGGTTCACAGCTTTTGAGAGGGCTTGTGAAACCAGAAAAGTGAACAAATCTCACTGGGGTGCTCTCCTTTGGGAAACGTTCACAGGAAAGTGTAGGGATAGACTCCTCACACTCTCTAAAAAAGATGCAGAATCTTATGACCTCATGAAGGGTACCCTGATTGAGGGCTTTGGATTCTCCACTGAGGAGTATAGGATTAGATTCAGGGGGGCTCAAAAATCCTCGAGCCAGACCTGGGTTGACTTTATAGACTACTCAGTAAAAACACTAGATGGTTGGATTCAAGGCAATGGTGTCAATGATTATGATGGGCTGTACAATTTATTTGTGAAAGAACACCTATTAAGTAATTGTTTCAATGATAAACTGCATCAGCATCTGGTGGACCTAGGACCAATTTCTCCCCAAGAATTGGGAAAGAAGGCGGACCATTGGGTCAAGACTAGGGTGTCCAAAACTTCCACAGGGGGTGACCAAAAGAAAGGGGTCACAAAACCTCCCCAGGGGAAAGGTGGTGAGACAACCAAAAACAAAGATAGTAAAGAGTCTTCTACAGGCCCCCAAAAACCTGCACAGGAGGGTGGGCCCAGAGCCTCTTCACAAAACAATTCTGGGTACAAGGGTAAAAACTTTGATCCCAAAAAGGCCTGGTGTCGTAACTGTAGTCAGTCTGGACACCAAACTGGAGACAAGGCCTGTCCCAAGAAAGATACCACTTCTAACTCCCATCCAGCTAAAACTGGAATGGCCAGTCTCCAAGTGGGATCAACAGTGTGCCCAGGGCAAATCAGGTGTCACACTGAAGCTACATTAGTCTGAGGGTGGGGTGGATTTAGCCACACTGGCTGCCTGGCCCCCTAACATGCAAAAATACAGGCAGCAGCTCTTAATTAATGGGACAAGTGTAGAGGGCCTGAGGGATACAGGTGCCAGTGTCACCATGGTGACAGAGAAACTGGTTTCCCCTGGCCAATACCTGACTGGACAAACCTATCCAGTCACCAATGCTGACAATCAAACTAAAGTACATCCCATGGTAATGGTAACTTTAGAGTGGGGAGGGGTCAATGGCCTGAAACAGGTGGTGGTCTCCTCAAATATCCCAGTAGACTGTTTGCTTGGAAACGACCTGGAGTCCTCAGCATGGGCTGAGGTAGAACTGAAAAGCCATGCTGGGTATCCCTGAACTGGTGTGTGTCAAGACTAGGGCACAGTGAAAGCACAGGGTGAAAAAGTAGAGCTGGAGTCTGGAAAAATGGCCCAGCCTACCAAGAGAAAAGGAAAGTCAGCTGGGAAACCAGCTGCAACACAACACCAAAAAGAGAACCTCTCTTTTCAGGAAGAAGTTCTGCCCTCTGAGGGAACTGAGCCTATGGAGCTGGAACCTTATCAGGTTGAGCTCTTAGGCCCAGGGGGACCCTCAAGGGAAGAGTTGTGTAAGGGACAAGAAACCTGTCCCTCTCTTGAAGGCCTTAGGCAGCAAGCTGCTGAAGAGTCCAAAGGCAAGAAAAATGGAACACATAGGGTCTATTGGGAAGATGGACTCCTGTACACTGAGGCAAGAGATCCCAAACCTGGTGCCACTAGGAGAGTGGTAGTGCCTCAGAGTTTCAGAGAGTTTATCCTAACCTTAGCCCATGATATTCCCCTTGCTGGGCATTTGGGACAAACCAAGACGTGGGAGAGGTTAGTCAACCACTTCTACTGGCCCAATATGTCCCAGAAGGTTAAGGAGTTTTGCCTCTCCTGCCCCACCTGTCAAGCCAGTGGTAAGACAGGTGGGCACCCAAAGGCCCCCCTCATTCCACTTCCAGTGGTGGGGGTCCCCTTTGAAAGAGTGGGTGTGGACATAGTTGGTCCACTAGAACCTCCCACAGCCTCCGGAAATATGTACATCCTAGTAGTAGTGGATCATGCTACTAGGTATCCTGAAGCTATTCCCCTTAGGTCGACTACTGCCCCGGCAGTAGCCAAGGCCCTCATTGGTATCTTTACCAGAGTGGGCTTCCCTAAGGAGGTGGTTTCTGACAGAGGTACCAACTTCATGTCAGCTTACCTAAAACACATGTGGAATGAGTGTGGAGTGACTTATAAATTCACTACACCATATCATCCACAAACTAATGGCCTTGTTGAGAGATTCAACAAGACATTAAAGGGCATGATCATGGGGCTCCCAGAGAAACTCAAAAGGAGATGGGATGTCCTCTTGCCATGTCTGCTTTTTGCTTACAGAGAGGTGCCTCAGAAGGGAGTAGGATTCTCACCCTTTGAACTTCTGTTTGGCCACCCTGTAAGGGGACCACTTGCTCTTGTTACAGAAGGCTGGGAGAGACCTCTTCATGAGCCTAAACACGACATAGTGGACTATGTACTTGGCCTTCGCTCAAGAATGGCTTAGTACATGGAAAAGGCAAGTAAAAACCTTGAGGCCAACCAACAACTCCAGAAGTTGTGGTATGACCAGAAGGCTGCACTGGTTGAATTTCAACCAGGGCAGAAAGTCTGGGTTCTGGAGCCTGTGGCTCCCAGGGCACTCCAGGACAAATGGAGTGGCCCTTACCCAGTACTAGAAAGGAAGAGTCAGGTCACCTACCTGGTAGACCTGGGCACAAGCAGGAGCCCCAAGAGGGTGATCCATGTAAACCGCCTTAAGCTCTTCCATGACAGGGCTGATGTAAATCTGTTGATGGTGACAGATGAGGACCAGGAAGCTGAGAGTGAACCTCTCCCTGATCTCCTCTCATCAGACCCTAAAGATGGCTCAGTAGATGGAGAGATCTACTCAGACACCCTCTCTAGCCAACAGCAGTCTGACTGTAGGAAGGTCCTGCAGCAGTTTGCTGAACTCTTTTCCCTAACCCCTGGTCAGACACACCTGTATACCCATGTGGACACAGGAGACAGTATGCCTGTCAAAAATAAAATATTTAGACAGTCTGACCAAGTTAAGGAAAGCATCAAGGTGGAAGTCCAAAAGATGCTGGAATTGGGAGTAATTGAGTACTCGGACAGCCCCTGGGCTAGCCCAATGGTCCTAGTCCCCAAACCTCACACCAAAGAAGGAAAGAGAGAGATGAGGTTTTGTGTGGACTACAGAGGTCTCAACTCTGTCACCAAGACAGATGCCCATCCCATTCCTAGAGCTGATGAGCTCATAGACAAATTAGGGGCTGCCAAATTCTTCAGTACCTTTGATTTAACAGCAGGGTACTGGCAAATCAGAATGGCCCCTGGAGCAAAAGAAAAGACTGCATTCTCCACACCTGATGGGCATTATCAGTTCACTGTTATGCCCTTTGGTTTAAAGAATGCCCCTGCCACCTTCCAAAGGTTGGTGAATCAAGTCCTTGCTGGGTTGGAATCCTTTAGTGCAGCTTATCTTGATGATATTGCTGTCTTCAGCTCCACCTGGCAGGATCACCTGGTCCACCTGAAGAAGGTTTTGAAGGCCCTGCAATCTGCAGGCCTCTCTATCAAGGCATCCAAATGCCAGATAGGGCAGGGAACTGTGGTTTACTTGGGACACCTTGTAGGTGGAGGCCAAGTTCAGCCACTCCAGCCTAAGATCCAGACTATTCTGGACTGGGCAGCTCCAAAAACCCAGACTCAAGTCAGGGCATTCCTTGGCTTGACTGGGTACTATAGGAGGTTTGTGAAGGGATATGGATCCATTGTGACAGCCCTCACAGAACTCACCTCCAAGAAAATGCCCAAGAAAGTAAACTGGACTGTAGAATGCCAACAGGCCTTTGACACCCTGAAACAAGCTATGTGCACAGCACCAGTTCTAAAAGCTCCAGATTACTCCAAGCAATTCATTGTGCAAACAGATGCCTCTGAACATGGGATAGGGGCAGTTTTGTCCCAAACAAATGATGATGGCCTTGACCAGCCTGTTGCTTTCATTAGCAGGAGGTTACTCCCCAGGGAGCAGCGTTGGAGTGCCATTGAGAGGGAGGCCTTTGCTGTGGTTTGGTCCCTGAAGAAGCTGAGGCCATACCTCTTTGGTACTCACTTCCTAGTTCAGACTGACCACAGACCTCTCAGATGGCTGATGCAAATGAAAGGTGAAAATCCAAAACTGTTGAGGTGGTCCATCTCCCTACAGGGAATGGACTTTGTAGTGGAACACAGACCTGGGACTGCCCATGCCAATGCAGATGGCCTTTCCAGGTTCTTCCACTTAGACAATGAAGACTCTTGGGAAAGGTTAGTCTCATCCTCTTTCGGTTGGGGGGGGGGGGGGGGGTGTGTGTAAGGAAATGCCTCCTTGGCATGGTTACCCCCTGACTTTTTGCCTTTGCTGATGCTATGTTTTGAATTGAAAGTGTGCTGAGGCCTGCTAACCAGGCCCCAGCACCAGTGTTCTTTCCCTAACCTGTACTTTTGATTCCACAATTGGCACACCTGGCATCCAGATAAGTCCCTTGTAACTGGTACCTCTGGTACCAAGGGCCCTGATGCCAGGGAAGGTCTCTAAGGGATGCAGCATGTATTATGCCACCCTGGAGACCCCTCACTCAGCACGGACACACTGCTTACCAGCTTGTGTGTGCTAAGTGAGAACAAAATGAGTAAGTCGACATGGCACTCCCCTCAGGGTGCCATGCCAGCCTCTCACTGCCTATGCAGTATAGGTAAGACACCCCTCTAGCAGGCCTTACAGCCCTAAGGCAGGGTGCACTATACCATAGGTGAGGGTACCAGTGCATGAGCACTGTGCCCCTACAGTGTCTAAGCAAAACCTTAGACATTGTAAGTGCAGGGTAGCCATAAGAGTATATGGTCTGGGAGTCTGTTTTACACGAACTCCACAGCACCATAATGGCTACACTGAAAACTGGGAAGTTTGGTATCAAACTTCTCAGCACAATAAATGCACACTGAGGCCAGTGTACATTTTATTGTAAAATACACCACAGAGGGCACCTTAGAGGTGCCCCCTGAAACTTAACCGACTATCTGTGTAGGCTGACTGGTTCCAGCAGCCTGCCACACTAGAGACATGTTGCTGGCCCCATGGGGAGAGTGCCTTTGTCACTCTGAGGCCAGTAACAAAGCCTGCACTGGGTGGAGATGCCAACACCTCCCCCAGGCAGGAGCTGTAACACCTGGCGGTGAGCCTCAAAGGCTCACCCCTTTGTCACAGCACCGCAGGACACTCCAGCTAGTGGAGTTGCCCGCCCCCCTCCGGCCCCGGCCCCCACTTTTGGCGGCAAGGCCGGAGAAGATAATGAGAATAACAAGGAGGAGTCACTGGCCAGTCAGGACAGCCCCTAAGGTGTCCTGAGCTGAGGTGACTAACTTTTAGAAATCCTCCATCTTGCAGATGGAGGATTCCCCCAATAGGATTAGGGATGTGACCCCCTCCCCTTGGGAGGAGGCACAAAGAGGGTGTACTCACCCTCAGGGCTAGTAGCCATTGGCTACTAACCCCCCAGACCTAAACACGCCCTTAAATTTAGTATTTAAGGGCTCTCCCTGAACCTAGAAATGAGATTCCTGCAACTACAAGAAGGACTGCCGAGCTGACAAACCCCTGCAGAGGAAGACCAGAAGACACCAACTGCCTTGGCCCCAGACTTACCGGCCCGTCTCCTGCCTTCCAAAGAACCTGCTCCAGCGACGCTTTCCAAGGGACCAGCGACCTCTGAATCCTCTGAGGACTGCCCTGCTTCGAAAAAGACAAGAAACTCCTGAGGACAGCGGCCCTGCTCCAAAAGAACTGCAACTTTGTTACAAGGAGCAGATTTAAAGACCCCCTGCAACTCCCCGCAAGAAGCGTGAGACTTGCAACACTGCACCCGGCGACCCCGACTCGACTGGTGGAGAACAACCAACTCAGGGAGGACCCTCCGGCGACTCTACGACTGTGAGTAACCAAAGTTGTCCCCCCTGAGCCCAAACAGCGACGCCTGCAGAGGGAATTCCCAGGCTCCCCCTGACCGCGACTGTCTGAACTCCATTTCCCGACGGCTGGAAAAGACCCTGCACCCGCAGCCCCCAGCCCCTAAAGAAACGGAACTTCTGTGCAGGAGTGACCCCCAGGAGGCCCTCTCCCTTGCCCAGGTGGTGGCTACCCCGAGGAGCCCCCCCCCCTTGCCTGCATCGCTGAAGAGACCCCTTGGTCTCCCATTGAAAACTGAAGGAAACCCGACGCTTGTTTGCACACTGCACCCGGCCGCCCCCGCGCTGCTGAGGGTGTACTTTCTGTGCTATCTTGTGTCCCCCCCGGTGCCCTACAAAACCCCCCTGGCCTGCCCTCCGAAGACGCGGGTACTTACCTGCTGGCAGACTGGAACCGGGGCACCCCCTTCTCTCCATTATAGCCTATGTGTTTTGGGCACCTCTTTGACCTTTGCACCTGACGGGCCCTGAGCTGCTGGTGTGATAACTTTGGGGTTGCTCTGAACCCCCAACGGTGGGCTACCTTGGACCAAAAACTCAAACCTGTAAGTGACTTACTTACCTGTGAAAACTAACAATAACTTACCTCCCCCAGGAACTGTGAAAATTGCACTGTGTCCACTTTTAAAACAGCTTATTATGTTTTATGCAAAAAGTATACATGCTAAAGTAATGATTCAAAGTTCCTAGAGTACTTACCTGCAATACCTTTTCAAAAGAGCTATTACATGTAAAATTTGAACCTGTGGTTCTTAAAATAAACTAAGAAAAGATATTTTTCTATAACAAAACCTATTGGCTGGATTTGTCTCTGAGTGTGTGTACCTCATTTATTGTCTGTGTATGTACAACAAATGCTTAACACTACTCCTTGGATAAGCCTACTGCTCGACCACACTACCACAAAAATAGAGCATTAGTATTCTCTTTTTACCACTATTTTACCTCCAAGGGGAACCCCTTGGACTCTGTGCATGCTATTCCTTACTTTGAAATAGCACATACAGAGCCAACTTCCTACAATATATATATATATATATATATATATATATATATATATATATATATATATATATATTGAAAATGTCACTTACCCAGTGTACATCTGTTCGTGGCATCAGTCGCAGTAGATTCGCATGTTCTGCAATAGCTCGCCATCTGGTGTTGGGCCGGAGTGTTACAAGTTGTTTTTCTTCGAAGAAGTCTTTCGAGTCACGGGACCGAGTGACTCCTCCTTTTGTCTCCATTGCGCATGGGCGTCGACTCTATCCTCGATTGTTTTTCCCCGCAGAGGGTGAGGTAGGAGTTGAATTGTAGTAATAGTGCCCATGCAATGGAGTGACTAAGTATGCACCTATTTAAGGTTGAGATGATACATATATAAATAATTGAAGGTAACTTCCAAACTGCTACAGGCTCCCGGGGAGGCGGGTGGGCACATGCGAATCTACTGCGACTGATGCCACGAACAGATGTACACTGGGTAAGTGACATTTTCAGTTCGATGGCATCTGTCGCTGTAGATACGCATGTTCTGCATAGACTAGTAAGCAGTTATTTCCCCAAAAGCGGTGGATCAGCCTGTAGGAGTGGAAGTAGTTTGAAATAATGTCCTTAATACGGCTTGACCTACTGTGGCTTGTTGTGCGGATAACACGTCTACACAGTAGTGCTTGGTGAATGTGTGAGGCGTAGACCATGTGGCTGCCTTACATATTTCTTGCATTGGGATGTTTCCTAGAAAGGCCATGGTAGCACCTTTCTTTCTGGTTGAGTGTGCCCTTGGTGTAATGGGCAGCTGTCGTTTAGCTTTAAGGTAGCAGATTTGGATGCATTTAACTATCCATCTGGCTATACCTTGTTTTGATATTGGGTTTCCTGCGTGAGGTTTTTGAAATGCAATAAAGAGTTGTTTAGTCTTTCTGATGTTTTTTGTTCTGTCAATGTAATACATCAATGCTCTTTTGACATCTAATGTATGTAGTGCCCTTTCAGCTACGGTATCTGGCTGTGGAAAGAACACTGGAAGTTCCACTGTTTGATTTAGATGGAACGGTGAAATAACCTTTGGCAAAAATTTAGGATTGGTCCTTAGGACGACTTTATTTTTGTGTAGCAAACAAACCTCTTCCATTTACTTGCATAGCAGTGCCTGGTGGATGGCCTTCTTGCTTGTTTTATGACTTCCATACATTCTTGGGTAAGTTGTAAGTGCCCGAATTCTAGGATTTCAGGAGCCAGATTGCTAGATTGAGCGATGCTGGATCTGGGTGTCTGATCTTTTGGTTGTGCTGTGTCAACAGATCTGGCCTGTTGGGCAATTTGATGCAGGGTACCACTGATAGGTCTAGCAGCGTTGTGTACCAGGGTTGCCTTGCCCAAGTTGGTGCTATCAATATGAGTTTGAGTTTGCTTTGACTGAGTTTGTTTACCAGGTAAGGAAGGAGAGGGAGAGGAGGAAAAGCGTAAGCAAATATCCCTGACCAGTTCATCCATAGGGCATTGCCTTGGGATTGTTTGTGTGGGTACCTGGATGCGAAGTTTTGGCATTTTGCGTTCTCCCTTGTTGCAAACAAGTCTATCTGAGGTGTTCCCCAGAGTTTGAAATAAGTGTTCAGAATTTGGGGGTGAATTTCCCATTCGTGGACCTGTTGGTGATCTCGAGAGAGATTGTCTGAGAGTTGATTTTGTATCCCTGGTATAAACTGTGCAATTAGGCGAATTTGGTTGTGAATTGCCCAATGCCAAATTTTTTGTGCTAGCAGGCTTAACTGCGTGGAGTGCGTCCCTCCCTGCTTGTTTAGATAATACATTGTTGTCATGTTGTCTGTTTTGACGAGAATGTATTTGTGAACTATTATTGGTTGGAAAGCTTTTAGTGCTTGAAAAACTGCTAGAAGTTCTAGGTGATTGATATGCAATTTTGTTTGATGTACGTTCCATTGTCCTTGTATGCTGTGTTGACCGAGGTGTGCTCCCCACCCTGTCATGGAAGCATCTGTTGTTATTACGTATTGTGGCACTGGGTCTTGGAAAGGCCGCCCTTTGTTTAAATTTATGTTGTTCCACCACAGAAGCGAGAGGTAAGTTTGGCGGTCTATTAACACCAGATCTAGAAGGTGACCCTGTGCTTGAGACCACTGTGATGCTAGGCATTGTTGTAAGGGCCTCATGTGCAGTCTTGCGTTTGGGACAATGGCTATGCATGATGACATCATGCCTAGGAGTTGTAATACCATCTTTGCCTGTATCTTTTGTGTTGGATACATGCGTTGTATGATGGTGTTGAAATTTTGAATTCTTTGTGGACTTGGAGTGGCTACTCCTTTTGATGTGTCTATTATGGCTCCCAGGTATTGTTGTACCTTGCGTGGCAGAATTTTGGATTTTGTGAAATTGACGGTGAACCCGAGTTTGAAGAGGGTTTGTATGATCTGATTTGTGTGATTTGAGCACTGTATGAACGAATGGGCCTTGATTAGCCAGTCGTCCAAATATGGGAACACATGTATTTGCTGCCTTCTTATGTGTGCAGCGACTACCGCTAGACATTTGGTAAAGACTCTTGGTGCGGTTGTTAATCCGAAAGGCAGTACCTTGAATTGGTAATGTATTCCTTTGAATACAAACCTTAGGTATTTCCTGTGCGATGGGTGTATTGGTATATGGAAATAAGCATCCTTGAGGTCTAAAGTTGCCATGTAGTCGTGTAGTTTTAGCAATGGCAATACTTCTTGTAGTGTGACCATGTGGAAGTGGTCTG